>NC_090913.1:7455157-8059322 GCF_040956055.1 Brachionichthys hirsutus
ATTTAGCTTTTTTCCCCCCCCCCCTTATTCTTCTTCTCATCACAGCCAACTAATGGGGGGTCCAGGAGGGTTTTATTTCGCACACAGCCAGATATCCTTTTGCTCACGCTGCAGGATGAGATGGCAGCCATTACCCCTTCTCCACCAGACACTGAAGAGGAGGAACAAGATGAGGAGGACCTGAGAGGCAGGCAAAGACAGCCGGGCAGAAGGGCGGGTCACAGGAACGGGACACGCATCAGGTGAGAGAGGCGGAGTTCAAAGAGGCAGCGGCGTGGAAACGATCTTAAACGGGGATGCCGTCTCCAGGAACAGGAGCCGGCCGGAGGAGGAACGCACGGAGGAGCCTCTGTTGTATCGCACACAAAGGAACAAGCAAGCCGAAGAGGAGCTGCACAGCATATCTGAGAAACTATCCAATCGACTGGAGGAACTCGATCAGGTGTGTTTTATGCAACTGGAGCAGGAAATGGATACATTACTAATCCCCGATGCATTTCCAAGCTTCGTTAAACACCAAAGCGTCCGTGTATGAGTGGGATTTCATACGAGGATTTGAACCCAAACATAAAACAGTTTCTACGTCGACGGTGTCGTACAAATGAAGTTTTCCGGTTGTACTGGTTATTAGCGTAGCTGTGTCGTGTGATTCCTGTAGATGCTCAAACGAGTTCTAAATACAAGCGGAGAGTCCACCGAAGCCAGAGGCGACGGCGTCGGGGAGTGTCCGGGAGCCTCCACTCGGCATGCAGGTACACGGACCGTACAGCCTGACGCCTTCAAAGGGGATCAAGATTAATGACAGGACAAACGATTTAAGCTATAATCCACAACTGCTGGCTGTTTATTTCACAATTAAGAATCATAATAAAAAAAACAACTTGGTATGGTTTGAGGATTATAAACCATAGTACCTCATATAGGAATTTTGATAGATTCTAATATTGCACCAATTATATATATATTTTTTTAAACGTATGAAACTTGAACATTTATTTTCAAAAACATCTGGCCCAGAATCCACCCACCAGGCTCGTTCCTCGACCCCCTCCCCTCGGCCGGACGGCCGTTCGCTGCAAGGAGAAGCCATGGCGGAGGCCATGAGTCTGGATGACGAGAGACAAACCAGCATCACGGCCGCTGCTCATTCAAGACGAAAAGAGGCACAACACAGAACGCGGGAGGTGCGTGTTCAACAAGAGACGCATCGACACACTGCCGTCGGCCATTTCTGAATTAGAGTCTCTCAAATAGACCGTGTCTCTCAGTATTTGCAGAGCAAGGCCTATGAAGAGGAGCTGAGAAGATCTGAGGACGAAGAACGGGCAAAGCTCGGCAGGGCACGGCTCAAAGCTCAGGAAGCTGTAAGTCATTGCTAGTTCGTTAGCATAACTGTATTCTTTGAATACAACGGAGACGACTCCCCCCCCCCCCGTACCCCCGTGGTAGAATCACACCATGGGGGTACATTCAAATGCTAAAGTCTTCTTCCCACTCCTTTGAGTGTAAAATGCTGTTACCGTGACGGCCGCTTGAGCCAGTTTACCGGTCTGTTGTAGGAGCGGCGGTACAGAGAGACCGTACTGAAGGACGTGTGCCAACCGCGCAGACCGTCCCAGCGCAAGTCCCAAAGGAACAGTCGAAGCCCAGCAGGTCAGAGGTCGCAGGAGGCCCCCCGGAGAGCGCCATCACGTAGGTCATTCATTCATGTAGCAGTGAAGGGGGGGGGCGATGCAAAGGACAGAGTGACGTGGCGAACCCTGACGGGACAAGCCGAAAGTACTGCAGTAGTACGAGTCCGGGAATACTTACTAAAGTACCTAAATATAGTTCAATATTCAGAGCTGTGGAACCTCAATCACATTAAAGCACATCCACGTTTCACGTTTGCTTTAATTGTTCTTTATTATCAAACTATGAGCTACAACTCCACCGAGAACATCCCAAAATGAGTCGTCTTCATCGAGCATCTCAAACGATGATCTGGAATCTTGAGAGAGTCATTGACGTGAAGGTCGTTCGTCGCCCCCCCCCCACCCCGTCACGCTCTAACCTTTGCCCTTCTGCTCGGGCGTCTGATGGCGCTCGCTCCCGGCTGGCTGGCCCACTTGCGTCGATAATGGCAGGAGTAACAGCTCTGGTTAACGATGAAGTAAGAGCCGTGAGTGTATTTGCTGCAGCGGCACTTCCTGTTGCACACGGGGCAGTTCTTCATCAGCTGCAGGATCGCCTCCTCGTCAACAACGTACTGCAGATCTGGCCTGTTGAGGGGCAAAAAAGGAGAACCGCGAAATGTTAATGATGGGGTATCTCAGCATTCTGGTTTTTGCTAGTATTCCTAGCGGGTTTTTTTTATTTGTTTGTATAATGTGTGTTTTTTGTGGCTTATTTGTGGACATACTTCTCCACAGCCGTCGTGGATGTTTCAGGCACATCGACTTGATACTCTGTGAATGAAACGAGGACAGTTTGAATACTCGATGTCATCATTTAAATTCTTGTAGCAGTTTTTTTTAACTAACGCTTATTGACCGATGAGGCTCTGAAACGCAACACGCCGCACAGAGAGAGAACGACAGCCTCAAACACAACTGTTAATGACGTTATTGAACTCATCTGTGGCTACTTTGAGCTCCTCTCTCTCCCACACATTCCTCTAAAACAGATTCGTTGGCGCGGATCACTCACCCACACTGCCGTCCTGGCGGGGCGGTTTGGTTTTGGCTCTCCGGGAAGCTTTTAGCTGTAAAGTACGACAAACGGTGTTAGACAATAACTTAGAAAAGTAGTGATCATCAATCTACAATCAAAAAAACATCAACCCTAATTCAGGGAACGACAGACTCGTCTCTAACAAGATGGCGGACGATGGGACGGGATAAAATGAGAAGAGGGCAACGGTTAAAAACTCGAATGCCTCTCTCTTCTCTCCAGTGAAAGTAAAGGAGAACGAGCTCCTCCCTGTGCTCCTGGAGGAGTTGCCCCACCTCCACATCTCCCCCCACGCTCTCGGTCGAATGTGGGAGCAGCAGATGCAGCAGGCGGACGGGCTCCACGCCGCCTCGTCCTCCAGCGGCGGCCGGCGGCGCAGCAAACTCTCCAGCGAGGTGGGTCCGAACCGAACGGATCATTTCCGTCCGGACGGATAAAATGCATCTCTTCATCTTCCAGGTGGAGGAAGCCCAAAAGAAACACGACCTGTTGGTGGAGATTATCCGCAAAGAGCAAGCCCACAACAGGCGTCTGGTGAGCAGCAACACTCGCGTCAGACACACGAGGAGGGAACCGCCGAGACGTTACCGAGCGGGGCGTGTTCACCTTTCAGAGGGACTTCAAAGAACGCGTCCAGCAGCAGAAGTCCACCCAGAACCGGCTGAGGGAACAGCGGCAGCAGATCGCACGCGCCAAGAAGTACCACAACGACTACCACGTGCAGCACCGCGCCCGGCTGACGAGGGCGCGCACCAAGGAGGAGCGGGTGGGTGCCGACGGCTTTACGACTCACGGGTCTCTCTCTGGGGTCCAAAGAAAGAGAACGGCGCCAGAATCGGAGCAGGAACCGGGCGATGATTGATTTTGAAGTTTGCCCACGTGGACTTCTCTCATTTTCCTCTTATTGCTTTGTGCAGAAACAGATACGGGATCAATCGGATCAATGAGGCGTTAACCCGTGCGTGTGTGTGTGTGTGTGTGTGTGTGTGCGCGTGCAGATGTTTCGGCAGCTGTACGAGGAGGGTTTGGAGATCCAGAAAGCCCGGCTGAGGGAGCAACGAGCCTACGCGAAGGAGCAGCGGCTGGAACATCAGAGACGACGTCAGGATCAGATCGAGTCCATGGAGAACTACTACAAAGACCAAGTAGGCCGAAGACCAGAAGATCACACACTTTAACACACCCGATCGGGTTTCACCGTCGGCTGATAAAAGATTTCTCTCTTTCAGTTTTCTCTACTCGCTGAAAAACTTGCACAAGAGCGGCAGGAGCTCCAAGTTCAGAAAAGAGCGCAGGAGAAGGTAAAACTTTACGACGGCCGTCCTTTCATTCTGTAGCTGAATGAAAGGAGTCTTCTGGGAGAAGTCCAAAGCATCAAATTCAACCTTTAACTGTTCACCGGTGGCCTAATATTATATTAGCTTTGTTACTCGCTGCTTTGGATCAGCCTTCCAGGCAGAACTGTGCAGGCCTTTCACCGTTTTCCTGCCTGCATTTGCAGGCTCTGCTGAAGATGAAGCAAGAACTGCGTTCCAGGATGGAGCGCGAGATCGGCGAGCTGCAGGAGGTCATCGTCCAGAACGACGAGGACGACCATTTCCAGGACCTGGAGGTCCAGAGGCTGCGCAGTCGGGTCAAGATGGCTTCCTTCCAACGCGATGCTAGCCATCTGCACTGACCGGAGGCGCGCAATAAGCTCCTAAATCCAAGCCGGGTTTACATCGGAGGAAGATCAAAGCTGGGTTTACATCAGAGGAGGATGCCGTTCCCCCCATTAGCATCTAACGTTACGACATTCCGGAGTCTGAGCTGAACCGTCTCCTCGTGATCTTTCTTCAGATTAATCCGTTGATTATTAACGAAGTGAACACTCGAACAAAATGTAGCTGCTAGCTCACTGAGCTAACGCCTCCTCAATGCTACGTCCCCACCTCCCGTGGGTTTTAATACTTGATACCTGAGAATATTTTATTTTTTATGGTCTGCGTGCTGATATTGGAGCAGATAGCTTGAACTGTGTTCTTTACCCTCGTACGTGCAATGTTTGTGTTTTAACTCCGCAAGTCAGAACGGGAGATTTAGTCGGACCGTCCTGGAAACAGCCGTCGTTGTTCCTACAATACAACGGTACGTTATAACTGTCAAACGCTAATCAATGTAAATGTCTGATTCTGACACAATTTCAAAAAGGGTTGGTAGATGAAAGTGCGGACCCAGTCTAGGAATATATATATTTTTTAAATCACAATTAAATGTCTTAATTCTTCCCAAATGAAATGTGTTTGCTCATTTTAGCGTACAGCTTGTCTGCTCCCAGGGGTCAAAATCGTAATGCGAAGAACAAACTGGGTTTGGGTGCACGAACAGAGCGCTATCTGAATTTATTAATTTAATTTGAATGTGTTTATTAGAACGCATTTAATAGCATACTTCTACGCATTGTTGGACACACATTACAGGTCATTGGAATCTGAACACGTATCCAAGCGGCAGCTGCAGGTTCTGCTGAAATCCTGCAGATTTATTTGAGCCATCAGCGTGTAGCCGTTCTGCTCTGTCTACAGAGGTTTAGATTACAATACGAGTAAATGTGTCCATCCCATCTTGTACAATACGCAAATATAAAATAGAAATATTTACCTGTCGGTGTTTCCTCTTCACCTCCACTAGCTCATTTTCCAGCTTGAGCAGTCTCTCCTTCACCTTCATCAGCTCGTCTCTGGCTTTGATCTCCTCTTGCTCCTGCAGCAGAGGCTTAACCTGAGAGAGAAGTTAGAAATATCTCGTTACCGTAGTAGCGTTGTGTAAATAAAAGCAGCCTATTCGGGTGATAAAGATTTTAAAACTATTGTGTTCTAACAATTAAAAAAAATCTTAAAATTATGAACTTTGAACAATTAGCAACAGGCTGAATGTGACAAATCAGAATACTATAATAATCCCAGAGGGAAACAGCGGAAACTATTCAAAGGTGAACTTTTTTGGCTGTAACCCCGATTCCGGCTCCTCCCCCTCAGGCAATAGTGTTCCGACACTCAAAGGCGTCCGTGCGGAAACTCACCCAGGAAGGCCGCTAGTTCCGCACGGAGCGTTTAGATCGCGCTAGCAATCAACTTAATGAGAACAAATAAAATAAAATCTGGAGTCAGTAGGCAGGCTTTCCGTGCCCCGTTGTGCGCGTCGCTCCCGTGCCGCTCCCGTGTCGCTCCCCGACTCACCGGGACGTCCGGAGCGAGCGGGACCGCGGCCATCTTGCTGATGCGGCTGGGCTGCGCGCGTTTCTCTGGGCGCTTTTCATCGTGCGCTCCCGCAGTTTTGGCGTAACGCTCGCACCGTTTCGTGAAACGGAAGCACCAAGACGGACCTCCTATGAAATGCTTAATGTTCATCTCCTCCGCTATCGCTACCGCTTTGCGTCCGATGGCGACCGACGAAACGCGCCTCTGACTCGCCCTCTCCTCGGTGACCCACCGCTCCAGTCTCTTCTCCAACTCGGGCCACTTCGCCTTATGCCCGCGGAAGCTCAGCTGCGTCTTCTTGACCCGTCGGAGCGCGTCTTCCAGCTTCCTCCACTTGCGAACCATCGACTCGTTGACCTCAAACTTTCTGGCGGCGGCTCGATTCCCGTGCTCGCCCGCGAAGCCGGCGGCCTCCAGCTTAAACTGCGCCTGGTACGCCTGTCTCTTTGCCATTTTCAAACGGCGATGCTCCGCGTAAAGCGCATTCCTGTTCCTTTATATACCGTACAAGCCACGCCCCCCCCCCCCCGCGGATTCTGACACTGCAGCTACAGTGGTGCCTCTACTTACGCGTTTCTTGAAGAACCGATCCAACGACGTCTGCTTCTGCGGGCTTTTGACAATCCGTCGGAAATGTGCGAGGCAGACGTCATCATAGTGAGCAATAGCCCGACTCGTCATCACTTTTTCCGGGTGATTCTTTTCCACAAATTCCGAGACTTCGTGGAATTTTGCTAAAATGTCTTTAATTTGGGCTGGTGGAACGATGGCTGCGTCCTCCTCCTCCTCCTCCTCGTCTCCGAACTCCTCCTGCACAGCGGTGCGTTGCATCGCCTCCAATTCCCGCAGCTCCTTCGTGGACAGCTCCTCGCTGCGCACCCGAATCAGCTCGTCGATGTCCTCCTCGTCCACCTCGAGACCCATGCCCCGTCCCAGCGAAATAATTTGGTCAACTTCACCGTCCGCCTCGAGCCCCTCAATATCTCGTGGGGCGACGGCATCGGGCCACAGCTTTTCCCAAGCTGCATTAAGGCTACGTGTGGTCACCTCCCGCCAGGCCGCGTCGATCATCTCGAGGCAAACAACAATGTCGAAGTGCTCCTTCCAAAACTCACGAAGAGTAAGCCGGGTGCTTTCAGTGACGTCAAAGCATCTCCTGAACAGGTGTCTTGTGTAGAGTTTTTTAAAGCTTGCAATGACTCGTTGGCCCATGGGCTGGAGGATAGAGGTGGTGTTAGGTGGGAGGTACAGCACCTTAATAAACGAAAACTCCTCCAGGATATCATCTTCGAGGCCGGGCGGGTGGGCGGGGGCCTTATCGAGAATGAGGAGGCACTTGTAGGGGAGATTGTTCTCCTCTAGGTACCCCTTAACAGCAGGGCCAAAAACCAAATTAACCCAGTCGACAAAAAATCGTCGGGTGACCCAGGCCTCGGCATTTGCCCTCCATAGCACCTTAAGTTTTTCTTTTATTATTTTGTGAGTCTTGAATGCTCTGGGATTTTCGGAGTGGTACACCAGCAGGGGCTTGATTCTGCAGTCCCCGCTGGCATTGGCGCAAAGGGCGAGCGTAAGGCGGTCCTTCATGGGCTTGTGGCCCGGCATTTTCTTCTCCTCCATTGTAATGAAGGTGCGGCGTGGCATCTTTTTCCAAAAAAGGCCCGTCTCATCGCAATTAAAAACTTGCTGTGCACCGTAGTCTTCATCGATCATCAACTGTTTGAATTTTTGTACAAATTCGGCGGCCGCTTCGTGGTCGGCGCCAGATGCCTCGCCATGGCGAACGACAGAGTGAAGTTCGGCCCTCCTTTTAAACTTCTCGAGCCACCCACGCGATGCCTTAAACTCCGGGCGTGGTCCTCCTGCCGAATTCCTTTCGCCTGTGTCCTCCTTCGCTATGTCGGTAAAGATGGCGGTTGCCTTTGCGCAAATTATGGCCTCCGTCACTGCGTCGCCAGCGATCTCTTTCTCTTTTATCCACACGAGTAACAACCTCTCCATCTCATCGTTCGCTGCCGACCGCCTCTTGGAAATGACAGAGAGGCCTTTGGAAGGAACCGTAGCTTTTAGGGCTTCCTTTTGTTTTACTATCGTGCTGATCGTAGATATATTACGGCCATATTGTTTTGCGAGATCGCTCAAACGCATCCCCTTTTCATACCTTCCTATTATCTCTTTCTTTGTTTCTATTTCCAGAAAAAGTCTCTTCTTCTTCTTTTTTCCTCGTCCACTTTTCTGCATGTCTTTTTTGGGGTCCATTGTGAACGACAGCTCTTCGCAGCGGTGCCGTACCACAGACTGTTTACAGAGCGGGGACGGGGACGCGAATAGCATGCTGGGATACACGCATGCGCAACGGGTTGCCGGGCAGATTTTAGGCGATAGCCAATGGCAGAGCAGCTACAAGTTTGTTTACGTCCGGGGAACTCTGGGAGCTGGCGAACAGCAGCGCGTACTGTACTGTATTTTTGACTTCGTATCCTGAAACGCCTTCGTAACGAGAGGCAATATTTTCCCATTCAGATACTTCGTAACCTGAAACTTTCGGATGTAGCAGCGGTACCGGTGTAGCTAGTAAGCTACAACACAGCTAACCGAGCGGAGAGAGCAAACGGTAAAATACTCACCGCCGCCTCGCCTCCACTCCCCCCCCGGAGAGTTGGTGTCGCCCCGTCTCTCAGACGAAGCTTTATTGCTAGCCCGGCGCTGTATTGTCCGTGATTATAGAAGCAGTCTTGCTCAAAGTGTTTAGCGCACACTAAAATATTCTTGTCTTTCTTCGCCGGAGCATCGCCACCAAAAATAAACTTTATCCACTCTGTCCTTCTGTCCTCTGAAGCTGGTAGCTGGAATAAAGATCTGCTTTGATCAGTGCAGTCAACAACAGAGCAGCGCTTGTGCGTCCTGGACATGTTTCCCCTCCCTCTCTCTCTCTCTCTAGTGCAGCGCAGATGACGTCACAGCTAGAGCGTGGACGGGCAGAACGCAGATAGAGGGCCAAAAGCTCTACTGCGACACCTAGTGGTCGTAAATGTCATTAATAAAGCAAAAAGTTGAGGGCATAGTTTTTTTTCCCCACACAAAGCTCTATTTCACACAGGTAAATATATATATATCCACAAAACATTTACCTGTATTTCTGTACCAACATGCCACAACAACTACTTGTTGATTTTATGGATAAGCTTGATTAAAGGGATGTGATTACCAATTTCAATTATCAAACCTTGGAGTGGAAAGAAATTGTTTCATGAAGTTCTTCTTTTTTCCCCCCTTTAAATTCAGCAGGAAAAATGACAGTAATGCACATAGTTCTATCAAACATAATGCCGTGAAGTCCAAACAGCATCGTTTTATTGCTCCACTTTCTGCAAGGGTGAAAGAAGTGCATTAGTTTGCTTCTTTACTGTCCATTTGCACAGGTGTCAGTTACAAGCTTACAGAGCAGCTGATGTGAAAAACTGAACACACAACCTAATAATAAATACAAAACTGAAAGGAAATACTAGGAAATAAAAGGTGGTGCAGTTTAAAAAAAAAATCTGTTTTCTGTGCTGATTTCAAAAGTCATTTACACACAGTGTGGGGGAAGAGGCTGTTGAACATTAAGGTTTGGACACAGATTAGCTTCACTAAACATGTTAAAAGCTTGGAAACAACAGAACAATGACCTGAAATATTGTCGAGGGTTTATAGCCCATTTTTCTACTTAATCAGGGAAAAGCGTGTCTGGAAGATTCCCTTCATCTGGATGTACTTAAACCCAAAAACCTTCAAAGACAAAAGATGAAGCTGCTCAAACAAGTTGCAGAGGAAAGAAATAAAGACACTGATGAAGTGAAGAGTGTGCAGTGGACAAACTCACACGTGCACAAGAGTGAGAACACTGAATCGATAGAATGCCACTAACCTTAGTTCAAAGTGGTAAAAGAGAAAAGCACACCCCACAGTGTAAATGAGGGTCGGAAGGCGAGGTCAAAAAGGCGTAAAGCAAGATTAGTGGAATTACAGCGACAAAGGTTTGATGAGAGTTTGGTCCAGGATGGATTAAAGCAAACTCTAGAGACACAGACTCACATCGGTGTACAGGATGAAGCAGGAAGTAGTCATCATGAGAAAGACGGCAGGGCAGGATGATCTGCTAAGAGAAAACCTCGGGCAGCAGGAGGCGGCGGGTGATGACGAAGAAGAGCCGTGGGATTCATCATCAGCCGACAGAGGAAATGGCTGGCGTCAAGAAATCGTACCAGGGTGGGGGAAAAAAAAAAAAAACACATTTACAAGACAACACAGAGGCTCTGCAGGCCGTGCATGGACGGTCCTTTGTAAGTCCGAGTATGGATTAGAAGACCCGGTGATTTAATGGGACCCACCGCCAAGGAACATCACCACATTCCCCATACAACACCCAAGGTCTCTGTGCAGCAGAGCGACAAACACACAGAGTCCCACGCCCGATAGAAAACCCAAGCTCGAGGAAGAAGAGGGAAGTGAGAGGAATAGAAATGTGTTGTGCATTACAAAAATCAGCCCCTCGGTTTTGTTTTTGGTGAATGGAAGGAAGCGTCTGATTATAGCTTAGAGCCCAAGTGTGCATAACAAGCAAAAAAACATCAGGTCAAGGTAAAATAAAAAATAAAAAAAGATCCTCTGCAAATATACAAAGACCATTTTTATCTTTCAATTTTGTTTACCGGTAGTCTGATGACAAAATATGTTCAGTTAAAAAATAAATGCAAGCAGCACACATCAAAAAAAAAACAAAACAATGCCATGGGAATAAACATCGAGCAAATAAATAGTCTAACTCTGGAGCATCCATTCAAGCAGAGGGCGTTTCTCTGGATGAAGAGTTTAGCCATTTGGAAGCTCCCGGGTGTCCTGAAGTCATGACCAGGACTCAGTTCCTTCCACTATCTAACCCCCCCCCACCCCCCCATCGGTGCTGTTTGTATTCACAGTGATCACAAAGACCTCCAGGCTGCAAATATGGCCATTTGTAGTCTTCTATGAAGGCATGCGGGTGTTAACACATGAAAGTGACACCAACTTCAACATAACTGAGGGAGTACAAACTGGACCTCTGAAATATATTTTCTCCTTAAACCAGTTTTATCCCACCTCCTATACTGGCCCAATAAATGCAAAATAAAATAAAAGAAAGGGTCAACTTCTCCTGAGAATGCAAAGAGGTCTGTGACAGACACAAACATGCTTTGATTTAAAATGAACAGAAAGAACAAGCAACAATATACAAAATAACTATGCATTTGTACATATATACGCAAAGATTACAGGCATACAGGTACTTTTACTCTGTATATCTCTAACATAGTCATAAAGCAAATGGAACATGGCATATTTGAATCTAATGTAAAGAAAGCACTCCTGCTGTCACTGCTCATTTTATAAAGTGCTTTAAAGATGGAAACTTTGAAAATGCCTTTTCAACCTGGTGATCGTGTGACTGAACAAGCGCGGCTTTAAATCGAGCTCGGCCCCACGGACAGGAAGTGTGCCGGGTTAAATAAAATATAGACATGCGGATTTTTTTAGCTACTTCAGGCAAACGTGTAAACAAGACAAAAGGAAGCTCTGCAGATACAGATACAGGAAACCGTGCCAGAGAAGGTGACGGGAAATTCCTCAATGAACCGTCCGCCTTCCTGACAAATGAGCAAACGGCTGAAGACAGTCGTGTTCATGAGAGCTGTGACTGTAGCGGGGGGAAAAAAAAATATCCTTCTGAACCAGAGTCTGTCCCCAATCTTTAAAAAAAAATAAAAAAAATAAAAAAAAAAAGCACCACAAAACCAAGTCCATAAACGCCATAAAGCATCAGACGCACATCTGAGTCAGTCTGTACGAGTTCAAAGTTAGACACCCACAGTCATAGTTTTCTCCTTAAAAATGACTGCTGCCGTGATAAACTAACCAAGGAGCACTGGTGAGTTTGCCTTTCATGTTCAATCAGAACGGAGATAGCATTTTGGATTCAAACCCTTCAAATATCAAAGCATTGCACACTGAGGTAGGATGAATTTGTGGGGCTCCTACAAGATGAAGCACGCCCGCTCTGCAGCCACGAGGATCGGGGGGTGTGTTCGATGAGGTTAAGATGGTTACTATGGCTACCTATAGCAAGATTCAGTAGCACGACACGGGTCATGGCAATCGGTTTAAATCGCAACAGAACGGCGACTCGCCATTTCTCAACCGTCTCCGGAAAGTCAAGAAACACTTTCTGCAAGATGTCAGACTTTAAGTTCCTACTTCCTGATTTGAAAGGACTTTAAGCAAGATGATTGGGCCGTTTGTTTTTCCCCGACTGCAAACTCATCGCCGTCCAAAGAAATGCTGCGTGTCCTATGTGACAGCCGTTACTCTGCTTTCTGCTTCATACACACGCGGGCGGAGGGACACACAAGGAATAGAAAATAAAAGACGGGATGACTCTCTAGCAGCTGTTCAAACAGGAGTGACGGAGGAAGAGTGCAGGCCGGTTGGAGACGCACGTGCGACGCTCCGAACGACCCCGAGATTCCTCATGTCCAGACACAAAATGTTCAGCGCCTCTCATTCCACCGCAAAGCCACAGGTTTCCTCGATGGCCGTCAGCAGCTTGTCGTACAGCTTGTGATAGCCCTCGTAAGGTGGAATGTCGATGCGATTGAAGCTGGAGAGAAGAGAGAGAGTTCACAGGAGTGAAGCTCAGACAGATTGAAAGCTATGAGATCCGATGTCATGAAGATAGCGTGCGTGTGTATTGCATACCAAGTGTGGGCTTTGGGCAGGTTGTTAGTGTTGGCATCGATCTGATGAATGGTGAAGAGTCTGGGTCCCGCAGCACCTGCAGTCAAAACAGAAAGGATCCATCAGCCCCACACCAAGGTAACATTTCCCTGGTCTAGAACCCATTTCTTGAGTTTCACAGCAAAAAATAAATAAAAAACTTCTCACAAACAACTTTAATTATTTTATTAAAAACCAAAGACATTTACACCCTTTATTACGCTGCGATTTTCAGTGATGACCTAAAAGTGTTTGGGTGCAAATCTGTCCAAGGCGGGCGCAGCTAAAACAGAGCAGCTCATCTCATCGAGCAGAGTATGTACAATCCCACAAGTGGTGCAGCCAGAAGAACGGCTTGCTGCTCACAGAGCCAGATAAATACCCTGTAAAGCCTTGAAGCCTTGCAGTGGCACTCTGGATGAACCGGTAACAAACTGCAGCAGCCGCGCCCTCCTCTCCTCGTCAAATGACTCGACAGCCTTCCAAAACCACTTGACGATGTTGGTGTCGGGGGTGCAGTGCTTCAGACGGGTGTTGGACTTCCAGTCAGAGATGTCAATCTTTCCTAGGCCGCACACGATCAGCTAAAGTAAAGAGGTACACAGAAATGTACATATTAAATGTCTGTGAATTAATTATCTTCAAACAGCAAAAAAAAAAAATTATGCACATATCGGAGTGCATGTAAGATGTGTGTCATGGCTATAACAGAGAGGACTGCTTGTTTCTCACCTCCAGTTCCTTCTCATCAAAGGTTTTGAGCAGGTGTTGAGGAATAACCTCATTGAAGCCTTTCTGCAGGGCCAGAAATTGAGCCTCGATGCCATGAAGGAAACGCCAGTTCACGTACAACCTGCAGAGAAACATGGCAGAGGAATGAAGGGGAGGAAACACAGCAGGATATAAACCCAAGGGACAGCAAATAGACACTTCATCCTGACGGCATTAAAGATAATACCTTTAGCTATTAGACTTTAGCTGCACGTGTTGCTCTCTTACCTGACATACTCCTTCTTGGTGTCTTCTGAAACGGGCATACTCTTGCCATTGGGTTTGAGCTCATGCTGGATGATTTCTCCATAAGCGTTGTGCTCGACACAGAAAGTGTGATCCAGGACACCAGTGATGTCATTGTCCCTGAAAGAGGAAGGGCAGGTTAGATAGGTGGCTAATTTCACTAAGTACTTATCGGTTATCGGTTCCAAGGTTCTTCAAATAAATAATTAGTGCAAACTTACACACACACAGATGTAAATCAATCTAAAAAAAACAGTTTTTGATTGCAATAACTTTGCACTGTAGAAACTGTAAAATTTTGCATATAATAATATTGCAATTTATTTTAAGAGTAATTTTCATAACATAACATTTCTTGTCCTTTCTCTTCACATGGTCAAAGACGACTCGGCAGAGGAAGTTTTCACGAGTCATCGCAGTGTTGGCATTCTTTGAAATATTTTTTACTCATGTGCCAGAAAATGCTAGAAAATGCGCAAATCCAGGGAGACCGCTCGTGCTCATTATCTCTGATGACAGTAGGGGGCGCAACACACACAGGACGTTGCGGAGAGAAGAGGACTTTCTTGGATATTTCCTCTACACATCTGCCCCCTGACATCAACTGCTTTCTGAAGAAGTAACTCTAATCTTTACTGATTCAACACTAAAGTAGGAAAATTAGTTTGAATAAAATTCTACTTTAGAGAAAAACATGTAACTGGGTCATCTACTTTTCTAACCCCAATTACTAATATCAGGACTATATGTGTCACACATAATCAACAGATAATTAATAATATAACGTGTAGCTTATAGCCTTACAGGATCCAGACAAGGCTGTTGTGCAGGTCGGGGTCGACGGACTCCATATCGTCCAGCGTGATCGGTTTGCCCAGCAGCTGTTTGTAGAAGGGCAGCGTGAAGCCGCCGTCGATGTAATGACCGTGGAACACCGCCATTCCCATAATGCGACCCACAAAGTGGAAGTACGACAGGTGTTCCTGCACATTGAGAGTGGGTATAAGGATGGGGGGGGCCTCTAATCAAATCCATTCACAACTTAAAATATACAGCTTCAGTTTTTACTACAACGACAGTACGGTACTAGTACTAGTACCGGGTTGACAGCAGAGTCTGGGTTAATCTGTAGAGTGTAGATGTCATCTCTGGAGTACTGGAACAGGCCATAGTAGGGGTTGAGCATCTCATGGGACAGTAAGTACAGCCATTCCCTAACACACACACACACACACACACACACACACACACACACACACACACACACAGTGGGATTATGCAATTAAAACGAGGCCCCACAGAATAAAGATGAACATATAAACACAACATTGTGACAAAGTACCTCGCTACTCCGCCATAATCGAGTCCCTCCTCTCCTCTGAATTTGATCATCAGTCTTTTCCAGAGATCCTTTGGACGCATCTTCATCACCTGCCGGTAAGATTCCTGCAACACATTTACACCACCTGTAATGTCACAGAATATGCCTCTACAACAGAATTTGAAGAACAGCACTGGATGAGTGAAAACTTCCAAGAGGTTATTCCTGAAACTCTTTTGCCCTACACGCAAATAAACTCGAGCAGCATGTCTCGTCCGGCTCCACGTGCAGTGTCACAACAATTTAGTTAGACTGAGCCGAGGGTGAATGCTTTGATTATAGAGCCAACATGAAGGGCTTGATGGGTTTAGGAGAAATATACACGACTTCCTCCTTAAGATCAAGGTTCAGCATGTTGCGAGCGAGAAGAAAACACATTGCTTCAATGTCGCAGAAGCTCTAGGATTACAGCGGTAAGTTATTACTGGCAAGAGATGAGAAATGACTCCTGCAGCAGACATCTGCAACTCGGCTCAGGCTCGACTGGGCCTGAGAACACCGACATACTGAGGCTTGGTGCGGGCTCGCTGCACAAAGGGGAAACACTCGAGCCTGAAATCAAACCAAAAACGTGACCATTATAGTATTAGATATAATAATCAATATTGCCATTTCATCCTGTTAACTCATAGCTTCATCCCTGCCCTGGTCTGAATTGTATGCCTTCCTCCATTTGAGTCGGACAGTGTGTTTCAAAACTCGCACACCAAACACCCTGCGACTGATAGAACTACAGATCTACGCCGAATGACGGTGCGTGTGCTTCAGATATGCTACGGTCACGTTACTCATGTTGGTGAGCAAAAACATTTGTATTTCAAGTGAACCAAACACCGTAAACCTGTTCACTGGGTGAGAGGAGGAACTCACAAACGAAGTGATAAACTGCAGCGCTGGTTCCTGCATGTAAACCTCAAGTGGACACGCAGGGCCGGCTTTCACACTTAGCTTTCCCTTTCCACAGCTGTCACATTGGAGGAGGATGAAGTCACATTTTTCAATGCTCAACTTGTAGTTATGAAGTTATGTCTGGCCCACGAATAATTGCCACTGCTGCCTCAGTCCCTTTCCTCAGCCCCCCCCCCCCCCTCCCATCTCTTTAGCTGCTGAAATCATCTCGAAGGAATGCCCTGCTTCGGTAGAACAAATGAATTGGAGCAAGAGAAAGAAGGAGAGAAAGAAAATGAACAGAGATGGTTTTTTTGTGGCCCTGCGCTGTGGGCCCGTCTTTTCCTCTTTTCCCTGGAAACCGTAAAGCGGTTCCGAGTACCGGTTCTGGCCCTTTTTCTGCTGCACATCGTAAATGGGGCGAGGAAAGAATCCCATTAAAATACAAAGATATGTGGTTTGGAAGCATTCCGCTATTCTTTTCAGGGTTTGCAGTGTACAAACGTCATATGATGAACGACATGCATCCAAACGCATGGTCGGTACCGTGTTGCTAATTTATGTCCATGTGTTTGCAGCTGTGCTCGGATATCCTTACACTATTAGATAACGTTTCCTTTTAGGGTAGCGACCACTTCAGAAATTCCTAGTAAGGGCATTTAATGTTGATCAAGAGTCAAGATCATTTCTCGATGAACAAGCGCACGACTGGAGGGGAGAATTTCATAAGAATTAGGTTTTAAGGTTATGATGGATTGTAATCAATGCATATTATAGAATACAGTGTTTCTCTTGCAGTTTTTAAGTGCATTACAAAGGCGCTTGTTTTACCTCAAATATCTCCTCACGGCAGACTTCAATGCGGCAGTGGCCGGCCTGGGGTTGCTGCTGAGAAAGTTCCTGCCGGAGGATCTTCAGCTTCTGCACCAAGTCCCTCTTGTATTTGGGCACAGTCAGGCACTCTGCCTCTTCAGGCAGCTGGGCTGGGGACAGAGGTTGCTGAGGAACCCCAGGAGCGCCTTGGTCGTTCAACTCTGCAGGACGACTGGGGGGGGTCAAAGAGGAGATGGGAGATGAATAGTCCAGGAGAGATCAAGAAGGGCTCAACTGAGAGAGTCATGTCAGTACGATTCCCTGTTAATTCAAACAGTGCAGCACACACGTTACATTCAGCTAACAGGGATAACTTGATGTTTTCCTTGAATGAAAGGCAGCTGTGGCAGACAATCCGGACTCTTTCCTGCTTGGTGTCATTTATCTTCTGCAGCGCTTTGACTCCAGTGGAGGAAACAGTTATAAAAAAACAAAAACAAATAGAGGGTTACGTCCCGTCGGGATTTCCCTTCCATCTCAGATATCCTCTAACCACCAACGTTTTGTCAGAAATTCCCCTCTGTAGCCTCCACCTGCCTCACACGTGTGAACCAGTTCCTCGATGAGCACAAATAGAAGCCGGATCACGAGAGTAAATCTGATCCAGACCTGTGGACAGACTGGGCCTTTGTCCAGACGTTCAGTAAACATCACCGGCATGAATAAATAGAGGGAGACGAATCCCTAGTAAGCAGCGAGAGAGCAACACACAAAGGAAGTAAATTTAGAAAAGATAGTTTTGGAGGCGAGCTCAACCGGATGGCTTGTTGTGTTGTATTTGACCTCCTTCACAGAGCTCCTCTCAAGTCAACCCCTCTTCAATCCTAAATCATCCCCCCAGCTCTGACATCTGTGCCCCCCTAGGCTCTTCCACTGTGGTGTTGGTGGCGGGATGCCTGGGTGGGCCAGGGAGAAACATAATGCATCTCTCCCATCAACAGGACAGCCAGCAGCCCTCACTTTGCTGTGAAGCGATGAAGAGCGGCGGTCTTCTTTAACACAAGCCGCTGCCCTTTGCCGGGAGTGGAGTGTCAAGGCTGCTGCTGGCCAATCAGAGACGGCACACTAAGAAGCAGGAAATCTGAAGAGACCCCCCCCAAAAAAAACCAAATGTTCTGATCGTTGAAAACTGCCACATCTCTTTAGCCTTTCTAAACTATACGAGTGCAGTGCCTTTGCCAGTCTATCCCTGCACCAGATATCAGGACTTCTAGCATGTCAAAGAGAGTAAGACTGCAAAAGAGCAGGTCTCAAAATCCCTGGAGGAAGGTTGAGGAGAAGAAAAGATTAAAACAAATAGAATGAGCTGCTCTTGGCTGGAAGTTTTAAGAACTTTATAATAAAATGCAATTTCAGCAGGATTGTTTTTTCCGTCTGTAATTAAAGCCATTTCAACATAGTTCATCGTCTCTGATTTCAGAACAGGACGACCTCGGCATATTTTATGGTAAACAAGTAAAATACATGCACAACAAAGCTAAAAAAAAATGGACCAGACCCCAAAGAAAGAGCTGGTTCTCATTTTTATGACAGTTTGGGTGAAATACACTGTCAAACACACTTTAAACTTTGAAATTTAAGAGCCAGAGGATTTTCATTATGGTTATATCAGGGTGGAAGGAGCAGAGGGAAACAAATACTCGTAAACAGGGGAAATGAAGGATAGAAGGCACACTGGGGGAGAGGGTCCATGTTCTGGGGCACCGGGGATCCACGTTTGTGTATAAGTGGAATTACTTTTTCTTTATTCCACAGCAGCTGGCGCAGGTGGGCTGAAATTAGAGTCGAGTTCGTGTGCTGGTGTTAAACCACATGAGCCGCAACTCCAACACACCCAACTCTGGGAATTCTGTTGCTTCCCAGTCTACGTTTAAGGATTACCACTACCTGGGTGAATGAGAATCTCCACCAACACTTTGGCAGATGATACTAAAGGTAAAAGAAAGCCACTGTGACAGGAACTGTATATTGAGAACACTTAAATTTCGTTTTTAATCATCAGGTTGTGTCAGGGAAGTGCACTCAAAAGTTCGACCTTTTTAAATTTGACCTTTTCAAGGCCTCGACTCCATACATTTTCTCCTAATAAGGACTCAGGCAAGCAGTTGATGTCGACTGGATAGCATACCTGAACCTGAACTCACAACCAGTGGCTGCTCTGACACATACGGATGGTATTTGACCAAATTATGTTGATTTCCCAAATATGGTAGTGTAGGGAAAAAAAAGTAATGGGGGAATAATTTCTACACGTCTACATTTCTCCTTCAAATTATTCCAGCCTCACACATTAGCAGCTACAATTGTTTTTTGAACAGCTAATGTATTCAATCCGCTTGTCTTCTTTGAGAATTTACCAGTTGGTGTAAAGATAATAGCTGTGCTAACAGATATTTAGCATGTCTTTCCAGAGGTGCTCGGCTTCCCCAGGCCACTCTTGGGTTTGCTGCCAGGAGCTAATCTTCAGACACACGGACAGCAAGGCTGTGTGCGTTGGATACGAACTTGAATGGAAGGAACGTGATACAAGTACTCTTTACACAAATACAAACATCCTGGACATTTCCCTGTGGAAAAGTATCATGGCCAGGCTTTTTATTTTGGTAATGTGCATGTATAGATTTATGACTGGCGCCTGGAAGTGTTTATGCAGCTGGCTGGAGTAAGTGAATAAAAATGCCCTTAAATCTGTGAATGATAATTACATTCTTTGCATTGTATAGAGCAAGAGTGTCTCCATAAAGTTTGTTGTCTGCATGCAAGTATGTATACGTGTGTGTGCGTGTGTGTGTGAGCGCATGTTTGGGGTTACCTGAGGTCAGTGTTTTGGCCGTCCACGGCCACACGCGTTCCATTTGGATTTGGACTGGTGGAGAACCCGAGAGAGAAAATGGCAACAAAACAAAAGAAAGTGAAAATGTGAGACAATCATCGCTGGTTGATTTATAACAATAACTTTTTTTCCCCAGTGTTTGCAAATAAGAAGCGATTTGATAATTTGAGCATGTTAATGCACCTTTATAAGCAGTATTACTTTATATAAATGGTTTCAAAGTCATAATACGTAGTTAATGGAATTTGACTGCAATTACAGCTCATTTCTGCGTTTCTACCTCCATTATTGGGAATCTTTTAGAAACAGAAGAACGTTATCAATACATGCTTGATGCTTGGACAAATAACATTGCTGGCACTTACTTGAGAACTAGGTGCAGGTTAGCAGACAGCCGCGGGTCCGTGAATTGTGTCGTCCGATTGTTGTGGTCGACAAAGTAGACTCGACCGGTGGCCGTGTTTCTGATCTCCCAGCCTGGAGGCAGCGGCCCCAGCTCCTCGCAGTTCACATTGCTTAGGTCCCTAAACCAAAACATAGAAACAGTTTGCAGCAATCTTAATACAAATTTTATGCCATTCCACAATACAAATATGTACTAACTGCATAAAACAGACAGGCCAAAACAACACGGATCATTCCTCTTTGCTTAGCTTAACTACTTCAGGATAACGAGGCACGACTAAATATTTGACTTGGCCCATTTCCATCTGATCTAGTGGTAATATTAAGCAGCAAATGTTTCTTTTAACATACAACTTTGATAAACCTGTTCAAATAAACCTGTGCAAATAAATATTTTCCCTTGGGTAAAACAGGAGTTCTGGTGTTTGTGATGGACATTTACATAGTTATACGTATCCATTTCTCTTTACGGCAGGGTCACATGACCAATTAGAGGACTAGACCAGAACTCAGAAAATCCAAGACCGTCAACAAGCATCGCCATTAGCCTTCTGACAAAGTACTTGTTGTAATTTCTTGGCTCGCCTTCTCTCTTTGCGGCAACATTCCTGTCAGCAGAAACCTAAATCCTGATCTGGAACAAACACGCAGCCTGCAGGAGACGACTGCCTGTGTATGTGAACGCTTTGTCTTTGTGCGAAGTGAGGACACAAATCAGGGACAAAACACATGCCATTACAACATATTGGCTCACCTTAGGACCCCTGCTCAAAACGGCCCGACCCTCGGATCGCTGCTGTTAGCCGGATGTTAAATGTGTGTTATTCATTGCCAAGAGGCAGTTTCATCAAGACGTAGCTAAGAATGTAATCCAATCGCTGAATGAAACCTCTGGTGAATTAAACCGTTTGACCGAATGCAGAACCGCTGGCCCGTCGTGCGTTCAGCTCTGCATCGGTCCAGAAATGTTCTTACAAATCAAGGGTCATTAGTTTGGACAAATCTGTGGATTGATATCAGCGTTCAAAGTGCAGCTGGCACTACAAGGCATTTTAACATGACATTGACGTATAGCTCTTCATCACATTTAAGTTACGATATTCCTGTATTAGTCCTGCAAGGGGAAATCCTGAAATGTATCAAAAGAAACAAAACGCTCGAAAGATGCAAATATAGATAGAAAGATGAAAACAAAGAACAACAAAATAGTTACCTTGGCACACGGGGGTCATGCCAGGTGCTGACTCCAGTCTGTGTATGGAGGAAGTAGACCTGACCTTGTTGAGTTGTTCTTTGTTCTATAACAGAGTTAATTTATTAAAATTAATATGTAAAAAAAAAGAGTTGAAAACAGTCCTGAAACACGCTTGAAGCTCTTGTCTAGTCTAGTCCAGGTCGGCTCAAACAGGTATTGTGAGATTTAGTATTTTGAGAGTTTCTTCAAGTGTCATCTACGTCATCTATTAGTTCCTCTCCAGTGACTTCATGTAAAGACGATGCAGACAACATCATGGTATGAATACAAAGACTTCAATTAGTATTTTTCCTTGCACAGAGTTCGATGACGGATCCTAGATACTTTCCGCTCTTACAAATGTGGGCTCTGAAAGTCACGCCTCCCTATTAATCTATAAAACTCAAGAGGAAATGGAAAGAAAAATGTCATTTAATAAAAACAAGTAACAGAACTGAGGCTGCCAAAAAGAAATCAGAAAATAATTGTTCCTCATTGGGTGGTTGACTATTTGCTCCCATCCAGCTCAAGGATGAATGGAGAAAGTGTGTGAAT
The DNA here is from genome assembly GCF_040956055.1 of Brachionichthys hirsutus. Taxonomy (NCBI): domain Eukaryota; kingdom Metazoa; phylum Chordata; class Actinopteri; order Lophiiformes; family Brachionichthyidae; genus Brachionichthys; species Brachionichthys hirsutus. The sequence goes on from NC_090913.1 coordinate 7,477,087, forward strand.
GTTGGCACAGAGTCTGCGTGCTGCAGCGTTGTGGTGTTAATGCGCGTCTACTGACCCTCTAATCCATCACTACCCCCCCTACTTCCTTCTGGCAAAACTAATTTCCTACCAACCTCTCTGTCTCCCATTTCCCTGCACACACTCCCTCTTTTCTCACCACACCCAGTCTCTAGTTCAGAGGGTTCAACTGAGGAAGAAACTTCATGACCCATTCGGGCATCAGCCACTCATTTTGTTCAACCTCAGCCCGTCTCAGTGAACACAGCAGAACATTTCAGAAGGGGCACAGTTCCAATTGAAAACTGCTGGTATACAGCACCTACTTGAAAAATTATTTATTTTGCAGACTTTGTGGGTATTGTGCAGTGAATTGTGGCCGACTGTGAAAAGTGCACTTATCCACCAAAAAAATAAATAAAAAATGATGAGATGTTCTGCATTATTTTCCAAATGCTTCTGCATACCTAAAATAATTAGAGCTAAAAAAAACAGTCAACTAGAAGATTTAGGATCAGATCCAGATGAAATTGGGTGGTGTGATAGAGCCCCCCCCCCCCCCCCACTCTACATGACTGTCAAATTCCATCAACATTGTACAATAATCAACCGAGATATTGAGGAACAAATTTTGAAGCTCCATTGACTGCAAGTTACTGAAGATTTCAAACTGATCCATAATCCAGGATCTCTCTCTTCTGGATCATCACCAAAATGTAATCATCTTTTCCTGGTAACATTCCCACCATTTCCTGAAACTTTCATCAAGATCCGTCCGGAACGTTTTGCGTTATCTTGCTAACAGACGGACGGACAAACAAACCCCGTCGAAAACATGACCTCCTCGGCAGAGGTAATAAATAACCAGAACTGCCGTCTCTCACCAAACACCAAGCTATGAATATCTTGCTTTCTCTTTCATTTGATGCAGAACAATCTGTTGACAATCAAAAACACTGGAAAGCATCAAAGGAGGAGGAGGAGGAGAACGGAAAGGGAGAATAAAGAGCAACTTCACCATTCATTACGAAGAAAACATCCATTACTGGTCCAGGCAATAAACAAGAAACAAAGAGCAACTCATCAGGTCTGTAATTTGCAGACCTTGTAATGATGCGTTACGAACCAGTGCTTCACCTGAGCTTGTCTTTTTGATGTGAGAGACAGAAGTGTGTTTATGATGCAGCATGACTGGACCACCAACATTACACAATACTTTCACTAACGTAGAATATGTAAAATGTGAACATTAGTGACAAAGTCTATGAACCAAATGCATCTAGTGTGAAAAAAGACCAAACCGAGGTCAGTCAGACGTAACTATATTTTGAAACCCAATAATTATAGTTATGGATTATTCCTTGATAGCCAAAATAAATCAGAATAACCAAGCCTGGAAAGTGCTGAAGAAGTCCCTAACCTTGGCTGATTGTTCCACCTGTGATTTTGAGACACTCCCCAGTGTTTTGACCTGAATGCTGCACGCTCCAATACTGCTTTATTCTTGTCATGTACAAAAGTACGAAAAAAAAAAAAAGTGTTTCTCACCATAACCCTCCGGTAGATCAGGTGGCGTGTGTAGGTGTGTTCGACTCATGTAGTTGCGATGTCGCTGGGACCGAACCCGCCTCTCCTGGACCTGCTGGCCAGCCGGGGGGCCGCTGGCCTCAGCCCCATTCACAGGAGTCATCACTGGTGTGTTCTCGTCGACCACACAGCTCAACGGACGCCCTGGGCTGGAATACTCCGATGCTGGCCTGGGGAAGAGAATTCTAGGTGTATGAGAGCATGCATGCTCGTATGTGTGTATTGTGGTGTGAACTCAAGTTCTGTCCCATTTGCAAGTATAAATTATGAATACTCTTAAAATAGAATTTTAGCTAAATAATACCAACTTGAGGTCGTTTTCATTCCTGAGAATTACAGAGAGGGACAGAGTGCATCGAACAACACCCTGGAGTAGATTGTTTTGTATGACTGCTGGGAAACAGCAGGAATTATCAATTGATATCTCATATGCAGACACAAACAGAGACAGAGACAGGCTGGAAGACTGACGTTTACTGTTCAGCATGTCTGACGACTGTCTGGCAACAGCCGTCACCGACGCCTTGTTATCTCAAACCTTGTTCCCTTGTCTGTCGACCAACGAAACGCCCCTTCCCCAGTTCATGCAGTCTCCCTCCCTCTCGTTTCCTCTTTCTTCCACGTTTCCCCTGATACCTTCAAGTCATTTCAAACTTCTTTTCAGTTTTTTAGGTATTTTTTTAGCACCCCCCCCCACCACCATCTATAACTACACTCTCCCCTCCCACAAGTAGCTCATGGACCACACTACAGATTTTGCCAATTAATGAACAGTACCCAGCTTAATGTTTGCTAGCTCCCTTAACGGATCCACTGATATGGGCCAAGTAGGAAGGTGGGACTCGTTCCTGCAGGAACAGAGGCCAAGTAAACTCAGGCTGCACGCCTTGCTGGCGAGTCTGCTGACGCGCGCGTGTGCGTGTTTGTTGTGGTGACTGACTTAACAGAAATTTAGTCATTACTGCTAGAACATTATTGTTGGGTTCAACCGAATATTCTTTTAAACAATCCACCCTACTTCTTAAAATCCTTATTGTAAATAACATCAGCAGGACATGTGATGAATTGAATTCAAGATTCTGAGTGCATTTATGTAGATATTATTATTGGGAAACCTGAGCCTGGAGGGATAAAATCAACCGGCCTATTCTGACAGGAATGGATGATAGACACATCGCTCCTGGTCCACAGCCCTCAGACATCCCCTGTATATTCTAGATAGTTGGGTTTCAAAAAGCTTGGTTTGTACGAATACAAATAGAGAATGGCAGCAGATTTACAATTATAGAATCTCGTCTCAAGACTGTTAAAAGGCCGCACAAGTTATCTTTATGCTGACCCAAGCACTGGCTGGCAGTCTTACGGAGACTGCTGAAATATGAGTGAAGGGGAATGTGAGATAGATGTTAATGATGAGATAGTTAGATAATTTCATTTTCATAAATTTGAAAGTTTTTTTTCAAATCACATTCAATTCCATGATGTCAGAAGCATTCCCTTATTATAACCAACTCCTCTTGTGAAACCAGACTGAATGTCTGGCTGAGATAAACAGCATGAAGTTGACTAATGCTCCAAGCGTGCAAATCTACCTGGTAGGTCTCTCCCATTGTGTAGTCCGGGTGGTGTGGTTCAGGTACTGTATCCTTCCAGAGGCCGTTCTCCTCTCTTCCCAGCTGTTTCATGAGAAACCAAGACAAACATGAGATAAAAAGTATAATAAAAATAACATTTTCAACATCCATGTAAACATCCCCATCTCATAACACCACCGATCATGCATCCTATAATCTGCACCAATAACACAAATCATCTCATCAATGGACATACAGCCCTGGACATATTTTCGCTAAATGAAATAGTTTAGCAATGAGGTCTTTCAAACGTAACGGTCGTTAAGTGAAGACCAATTATATTTTTACACACTCAGAGTAACCAGCTTACCACCAAGATAAAAACCCGTTCTAGTTAGTCCTTAATGTAGGTTGATCTAAGCAGTTCCGGAAAAAGAAAGACTTTGAACAATAGCAAAGTGGTGTGTACTAATAACCCCTTTTTAAATGGAAAACTACAATACTGACCCATCAGGTAAATCATTGTCGAACAGGCGACTGCAGTCCACCACTGGTCCTCCTGTCCCAATGCGATCTCTGGACTGGAGACTTACTTCACATAAACAAAGACAAGAGACACTGTAGATCAAGAATATTTGTCCTACTCACACACTGTGGATCAAAATGTGTTCAATTATTCTGTTTAAACTGTTTATAGATTGTGGATTCCTCTTTCAATACTGCACTTTATCCATTTTTATTTTACATGTATTCTGCTCTCGGGCTGTCACAATTATTATGCGAACACTTGTTTTGCATAATAAGATAATTAGTTACATTTGTATAAAAAAACAAAAAAGCTGGGTGAACCGGAAATATCAGATTTTAAACACAGTTTAAGATAGAAAATGTATTGATCCCACAATGGGAACCCTCATCGCAACAAGATAACAGTCAGGTTTGGTGGAGGGGAAAAAATAAATAAATCATAGTTTAGGGATACATCCTGTATGGGGTTGTGTAAAAGTTCTGCAGAGTGGATGGCAACATCAAAAGCCACATTCCAATCCACAAGAGAGGGAAAACTATCCATCAAGATGGCACTCCACCTCATACTTTTTCCACATCAAAGTTCCTGAAAGCGAAGAAGGTCAAGGTGCTCCAGGATCGGCCATGAACATTTCATGTCAGAGGCAAGATGAAGGAGGGTTGGAAGAGGAACTCAAGCAATCTTAATGAACTCTGGAAGTCCTGCAGGACTGCCAATACACTTTCAGCTTGTCCCGTGAGGGGTCGCCGCAGCAAATTTACTTTCTCCACTTCACCCTGTCCTTTGCATCGTCCTCCCCATCACCAGCCACTCTCATATCCTCCCTCACTACGTCCATGTATCTTCTCCTGGGTCGACCTCTAGCCCTGTTCCCTGGCAGTTCCATCCTCAGCGTCCTCCTACCGATATAGTCCCCTGTCTCTCGTCTCAAAATGACCAAACCATCAAAGTCTGGTTTCTCTGAACATCCCCAAAATGTTATTGCCTCATTTCTATAAAGTCCTGCAGGACTGCATTCTGTGCTATTCTAGATGGCGTCATCAATAAGTCATTGCCATATGGATGTATGGATTCAGTCCTCCAAACACATGGGAGTCGTAAAAAATACAAGTATAATTTCTATCTTATTATTTTTTTGGGACTTTTGTCCAAGCAAAATATGTCCCGTCTGTCCTAATTAAACTATAAAACTCAATGATGAAATACTTTATTTTGGTCCACAGGCCTTTGCCTTTCATATAAGACACTTCTTATTACAAATGATCAACTACAAGTCAAATGATTATGCCTTGTTCCTGCAACATGGATAAGTGACAAGACGGTCCTGAAATTGTGCATAAATAACATTGGGCCTCTTACCAACTATTTGACCTCTCACACTATCGTTGTCATTGGGTCCAAGTTTGTTCAGATCCAGTCTCTGATCTGCAGGGACAGAAACAAACAAAACCCATTGGTTCAGTATCCACCGCATTCATATCTATGAAAGAGATGTTAAAAGGATGTGCCACTTCTTATATTACTGAATCTGAAAACAAATAGCTAGCTACAGATGTGAGCAAGCCATCCCATTAAGGCCATGAAAAATTATCCAGGAAGACTTAGGTCAATACTCCTAGGAATAAAATGCACCACGTCAGACAGATGCTGCCAAACTATAAGAGCATTTTTGTCCAAGGTACGAGATAAATCACATAATCAAGTCATGGACCAATGGTAAAGGTTTGCATCTGAAAGTATTGCTAACTTAACAACATTTTGAGCCAGGCCATTTTTTCCAGACTGGATTCATAATGACTATAGTTCTCCGATATGACTTGTTCACTTGAAATTAAAAAACATGGCAGTTTACATGTCGACTAAGCAGGTCTGTAGAACGCTATACAGGATGGCACAATATTATTTTTTTGCATGAACATTAGAGTGCACACAGTCACAATACATCACATACCATACCATGTTTTAATGCTCCAATGTTTTTGCTGCTTGATAGAAAAAAAACAACCATGTGGTTCTCATAATCAGTGAGTTTCTCTGATAGAACGTGTGTGTGCGTGTGCATGTACGCGTGCATATGTACCGGATACGTGTCCAGACTAAACAGCAATGGTCTAAGCCTTACATGGCTTGAATAGTAAGCAGATCTTTCTCTTAAATAAGAGAAGAGTGAAAGAGAGAGAAAGACTGTTTACAGACATTTAACCACAAACTCTTACCGCACAATTCGTTTCCTCAAAGCGAGGAAAATTACTTGTTACAATCTATGTGGTAACGTGTGTGTGGATGTGCATGATCCGAGTCTCTTCACTGCACATTCATTTAATCTTGATATCTGTCTCTAAATGTTTTATACGTTTCCATATGTGAAGTCATAAAAGAAGTGTAACAACTAGTATCTAAAATTTGCTTTTAAAGCAATACAAATACTCAAAATACATCTTGAGAAATGGGGGAGTGCATGTTGTGAGTTTGTATGTTCAGAAATAGGGAAAGAGAATCTAAGCAATGTGCCTGCCAATGTTACAGGAAGTGAAGCTCAGTGCAGAGTGAGATGGACTTCTAGTAAACTAGACAATCATGTTGTATCACCATTCTGGTTTAAAATTGTGTGTACACAAATGAGACGGCTTTTTATGAGTTGTGTTTGTGTTGGATGATGCAGTGAGCTGAGCTATGTGTACCATATTTACTTTCAAACCGCGGCAGCATTCTAAAATATCTGTATGTGTATTCTTATCTGTTTTTGTGCACAGTAAGTGTATGCACATCTTGGTCAGACCACAGACTAGGCGCTGTGTACGTGTCTGCAATATAAGTTAAAAGGGATGTGTGAGTGCTGGTGTCATATATCATGTTTCCCTGCCCATTTCCTGTGAGTGTGATAAAGTATAAAAACTTTATTTCTAGAAGCTGCGGGCAAACATGAGTCCTTTGGCTCAGGCACATTTCTGGCATTATTTGATAATCGACATTGGCAGAAATCTGCTCATGAGTCTGATTAAAATCAAAAATGTCTACAGAGTCAGACACATCTGCAGGCAACAGTCTGGCTGCTGTGAAGGAATGTTAGAACCACCCCTTGTTTCATTCAAAAGTCATTAGTAGTCGCTGTGGCACATGAGTAAATGCTGTCACAAACTACCCAAAAGAAAATGGTAAGATTAATTTATTATTTCTATAGATTAAAATTCATTGGAATAAGCCAAAATGCAACCAGAACCAAAACACCTTAAAATTTTATTACGGCAAACTTTAGATCGCACCAAGATCATTATTGTTTGATGAAGATGTTTTATATTGAGACAAATAAAGATTGTGTGCCCAACACGAGCATTGTTTACTTCTACATCATGACAATACAATTATTTTTTCTCTCCTAGAAACTCAAAGATGCTTCTGTAATAAATGTTGCTGATCAAGTGTGTGCAAACTTATTTGACAAAAGAACCTTACATTTCTGATCAATTGTGGGCATTTATTCAGTAGAAATGTATTTCAACAGACAAAAGCATGAAAAGCAACACAAGCATTAAAAATGTCAATCAATTTTGTGGTTAATAATCAAATAAATCATTATAAAAGTGTCAGGTGACTTTGGCATCACCGATTCTATAACCCTGTGAAAACTATTCTCAGTTCTCTAGTGTACAAATAGGAGTTGGTGTCCGAGGTTTTACAGCTTGGCCCTTGAGGTACTACTTTGAGTACCAGATCAAACTCTTGTGTACCCTCGTCCATGTGACTGTATAGCTGTAAAAATATTAATCACATAAATCACAAGAAGCCTACCAAACACAAATGGATACTTACAGCCAGTGTCTTTGAGTCTGTTGATGGTGTTGGACAGAAGGCGCACACAGCCAAGGAAACCTGCACCTTGTTTTTTGTGGATCTTCTTGTGGTTCCATACGCTTATGGTGATTGAGTCTGCCTTTCCAATATATCTAGGATGAAGTGGAAAAAAAAAAACTGGTCAATGACAACATGCATCTAATTTTAAATGGTTAAATAAAAGGATGTGTTGTTGTCTTTTGTCCGCTTCTAGAACAATGTAAAGACAAAAACAAGCAACAATGTTAAATGACTTCATTAGCAACATTTACAACACTGAAAAAAGCATGAAAGAACAAGAAGTAAAGAAACGTGAACTTGTGTTGTGCCTTCTTTTCCAACTAGCGACTGCAGTAAGTGGTGTAATGTTTCAGTGTGCAGTCAGACCAATCGGCTGATTTTGCAGTAACTAGTGTGTGCTGCGCTTGTGCTTGTGCAGATTTAGCAAAGCTGTGGCCAGTCTAGTCGTGGTTGAAGAATGAAAACACAGGAAGTCCCCATGATCTGCACGCCAACCGTCTGAAACGCAGACAGAAAACACAGTTCAACACTCAACAAGCACACCCACAGACTTACAACCTGCAGTCACGGCATGAACATGTTATGCGTATCGTATCACTAGCAAAGAGTGAGGTTTCCCGACTAAACATAAAACGTATGGGCTCGATATGGAGGAGTTCACAGCGCATTTGGGAAAGCAGAAGAACATTTTCAAATTAATTTGGGTTGCATTTCTGATCCGTGCGGTGCAGCGGTTTACACTGATTTGTTAAAGTGTAGACCGAAAATGAACAGCTAAAGAGGTGAACCTCAAAGTTGTCACTTAGTGCGTATGAAAAAGTCTGGAAATGCCAGAACCAGACCTCCATACGAGCAACGGAACATCAACTATCAAAACAAAAATAAGGCCCCTTGCAGGATCAGCTTTATATGGGAGAAGACCCCGCAGCCTAAAAGCTGGAGGAAGGTGATGGGGGGTTCGCCCGGCTTGCAATCTGCCAAACCTAATCTGCTTTCATGTTCGCCATTTCCTGAACCGGAGAGAGACCAGGGGCCATTGGCAGGAAACACTCCTACGAGACAGTGGGGATCAGGAAGAGGGTATAGGATTATGTTAGAGGAGGGGATGCGACGTTGACGGGGCACAAAAAGCAGTGCAAAGTGGTAGGTGCCTAGTCGGGAAAGGCGTGATGCATCTGTGGCTGAGGAACATGATCGATGAACCATTACAATCATGTGGACACGAGACAGCTGTGTAACAGCGCGCTTATAAGATCTTTTAGAACGTCTACACTGATCATGTTGTCCATTCTCCCTCTTAGCCACGTAATCCTTTGCCAAAGCTACACGGGGAGCATTTACGCATTTACATATTACATAAATATGCTGCGTGCATATTTTTGAGACATTGGAAAATAGTTTCAGGGCTAAAACTAAATCCTCTGTCAGTTTTCTATCAATGGTTCTCTGAATGACGAAATGGGCATGAGGGGTCGTTAGACTAATCATGATTAATAATTAGTGACTTATTGTCATTAATTATTTGTCATTTAATCCATGCACTCCTTCCGACATTCTTTTCACGGTTCCTGCCTTCTCTTGCACACGTTTTCTCAGATTCCTTTTCCCCCTCACTCCTTCTCCAACGGTTCCCTTTCGCCTCACCACTACATAAAGCTTTTCTGCCAGTGGGTCCTTGGGAATGTTCACTCCTCGTGATGGAGTGCCGACACATACTTCAGTATAGGAACATTCTGCCCTCACAGCCACAAGTGGAAGCAACCCTCCTATCGGGACTCAAGTACATAACATCGTAGGGGCAATTGTGGGGTAATAGTCATTGTGGTCTAGTCATGTTTCAGTCAATAGTTGCTGAAGATAATGAACACATAAATCAAGACTTATCCTTGAATATTTCTCTCGCTATCCAGATTACTAATCATATGCCTATTTCTGACTGACAGAAAGTGAAAGGAACACGTCCTTGACAGAAAGGGGGAAAAAACAAAACGGCTCGTTTCAAACTCTAAATGTGTGTTGGTCTATGGAAAGTGACATTTAGCTCAAATAAAGTGAGGAAGTCTGAAAAAATATGAAAAAGAAACTCCAATTCATACAGGACATTGTTCGGGAGTGCACAGCGATTCAGCAAACCCCAGTCTTCAATAGCCAAATTAGGAAGAATCTATTATTTGAGAAAGAATGTGTGCCCTCTATAAAACCTCATTACACACAGTATGTCTCAGAGAGGCCCGATATATGGAAGGTCTAAAGTTTTATTCTACATGTTCTGTAGATCATCTCAAAGGATTTAGAGATGCGTTGCTGCAGCAGTTTCACACAGACAAGCGTAAGACAGAAAAACAGAACGCTGTATTTCTGTAAGCGATAGTTCTTCTCACCTTTCAACACAAACTTTTGTTTCTTAATGAGCCATAAATTATCACACAGCAGAAAACTGCTCACAAAACTTCTTGTTAACCTACAGATCATAATGTTGATTCCATTTTGGGTCCAACGTATTTCTCACAGTATCTGTTGAGTGGCATTGTCCTGAGCCGTCCACCACCACTTTGGCAAAAGGATCTGGCAACCCTGTGAAAATAGATGGTGAGAGGAAAAAGCTCGTTAGAAACCTACGAAGACCACCAATATCCTTTCATGGAGGAAACGCATGAGGACAGTGTGACATGCTGGAAGCCTTTTGTCACATGTATGAGATTGCACTCACTTAAATTTGATATTTAATTCATTCGGATTCTATTTCTGCATGTATGGGAAGTGAGTGAATAAGGGACTTTTGTTGGTGTGATAATCTGGCGTTCTCAGGTGTGTGTGTGTGTGAAACTTCAATTTAGAAGATTCACACAGAGTATATATCTCCAGGCACTCAAACTTAAGTCAAACCTGTTCCGTTACTTCCTTTTCTGGTTGTGTGTAAACATGTAGGAACACACCATTATCTGTTTCCATGCCTTCCAGCTAGAAACCAACTACTGGTGCAATAGGTTATTTTCTCAAGAGCGAAACTGCCAATCAAGGTAGAGGATGTGTGTAGCTTGGGGGGGTTTCTTTAGCGAAAACAACATACCGTCAGTTGCGCTAAATTATACATCTTTCCACCCATTAATGCCAGTGGCAGAAGGCGGGCTTCCCGACGCGAGCAACTAAACTAGTGGTTGATGAAATAGAAGTCTTTTTTCTGCAAATCAAATCGCTCACAAAATTTAACGGGATCTAAGTTAGACCAAGACCCATCTTCAGATTTTTGTTTTTTTTCCATCAAGATCCATCCAGCAGGTTTTCCGTAATCCTGCTAACAAAGAGACGAGCAGACAGACAGACAAACGGCATCAAAAACATAAGCTCCTCATTCTTCTCATTCTTTTCTAGAAGCTAGGTGAGCGGTGGCTCCCTGCACATGCCCGTCTTCTTGGTGTGTGTAAAAGGAAGTTCCTTAGGGACTTAATTTACAGCAGGGCTTCAAAACCCAGCGAGCTGCCACTCCAGTCCCAAACTACAAGGGGGGGGATGGGACAGGAATAGCAGCGTGTAAAAATAGGTCCTACTTACGGAAGAAATCTTTCTTTGCCAGGTTCTTTGCACAAAGGACTAGAAGAGAAGACATACACAGTCTGGTTAGTGACAGCTTAATAATTACATCATGTGCGTAAATTAGATTTATTTTAAAGTAAAACCATCAGGCTAAAGAAATGTGGACGCCAAAAACTACATAGCTTTCCAATGGTACACAGTTTTACCATTTACTTTTGGAGTTAATTTTAAAATAAACAGGAGCCACATTACCCTTTACTTATTATCGTATTATACTTATAATACGCATTAATAAGGGTCACTGTGTCTCCTCATCAGTGTGTCATGAAGGGTATAATACTGTCTGCTTATGTAACCATTATATGCATTACAAGATCTTTATTTTCACATCTTCGTGACACCGTTTATATCAGACTCAAAAATATGTTAAAAGGTAACATCGTTACAGCTGGATTGCACAGTTGTGACGCGAGGAAGAATAATATTTCGCGCTGGCAATACTTTTTAGTGAAAACCCTGAAAACTGAAATATATTATCATTCTTCAATTCCCATCTATGCCGTGTAACTTGACAGATGTTGATGTACTCCTGTCATTTTGACTACGCTTTGGCGTGTCCATTTTCACCGTTTCATAACAGAGCAGGGGAGCTAGTTGAAGAGTCGGTCCTTGTAAAATATTGAGAAGGCGAGCACTTTCCTCTCACAAGCAAGCCTCTGTGGGGTTGCATCACCGGCAACATACAATTAATGGCTCCAAGCAGAGACAGTTCGCTGATGTCTTTTAAATCTCTCTCCTGCATAGCTCATAGTGTTTTCGAAAGGTCTTCGTGAAGTGAGGCGAGCTAATGCTTCGTTTGGAGCTGGCAAGACAACCCTGTGACAGTTATCGAACGTGACGAAGCAGAACAAGAGCACCGGCACAGAAACCCAACACAATTAAGGTAACAACAAGGATCCAATATCACCACATGCACGAGTGACCTCTCTCTTTCCCTTTTATTATTGGCCAAAAGCCTCTGGAAAGACGGATCACTTCCTTGATTAATCTTCTGGGTGGCTCCAACAGCTTAGCGATAAGCAAAAGCATTCTACATCAGGAGGTTCAAATATAAATCACATCCTTTGGCTCATCACGAAGAGCAAAAAACTAAGAATCAACTGGACTTGTTTAAGTCGGGCCGAAGACGTTTCACATCTCAAATATTGGTACTGTCAAATCACTGTACCTAAAAAAAGGGGGTGAAAAGACAAAAGACATGACCTTTATTCAAGTTCACAACAGTTTGAGTTGCACCGCCCACACTGACCCCACCACCATGCCCTCGAGCCTCAAATCAAACACAGCTCGGCTACTTCCCGAGACAAGGTTTTGTGCTTTGGAACTTCAGCATCTTAAGATAATTGCATGACTGTACGCTGCCAACGCCACGGTCAAGTGCAGTCATTCTGTGGTCCATTAGTTCGATGAATTCTCCCACAGCACAGCAAGGACAGGAAAATCTAACCATGCTGCATCAGCATCCACTGGCTGAGCTGTGAATGAAATGCATCAACCTTTTTTTCCACCATCAGTCCAGCCAATCTGGCCGTTATTTGAATTTTGTTAGATGTTTTGGCGCGACACGCACCTTAAATAAACACACCCCAGTAACTGCATCCGACACCTATCGCACATTGAAAAACGACAGGGATGATTAACATCTGTTGACAAAGAAAACAGAAAGACACTGAAAATATTACATGATGGCTTCAGAAATAGATGAGGCAGTGAAAAGAGGAGGGATAGGAAGGAGAAAGCAAAAAGCAGGGGTAACGGCACTAAAAACTCACATTGACAATTATAATATCTGATAATTCACTTGTTGCAAATTAGTTTTTGAAATGCAATGTTTCAATTCCACTCAAAATCCTCAGATGCTGTCCGTTATATTATTCTCTTAACGTATGAAGAAAGGAGGCGATATTTCACCAACGTATTCCACAGGAGAATCCCCTTAAGCACTTGGAAACTTTAATGTGTTCGGCATATTGAAGACCACCCCCTCCCCACACAGAGACGGTTATGCAATGGTGAGGTGTTCAGTCTTTCCATTTCCACCCCCCCCCCCCCCCTCGGATTTACACTGACGCCACCAAGTTCAAAAATAATCTGAAAAGCAGATAAAATTTGGGATTGACTCAGACAACTTTAGCCTTCGAACAAAAGCGATCTTGAGGAAAAAACAAATTTGGGGGAAATATGATGATTGTACAAAAATCAATACAGAACAACAAATGAATCCGTACAACACAAACATTTTTTTATTTCTCGCTGGGACAAGCTTTGAGCCAAATCAGATATTCTATGTACTCAAAGGGTTTAGTTCAATGAGAATCCTCTCATCTCTGTGCATGTGATGGTAAAGAAGAGTTATGGGAGAGACATTGTGCATCAGGTTTCAATACTGAATCACAGCCTCCCAATATCCCTCAAAAAACACGTTGCTGTGTTGACAAAATGCTGCCACTATGAATGCGGCAGCATTTTGCCAGTACAGATTCTACCGAATATTCAGAGGGCTAGATGACGAAACAAAGTAACTCAATCCGCAACACTGTAGTACATCTGATTTAACATGGGTCGAACTGGATGTCTCGCCCACGACCACAGTAATATTTTATAGGTGCGAGTAGACAAAGAGACAGGTAGAATCGGCAACACAGCATCTTTTTTGGATGGGAAAAAAAAAAAAAATTCAATAGGTCAAACCTACTTAAGGTTGTCGTGTCTCATAATGTCTCCATTCATGTGTAAGGAATGCAGTCTGAGCAGTACACGGCAGTATCAGGGATTCCTTAGAGACAAGCCCAGTACATGCAAAACACGCAGTCACCATTCAATCCTGCTTTGGGGTAGATAAGTCATTAGAAAATATAATATGTTCGGAATTTTTCTCTTAGCGGAAAATTAGCTTTTAAATTCAGGTCTACGAAATTTCAGGCATACTGTCAAATTTGAAAGACATCTACGACATGGTCAAATCCTGGTTCCACATCTGTATTGTAGTTTTAGCATTCTTTATAGGTCCATACCCACGCACTGACGTTGTTGCTTTTTTTGGGGGGGGGGGGGGGGGTACAATTATAAGTGCACCCACTGGGCAACGTACCAAACTGATGGGCATGCGCAACGTTGAGTGGTTGCTAATGTAAATGCCAGGCCATGCAGGCATGGCCATTATAACCTAAAACTGCTCTTGGTTTCTCGTCCAATAAGTGTAGTGCACTCTCTTTCAAACACTCATTCACAGCCCTAATTTAGCTCCGCTTTGTATCCCGACATTACATCCTGTAAATCTGTGCGTACGTGCACATCAAAGTGCTTGTAGACAAACAGACGCGCACACACAGCTGTACTTTCTGAGCACTGACAATGAACGCCGTGACGGTTGTGGCTGATAACATCTCCTAAAATGCACTCTCCTCCCGTCCTAATCCTGGACCAAGGCTGGGACTTTATCCTAATCACCAGTTTCCTGGGTTTGCGCTCAAACATCGCTCACAAGAACTCAAGACTTTAAATAGTATGATGGCATTCCGTCAGGGAAAAGGTGCCATGTATAAAAAGTAGCATCAATGTCTTGTGTAACATCCACAATATTTGTTGAGTGCCGCTTGACGTTACTTGGTGTTTATGGACAGCACCCGGGCTCCTGGCTTCTGGTGTATTTTATTAATTCTTTGAGTTAGCTGCTCTAAAACCTTTGCGAAAAATAAATGTGATGCACAACAACAATTCCTAGTCCGCAGTTTCAATTCTCTCTGAAATGTCAGATTTAAAAGTTTCGTTTCAGACACATGAATCAAGCATGGTCACAAGTAAACATACAAGCAAAGTGTGAACGAATGCACGAGCTTACATGCTGACTCAGCGTCTGATGCAGATTATGCTATTAGGAACATTTCTGGATGATCTCTCCTCACTCGCACACAAAACCACACTCAGTTCTCATCATCCTCTCTCTCTCGTGAAGGACAGACAGAAGACGTGTCTACGACTGGAAAAGACACATTTCCTCTGAGGTTTCACATTCCTGGGATACCGTCTGAAGACCACTGCAGCCCATTTAGACTAATTCCCCCATCTGTGGGGGGGGGGTGAAGGAAGGCCAGCTGGGTAGGCTCAGAACTTTGATGGCTAATTTGTCCTTATTGCAAGTCTCTATCTTTTGAGTTAAAGAAACCTGTTGATAAAGTCCATTCATGTCAAGTGTGCCATCCTACATTGAAATAGCTGCCACTAATGATCACTGAAATCATTTATTAATCTGCCAAAATAAAATTGGTGGAGTGCTGAACAGCTACGGCATTAATATGCACTGGGACAGACCTTTATTTAAGTTTAATTATATAAAGTATTAAATCATCAGTACCGATGCAGAGGGGATAAACAAGTGAGCTACCCAAGTCATTAGCAGCTAATGTGCTAATGAGCAAGGTTCGTGACAGACAGGGCGATCTTTCAGCGCTACTCAATGATAGTACTCCCATTGATGAAGTAAAATAAAAACAATTAAAGTTCAATAAAAACAAAAACAGCTACATATATCACACAACATAAATACAACCGGGAGGTACTAGTTAGCCAGCTTGGCTAACATGCTAACATGCTGGCGAGGGGGGGGGGGTTAAAGTCGCTTACCTGTCAGCCGCAGCTTCACTGGGCCATTTCTCCGAGCTCCTTGGCCAGACATTCCCTTCGTGTTCCAGCCTGATGTAAAATCATAAAACAAGCGTCTCCTGCTTCTGTCAGCGCATGAGTCGCTCAAAGGGGCATCTCCCAAAACAGTCCCTCTGCTAGCTCGAGGTTAGCTTGTAGCATCAGCACAGCAACATAACATTAATGTTACCATGCTCAAAAACACGCTACCCCGTTCTCAGTAAAAAAAAAATATATATGCATATATTATTATAATAATAAAAAATAAAATAAATAGCAATATTACCGAAACGACGTTCACGCCATAAACCAGGTTACTGAACCGGTGGTCGCGGCAGCTCGCTCCCCATCCGCACACGCGTCTGCTCTGTAGATTGTGATCACGGTTCATGCTATCCTGTGGAACAGACAAGCGCGCAGCCAATAAGGTAGTACATCCGGTGCAGTCTTACCAAAATAAAAGTCGCGTCAATCAATATCTTCGATTCAGACAACAAATTTATTTTCCCAGACTATATTCTATTCTATTCTATTCTATTCTATTCTGCTCTATTCTGTTCTATTCTATTCTATTCTATTCTATTCTATTCTATTCTATTCTATTCTGCTCTATTCTGTTCTATTCTATTCTATTCTATTCTATTCTATTCTGTTCTATTCTATTCTATTCTATTCTATTCTATTCTATTCTATTCTATTCTATTCTAACCAAATATCTGAACCCACTGATGAACACCAACAAAGCTGGGACTGCCTCC
This sequence comes from Brachionichthys hirsutus, assembly GCF_040956055.1. NCBI lineage: Eukaryota > Metazoa > Chordata > Actinopteri > Lophiiformes > Brachionichthyidae > Brachionichthys > Brachionichthys hirsutus. Next base: position 7,493,619 of record NC_090913.1, read on the forward strand.
TGACCTGCAAAGCGTAATGCTTCGTCTGATGATGGAGACACGCCGGTCTGGAAGAGAGGAAGATCCATCTTTACGATTGAAGCAGGAAGTAAAGGAAACAATGTTGCAGGAGAATCATGGAGCCCTTTGAACCGTTTGATCTTCACTACAGTGGAAACAAAGTAACTAAATGAACTGAGCTACATTATAGATGCAATCATAGTGTCTACATCTATTCACTTTATGCTTCACTACATCCGAGAGGCTGCTTTTAACTAAGACATTTTATAATTACCTGCACAACCTGCACCAGTAAACAACAGAGAGAGAGAGAGAGAGGGACGCGTGCCACCTAATGGTGAAATTGGTGTACCACACCATTTTGAAGCAGAGTTGCCACGACCCAGCTTTGTTTCATGTCTGCTTTGGCATTGTGACATGTTGGAGGATTGCCAAAGGGATGGGTTTCAGGCCAGCATTGATAACCTCAGATTTTGGACACTATCCAGACTGCCCCTTCCTGGATTTTGGGTTTGTGGTGGCACAGCAGACTGGTGAACACCTGCATTCAGCTCATACTGAGGATGCTCATCTGTCCCACTGCACAATGGTGTAATTTAATTGCGAGACTTGAGTTCTTGAAAGGTTTCCTCGGAAAAGTCAGTCTGTCAAGTAATTTGTTTGTAATGAATGAACATTTTGAAAAAAGCAATATCTAGCAATGTTTTTTTTTTTTTAAATGCGGAGGTAACGTCGTAGGTAACGAGTAAACCAGGCGTTACGCTACAACTGCGGATTTGGATAAGAGAACCCGACCCAGATGTTTTCAGCACGTCTAGTTCGTTTAATGTATTTTACTTTCCGCCATCTATTGCGTATTGACCCAGTGGCCTAATGGATAAGGCATCAGCCTCCGGAGCTGGGGATTGTGGGTTCGAGTCCCATCTGGGTCGCATTTAGTCAACTTTTCACTGATTCGAAGTATGAGTTAGAATGCGGGTCGTAAATTTCTTACTGGCCATCCCGGAAATCAGTACATATCCCCGTTTCAGCACATTATTATTATGTAAAAAAAAGCGAAGCCTCCCTACAATATTTTCCTGTACAGTTCTGGTTTTATTTTAATTTTTTTAATGGGAATTCGCCTTTTTATCGAGAACATTAAATGCAATATTTAATCCATATTGACCTGAATTGCTTATTATGAAGGAAAACATAAAGACACAAAAGGGAAATAGCAAAAAGGCAAAGGAAAAAAAAATACTACAATTTAAAAAGGAACAATTGCGAAGTTGAACTTCAATTATTAATTCAAATGACATTTGTTTCGTGACCCCTGCCTCTCCAGGGTTATCTTGAATGTGTTTTGGCTTTTGGTCACAGTGCTTATCTGAAGATAAAATGGAAATTATACTAACCATTAATTGTTATCACTATGCACTACAGCACACACGTACTAAACAAGTGAATAGCCACACGCCCAATACGAATTTAACTGAATAACTACTATATAAATTAAAACTACAATATAACCTGACAATTAACAACACAAAAATAAAATCAATATGTTCGCTTGAATCATCTCGGGTTTAGACGTACCGACCGGTAGGGGGCGGTGTTTGAATCATCAGACAGGAATCACGGTGAAGATTACCTAGACAGGCAGGAAGCGAGGATCTCGAGCCAGTTGTGCTGCAGTTCCCCATTGCAACCACCAGAGGGAAGTGAAGGATCATTGCACGAAAACAATTCGAAATAATCTGATTCTGCGGATAAGAATAAAAATTTATATTTATATCAAAATTTTAAACCTCCCAAACAGCAAAAGTAAATATATTAAAAAAGCACAATTAAAGAATATATTAAATATTCAGTAAATTTAATTTTAAAATCTGACTAAGTAAACAAGAAAGACCGGCACACAGTAAATCAACAACACATGAAAAAGAAAAACGTTTTACAACCTATTTATGAATGAGTGCAGTGTTTATTTCTGTTTTAGGGACATCCCACCAACTCCTTCTCCACCCCATCCCATTCTTGACCGCCCCATATAAAAATACCAGGAATCCCAGTTCTGTAGCAGACTGTAATGTGTTTCCAGAACATTCAGGATGACAGGGATTACTCTGTTTCTCTTGTTCCTCATTCCTCCTCACTACAAGACACAGGAGCATGGTGTTAATGGTGAGTGTAAACATTTTATCCATCCTTTGGAAATTATTTATTTATTTTAACGTCTTGGAGAAGCAAACTAATTGTAATAGACTGATAAGCCTTGCTACCTTTTAAAATCAGGTCTACTAATTATGCTGTGGTTGATTTGCTCTCCAGCATTGGGAGTAATTAGTTTGCATTTTTTTCTCACTAATGTAACATCCATCAAGTCCAGGTTATTCTATATGGCAAACACTTTTGAAAACACAGTATGCTCTGCTAAATAAGCATCATAGTGTAGAATAAAGTCTCAGGTTCTTACTATCATATACTTTATTCATGAAAACAGAGAAAGATCCTAAATTATGCAATATTCTTTAAAGATCAATGCAAACATAATTTGGATTTTAATGTTTCTTTGTCTACGAAACAAAATGGTGCTGCGACATTCGCTTAAAAAACTTGAGAAGGACATAGACTTGTTTTAAAATGTAAAGGACAATAAAACAAATTGCAATGTTAAGCCCGGCAGTGGTAATTGTTCTTCTATGTTGTGTGTGATATCTATAGCTATTCAGCAAACACATAGAGTCATACAGAAATAGCAGGATTGCTGAGCAGTACATGCATACACATTAGATCTCATGCTCCTCTGCAGGCGTGCACACTAAAGCCTTTAGCTCTGTGGCTATAGTAAAGATCTCAGCTTAAAAAGGGGTGTAAATAAAATGTCCTTTCAAATTCATTTTGAGCTTGGATCTTCAAGAGGATTGGATTTTTACCATAAGAGCATCATTTTATGTTCATAAAAAAATACAAATGTTTTATGTTTAAGAGCAAGTCCGCATTTTCTGCAGTTATCTGGGAGAATACTGTCAATGTTTTGTGGACTAGAAAACAACTTTCCCTCGGTGAAGGACTTCTTTTAATTTTTGTACGTGGTTGGCCCACAAGGAGTTTGTAGCACAGTCATGATGAAAACTAGTAATATCCATTGTTATTGCTTCATTTGGGGACAGGGAGTCTGATAATGTACTGTGTGAAGATGAAGGAATGTTTTCATTGTAAGTATTCTTTCTGTGCGTGTCAACCCAGAGCTGTACACCCTGATAGAAAAGGGCCAGATCAGCTTTCAGGATCCAGCTCTGAGCAACCAGAGTCGTCTTGTGGTTAAAGAGTCGGCCCTCCCCATCAACGAGTTGCTCGAGAAGAGCAGCAGAACCGGCGAATCCAAGTTCACCCTCCATCCTCTCCCCTCTGCCGTATGGCCAAAGCACAGCGACCTGGCTCCAATCCCTCGTCATCACAATACCCACAACAAGAGCAAAAAGGCCATCAAGAGTGACCGTCTGGTGGAGCACAACAGTGAAAAAAACAGGCAGGTCATGGGTTTGGGTGCAAAAACCCAAATGACAGGAGCTACAGCTTCCGCGCACCACAACCGAACTGTGCAGAAGACCAGCCAGTCCAACGCGAGTCCTCCTGTGCAGAGTGAACCAGAAGGGCACCCTAACTCCAGACCCAGGGGTCCACCCAACACCCATCATCACCAGGCTCCACCGAACCAGCCGGCCCCTTCCCCACGCCGAGATGCTACAAACCGACGGCTGGATCCAGAAGAGAACCGGCCGGGGAAGTCCAGCCTCTATCAGACGGGAATCAGTTCGGTGAGCCGGAACCACAGCGGCCCTCCTATCATCTTCAACCGGCGTTCCTCCAGCCTGCTTTACCAGTTCGACATCTTGAGGCGAGGTACGGTTTGCTGTGCTTTGGAGCCTGACCTGTTTATTTATTCAAAGTTATCCACATATTTAAACTTATTGAGTTTGAAGTTGAACTGCATCAGACTTTAAAGCCCCATTTGGTATTATGTATTTCAAAAGACAAATTATGTATGAGTTTAGCCATCTGGGAAAAGCATCTTTGGTGCTAATTTATTACAGTAATTATAACGAATATAACTCAAACGAAATACAACATTTTGGTGTAACTGACCTGTTTCTTATTTAATTAAAAACCTATTTAATGCAAAAAAATAAATAATAATAATTACATAAAAAAAATATGTAAAGAAAATTAATAATATTTTTTTTATTTTATTTTTGGGGACAACAATAAAAACGCATATACTAACAGCTAATATGACAGCAATGATTGTCATGCATATACACCATCCTCCAGTCCCATGCAGAGGAATGTGAAGGCTGGGTGTCATCATGACAACCCTTGGAAAAAGGCTACAGGGCATGTCAGACAGTCAACTTTCTCCTCTTCTCATCCGTCCATCATGAAATCCGTTGCTTTTCTCTGCAGAGTCTGACTTCAGTCACGATGCCTTCTGCGTGAGCGAGTGCAGGAGGGAGAAGGAGGAGAGAGAGCATTACTGCTACAGCGAGTTTGGTACGTACCCACTGAGAGGCTGACGTATACAGGGACGTAGCTAAGCTTCTAACCAGGGTGGCTCAAGTGGGGGCACCAAGATATGCAGGGGTGACACGCACACAGACACACACACACACACACCAGAAACCCTGACCTTGATCATTTTTTCATCCGGTCTTTGTCCAAACTACACAAATAAAATGCGACCTGCTTAACATCTGAGTGTTAGTTATGTGAGTTAACTTTAGACATAGCTAGACAAGCGGTTTCCCTTTGTTTCCAGACCTAATGATTTGCTAAGCTAACGAGCCATAAATGCATGGTGTCACCGGAATGGTACCGCTGCCCTGTCAACGGTTCAACATGCATTTTTTTTTCACGTTCCTTAAACAGCTGTCAATGGGATAGTCCACGACATAGACGTGTTGCGTAAAGGAATACGCCTCATCACGCTGATGGTGAGCAGCGACGGCTTCTACAAGATGAGTCGTCTCTATGTCAGCCCGGACAGCTTTTTCTTCAAAGTCCGTCTCCTGGTTCTGGACACCTACAGGTGCAGCAAGCCCTGCCCTGACATCAAGCTCGGTGAGTGGAGAGTCGCCCCCCCGAAAGCCTGAAACTATATAGACTGTTGAGATGTATCGAAATCAGTTTCATGTCACCGAGGGCTTTATTATTGAGTATAATTTAACAACTCTTTCTTTCATTTCCCCCGTTGAACTTTTCTCCCGTGCATTTCCGAAGGTTCCAGATACATTATAATGGGCCACATCTACCATCGGAGGCGCCATCTCCCCAGTGACCTCCTGAACCTCCTGGGCGGTAAACTCAAGCCTGGAGACGGACTCCTGAGAAGCAACAACTACATCAAGAGGTTCAACAAACGGAGGCACCAGAAAGCCCTGGAGGCCACCCGCTCCAGATGTAGGTGAAGCAAAGAGGAGACTATCGCCCCCCCCTGCTGCAGGGGAGGAGACATTGCAGCTCACCTGAACAAATCATAACCAACCCCACAGTATTGCGAGAAGATGGGATATATTTTGCGGAGGGCATGTATTTATTGTATTCTTTTGTACTGGTGTGACGTATCTTAATCCTGGCTCATCGTTCACTCATCTGTAAAGCTTCTAAAAGTCTGCCTTGTGGTCTCTTTGATAGAAAGCACAAGCAGCTTCAATTAAATCGATGTGACATGATAAGTTTGCAATGTTTGGGCAAAAAAAGGTTTTCAACTCAGCCATTTATTTTCTCAAAATAGCAACTACACTCAAGCTCCTCATTCATTCATGGCTGGTTCATGAGTTCTGAAATTTAAAAGGTGAAAGAGACATTTTTTATCTGTTGATTTTGCATATAATGTGACCCCAAAGTTCAAAACGTCATACATTTTAGGAAATGTATGAAGTTTGGACCTCGCCATAGAAATGCATCATTCAAATTAATGGATTGAGCTCCAAATTGATCAATAGAATTTGCACTGAAAGGCATTGCTTTTTTTTAAACACCCTATCCATGCATGTTCTCACTGCGGGCGTTACTGGTGAGCAGGAATCGCCCCGTTCCTGTTCGCAAAGGCAGCAAACGAAGAGTCTGAAAAAAGCAACAACAAACCACAGTGGAGGAGGAGGAGGAGGGCCGAAGGGGAGCGAGCACAGGACCACTGCTTGTCATGAGAGCGGCTTATTTATCTTAACTTTAATTATGTGTCCGCCATGAAATATTTGCCTGAGTAGGCATGGGTCATCAAATGGGGCCTTGCTGAATGAGTGGGGTGGGGGTGGGGTGGGGTGGGTGTTGTTGTAGGGACTAAGCCATGACTCTATTCGCAAGAACCCAATCCTCTCCCTCACCTGGAGACATGACTTGTAAATATTAAAGTGGCTCTTCTTAAGCCCAAACTCAAAAAAGGAGCATTCGAAGTATTTAGGCATGATCAAAGAAAGAAGGTGGTAAGGCGGAGGAAAAATGAAGTAGAAGATATAAAGGGGAGGGGAAGTGAAGTTGACTGGTTTGCCTTTCCAGGGGGATCGCTTCTCATACAATAGATTTATAAGAAATACCCATGGCTTGACGTTAGTCTGACTTTGCACTGAACGCTTGCATTGCTTTGCTGCACGCCGACCTAATAAAAAGATGGAATTGTTCTGTACTCAGCAACCGTGTGAGGAGTTCATTTGACTTTAAACCAACCCTTTCCTCATTCTATCACAAACATCAGCCCACTAAATGAAACATGGGCCCTCATTATCATTCCCAGTGATTGCATGAGAAGGACCCCGTCAAGTAAGACACTCTAATTAGAGCTGAACAACCACTGTCTCTGTCTGGCCTCCGTGGGGAAGAGACTGACTTGGGAACTTGGACGTTGATGCAGGCAGGGCTACCCCCCCCCCCTCGTCCGTCTGTCAGCTGGGCCGGTCGGTTCCCATGGTTGAGGAAGCCACTATCTGGGATCAGCACTGGAGGGAACAGATGTAAGCAGGCAGGAAACAGGAGCCAGCTCCACATGTTGAATACGATCACAGCGGGAGGACATTCCTCATTTCAGAGGATGTCAAGGAGGAGGAGGGAAAGGAGAGCAGGGGGAAGTGGGAATATAGCCATGTTGGGGGGGTTGAGATAAAGATAACGTTGGTGGATTTACGCTACTTGGACTTTATCTGAGGTGCTTTCGGCATGCATGCATGCCTGGATTCATTTAGATTCGATCAGGGGGGGGGTGAGAAGGGTGTGTGAGCGTGAAAGGGTCAACACCGGAGGGGTCAGGGTGGCAACGTAATCCCAGGGAGTTTGTATGAGTGAGTTGGGGGTCGTAAACCCGTCCTTCTCTGATCAACCATGATGCACACGTTGCTTCGGAAGAAAAACAATATGCCTTCTCAACCTCAGGGCCACGCAAAGCTTCTTCATTCGCAAAATATTTCTGGAACCAAACAAGTCCGCGTCGTCCCGGTAACAACTGATGAGGATGGGGACTTTAGAATGTAAAACATGATTCCATTCTTCCAAGACTTCAGATTCCCAATTGATTTGAACTGGATTATACCACGCAAACTGTACGGAATCATTTGCAAAGTAGTTTTTTTTACATTTTTTATATAAACAAGTGTCTATTCTAATTTGCCTGTTTTTGCTGTTAAGCTCCAGATATGCTTTGCAGACCTCGAAGCAAATTTGTCTAACGATATAAACTCTACTGAGACTTCCAACCGTGTGGAAATAGATTCTGTCTGGTGGTTTTAACAGTTGAGGAATATTTTTTACAATCACGTCCACTGGGGATTTGCTTGCGATTTGATTTCATCCCATCTCCTGCCTCTCTGCCTGCCTGAGCAGAAAAATGGATCGAATCATTCTAAAGGCTGGTGGCTAATCGCATAATAAACCGCAACGCAGCAATTTAAAGAAAACAACCCGGAGAAGCTGGTGTCAAAAACATTACTTTAATACCTAGAATGAAATGCTCTATTTAGTACAAAAGAGAATCTCTTTAGAATTGCCGCAATCTGTCAAAAAGATAGAGTACATTTTATATGCAATCTTGTTTCTTCAATGTTACTCAGAAAACTGAAAACTGCTCATTGATATGAATAAATAATACAAGAAATGCAATGGCAATATAGAAGTTATGCTGAACTGGTTGGTTTTGTACAAAAAAAAGAACTCTTTACCAGAGTTAACCGTGTCACTCTACCCCACCCAAAAACTTTATGCTCACAATATGCAGCAATTTTAATATTAAGGGCAATTTCGTCTAAATGTAGAGTTCACTTTAAGAGAGAGAAAAAAAATAGACAGTTATATATACAGGCAGGCTTAGCTGCAGGTTCAAAGAGTGAAAAATAAAGTTTCTACTGCTCTACAAATCTTTCGTCTCTACACGTCTGGACTGCAATAATTTACAACAGATTTTACAATCGGGTAAATCTTGAGATTTCAAAGAGACACACATTTGTGTAGACAAAAGAGGACAGAAGCTACATTATCTCAACTCTGCCTATATGGCAACAACAGAAGAAAAAAAACACACTTTGAAGCTGAAACACCTGCCCACAACTGCGTTCTGCGGCTCCCTTCTACAAAACTGATACAGGTTACAAAAATGTTCCCGAACATGCTAAAAGTGTAGCTATAAATCTTCATACAAACTCCACTGTACAAAGCGACACCAGTCCACCCCCCCCCCCCCCCCCCCACAGCAGTAACTGAGTTGATGCCGAGTGCCGAGGGTGAGCCGACAGACACATCTCAGCAAACCTGTCAACTTCAGTGAAACACGCTGGCAGGTCTGGCTGAGGAACATGAAGACAGAGATGCAGCAAGGGACAGAAGAACCCTAATTTGTCAATTTCTTGTGTGAAAAATGTCATAGGAGGGGCAGGATGTGGTGGGAGGGACGGCCTGTCTGGGGTTAGTAATGAGTAAAACATTGCAGACACAATCCCCTGAATAATCTGAAGGAGTTAATACAACAATCAAGTCGAAATCCTGACTTCAGCAGTCGAGCTTCTACTAAAAGCACTGTGTCTCAGCTTCAGGATTCATGAGGCTGGCTTATGATTCGTAAAAGGGCCAAACACCTGAGAGCAGAGTCCCCCCCCCCCCAAAAAAAAAAAATCATCAAAATAAGCATGTGCATCAGGGATAGGCTTGGAACATAAAGGGTGATGCAGTGTTTTACACAAAACAAACAAACCAAAGTGAGCGCTGTGATGAGGGGTCAAGAGTGACATTCTACAAATAAAATGCTTCTTTCAGACACAAACATATTAAGAGTGAACTCAGGGGGTGTGATGTCTGCAGTTTTCACCACATGTGAAGCATAAACTGGGCATTCCGGTTTTCATTTTTGGACTTTAAATGGGCTCGTTGTGTTTTGCTGCACGTCTGGGTGGGAAGCTCTATGCGGACACTTTGCAGAGAAAGGTGAACAAAAATAGCCATCAGCCCCCCCCCCCCCCCCAGAATGAACACGACTCCTTAAGAGCCGCCGAACATCCAGCCAGCCGATTAAAGCACGTTCTCAGCTTTCCCCCCCCCCATCTGGATCTTTCTTCGCATGAATGGGAAGCACAGACAGGAGCTGCTGGGTGTCCGCGGCCACCCCTGTCCCTCAGTTCGAAGGTGGGACTTCTCTGCCATTATGTCCCAAAGACACTTCGGGGCGGTGCCGAAGGATGGGCGAGCTGAGCCTGATTTAAGGTCTGTGTTGAATTTAGGAGGGAGCTAACAGGCTGCCGATTGTAGCTTGTTGTTATGAGACCTACAGAGACGGGCAAAGAGAGGAGGAAGAAAACAGTTGGAAAACTTCTTGGTATTTCCTTTTTTTTTTTTATTAAAAGCTTTACAAAATGACAAAATATGCACTAGGAAAAAGAAAATACACAATGAACAACACAAGAAGATGTATTGGATGCCAGTGGGTCAGACACTTTGACAGAGTTCCAGCAGCCATGTTGGTGAAATGTATAATGTGATGTCGTCCCAACAGTGTATGTACAAGGAGTTTTTTAAACTAGACAAAGCTTACCATGTTTAGAACAGGAAAGCTAAACTACACTGTTTTCTAGTCTACCTTTACAGAGCCTAATAGTCCTTCAAAAAAAAAAAAAAGATATTATATGCACATGAAATTACATTGTACATGGGCAGGCTACAGGCAGCAAAAAGAAAGGAATAAACGTGGCGTGTCTGTTAAAAACACTCGGATAAGAAATGAGGTAAAAATATTCTGCGTTATGACCTAGATAATCAAAAAAACAATTCTGTCAAATTAAAATATAAGTTAACGGTTTATGGAGCTTAAGTCAGTTTTACAATCAAATCCTAGAGCTTTTTTTTCTTTTCTCCCCCCCCCGCTCCAGAGATGAACTTGAAGGACGACAAACTTCAAATTTTATATTACATCCGACTGAAACAAAGAAAATATTACTCGTCTGTTTCGAAAAGGCTAAGAAAATAGATTTTCCACTGAATGCTTTGTACGGACCAACATGGCTGCCAATATCAGACAGTACAAACGTGTTTCTTCTTTTGCATCTAAAACAAAACAAAACAAACAAACAAAACAAAAAAATATCCCACCCACAGTGTGGTTTAACATATGCTCTTTCTTACAATTGATTTAGCGCTGTTTTAAACAAGGAGAAAAACAGCAAGATCCTGGATAGCAAATAATTTTTCTGTTTGTTTTAAGAGTGACCCCGGCACCCAGGAGTTTGACATCACAATCTGTAAGAGAGAGAGAGAACGGACGGTGTAAATACACACGGGAGAAGCACAAGGCTGTTTTTAGGCACACAAAGCTTGATGCAAACCACAAGACTTAAAACAAAGTGAGATGATGCAGAGACCTCGCTAACACCAGTTAAACTTTCCTGCGATGTCTTTAGCGCGTTCAGCAAATAGCCAAATTAAAGCGCAGCCAAAACCACAGAAATGACAGTGACTTGCATTAGTTAACGGAAATGTCTTGTCTACAAGACAAAGGTGAGGGCACAAAAGCAGATAAAAGAGCGTTTCTGGTTTACTTTGTGCGTGACGAGTAATTGTGCAGAAATAGCCGTGCACTAATTACAGCAAAGGCAGGGACGGGGAGCATGCCGAAGCATTTAGCCGAGAGGCTGTAGTGAAGATTTCGTCTTAAATTAACGTGTTTGCAGATCAATTTGGTATCTCTGGGCTTCTTTACAAGCTGTCCTGGGGAATTTCAGCTCTTGTTATTATTTTTTTTTTTTTTACATAGTTTGTATTTTGGGCCGAACAGCTATTTTACGCTCACAGCCAGAAGATAACGAATCTCTATTCCAACAGCAGCCAAGCATATGCAGCCCAGATTGTCGAGTGTAGAAGACTTTCCAGTTCATCGAAGCGGGGAGAAAAGGTAAACGCACATACACTGATATGGATAGACCCAAGGCTGAATGAAGATGCCTCTAACATTCAACTGTGCAGGGTTACGGTTGTGACTGAAAGTTCAAATAGTCAATGTAGGAAAAAGACATGCATCCCTCAAAGTGCCAAATCACTGAAAGAATATTATGCACCGTTCGTCAAAATTTGACTCTGCAAGCATCTGTTGAGATCCCAGGGACACTTTGAGCAATCAGTCATAACCCAAAAGGACAAAGAGGTTATTAAAAAAATGATTTAAATGTGGAGAGCGACACACAATGGTAATATGGGAAAACAAAAACAGAAGAGGAAGTGACTGAAGTCCACTAGTGGATGCCGCCCCCCCCCCCCCCCCCCCCAGCAGATGTTTATTGCCAAGACTGGGAAAAAGTCTGTCGTACTTCCAAGGTCGTCAGAGGTCAGAGTCACAGCTTGAACTCCACTGATTTTCTTAATGCCGCTTTATTCTGCCCTGGGACTACCCTCTGACTCCCTCCCTTGTCTGAAGTTGACGTGTTAACCATTTTCTCCTTTTGTGATTGCCCCCCCATCTTACCTGCTGGCTTTGAAACCTTTGAGTTTCTGGACAAAGAAGGTCTCCAGAACCTCGGCACACTGGTAGAAGGGTGAGTCGCTTGGGTTGTAGTAGCGGCAGTTGTCGAAGATTTTGGTCATGTCCGCTACGAACTCTGTCAGCTTGACGTACTCGCGCTTCTGTAACCTCTCCTCCATGGTGGAAAGGTCTACACAAAAGGAATTTAAAATATATATATTTGGTTAATGATTGTAGGGGTTACAGGGTCAGATTATTGAATCACAAACTCAATTTCTTTTTCTTCTTCTTCCCAATTTCAACCTTGCTCTCTGTCATTCCTGAGCACTCATTATCTGAGTGTCAAATAAGTGCTTCCAAAGATACTCAAAAGGTGATTTCAGTGTTATTAACCTGTAAAATCAAGCCAGAAACGGACAAAAACAAGATTAGCGAAGCAGTCGTGGCTCAATATAAGCTGCTGCTGCCAGCAGTTTGCTCTACACGGCGTCCTCGGGGCTGCACTTTAAACAAACATATCCGACTCTTAACCTCCGTAAACCCCACACCCAAGCTGGCCGGGGGCTTTCAAACCTCATGGTCAATATCAAAGACCTCCTTCTTCCCCGTCATCGGTTTTCATCTAAAAAAAAAAAAAAACCTTCAAAAACGGCTGCAGCTAGACCAGCCAAATGCTCCCTTTTTCCTCCACTTCTTTGAAATCCAATAAGGGCTTTTTCTCTGGTAAGGGAGATGGGAGGATGAGAGTTTCCTGCACCAGACCAACAGGAACTCTGTGTGGGACTGGTCCCCTTTGCAGAGGGAGTCCGGCGGACCTGGACCAGCTCATTAACGGTTTGTTTGTGTGGAAGTTCAAAAGGGTCCTGTTGACGCAAGTCACCGTTTACATGGCGGGTTTGATCTGAGTTGGAGGCCTTCCTCCCCTGTTGGCCTTCTGGTTGCTAGTTTTAAAAAGGTGTAAGATATAGAGGCAGGGCGTTAGGCAACGATCTGGACCTACTTAATTTGAAGCAATTTCATGTTCCAAACAGAGATCCAAACAGAAGTTTGGTGATTCGGTATCTGACGAATCAGATGATACGTTCTTACAGAGAAGAGCCACGAACACTAAGGGCTCTGTCTTCTCTCCAGCGTATACTTGGCATGTTGCTAATTTTGAAGGACTGCACGTTGAACAAACACACGTAAGCAGAGCTACACAGCGCAGTGATAATTTTCATCCACCCAAAATTCGCATCTTCCACGGACTTTTCCTTACGATGACAGAAATGTACGTATTTTTTTCTGCAGTTAGTACCATAAATATTTCCTGCATCACTGATGCATTTTCTCTTCTGCTCCCAAGGCATCTGCTTAGAACTTAAATAATGAGATCAAACATTTAATAAGAAACTCTACCGTCAGTCTTCATCTCGATTTTACACGCCACTCACCCATTGGCTCTTTGATAACTCTGTAGTAGTCTGGAGCGTCGTTCGTGTCCACAGGCTCCAGGAAGGGCCATGCCATTTTATGTGCCTGTAGAGGAAGCGAGGGACCAAAGAGAGGAGGTGAAGAGAAAGAGCAGACCCTTGAGGGAGAGCTGTAACCACGAAAAGGACACGTGGAGCAGGCGGGTCAACACAGATGTTCCCTCTGATTTCTTCTTCACCTCCATGTCTCTCGTATAACACAAATAGACGAGAGAATTAGAGGAGAGGTAAGAGGAGGAAGAAAAAAGAAAGGGAAGCTAGGAAAAAAAAAAAAACATTGAGGCGAGGACGCTGTCCGAGGAGAGCTCTGGGGAGCCAAATCCATCAGATAAGACGGATGCAGCGGGTTTTTGTTTGCTGCTCTTAAACTGCAATGGGCCGACGAGGAACCGCATTAGACTTCATTTGGAAACAATCCTAACAGCGCTGCTACTTGAGATACAGCAGAGTGTTTGTGTACCTGCACAGTAAATGAGCAGAGCTGCCGAACTGTATCCGTCCGTGTTTGTTTATTTGTAGGGAAACTCTGACTTGCGCATGTAGAATGAAAAAAAAGTGGTGCATCGAGCGTTTACCGCTGCAGGGTTAGGGTTAGTGAGCCGGTGATTTCTGGCCCGTGAAATGAACGCGCGCATTATTCACCGCGTGTTTGCCCTTTACCTGTAAGGAACGCAGGGTTCTCCGCAGGCCCTCGTAGTCTTTGTCGGTTAGGGGCGTGAAGACCGTCATGGTGTCTTCCGTCGACTGGCACTGCGGGCACACGTACTCGTCAATGTGGTTCGCCTCGCTTTGCAGGATCCCGACGCAGCGGCCGTGGTACCAGTTCTGGCACCGGTCACATCCAATGTAGAACCTGTGGAGGCAAAAGACACTTTTTTTTTTTTTTACCTGTGCTGTCATTTACACTGCATTTCATTTACTTTATATTGTACAATTAGTACTCAAAAGTGGGGTTGATAAAAACTAGGTACTGCAAAAATATTTATTCTCTTCATCCAACAATATTTAGTAACGTGTCTTTCGATTTCTAATCACATTAACTTGTGATAGAAGAAACAGGAGCATTTACCTCTCTCTCCCTCACACACGCACACACACACACACACTCCTGCAGCTCCTTACTGAGACTCGTCGTACGCCGTCTGACAGATGCAGTAGAGCTCCTCCGTGCTTCCCTCCTGGCCCCGTTTACACTCCACACAGATGTAGTCGTCCATCTTCTTGGCCTCCTTCTCGGTGATGCCCACACACTCTCCATGATACCAGTTGGTACACAAGTCGCAGCCGATATAGAACCTTTACAGAGAAAAAGGATTCCATTATAATCTGAATCAGGTTGGTGTTTTATAAAAAAATATATATATATGTTTGAAAGAGTCGTTTTCTACATATCTGATATTTAAATGTCAATAGTTGTGCTTCACCCCAACATTGATTCCACAACCAGTTACAGGCAGAAAGAATTATCGCAAATTTCTGTTGCAGTCTGGGGGCTGTTTGAAAAGTCAGTTTAGCCTCAGTACCCTAAATTCAACTACTATTTTTGGGCCATAGGAGAAAGATCTAAAACTGAAGAGTTCTAATAAGATTCAATAGAACATTCCTTGCTCTAATTCTTTTATTGTGGCCTCCATCCTAATGGGTGAGAGAATCCAACAGCATTTGAGGGAGCGTCGTCATACTTGGACTCGTCGTAGGGCGTCTTGCAGACGCAGTAGAGCTTCGTGTCCTTCTTGCTCTCCTTGGTGCTGGTCGAGATCATCTTCTTCTTTTTGGACTTGGCTGACATCGCGGTCTCTCTCTCCTCCTCCCGTTTTCTCTTATGTGCTGAAGTGGCGGTTGTGGCGAGGTGGTGTTGAGCGGTGACGCCATGCATGTGCGCCAGTTTGTGTTGCTGCTGGTTGCGGGTGGCGGTGGAGGCGGCCGCCTGGGCCGCCTGCTGGGCTGCAATCTGCGCTCTCTCCTTCTCCCTCCGCATCCGCAATAGGTCCCTCTTTAGGTCCTCCTGATGGATGTTGGAGGAACACACCAGTAGTTGGAGTATGTAAAGCTTTATTCTTTTAATGATTTTTGATGCCATTTTCTTAATGTTATGTGCCTCTTTGTTTTTTAAAATATATGTTGGACAATATCTGATTGTACAAACTTTATACCATTTTGTCCTTCCCCTCCCTTCATACCTGAGCCTCCAGCTGCAGCTCCTTGTCAAGAAGAGCCCGCTTCTTCAGGATCTCCATCTTGAGGCTCTCTTTGTGTCGATACAGCAGCAAAGAGAGCTTGCTGGCGTTTGCCAACCTCCTCTTCGCCTCGACAACCTCCTCTTTCTTCTTCCTTTTGGCTGCCTGCCGCTCATCTTTGTCTATCCTGTCCAGAATGAACTTCATCACCTGATTGCACACAATCATCCTGGGCAGACAGACAGGAGAAGGAATTTCATTCAACTCGGAAATTCAATGTGAAGGGAAATTCGTAATGGACGAGAATATTCGTGTTGCATTTCGCATTTCAATGAACTGTCAGAGAAACTCCTCGAGGCATCTCCACGGTTGTAAGTTATGTTATAACTGATACGTTCCCACAGTGTTCACTGTCCCTGCTTGGAAATGTTGCAGGGACAGAGGGTTGGAGCTTCTATAATAAAAGACACGGACGGGACCGTTTTAAACAAACATGGCCTTTTAAAACCGTGACACTAACGTGGCTTTCCTAAAAGAGGATTGGTTGCATCGTCCCTATGAGAAATAGCTGTTTGCGGGTCCACGTGTCGTCCAGATGTTTGGTTGTTCTGTGTAACGTGTTTCAACAGCAGGAAAGTGGCGCTGGAAGAGAGATTTAGTGAGTGATGAACAGATAGATAATGACTTGGAAGCGCAGAGTCACGAACAAACACACACACATGTGCAGATAAGGATTCAAGGTCCTGTAAGGGTCTCTACTGTTTGACAATATAACTTCCTGTTAATTAAACGAACGCACAGGACAGAAGCAATACAGTAGAAAAATGGAGTAGTTGTAAAAAAAAAAAGAAAATAGCCACAAACATTTTGTCAAATATATTACAGAAGATAATTTAGGATTCAGTCTGTTCGCTTGCGTTTGCTAATATTCACAACTGAGATCGAAATCTGTTCGGCAACAGAAAACTGTGTTCAAGGGCAGGCTTGTGTGAATAATGCAGGAAACACGGCCAATGGCTGCCGAGGTCAAAAATGGGCCAGGGTCCCTAACGGCGGGTACCGCTGACCGACACATAAACGCAGAGAGGAAAGTGGGACAGACAGGACACACACACACACACACACGACAATGTCAGAGTTTACTCAACTAAAAGCTGTTTCGACGGAAAAGTGACAGAAAAGAATGACAAGAAATAAGCGGATAATAATGAAATGCGTGGAGAGACGACAGACGGCGCTAGCGTAGTGACGTCACAGCAGTCTGGGCTCGGTATTTCAGGTTTGTGTGAACGGGCGGTGTTGACACACAGTCTGTGGACATAAGCACATGGTTGTGAAGGTCAGCTGGAGGTCTGAATACGATCCATCTGCAGCTTATAAAACACGAGGGGGGAAAAGGACTTTGAAACATTCGGCAACTCTGACTTTCAGCTTCAGTATTCAACATTTCAGCTTCAGTAAACAACATTTCACAGTTGATTACTGATTACAGAGTACGCGTTTCGATAGAAATCGGCAGTATTCTGCCAATCTTTCGGTCACGCAGATAAAGGATTATGTTACCCCATAGTGATGCCAAGGCTTTTGTAGTGAAGTTAAAACTTGCTGCAGGTATTGTTTGAAATGGCCTGTGTGATTTTATTGAACGAACCCAATCATCAATAAATGTGCTTTGTCTTTTTTTTTTCTTTGGATTGCTTGCAAAGTCATCGTGAGTAGCTGGTGACACGCCCCAAAAAGTTCACAAGCTGTGAAGGACCTCCCAAAGTGGTGCTGAACTAACGCCAAACAGAGAGAGGAGTTCCATATGATCAAAACACGGACATGCAGGAGGGCACTGGCTTAAAGAAACACTACTAATGATCCTACACATCATTTATTTTATGTTATTTCCATTTCAAAAAGTTTATTCTGATTTTTGAGACAATCACTCCAACGACTCACAACAATTACATTTGAACGTTTTGCCTTCATGCGGGGGGGAAAAAAAAGAAGCCTAAAATAAAATGAAAACTTCTGTGCACAAACCTCTGATTCTCTTCTCTTTCTGTAGGCGTCATGGTCTTCTTCTGCTTCAGGTGTTCAATGGCAGCGTTTTGCTTCATTACCACCTGAAAGACATCCAGAAAGATGTCAGAACAAATCACGTGTGACAACCGAAAAGAGAGCTCCAGTTCTCAGCCGTTTATATGAACGCCTGCCCCAAGTCGTGAAGCTTATAGATGACTTATTACCGAGTAGTGATCAATTAAATGAATGATAAGTATAGTTCCAGGCCAAACAGAGGGATGGATTAAATAAGTAAGTCCAGAGGGAGTGGGTTAAAAGTAAAGATTTATGAAATCATCGATCATCTAATACAGATATCTATAGATACAGGTAAGGCAAAATTGATCCTAGTGGAGGATTGGATGTTTTTGATTGCTACTCATCAACTGATAGCAAGGAGGCTCATGGATGACACATAATGCTCACATACGTACCTGTTTCTGAATGATGTCGCTTTGGCTGGCGGCGGCGAGGGCCTGCTCTCGCTTGGCCTCTGTGGCTTGTCTCTTCTTCAGCTGTTGCTGTTCTCTGAGCTGCTGGATCCTCTGCAGCTGCTCCTGGACGGAGGCTGCCTGTATCGCCACTACGTTTCCAATCTGTGCCGACAGAAGAGAGTGTAATAAATTATACACTTTCACAGGTTCTAGTCTAAATGTGCAAATTAGAGATTATATATGCTGGATGATGCAGCATGTGTGAAATGACCTAATTCTGAGATTTAGGTAATAACCACGACACAACGGCAACACCATGAAGGTGGCATAGTTAGCATGTGGTTTAGCGGGCTCGATGCCTACCTGTCCTCCCTGAGCTGAGGTGGCCCCAGTCTGTTGTATCTGGATAGGAAGCTGTAGTTTGATGTGCTGTGGAAGAGACCCCGCACCCTGCTGGGCCTGCAGCTGGGCCAACACCTTCAGTCGTGACAAATTTACGCACGAGAGAAACGTGCAAGGAAAATGAAAAGAAAATCAAGGTTTTGATACACGTGTTTACGTCATCAATGTGCAGGATCAGCCCCCCCCCCCCATCACTTGAAGGAATGGTTGGACAGAATAAATTCTTCCTGTGTTGGACAGTTAAAACATGCTAATCCAGGCTAGAGTTAATAAAATGTATGCTGGTTTTGCAGTTCAATTAAAGAGGTCTCTTATTGACGGACACCAAGTCCGCTGCAAGTCCTCTGAACGGCAATTCATTGTGGAGGTGGAGTTAAGTCTGGGCAGTGCTCTAACATATTTCATTTCATCCTCTCTGCTATTCATACCTGTACCTGCTGCTGAAGTCCAGACATGCTAATGATTTGTGGCGTCTGCTGCAGCTGCACTTGGCCTGTTCCTCCCTGTGTTTTCACCTGCAGGGAGGTGGGAGACTGGATAGGCATGTGGGCCTGGGTCTGAGGGGGCAAATGGCCCTGGTGGGTGGCTGATGAAGGGGTGCTGGTGGTTGCCAAGGGGGTCATCCCTGCCTGGACAGGGGAGGCGGCCTGTTGGGCGGGCTGGGCGGGGGTTTTGGTAGTGCCGATATTGGGCTGGCCAGGAACTGGGGTGGCTGGGGAAGTGAGAGGGTGGGCCGAAGTTGAGCACAAAAATGTCAAATGAAATACGAGACACACACGTGCACATATATTCTAAAGTTTCTAAGATGGAAATTCAAATCAAGCATAATGTATTCAGTTATAGTGAACGAACATTCCAACACTTTTTAATTAAAGCCATTAAACACATCTGCTAATTGATTGACCCATTCCTGCAGATCAAACCTGTGCTGGTTGTTGGTGCGGCAGCTGAGGGCAAAGGGGTAAACAGGAAACGTTGCACCTGGCCATTAGCCAGTGCTGCCTGCATGAGTTGCTGCCCGGGTCCCGGGATGACGGTGACCCCTTGAGGTATGATCTGCAGCTGACCTGTGGTCTGGCCCTGACCCTGAACCATCACGGTCAGCGACTGTTGGGTACCGGCGACGCCAGCCTGCCGGTCGACACCCGAGCCGACCTGCTGCTGCTTCTACGTCAAACAGAGAGGAGGCATGACGTGAACAGAAAGCTTGTTACTCAGTAAATCACAAGTCTAATCAAACCATAATTTGCTTGTGGTGAAATATTGTATGCAAATGCTCAAATCCAGCTGGGCTGGTACGTGGATAATTACACAGTCCATTAACCCACTACGTATGATACTTGGTTTAACAAGTAAAAGACTTCATGCCATGAACTCACATTCCTGTGATACTAAGGGTTATTTTCAAGTTACACACTTTACAATAAAGGATTTTACAGGCACGTACATATTTTTCCACTGTTCACATAGCACATCTAGGGAATTGCCTTGCTCACTGACCTGTGCAAGCTGGGTCAGCTGTGCCAGGGTGAGTTTAACCTGGCCTTGCCCCTGAGCACGTGGGGTGCTGTGCGGTGTTTGTCCAGCTGTGGTGGGGCTGGCAGCCCCTTGGCCTGTGACCGTGGCAACAGGACTGGCACCAGATATTGCTGTGGAAACTGCCTGGCCACGAATGATCTGGGTCATTACCTGTTGTCCACCTTGACCTGAGCAGAGAGACATATGTTAAAAGGGCACCGTGTGAAATATTCAGGAAATCCCTGCCATCAATGGCGCCGGGGGCGTTGGCTGAACTGCTGGCAATCATTTTCTGCCCGTGCTCACAATGCAAATGTGAGCGGGGGTCATTCTGGGCAAATGCCAAAACGGTGAATCCTGTGATGAACATTAAATGCACCAACATGCTGCATAGTTAAATTAGAGCTACATGGCTAACCTTAGCTTAGCTTACTGTTCACTTGTTTGCCGACCCCTGCTTATCCTCAGTTTTGACATGTGGAATGAATATAGTTTTACACATTTGGGTTGTGCAGTCACATAATTTACTACTAGCTAAAATGAACAAGATACATTAGCTTGTTGACCTTGGCCATAATACACAAGTTTGCTTTAGGCCTCACACTGTACTGAAAAGGTACGCTGGCAACCTAGCCAGCTGACATACACATACATAATGGTCTAAATGAAAACTATTCTCGTCAAAAAACATGCTACCTTGTTGGACCATGAGGGGAGTTCGAAGTATCGTCTTTCCCATCGGTCCCATCTGCTGGATTGGCGTTCGTATCACTGTCATTCCTGGACGGATCTGACCACCGGCTGCCAGAACCTAGAAGGATAGCGTCACCCAGATGTTAGAAATGAATGGATGCAAAGCTGGGATATTCCTTCTTTACATGTCGGAATGTGGAAAATGAAGGGGCCTAAAATCAATGTCCGATGCAAACGTCAGTGTGGACTTATACTTACAAATACATTATAGCCTATTTATCAAACACTGAACCGCAAAGGAGAAATGGAAAATAATATAATTATTATTTTTTAACATTAAGAGAATTTAACAACTCAATGAGAGTTAAAAAACCACAATATGGGAACACAGAGGATGAACAACGATGAGACAAAAAGACTCGTGTGGACACATCAGAGCAGAGAGACGTACCTGCTGCTGCGAGCCTGGGGTGTTGGGCCTGATGTTGAGCGTGCTCGTACGGGGTTGGAATGTGGTGTAGGTCTGGACACCGCCTGCTGTGCTGGATGGGATGATCCCCAACATTTTCTGCTGAACAACACCTACAAAGAAAAGAGAAGCAAGTTACACGAAAGCTACCACTGAGCATTGACACAACTCAACACGTTATTTGTGGGCTTCTCTCCGCGCTGGAAAGCCAATCTTTGGATCACAGCAATGGCAAATATTAGTTTAGGGGGCTAAACTAAATTTTCAAACGCTCACTGAAAGCTTAGTTGGGCTTCCCCCAAAATACCTGAACCCCCCCCTCATATATTATGCACAAATTTCCTCTCTTTAATCTGACAAAGGGAGCATTTCATATTTGTTCGCCAGGCTCTGTGTCTTAATGAGAACCCAGCGGCAGGAACGGAAACCATGAGTGGCGGCCTTTTTTTTTCTCCTGCTGCCTTCTTGCTGTGGGTTTTAAACCACAACCAAGCAGGTAAACCTATACATCAAGGGTTTCCCCTCTTCAAACTCAAGATGTTAAACCCGCTCATAAGTCCAGGGGAGTAGCTGCTCTGGTCACACACACACATCAAACATGCTTTTCTATGGACTGGCTGTTTGGAGAGGTCGGGGAGTTGGGACTACAATTTTATTCAAAACGACAGAGGCAAAAAAAAAAAAAAGAAAAAAGGGGAAAAGGCAATCCCGTTATAGAGGGTTACCTGTCTAGGAAGCAGACCTCAGGGTAAACTTGTTTTCCTGCCTAACTTCCTTAAGTCATTCCAAAGCAAACAGTGAAATCAAAGAGTCACGCTGGATAAATGCACGTCGATGAAATGGCTACACTTAGTCTCTCTTTCATTGGACCTTCAAAGCTAGGGAAAATCACGTTCTTTGTATCCCTGGTGAATGTCATTCCCTTTATTTGGTGATTGTGATATTGAATTTTTAAGTGATACACATACAAAGTACCACAGACCGTTCATAATGGCATCAGCCTGTTTCAAAGTTAGCATCTCTTCTGTTGTATCTTTCACGTTGTCCTAGACTACTATGGAGGGTTTGGGTCATTATCAACCCAAAAACAGCTAAATAAACCATCCAGCCAATCCTGCGCAGTTTGCGTTGGTCTGTAATCAAGTACAGAAACGCTTCTGGAAGAAATCTAACTTACTGTGACGTCACAGTACGAAAAACTTGCACAAGATATGTGTGCACATGCATGCTAATTCATTACGTGCACGCGCGCACACATTTAGTTTCGTTTTCATTTTCAGAGGCTTTTCTGACAGAGCGGTTTGAGACCCCCAAAGAAAATAGGGACAGTGTCCTGCAGCATCTGTTTGTTATTTTGACTAAAGACTTTCACAGATACTTCATACAAGTGTCTGGGAACTGCGTTAAATTGTGCGAAAAAGAGTATAATATGGGATCTTTAAGATAAATGCGGATACAGACCACCTCTGCATGAGCAATATCCATCAGGTAGAAATGTGAGAGAAACACAGACGGGCCTTGGCCATGCTCAGGACACACCATTGAGACATCTGCGGTATCAACACTGACATTTTTAAAAGCTGAAAAGCAACCTGAATCCGCAGACTACACAAGTCAGCCATACTACCAAATATAACCCTTTTCTATTAGATTACCATGACAACAGGACACAAAGAGACATTATGTGCCACAACCAAACCAGCCAGCTGACTCATGTGTCGGGGCACAAAGTAGGCACCACAATGGTGCCTTCTGCTCAAATCACAGCACGTGTGTTGAACTAGGATCAGCGTGGTCGTCGGAAAAAAACCTTACCAAGGCAAGCTCAGCTTAAAAATGATCTTAAATCCTTCATCCTCCTTTATTAGCCGTCCTTGTCGTCTGTCCACTGGGCTAACGTGTAAAGCCGCTATTATGATCGCAATCAGGATGAACAGGATGACACTTAAATGGTCTGGGAAATTCAAAGTAAAAAAAACCAAGCTGAAAGACACTAAAGCTCTGCAGAACTGAGCGAGTAGCAGCCGAGACAGAAGCTATGTGGACACCAGCTTGGGGCGTAACGGCGATGTGTGGTCACAGGAAAATTGAATGGATGGAATGTGACTCAGTCTGGCCCTGCAACAGAAAGTCAGTGACTGCTCTGCACACATCTTTACAGACACCTGCCCTGTAGATCTAATTTCATGCAGGGAAACGTTGATGGATTGAGTCTTAGTAAAGCTACCTGTGACAGAAGTGTGACAGATCCGGATGGACAAGTGGCCAATGTGGTTAATAGAGCCCAACATTTGAACAGCTAATCCCTTCAGTTCTTCTTAGTCGGGCGCCTTTAGAAATGATTTGTGTACTTGGCTCAAACAGTGGCAATCAAGGACAGAGGAAAGTCTAATTTGTGTCTAATTAGTGGAATTCAAAAATATTTGGGCCCGTCGTAGCTGTCACCAACAACATTAAAATGAGTGAAGGCAGACCCAGTCGTTCCAGAGCGGCAGGGCCATGTTTAGCATGCCAACTCGCGTACAATGGCATCCAATTAACAAACCAGATCAAAACTTTGGCTCCATTGAGCCATTAAACACACATCTCAGCTGTGGAGTCCGAGGCGAAGCAACGAAAAAACAAACACACATGGCATCCTGAAATGGAGAGAAGAAATGCCCGCCCTGAATAAAGCAAACGTTGTTGAGACCGTCCATACCTCCTTGTGACGTCGGCACGTTGACCGTGACGATCTTACTGTTGGCAGGCAGCGGCAGCTTGGTGGTCACGACCTTTCCTCCAACAGAGGTTCCCGTAATCTGCAAAGTGTGTCCGCTCGACGTCGCCACGCTGGTCTCTGTGGCGGCTCCTCCAAAAGCAAAAAAAAAAAAAAAAACCCCCAAAAAACCCCACAACAAATACCGTTACCGCTGTGATTCCAGAAAATGATTGGTTATAATACAACAATCGACGGATAAGGACAACAAATGTTCCTGTTGAACTCGTCGGGGGGGCAAGCTGACACCTTTAGTTTAAAGATGTCAAATCAATTATTATATTGATAATAATTATTATAAATATTGAGGGTGATCGTTGCCTCTCTATGGGCCACCCTTTAATTTAGGTGAGAATAAAGCCTACACTGTACATCCTCGCTGCCCCCCCCCCCCCCCGCCCCCGCCCCCACCCCAAGTATAACAACCAGGCTATAAACTGCATTCCTCCCCAAGCTACCTTGCGTGCTTTGGCCCTGCTTGACCCAGGTGGCGAATGACTGCTGGAAGTTCTTGTTCTGCTGGAATGTGACAGGGGTGCCCATCTTGGTGGACAGCACCACCTTGGTGTTGGGGGTACCCTGGCCCGACAGGGTGCCGACGATGACTTTGGGCGTGGCGGCGGGTGTCGCGGGCGTCCCCGCTGGTGTAGCATTGACTCCGCCGGGCTTCTGCTCTAGGCGTTTCTGAGATGGCACACGAGGCACAGTAATAAACATTACCGGTGTATCCGATGACTGGGCACATCAAAAATAAAATGTACGGTTATGTAGAAAACAAATGTTTATAAGTCTTAATTCAATATATATTCACAGAATTTCCTGTTTAGCTGAGCCTTAGAGGAACTGAACTCACCTTAGCCTGCTCCGCTGCCTGAGCTTTCTCCTTCTCCACCCTGCAAAAGAAAAATGCATCAGACAAGATATTAAGGTTGTAATTTAAGATCTATTGTTTAGAATCCTTTTGAATGTTTGACTGCTCATTTGATGCCACATGGCAACCAGAGGCATGGCAAGCTTGACCCGCTGACCTTTCTGAAAAGGCTCTGATCTCCCAAAGGTCCAGCTCCTCTTCGGCGACCCAGGTCTCTATCACCACCGGGCCTGTCTGCTTTGCAGGTTCTTGCTTCTTGGGGCGCAAGGCACTGGATCGCAGCCCCTTCCTCTGAGGGGTGTGGGTTTCTGGAATGACAAACAGAAGAATATGCATCTATTTTTTCTTTTTTTTTTTTACAGAAGTCTTTCCTATCTTGTTCCTTAACACACACACAAAAAAAAAAAGGAGCAAGCCAAGCAACAATCATTTGCTATCCTCTGTCTCGGTGGCCTTTAACTGAACTCTTTTCTGCAGAGGCAGAAATAAAACGTGCTTCTAACCTTTCGGCGTGTCGGGCACTCCGAGGGGGCAGATGATTTTGCGAATGCAGTACTCGGAGCGAATCCCGTAGGGTCCCACGTCCCGCCGCTTGATGATCTCAGTGGTGGTGATTTCCGTGTCAGACGTTTCTGTAGCAATGAGTGGGGATAGGGCTGGGTTGGTATGGTGGTGAGGACGAGAGCCCGAGAAGATGGAGGAAATGCACTCCAACGTAAAAACACCAAAATGAGACTTTTTTTTTTTTTAAGGTTCTCCAAGTAAACACGAGAAAATGCTGTTAATGCACTGCAGAGATCATGCAAGTGTTGCATACTGTTGGGAATACGCTTCACTATCCTCAGTGGGTGGGGGGAATCTTGGAGGCTGGAGTGGGGTGGGGGGTTCTACCTGTACGAGTGGTGCCGACAGCAGCAGACGGCTTCACGGCCATGTCATCCCATCGGAGACAGGCCCACAGCAGCCTCAGCATCAAGCTCACACCAGCCAGAGACTTCACAGTCTGAAGGCGATACCTGTGGAACAACCCATGAGGCCAGGCATTACTTATACAGCGGCACGTTGACCCCAGCTAAATGATACGTCAATAAAATGATTAATGAAAACAATCTGCTGATGGAAAAACAAATGATGGAAAGAAAACTCCTGCACGGCACGAACTGAAGGAAATGACATTTCTTTCGTACAAGTCAAGCGACCAGCATTGACTCACCAAGCAGTGATCGTGGAACAACATGCTAAAAACTGATTTTCCGGCGACGTTCCTATCCTTGCATTTCGTTTAATTTCAATGACCAGTTGCCATCTTTAATATACTCAACTTTACTTACAGAACACTTTAAAGCTCTATTCCCCTATCCCCAAATAAATCATTGGAAGCACTCATTTAGCCTCGGAAAGAAATGATCTGACTACAAAAAGCAAGTTTTAACCCATAAAGGTCAAAGTGGAAGCTTGTGCATATTTCATTTGATCCTTTTGACTTTGAGTTCTAAGTGCAGAATTAGATGACAGGATGCCACCAATCAATCAAAAAGATTCCTAAAATTCTATAATGCAACAAAATATCCTTTCCTAGTATCATTAAGTACAAAGTACTTGGCACTTACAGTGAAAGAACATTTAAAATATCTTTAAAAACATTGGTAGAAAAATCCTTCCCCATATGCAACCAAAGTTGGGAATACATTTCTGGGTTGAAGGACTAAGTCACCAAGTGAACATCCTGACACATTGACTGCTGGATGATGCATGACTGCTTTGGAAGTCTGAGGTCAGGTCAAAATGACCAGAGGTCTCCAAGTAACAGACGGATAAAAAATAATAATCAGCTCAAAACAGGGAGGGAGACGTTATGAACACCTAATCTACTACTCCTAGACACGGCACTCCAAGATTAAGAGAGGGTTTAAAAGCGGACCCTGAGGAGAAATAGCATCAGTCTTCTCCCTACAGTTGTGTTGAGTACATATCAGTACTTACATAACATATAAGGTGAGTGCTTCTAAAAAGAACATGCATGTACTGGCCTAATTTTGTCACCATTATCCTCGTCAGGGTGACGGATTAGTTCAGACTATTTCCTGGTTCTCACAGACATTAATTGTAGTTTATCATTTAAAACCATATCATCACGGAATCTGAGAACAGAAATAAACGTGTTAAAAAGATTAAACATTACCTCCAGGTGATTCCAAACGTGGGCCTGGGCGAGGGATAGGGCCAGATATCCCACGCCGGCTTGGCATTGTAGCTGAACACGGGTACCTCACGGAATCCGCCCCGCCTCCCCAGCACCTTCAAATCGCCGTGGGGCAGCACGAAAATGCTCTTGCGGTTGCTCTTGGTGACGAACTTCCGGTAAGAGGGAAGCGCGGTGTCTGAGCGCAGCTTCTTGGTGCGGGAGAACTTGAGGAGGCGAACGCGTCCCTTCGATGATGCGCAGTCCTCTTGGCTCACACTAACAGACGACACTATGGTGTCACCACTGGCGTCAGTCGTCGATTTACTCACGGAGGCTGAGATTTCACTCTCTTCGTGCTTCATTATTTCCCCCCGGCTGTCGTCTGACTGACCATCCATTCCGCGACAGATTCTAGTCACAGTCGTTTTGGTCATGGTCGTAAGGGTGGACACGGCGCTGCTTTCTGTCGACGACGCCGCGGGCTCTCCGGACGCTTTGGATGATCCTTTGGACGTCCTCGTCTCCGTGGAAACCACCGTCGTGGTCGTCGTCGAGGTGGAGGTAACTCGGTTAATGATGGTCCTCAGTGGTTCTGTTGTCCCACTGTAACTGTTCTCCTCTAAAAAGTCATTGCTCAGACTGGACTCCTCAACTGACGGTATAGGAGATGGTGCCATCCGGATTATCTTGATCTTTTTCTCTCCAGACTGAAACAGGGATGAGCGATCATGCTGCCCAGAACTCTTAGGTCCAAGTGTGTCGATGTTGTTCTCAAGCCTCGACAACTTCAGTGCAGGTTTATATTCCTGGTCTGATACATCTGACTCCACCTTAGAAGCTACGCTTGGGCCCTTTGCCCCAAATCCCGTACCATCGTCGAGTGACGCCAAAACTCCATTGACCAAAGTCTTTTGCTGGCTGCTGTCCTTCGCCGAGACGACCAGGCCTTGCTCCCCGACCTTACCAATGCTGTTTAATCTGGGTTGCATACTGTCCGTCAGCATAACGACGGAGTTACTCGTGCTTTCGGTCTCAGAGCCGTCGTTGCCGTTTACCTGAGAGTGAGGGAAAACGGGCTCAGCGGTGCCATCACCTTCGGTTCCACCTTGTCCTGTGCCTTGCATATTTTCTTGGTTCCCCACTGGTCCAATGCCATTTTCCTCTGAACCTAAATGCACCGAGCCGAAAGTTTCCACATTTTGCAGACTGTGCTTGGATGGAAACGTGTTTTGACAACTTTTATGGTCAAGAACCATTTCTGCTGTCCTTACAGAGTCTAATTGTATATTGGGCACCTCTGACCCTCTGCTTTTAACAAGTGCAATATTGGCAACATGCGCCGTGCTGGCCGTCTGTTGCTCTGAAGAGGTGCAAATTCCTCCTGCCGTTGTTTCGTGTGCCTGAAGGCGTTTGACACCTCCTTGACCTGAACTGTGCGAGTTGGCTTCTTTTGACTCCACTCTAACTGAGTTTGGCTCCAATTCCTGGGGCAAAGCGGGGATTTGGGTTTGTGGTGATGCGGAATTTTTATTTGCACCTGCGCTGCAATGTTCAGTGGGTGAATAGTCCGAAACAGGGGAAGGAAGAGGGGGAGTAGCCAGCTCGTCAAAATTGTTGGCGAGCTCAGGCTGACTCGACCCTTCAAACTTTTGTCCTCCAACTCCAGTTGACCCTGAAGTTTGTGTTGTGGAAGATTTGTCCTCCGCTTTCACAGTTAGGCCAAGTGCAAGGTGTGTCTGATTGAGATTTTTGGGCTTGATCGGTGACCGCGGTCTGCCGGGAGTGCTCGGCGTGGGCAGTGAAGCGGGTGAAACTGGCGAAGGAGCCTGAGGAGTGGAGGCAGACACGCGCTGCCTCTGCCGCTCTTCGATGACGTGCTGCTTCACTCTCCGTTCCAGCAGGACGTCCAGCTTGGATGACTTGACCTTCCTCTTGTAGGGGATGCGGGTGAGAAAGCCCTTGCTGACATCGACTACATCATAGTTGAACGGTCGCGTGGAATCCTCTGTTGGCTGTTCCTTCGAGGAAGCCTTGTCCTCCTGAGTGTTGGATCCTGGGGAGAAAATTAATTCAGACTTTAATCTGAAGTGACAATGAATGAAAACATTGCATCAAATTCCCCAAACAATTTCAGCCAATTACGATGAAATGTTTCGAAACAAAATAACAGGAGACATTAAGTCACACTCTGTCGTACTTTGTTCTTCGCCTGACTGCGAGCCTTTCTGCTCCATCTCCATTTTTACGGGTGACTCATCCGTTGACAATTCCACAGATTTTGCTTTTTCATCCGCCCCTTCCTTTGCTTCTTCCTCTATCCTCTCACAAGACTCCAAATCTTTAACAGATGTCAGATTATCTGTTGCAGGCTTGAAGAGACTGGGGGGCCGTTGATCTTTTACTTCACTGCTTAAGACAGCGGCTGCCTGAGCATCCAGTTCAACAACACAGGGCCGTAGACTTAAGTCCAGCAGGGCACATTTCTTGCCGAGTTTAGCATCTTTGGGAAAACACAATGACAGTGAGAGTTACATTCTCCAAATATGTGTTCATGCATGTGAAACTATTAATAATTGCTATTAATACTACTACTACTACTACTTACTTTAGCGCAAAACTCAGCAAATATAAAAAAACATGAAAAGAATTATAATATTTGCTTGTTTTTGACACTGCTAATTTACGAAAATATTCAAATAATGTAAAAAACAAACAATCGGGATGAACAAAAAAAACTACAAAACCTCTTCGAGATGTCTTTGATTAGGATTCAGCTCATTATAACAAATGAGTCAGATATATATATATTTTTAAAGTTAGAAGAATCTGAAAATAATTCAGACACATTAAAAGAGGTGCTTAATTCACAGAATGAGAGCCAACACACAAAACGACACTGTTAAGGTTACTGAACAAGGCACGGATCACAATCACTGTTCAGAGCGGATTTTAATTGCCGAAAACACATTTCCAGTCCATCCCAGACCTTCCAGTTCTCTGCGGTAGTTGGCGTTGGTGTTGCCGGGAAGTTTGGGGACGAACCGCTGCACATAAGTTTTGCTGATCCAACTCCAGCCCCCATAGCCTGTAACCCGATACTCTTCTCCTTTTTGCTTCCACACCTTTACATAAGACAAGGAAGAAGATGAATGAAGAAAAGAGGCGTAAAAAAACACAGAACACACACCAGATATTAAAGTCTTAATGTAGAAGTAGAGTAGACTGAAATATTCTTACCCCCCTCCCAATCACTGGAATATGCTGTGCTGCACTTATCGAGATAGCACCGCGCATGTTTGTCATATGATTATAGCTATTGTTTGATGGCAGAAACGCATCTATCATTTCAAATGATGCTTATTAACATTCATTTTGTCCTGTCGCAAATGAGTCTGTACTGCAATGCCAAGCAACACAGAATGGGAGATGCACACACTGCTTTCCACGGGACATACCTGATGTTTAATTGGAAAGGTGTACTTGACCCATGTTGCCTGTTGCATCGTCTCCTCGTCCTCCAGCTTCTTCTCCCGTTTCTTTATTTTTTCTTTCTCTTCACGCTCCATGGATGTCATGCGGTTTAACCTGGAAAAAGATCGTTCCAGTGTCATACATGAATGTCGGATTGCAAGACCTTTTATTTTTGTGTAAATCAAGGGAAATGATGATTTATTTTTTTTTTTAAACGGGAACTTTGTAGGAAGAGCTCACTCCTCAATATTCACACACACACAGCCTGATTATCGAGCCGCTTGGAAATACATCCTGCATGGACAATTATTTCACAATATCAAGTTTAAGTTAACACGGGCACCTTTTGCGAGTAACGCAAATGTGAAATTAGAATAAAAGATGAGAAGTTGCTCTTGGAACAGTTCCACGAAGCACGCACACACGCTCACTTGTCTGCTACAGTTCAGTCGCACACATACGCACATTCAGACCTTAACCTTGTGAAACGTTGGACAATCGCTTCTTTAAAGGGGCGTTGTGCTGCTGAAGCAGTCCTACAGACATGGGTGGGGGCGGTGCTGGTAGTGGACACGCAGTCTAAATATTATGCCTCACAGCCAGGGTGGGCCCTTTGATCCGATCTGGTTATGATCGCCTCTGACTGCTAACAGCCCACACATCCAATGTGTACATGGACCGAAAGCTTGTTTGCGTTTTCTTGAACTGAACGTTTCACATTAAACTAAACTTGTGGAGAGATCTTCTAATTTGTCTCGTGTGTGTTTAGAAAACTATTTGAATGTGTGAAAGCACAGATATTATTCATATATGTAGTCTGTTTATGGTATGTCCAATGCACACCCCTAGTGTGTGTGTGTGTGTGTGTGTTCAACGTGTGTGTACCTGGTATGGCCCAACGAGTCCTTCCAGACGGGCATCATAGCCACAGGTTTTATGGCACACTCCAGTATGGCCAGTGCCAATGCAAACTCTCTGGCCTTGCTGCACATCTGAACTGCTTTGATCCAGTTGGTCCTACAAAACAAGCCAAGAAACTTTAAAACACTTAAGAGGATTTTGTACTTTTGACTATCAGGTAAAAAAAAAAAAAAGCATTCTCATATCGCTTACCGGTAGGTTTTTGTTTTTTTTTGCACATAAGGAGATGTAATCACTGGGAGGGGCAAACTACTAAAATAAGAAATAATGAACTAAAATCTATACAAACTAACATGCCATGACACGCAGGTCGCTTGACTCTGGTCTGTACCTGTGTGAGGCCCAGTTGGGGTGCATGAACGGTGCTGGAACATTGTTCTCCAGCTGGATGATGGTGAGCCTCAGTGTGGAGATGGTCAGGACTTTGGAGCCATGAATAGAACCGTTCCACTTAAACTCGCCGGCTGGTGTCATGCAGAACTTGTGGGAGAGATGGCGCCTCTTGTCGTGGTCCTGTTGATAAGGGCAGATTAGGTCAGCTTTAAACAAAGACTTTGACGATTGAGTTATCTTATCATATTTGTTACTGTTCCACTTAATAACTGGGTCCGCGTTGGTCAAGGTTATAAAGCTCCTCTTAGCATGGGAGGCGAAGCCTGTGGCAGCTCTTAATAACATGACGGACTTCATCTGTTGGGATCATTTCTTATTGACTTGGATTATTATTCTGGAAGATAATAACCCTTGGAAACACAATAGATTTAATGTATTTATGAACATTCACATGCAGAAATGAAGGTTCGATGTGACGGCTTGCCTCTCTGTGCTGGTGCTTGTTGAGGGCCACCGTGTTGGCGCTGTACTGGTTATGATAAACACGGTATTTCCCCTCCTGTCCAAGTTTGAAGAACTGGCTGAGTGTGCCCTTCATCACCACGTCCTTACTGTTACGTGTGCTGACACGAGTGACGTCACCTTGTGCGTTTACTACGAGTACCTGTCAAAATGGGGGGGGGGGGAAGAGAAAAAAATAAGATTTATTATGAGATTGTAAAGTTCATAATAATAAAAACAGCTGCTGATAAAAGGAGGACCTTCATGGCTGCCACTGACGTAATGCTGGAATAAGCTCTTGTTATCTTGCTATTTCTTACTAGGACAATAAATCATGTTTTGCAAAAGGTTAGAATCTAATCTCGCCGGATTAAAAAGCCCAAGGGGCCATTATATTATGTTATAATAGATATAATGTTGAATAGCCCACAATTGTTGCTTCTTAAGGCTCTCTGAAACATTATAATGGAAAGTCAGAAGTCTGTTTCTGGAGCTTCACAGCCGTTGGTAAAGGGTTGGGCAGTTAATAAAATGATCATTTTTGGGGCGAACTGCTTCTTTTAAACTCAAATTCTTTCCTAAAGACAGATGGGCCAACTCTGCGTACCTGTTCCTCATAAAGCGAGGGCATTATTATTTTGCTGCCTCCAAGAATTAGATCATGATCACCCATGGCTCTTGTTACCTCTTTTCCTTCCCTGAAGCCCTTGTTGGCTTCTTGCACAGCAGCAGCCACCTGCTGGTTCTTCAGCTGGCTCAGCTTACTCTCTGGGTTCCTCAGCCGGGTCACCATTCGAGTTGCTGAAGACCTCTTAGCGCCGAGACCCGATGACTCACCGTTGGCCGAATCCTTGCTCTCCCCTGAAAACCCAGCGGACGGTTATGTAAGTATCGCCGACAGTGACACCCTCTCGGCAGTGGTTCTATCTGAATCGCATGGAAAATCCATGCAAAAGGTATTATCATGTAAAATGATGATGGCATTTGGTGTTTCTATTGCTGGACCTGCGTCGTCAAGGCTGGCCAAGGATGACTGAGAGGACTTATCAGCCAGATCTGGAGGTTCAGGAATTCCTGTGCTGTTGCTGCTGTTCTCCTCACTGGTCTGAGAGGGCTGGCCCAGACTAGGGACGCCATCTCCGCTAACTGGGACAGTATCGGATGAGGAGGTTTCTGCAACACAGACACAGGATGGATATTATCTTTGTTCTTCTATGTGATCCCCAAAAATAAAAGTCCAGGTGAGCTGAGCTACAAAAACCAAGACTAACATCGTATTCATGAGGGAGACAGAAACTTTGGTGTGTTATTGTTGAGGTGTTGGCTCCCTCTACTGGTAGGTTAGTTGTAATGCATGGACCCAAGCAGCAGCTCAAGTGAGGCTTCCACATACATGGCCAACTCAGCAACTGGCAAAGCTCTCCGTTCATTAGCATGAAGTTTTATAGACAGATATCTAATCAGAGCTTTTCTTTAAATGCAAGTAGCACAATAAAGACAATTTTACAGCCGGCAATGTAACCACTGTTCCCATTTGACTGAGGTTTGGGTTCTAGTCATGCTGATTGATTGCAAAACGATGGACGCAATCCGCTCCCCAGTTCTCAAGAGAAATACGAGAATGAGAAAGATGAAAGTTCCAAGGCTGATGCCAGACTTCAAGAAATGTAAACTTGGAATCCCGAAAGCAAAAGTCAGCGGATGGCGTAGAAGCCGCATGCAAAGCGGCAGGCTGGGGAAACAGTCAAGAGGAATGGCAAAGCAAGGCCGAACAAACAGGCGGCGGGTGATCCAAGCGGCGTGTGAGGCAGACTGCGGGCAGTGCAGCAGATCCTCGAAGAGAGGATGAGGTCAAGTTCACCCTGAAACATCCTCGTATACCTTTGGCGTCGTCACAGACCTCCATCTGGGAACGTCCCTCCGACAGATCCTTTACAGCGGAGGACATGGGAAACGCAGTCTCACTGGCCGGGCTGTAGCTCACAGCGGTGGGGGTGGGGGTGGTTGGTGTTGGAATTATAGGTCCATCACAAAAGTTACTACCACTTTTATCTTCTTGGCCAGAGGGTGGAGCTGCGGCTGAACAGCGGCAATGTTTAAAGTGATGTGGTTAGTCATTTAGAACGGGTACATGGATTGGAGAAAAAGGAAAGAAGCAGTAACTCGCTGTCAAATATTGACAGATCACGAATCATCTATTTTTGAACAGGAGTCATTTGAAGAGAGCATGTCCCCCCCCCCTGATAACCCCTAAAGCGTATCACAAAGTCATCTGTATATGGCATAAAGAAAAATAATAAATTACACCATTAAGATGAGGCCCCTTTTTTTCTCTCCAAGGCTTAAACATAGAGATGAGGTAATGAGTGCCAGAGACTTCTCAGTTTCAATGCCAGAACATTTTTGTGTTACTGTAGTCGGTTCTGTTCATTTTGAGCTAGAATTCTTGTAGAATAATGTGTGGAATAGGAGCACAATCACCTCCAGTTTTGAGAGCATCATTTTTTTCTTCCGTTCCCTCTTCTTCCGTCATCTCCTCTTCTTTCGTCAGTGCATTCACTTTGCTCTCTTGCTGCCCCTCGTCCTCCATCTTAACCTCTTCATCTTCCATCTCCAGTCTCGCTTTCTGGATCTCCTCGACAGCCTTTCTCTTGACTTCCTCCAGCTCCTCCTCCCTCTTAGCCCGCAACCGCTCCAAGATCTCCTCTGGAAGAACGAGGGAGATAAAGACAAAAGAAATGAAGAAGCGCTCAGACCAATAAGATTTACAAGCACCATAGAGGGAAAGGGAAAAGAAATAAACCAGTATGACTCGGATCAATTCAGAAGGAATGGTGCCCTTTTGATCTTTTTAGGACCTCCTTGTTTGGACTTCACAAACGGTTGCAGGCAGCTGGATCTATATTAGAGGATTTCAAAAACACACGTTGACTGGAGCGCATCAACTCGCAACTTGCTGAAAAAGCAACCCAAGGAAGTAAGATTCTATCTCGGTCCGATCGCACAAACGCCCGAACACGAGGGAGATGGACAATTGTGTGACTTTGAAAGCATCCTGTTCAATTATACATTAAATCGCTAAAAGAAATATGCGCGCATTTACACACCATGAAGGAATCACAGAAAGAAGGAAACAGAGGTGGCTCTGTAGAACAATTCAGTCGTCGGTGTAAAAGCAGGATTTGTCGTGAGGCGAGGCTGTTTGAATGGACAGATGGGCTATGCAGTGGGACGAGGAAAATGATTTCCATAGAGCATTTTACGACTGCCATTAAAAAGGAAACTGAGTTTTTTTTTTTTTTTTTTACCTCAGCGCTCCAGTCTCATTTTTTGAGTCACATTGGTTACAGGAACAGCAATATAATCGATGTATCAGGAAGAAGTATATATTAATGAGTTTTTTTTTTGCCACTTACAGGGTGATGAGGTCAGACAACACGGAAAAAGATCCTGCAAAGAAACACCTGAAATATGAACTGCCCGGTTTCAGGTGTCCAGAGTCGCGCCGTGCTGCTGATTTTATGTTCTGTCGAGCTACGTGAGCGTTTGGTGCCCATTGGTGTAGATCTGCGTGCCAGATTCTCCCTTCCTATTTTAAAATTAAACTGGTATATAAACACATAAATATGGTACGACAACCATCACACTGAAAGCCACACATCTGATGGGATCACAGGTGCATCAGTTCCACAGGCTGGACAGGATAAGAGAATGAAGAGCTGGATCATCTCCAAAGTTGGGTCGGATCCTGTGGCCCGGCTATCTATGACCGGGGTGGCATTCATGAGTTTTGTGTTGCCAGCAGGGAGGCGAGCAGCAGAAGGGTAGAGAGGAAAGCACTATTTGTGTGCTTAAAGGGAACCCCCGTTTCTCCTGTGAGACATGATTCATCTCTCAAACAGGAAAACCTGTCAGATTCACCGACACTCGATTCCTTTCACAGAACTGAGAACGGAGAAAGAGCTCTTTACCGTTGGCGGCAGTCAGGAAACACTTGTTGCCGCCTCGGGCCTTGCCGGTCAAGTCCTCAGTAATGTCCATGTGCACGTGCACCTCGTCTCGTATCTCGTCCAGCGCTGCATTCAGTTCAGCCTCCAAACACTCCCTATCCAAGCAATCTATGAGCTCAGCCAGCTGGACCTGGGGAAGAAGAGATTTAAAAGGAGCGTCTCACGGATGCAGCGCAAGACTGAATCAGAGACAAGACGGCGACAGGTACCAAGAAAGGGAACGTTTGGACGCGTGTTTTAATCAAAATAAACGGTGCGGCACATCTACCTTGGTGCTGTAGTACCAGATGGTTTTGTCCTCCTGCTCGCCATCCTCCTCACTTTAAGGAAGCCATGAGGGGAAAGGAGGAACAAAAGAATTAGACAACACAGCAGGAAGTCGGCTGCAAAAAAGAAGACTAAACTGCCACGCCAGGGTTCCGACACAGGTTTGTGTTGTATTTTGTGTACTTTTGTCGTTTCTTTGCCTGATCTGGGAGGTAAGAAGTGTTTCTCCTCAAATATGGTCACATGTTCTCAAAAACAACACTCGAGTGGGAGCAACCTGGAAAACGTGACCACTGACGGTGCTGACTAGAAATATCAGGATGCTTTTATAGTGACTTACAGTATATTAAACGTCTGTAGGACATAGAAATAGAGAAGTAAAAAAAAAATGACACAGCTGCATCTTAACTAGAACTCGGATGCTACAAAAACGTCCAACTATTTGGGTTTTTAAATTAGAAATCCTTATTCCAGTGGGTAAGGGTTAATAGTCTATATCATTCATAATTAGATTTTAATTTGTGTATAATCACAAGAAGCTGAGAATCCTCTTCATCACATCAGAAGACTGACAGATTAACAGATTCTCCTTTCCTTTAATGGCTCAAAATTGTGAAACAAAAAAAGTGCAGAAAGGTAATTGTCCCTACTTATGTGATTATGAACTCAGTTGAAGTTAGTGTCATCGAATGCAAAATGTAACTGAACTAAACTCTTAATTACATGCAGTGAACTGCAGTCAGACAATAATGACCATATCCTCCAGGCCTTCTCTGTTCGGCATCAGTGAAATCCTGACAATTCTAAAAATAAATAAATAAATAAATCACAAAATATAAGCTCTCCTCATTTGCCATGCAAAAGTATGCGTCTCTAGCTGCTTAGCAGGAAGCCCAGGAGGTGGTGGCAGAAAGAGGGAGTGAAATGCAGCTCCCTCCGCCACCCCCTCTTCAGGTTCAGGTGGATCCATCCCCCTTTATGGCTCACGCAGCAGACCTTGTGTTGCTGCTGACCCAGCACACACCACTGATGAGTGCTCAGAGTGAAGACTGCTGCTAACGCGTGGAGATATGTTAGATCCAATGGACAGGTAGCAGTTACCTTTGGTTTATTAAACAGCCGATCCAGCCCTTGCACTCACTGTAAACTGTTAGTACGCTTTACTTAAGCACTGATGATCATATTTCTGCCAATGGGAATATACAACCGTGACAAAATATATGATCCTTGACCGATTCCCGCAGCGACACCACGGTTTGATAAATGGAGGCTTTAACTCAGGGATCGGATCTGGAATTGCGTCTACAATTTTATTTTCACTAAACAAGGTTGTTGTTGGTACAGATAGGTGACTGGTACCGGCCAATAGTTTCACAACTAGACAGTTAATTTGCGGTTAATTTGTGCCACGGCAGGTCGTTCAGAACTGGCCTCATGACCCCCCCCAAGCCGACCGGGGTCGAGGTCCAGATGAGCAGCCTGGCTCTGAACACAGACACATGCCTCCCTGTATTGAAGGAGCATTTATTAGTGCCTTGGTTTTAGAAAAGCGAGAGGAACAAGGATTCAAGCCAAACGTATCCGTTCCACAGGTGGGTGAATCAGACTATGAGAATGTTCAGAAATGCAATAACGGCTAACGACTGTATGCTAGTGCGCAACCACCTTTAAATTGTGCCATTGTCACACAAACGTATGACAACTATCCTTTAGTTGCTTTTCCTGCCTTGTAATTAAATATTCTTTAGAAATCTTTGTAAAACATAATATGGAATTGGGCACAAAAGTGTTTGAGCTGAAAAGACCATAATAGTGAATAAAATCAAAATGAAGATGTTTTCCAAAGTCCTAATTGTAATATTTGTTTATTTTAGTTTATTTTACTGAAACAAGATCGAAGAAGAAGAAGATATGCTGCCATCTCGGCGTATAAATGAAGCGTAATAAACTTACACGACAATGCGGCGGTTAAGGAACCAGTATTTGCGGTGGTGTCGGTCGCAGCCAACGGGCAGCTGGCGAATAAACGGTTTGCTCTTCTGCGCTTCTGGGATGCAGTCGACCACCCCGGGCACCTTGTGTGCCACGCACACCTCACACTGCCACTCGTCCTCGGGCACCTCCTGCAAAGGGGGCTTCACACACTCCAGGTGGTAAACGGCGGAACACGTTTCACAGCACAGGAGGTCACCCAGGCGGTGGCACACCCTGCAGTGGTCGTCATAGGCAACCACGCCTTCTGACATTAGCTCCTCCCGGGCTATGTTAGTTGCCAGGAACTGGTCCACCAAGAATTGAAGAACTTTGACTTTTCCCTCCAGTGGTTCATACGGGTAATCCTCACACTCCTGGAAAGGTAGAATGTGGCGGTACTCCGGGTCGCTCTCACAGTACGCCCGTAACACCTCCGGCCAGGTCATACCATCCACAAAATACAGCGTAGAATTGACAGAGTCCTTTACATCCGCGGGACCAAATGTTGTGTTGGAAGTGTCCTCCTCTCGGAGAATAGCTTTGAGCAGTGAAATGTGGGTCTCTGCCAGAAGCGTGCATTGCTCCTGGCTGGCCAAAGCGGCACAGAAATCCTCAAAGCGGAATGGCGAGAGCCGCAAAACTGATCCGAAGTTGCGGAGGACTTCGTAGACGGCAGAAATGTTCAGGAGTTGCAAGGTGGGAACGAGCAGGTCCTCAGAAGACTTGGGAAGCTCAAGGGGAGGAATGTCGTTTGCCTCGAGGATGGGAGACTGCGGTCTTGTCGGCCGACTTCTTCTCCGGCCTGCAAGACGTGTAAAGGAAGGAGTTAGAAGAAAGATGGCGTGCAAAACAGAGAATAAAGAGCAAAACCGATTCAAACACGGCGCACTACCGGTCTATTCTTTAGAATAGATTTGAAATGTAGACATATGACCAGATTGTTGTTTTTTTTGAGTCATCAAAAAATATTCACAGCAACTCTCTGCACTTTACTCAGATGCAATTAATTCTAAAACTGACCTGACTATACACAGCATGTTTAGCAATAATCAATGCAATATTAGCATCCTTTATGTTATGCTATGTTGCACCCTCTCTGCTCTGATTTTGGACTGGTACATTGCCTGCAGTGATGGTGATGCATATTTATGTGTCAAGCTCTTTTTTTTTTTTTTTAACAGTAACAATCCACGAACTGTAGACCGATGGAACAGCCTGTCAAAATACTTTGTAGGACAAGTGGGAATCTCTTT
Organism: Brachionichthys hirsutus; assembly: GCF_040956055.1. Classification (NCBI taxonomy): domain Eukaryota; kingdom Metazoa; phylum Chordata; class Actinopteri; order Lophiiformes; family Brachionichthyidae; genus Brachionichthys; species Brachionichthys hirsutus. Next base: position 7,533,342 of record NC_090913.1, read on the forward strand.
TCTTGGCAATCACATGCGAGCGCTAATGGGAATGAGGTTATTTATGCAGCGTAACACAGAAGAAGTCACAGCATTTAAAAAGCAGGCAGCAAAATTCTTGTCCCAACCCTCACAGAGAGAATAATCTCAAGGCTCCCATTTAAAAAAAATATATAGACCTGCAATTTTTCCAGTTGTGTAAGACGTACAGATTATATTAAATCTGCATTCTAGCTCTTTATTACATACGTCTATGTTCATGGTCCATTTTTTTTTATATGACTGGAATTCACATGCATCTGTGGTTGATTTGAAAGGATGAGTGCACGTCACTGAACATAATATTAATAATAATAATAAAATACGTCACTGAACATGACCCGATGACCCTGCTCTTGCCGGATGTCCAATGCTTGACTGCAATCAATCAATCCCTGCACGATTACAAACGACTATACCCTTACTGAAGATCTGCTTCTTTGCTTCTCATGTGTTTTTGTCAATGTTTACTATACAGTGCCGTGACTATAGAGATAAATTATTGCTTTAACTTAACGTGAAGACTCAAAATCAACAAATTATTTAACATTTAAGTGTGCTCTAATTGAGTGCTCAAAGGATAAAATATTCATCCAAATATGTTTTTTGTTTTTTTGTTGTTGCATATAACACTCAAGTTAACAAGTAGGGTAGAATCTCATTTAATTTGCTCACCTGATAAACATAAACGTGGTTACTATGGTAACGGAGCATATTGTAATGAGTTTGTGTTTATAACAAGTGAAGGAAAAAAAAAGAGCGCCTCTCTTCAAACGATCTGTCAAACCCATTCAGCAGCATTCTGCTAAAATAGAAAAAATTGCAACGATCTTGATTGTGTGGGAAAACAAATAAAAATAAAATTGGCAGGTAACGTTTTATTCATTCATTCAAAAAAGCAGCGCTCTGAAATTGTGCAAATAGGAAATAACATTCCCAGCGCAAATATATGCGTTTTGATAGAACCTAAATAATAAAACAGTCCAACATCAAACACCCTGTTTCTCCACGAGTATAAATAGGACAAACTCGGATAAAAAAATAAAAAAAATCAAGAATAAATTCTTCGATAAATTTGACAACAAAAATGTGCTGATGAGACAAGCCAAAAACAAAACACGAGAGCCGGTTTAAAGCGTGGAATCTGCAAGCGGGCTGCCGAGCAGAACACACGGTAAACAAAGGCCCGTTTCTCTGTGCAAGCTCCATTTTGAACAATGCGGCTTGCTTTCTGTACAGAGCTCTAAAAAATACAATGCACACTTGGAAGAAAAAACAAATGTGCGCGTCTCAAAGTGCGTGCAACAACAAGGCGAACGTACCCGGGGTGCTTCCGTGCGTGCTCTGGCTCCTAAAACTACTCTCGGTGCAGGAGCTGGCACCATCATCCGCGAGTCCCTCCAGATAATCAGAGTCGTTTCCCAAGGCCTCGTCTTCCTCCAGATCAGACGAGGGGTTGTCGTTCAGGAGTTCATCTTCCTCCGACCTGTAGCTGAAATTATCCTCCTCCTCGTCGCTGTTGTCGTCGTAGACAACCTTGGTCTGAGGTCTCCTCACTCCGCCTCTGCCGCCGCGGCCGCCTCTCGAACCCCTGCCTCTCCCTCTGCCCCGCGATCCCGCCGCGGCCGTCGCCGTCGCGGAGGCTCCAACTTTCCTGCGACCACGGGACGAATGAAAGTTCTCTCGGCTGGAGATTTCTATATCCACCTCCACAGAGCCGGTGGGGCAAACGCCACCACTTGCCCCTCGTCCCCGACCCCGTCCCCTGCCTCTGCCTCTGCCTCTCCCCCTTCCGCGCATCCCTCTACTCCTGCCGCCGCGAGAGCTACGGACTGGCCCGGGCGAACCTTCCCACATCACGGCTGCTTGTTTGGGCGGCCTTCCTCTTCTCCCCCTCATTGTAGGAGAGAGTATTTTCTGTTCCGCTTCAATCTCGGTGTTCGAATAAACAGGGAACGGAGAAGCAACAAACGTGGCGACGGTTCAGGATAAGTCCCCACCAAGCCCCGGTCTTGATTTCGGGGAGCAAAGCTCAAATTGAATGGCCGGTGTCCCGCTCTGTGTAGCCTGAAGACGCCATTTTTCTTCTTAGCTCTCCCTCCGTTGAAAACACAGCAGGCCCGAGACCAGCGTTAAGCTAACGACGGACCGGAAGTAAAGCGCACTTTCCTTCAACGTAAAGGAAAACAAACAAAAAAAGTGAAGCAAAGATGTTCTGTCTATCACAACATCACGTACACCGGATTCTATAAATTATATGCATTTTAATAATTATAATTAATGTATTGCAAACGTGGACTCTAAACGTCTTAGTTCTAACTAGTTCAATGTAATATAACAAGGAAATACGAATTTTATTCTCCAACTTGACACGAGTAGGCCTGAGCGGATGCGAGGTCACGCGACTCACTATTCAACGATAGATTGCCGTGCTAATTCACAAAATCATGCCTCCATACAAACACTTTCCGCTAATAGTACTTTGAGGTTTTTTTCTTCCTGACTGATGGTTCTAATTACTTCGATTATATTCAGTGCAATACCAATTATCATTTTCTGTCTTCTCGCTGCGCAAAACGAGGTATATGTTCGGCACTGAGCTCTGTCGTATCAAAAATAAGTTTTCACAAAAGTAAACAACACGTTTCATTTTTTAAAGTTACATCAAGGTAGAAACATTTGTCATGTATACAGCACGTTAACTAGAAAAGCAGGCAGAGAGCGCAGACCTCCACCGAGCGCTCGCTCATTCACCTCCTAATTGGCTTTACACCATCCCAATATTTCCTGAAAATATCAATATACCGGTACTACGCACACAAAGAGTGGTCACTTTTTCTATCCACAATTTAGCAATTTATGTACAAATTTAAAAAAAGGAAAGAAAGCCTGACACATTTGAGAGATATAGTTGTATTCAAAATAAACGGTTTTGCTGGAAAATCCAGTAGTACAAATTCAGAGCTGACCAATAACAAATATTCAGTTTGTTACAGCACATAGAAAACCAGCCAGGGATTCTGACAGTTGCTAAAATGCAAACGTTTTCCTTATCTGTGTCTTTCACATGCAGTTTACAGTTTGGCATTTGAGCAGACACTCATCAAGCAAACCATATTTTCTGAATATCCAACAACTGGCTATATTAATTATGCTTAAAATGGCATTTGCTACTTCTTCAGGTTTCAGTTATATCAGGGATTTTTATTACAGTAAAACTTTTGTATCTCCAGCTCTGATGGCTAGCATCTCTGCCAAATATCACTCATTAAATAATTTCAAGCAACCCTTGAAAACAGAAGTAAAAAGCAAAAATGTGTTCAATGATTTATTAAAATTCTACATATTGTACACAATCTATAACAACTCAATGACTTCAATTGAGTACTGTCCCACATCGTCCTTCACCTTCAAATTACAAAGCTCTTTGAGTCCGCCCTCGATCTTTCCAAGCTCAGAAACCAGTCTTACCTGAAGACATAAAAAAAAAAAGTATCTTCAAGTTCGTTATCAGATTAATTTTTAGATGTAAATTTCAGTGATAAAATCACGTGGCGATAGCCAACGTTCAGTCACCTGTGATTTAACAAAGCGGTGGAAGCTCAGCAGTAAGCCTTTGGCCTCAGGAGTCATCACTAGCACTGTGAAATGAGCATCTAACAGCAAGGACACCCAATCCATGACCTATAATAAAATGCAAACGCAAAATGGTTTTGGAGAACGTAATTTTGGCAGGAGTGACAGAAATCTTTTTTAGTTCCAACTATTAAAAAAAAAAAAAATACTGACAAAATCAATGTTTGCTGATCTGGTTGAGACATTCATACAGACCTGAGTCAGACTAGGTGATCTCACTCCAGACATCTGTGAGGAAGCATCTTGAGAGTATTTTCGGTAAAGGAAATGCAGGTACTGTAGGAAAAGCTGATTGGATGAGAGAGAAGATGGGGACATGTTTCCTTTACGTTAGCCTCTATGGTTTGCGTTATTGAAATTAGGGTTGCCCCATTCCATTTTAGATGGGTTCAGTTACTCACAACAACGTGTTGGGAGGAGAGATCTTTCAGGTGTGGGAGGAGAAACCCGCCGCTGTATGGTGTCAGTAGGACCTCGTTTCTGAGCATCTTAAGTTAAGGTCTCTGGTTTCTACGCATTTTAAAATTGTAATTATACATCAAATAGTTTGCAGTTAGTACATCCAGCCGTTCAGTGGGAGGATACATTAGAACAGCCTTGTTTAATGACACAGGACAGATTTGCTCAGATGGAGTTGAGTTCTTCTCCTTGTCTTCTGCTCTGGCCTGACTGATGGCGTGGCTTCCAACAAGGGGTTCTGATCGGTCCTCATCATGAAGGGCGGGGCTGAAGCCATTCTGCAAGCCAACCTGGTCATCCTCCCTGGCAAGTAGTGATTTCATGAAGGAGACGCCGTCCGGCTCCAGGCTCACTTTCTCTGCATCCACATCTGGCATACTGCAAGATGAAGGTAGAAAAACATCATCAAACCAATGAATCCCTGTTGTTGCACTCTGTGCAGGATAGTTTTTTTTTAAATCAGTTAGTCAAAACAAAAAAATGAAAGCGAATAGGCGTGCAAAATTTAAAATGCAAAATCCCCCGTAGTGGGAAACGTTACATATAAATTGAGGATGTGAATTTGACAAAAATATATTCACCTGATAAAAGCCTTAAGGCAAGCACAAGTGACAACTTCTGGGATGTCAGGGAAAAACTGCAAGCAGAGCTGACACAGAAAATAGTCCTTCCTCTCCAGGGCCAAGAGCACCAGGTCAGGACACACACTGTAAAGAGAGAGTACTGTTAAATGGCCACATGCAAAACAAACTGCAGTGTTTTCTGCATCATATTATATCGACTGTGATTTGTATCAATATGATATTTATTTTGTTATTAAGTGTAAAGAAAGCAGGATCATTTCACTCTGAAGGCTAACTTAAATACTTTTTAGAGATAACATTATTGCCCGTAGTTTAATTTCACCCTTAAAATTACATTATGAATTCATTTCCATGTCTTGCTGACCTGTGGCAGAGGGACTGAGTGCGCACCAGCTGTACCAGGGTACTCTGGGTGTAGAAGGCTGGATCAGCCAGGCTCCGGGACACAAGGGTTGATGCGATCTGCCCCACTGACGGCTGCAGGCCCTGGAGGTCGGTCCGAGAGAGGAGACCCTCTACCTCTTTTTGGACCTCTTCAACTGGAGCCGTCTGTAGAAGGAAAACCAAATAATGAAATATTAGATGGTTTTTTTTTTTTTGTTGTAATTCAGCTAAAATAAAATTTGTACCTTGATGAGCGCCAAAACTTGGTCCATTGTTAAACAAGATAGTGACCGGAACCTACGGCTTGTTCTCTGTATCGAAAGAATGAGGAATCAATGCATAAATCACACGACAAGAGAATTAGTGAAACATCAGCCAACAATTTCTGTAAATCCCAGCTCCATAAAAGGCGTTAATACAGTGAGCGAGGTTTTAACAGCTACACTACTGGTCTGCAAAACACCACTGGCTACTTTTCAGGCCAAGCTCCTCTTTCCAAGACCTTTAAATTCTGCCTCACCGACTTCCTGGTTTCCACTGTGGAGGGCTGCGCTTTCTCTCCATGCAGAATGTTATTCCATGATGGCACAGAAGCTGGAGCTGTAGACACTGTCGCGATCAGAAAAAAAAAAACATCCCTCTTTTATTGGGTAACATATAAATCTGCAATGGAAGCAGGACTTTCAACAAAACAATAAAAGGGTAATGAGAGCTCTCTGCAGGTAAGACTGCCGCACAATTTTAGTTTGGGCTCACCTTCGCTCTCGCGTTGCCTGAGTTTTCCCAGGGCAGAGGCCAATGAAACCTTGAGGCATTCGTATGGAATAACAGAGAGCGTTTTCCCATGTGGAATGAATAACTTGTTGGAATAAGTCCATAGCTAGAAAAGACAAATAAACACAAACAATAAGAACTGCTAAACGTAAACTAGAGTTTAACAGAGATAACACGGACATCACAGCCCATTAGTGTCAGTTTAAGATTGTAAACTGCCATTAAGTTGTGAGGAGGGACAGTGAGCCCGATCACAGTGGAGAGCAGACAGAATGCTCTACCAAAGTCATACAGTCCTCCGTCAGCACTTAGCAGCTGGAAGGACAGGGAACCTTGGCCTGCAGTAGACACAATAATAAAATAATCATTTGGCTTAGTTTCAATATCCATACTAATGTGCTGTTTCGTTTAGGTTTTAGCATTTATATCCCTGTCAAAAAACTTATAATTCAATTTATCTTGGCAAACAATCTGCTCCACATGTGAAGATAGGAGGAAGCGAAGCGGCAATATTATCACAAAGAAGAAGTGTCTGATGAACGTATGATGCATACAATATGCAACAGTGCAAAGCAAAGCTGCAGTCAAAATGGAAAGAAAAAAAGCATTCTTACCTGGCCGTAGATTTTACCAGATATCTCTTTGCCTGCCTGAACTGTCTGGAAATTGGTATTCCAGATGCAGAGGTAATCTGAAAAGAACCACGCAGAACCACACACACGTCTATCAGATACTGAAGTTGCATCACGGCAAGATGCCGTTCTCATTAATTTCATCCAAATACAAAGGCCCCCTTGTCCACATGCAACATAATACAGGTCTACGTAAGTGCATGGAATTTTAGGCACGGAAAGGAGAGATCCAAAGTTCTCAATCTCGTCTAACATGGCATTAAAGCGAGAGAGGAAAAAGAGTGCAGCGACCCAGACACGTCACCCAATAAGGAGTAAAATTCACATGTTTGGGTGAAATGTGCAGCTAATGTGCTCTGATTAATTATAACATAAAATTCCAACAATAAATGCCCGAGCAGAGAACTTGTCATCTTCTGATTCCAACGTGAACTTACTTTTACCAGTTCCAGCAGAGGGGTGTGGAACCCCCACAACAGCAACATGGGCATCATCCAGGACCAGGGCTGTTGCTGCTTCCAGCACTCCTTCGCTGACAGGAAGACCCAGCAGCCGGATGCGGGGCAGTGGAAGGGCCTTTGCCCCCTCATCAGCCCCCAGGCCTCGCATCGAGACTTCGCTGTGGTACATGTGACCATTAGGGTCTGGATAGCAGGAGAATTATGGAATAAAAAGGATTATTAAAGGAACAGAGAACTAATGATGTCTTATACTTCTTGTATTTGTGCAACCCATTACAAATAAAGTTTGGAGTAAATAATAGAAGCAAAGACGGATTATACTTGAAATCAACAAACAAGTGCTACACATAAAAGTTGACACTGGCATGAAGTTGCTCATGGTTCCAAACTTGAATACACGGTTACTTCTTTATTTTTTCTTTAAATGACACAAAGCAGGACGCATCTGTAAACAGTATCATTTATACTACTTCAGGCTTACACAGGTAAAGCAGGCAGACGTGTTCATCCCTGCATGTGGCACAGAAGCTGAGCGGGAAAAGCCCCGGCTCCTCTCGCTCCAACCGATACCGATGTAGGGTGTTGGGATTCAGTCTCTGCAGGTAGAGAACATGATCTCCTTTCTGTGGGAAAACATTCACAGTCGATGAAACCAAACTGGTCTTCAGAAATACCAACAGCAAAGACTTGACGCACGTGAATGAGGACAGACAAGAAGAGTCATGAATGGCTCATTTGAGTGCAGGCCTGGAAGTATGCCACGAGATGATTCATCTTTACAGCTTAGTAGTGATTACTTAAAATATGTTACCTGTTCGGTTATGAAGACGACAAACTGCTGTGAATCCGCCATTAAATCGGTGCTCCATCTGGAGACAGATGAAGAACGGTTACGGCAGATTCAGCCTTCATGACAAACAGCCACTAAAACTCCCGTTTAATCTACATCCGAAAACATGAGGATACTGACCTAATAGTCTCTTCTTGAGCCAGGACTTCCTCTATGGGCTGTTGTGGGGCGGCAAGGAGCGAGTCCAGGAGTCTTACAGCTCCTCTCTGAAACAAGACAACAGGTTTCCCTCCAGGTAGGCAGTGGACCCTCCAGATGTCTGATGTCACCTGGTGCAGGAAAAAAACGATAGAAAGGGCTTCACAGTTTGAATAAACCACTTCTAGCATTTCTGGTAATAACAATGTAATTGGCTTTCTCAAGAAGACCAATAGCGTAAGGCATTACAAAATTACTAATATATCTCAATGCAAAACTACATTTAATATCTGTACGATTCAAGATACAAAAGTATTATTATGCATCATGTAAGACACTCATCCTACTCTAAAAATTCAGCCATAAATCCATTTGAGGATTCTCAGATCTTCAATTACACAAAGTTTTGAGTACAATACAGTACTTGTAGTATGAAAGAACAACAATACAATACACCGCACCCTCTGTCTGACAGGAGGAACAAGTAAAAACACTTTGGCCCTGAAGCGTGATCTGATCACACATCATGTACCGGGTATGTATGTTCACACTTACTGTTGCTTTGAAGGCCTTATCTAAACTTGCGTCCCCTTCATTCCAAATTCTGACCACCTTAAAAAACAAAAGACAAGCAGACATTATTTAAATGGAATTAATTGGCTATTGTCGTGGCAAAAATGTGTTAAATAAAGATCTGAGTTAAACAGAGTTGTCTTTTCTTTTCTTGTCGCGACAAGCACATAGTGGTTGGATGAGTGTGAAAAGATTCAACGCACGCATACAATATTTATATGAAAAGGCGTAGACATGTGGATCTCAGCATAAGGGAGAAGGGAGGGGTGAGTGAGAGGTTAGCTCAGGGCAAAGATAAAAACATTTATATCCCGTGAGAGACAAAGCACGGTCTCAAGGTTTGTCGGGGAAGCACATCTGAGGAGACAGGGCAAGGGGGATGTTTAGCAAACAATAATTCAGGGAACATTGTGTGCAAGATAACGTGGAACCTTAAATGAGATGCACTTTGATTGGTGGGAGGATGGAGTCGTGTCAAAGCAAGCAGTAAACTCTGTTAGGAAACTCACAAACAGAAGAAATGTACCGTACTGAAAAGCAACATTTCAGTTCAGGAATTTTGGATGATGCCAAAAGGTTGTGTAGGAAGTGAACGCCTTCTTTAACAGCATGGAGACAAACTACCTTGTGGTCGGCGACTGACACGTATTCTTTGGTCTGTGAGTTGTAAACGACTGAACAGGTCAGGGTCTGTCCCTGTTTCACCGTCCAGCTGCCCAGCGGCTTCTGATCCGAGACCTGTCACAGCCACAACAAATCGACATCAGTGAGATTGCAACAGTTTCTCTTTCCTGAAGTACAGTATAGTATTAGTAAGTGAAAGTGCATTTGGATCCACTTCCTGGAATAACCAATAAAAATAATCAGTTAAGTACCTGATTACAACAGATATACAAGTGCTTCCCCTAAATATGATTAAAAAAATGCTACTTTTTAACAGAGTACTGTTAAACGCAAGATTGTTTTACCCCTTAATGATAAACATCGCTGTTATTTTGTGGAGCATCCTTTCAGCTGCGAATGCTCAGTCAAACAGCTGAGGAACATGAAGCCATATTCCCACCATGTGGTGTCGTGTAGTTTTTAATAGATTATAAATTAACTGCCAAAGTAGTGCAGCTCAGACTTAAGAGCAGCAGCGAACCCAGCGTACTAGAACATTTATAACAGCTGCATCGTTTTATCTATGCTGGTAGTTGTTGCTAACAACAGCCGAGAACGTTAGCACGAGTTGCACAGGTAGCAAAAACCAGCTGACGAAAACCTGTTCAAAACAAACACTAAACGTTACTTTGTAAAGCGTGACGGATCTGGTTGAGTTCGTGACGATGACATGGTCGCCGTCTCTCTCCGCTTCGATCCCCCGAATGCCTGAATTGAATAGATTTTGAGATGGAACAAGTCCGCACAACGTGTATCCCTCATACAGCGCCGCCATGCTTGGTGGAAAGAACGTAGAAACAGCCGGATCTCGCGAGAACGCATGTCAAGAGCACGTGACCGGAAGCACGTTGCATATACGCTGGTTACGGCCTCCCTTTTAAGCAGTCTGAATGTCTTCAACGTGGAAAATTAATAAATAATGTAATATTACAGGAATTGCAGAAATTCCTACCGGATGATAAAGCATTTGTGCCAAAATTATAGCCGGTGTGTATCATTGGGGGATTTATTTCCTATAATATCATTTGAATGTGAAACACTGAAGCGTAATAATCAGGGAACGGTTTTTGAAAGAAAGCTATAAATGTGTAATGTGCTGATAATCCGCACGATGGCGAGCTTGCCCCGCATTTCAGCAAAGGCACCCGAAGCCTGTCCCTCCTGCTGTGCTCCTGACCATGACATCAGCCGGAGTGAGAAGGAGGAAGCGTACAGAAGTCGCTGTCAAGTTGCACAAAGATAGACAGATCACGGCAGGAAGTTAGTTTGGTTCTGCCCAATTGCCAATACCATCCACGGCAGGCATGAAGAGCAGGAAGGATTCCAATCCAGACAACCATACCTGAAGGCTCCCACTTCAAATCCTCTGCAGAGATGAAACTGTAGATATAATGTCCAATATATATATATTTTCAACAGCAGAAGATTAAATATGCACAAAGCTTTGGTTCTTTCGGATGGGCCTTACTTTCATGTATGATTTAACAACTCCCTCGTGACTCTCCTTGTGGTGAGATTAAAGGCTGAACAGAGAAACAGATCCACAGAGGCCTGTTTGCATGTTATATTTGAATAATTGAGAATGTAAAGATTAAAATCCAGTTATACACTCACTCACCACCGGTTTATTAGCGTTCAGTTGCCCGGCTACGAAAATTGCCTCATGGATATTACATTATTCATCCATATGGTCCCTTTGCAACCTGTAGTTAGAGGCGCTGCTGAAATGCATTGTGCAATATTGCTTCAACAAAAATTGAACTTTTTAACCCTCGTAGGTTGCATTGATTAAAGGGATGTCGCGTTACGCTGTATTTCTGTATAGGCCGTCTAAGAATGTGAATGCAGCTGCACTCGTGGTAAAGTTGCACTTTGTACTGTGCGTATATCTTCAAATATTAATGATGGAATATAACTACAGGCCAGATTTTGCTCACTTCACAGAGTGCACTATTGTGTAGGAACCTCAAGCACATGAAAAGCAGTTGTTTGTTGTGCCGAATCTGATGGATGTTTAGCAACACACACATGCACCTACACACTAACACACACACACACACACACACACACACCTATGGGGTGTCAGTAAATTTTGGTTGAGGCAAAGTGGTCATCGTCATAATCCATGAAGTTGGAAGCAGAATCTAGTACAACACGCCTTTCCTGCTGGAGCCTATCCCAGCAGTCAATGGGCGGGAGGCGGGGCACACCCTGGACGAGCCGCCAGTTCATCGCAGGGCCACACACAGACAATCATTCGCATACACTCACACCTCTGCACAATTTACTGTAGATTTGCATGTTTTTGGTGGTTGAAGAAAGCCGGAGAACCCGGAAAGAACTCAGAGAGAACCCACGCAGCCACCCGCCCTCAATACCTCAATAAATCCCCAACATAATTCATAAAATCATTACGATTTAAACTCTAATAGCCTCCTCCTTTAGTTGTACCCTCATATTTCCTATTTGGGAGAAACCGAGAAGGGACTTTTACTTTGAAGGCGGGCACCGGATGCAGCGTGACGTGCCTGCTTCCAGCTGGGCGGCTTGGCGCGCTGAGCTGTCAGTGGGAGTCAACGCGCTGGTCTCGACACAGGCAGGGACAGAAAGCGCAGCGTCTCCGGTGAAGACCGCCGCCCCGCACTCCGCTGCTGCCTCCACCCCACGGACGGAAAACAAACACCCCCCCCCCCCAACAAACAGCCACTCGACCCACGGGGACATGGCTGATGTAAGTTTGAACGAGTCGTCCAACGAGGACGTCGCCAATCGGTTCGCTCGCAAAGGCGCGCTGAGGCAAAAAAACGTCTACGAGATCAAGAACCACAAGTTCACCGCCAGGTTCTTCAGGCAGCCGACCTTCTGCAGCCACTGCACCGACTTCATCTGGTAAGCCTGCGCTCTCCCACGCCCACGCACCCACACACACACACACACACACACACACATACACACACCCACGCACACCGAGCCCGACTGCCGCCTGTTGCGCTTTTGGATATAACTTCACACGCTGCTCCGTGACGCGACGCAACTTCCAACCAACTTTCCACAGTCAATCCCTCCCGAAGACTTCCTCAGCAGCAAAGCGGCGCGACACGCTCCGATGCGGCTCCTTCAGGGAGGCGTTGGCCTGTTTGCGTAATTAGTGGCGAAGCGCTCGGGTTAATTACTGTTTTGCGCTCATTTGTTCAGAGCGTTATGTTATTATTATTATTTTTTCAATGTTTACTACAGTTTAACACACTTCCAAGCAAATATGTACATGCCAAGTCTGCCCAGGCCAATAAATGACAGCCGCTTCCGCAGATAAAGTCCGCGGCTCTTGTTCCATTTCTGCTCTTTGCTGATCCTGATTACTACATTGTTACGATGCGTAATAGCGGCGCCCTTCCTGGCGCGTCATCAAGCATTGTCAGCCTTCCATCTATCGGTTGTTCCTGCGCAACGCAAGCATTTATTGCCAAAATGGATCATGCATAGGTGAACACCGGAATGAGCTGCATTAGTCCCACGACATTCAGCTTTGACACCCTGGAGTCAAAGCTGAATGTCCCCCCCCCCCCCCCCCCCCTGATGCCTTTCTATCCTGACTGTAGAAAGGCATCAGTCGCCTGACAGCAGCAGCACATAGACTATATGCAGCTAAAATATAAGCGGACACACAAACATCATCTGGACGTCCTATTTCAAACTCATAAGTGCTATTCTGTGGCGATTAAAACTTTCACAATGCTGGAGAAGTTTTTTTTTTTTTTTGTTACAGAATCTGACTCCAAACATTTCCTCCCATTCAGGCCAAGAAGATGACAGCGAGATTAGACAGTAATGGCCTTGTTTATGGTCTGCACTTTAATCTATCCCCAGAGAGTTGGATGGGGTCCCTGTGCAGGACGGACACAGGCCTCTCTGTGAACCTTGTTTATTTTCGCTGTGGGCGTTGTTCAAACAAGAGACGACCGTCCTTTGACCGTCGCCCGTCCAAGTTGGACGCGCGATCCGAAATATCACCGTCTCCTGTGGGATGAATGCTCATCCTTGGTTGGCCTACTTGAGCATCACAGAGTTGCCTTGTGTGGTGTTGAATGGATTTTCAAAAACAGTTTTTAGCTGGTTGACTTTTTAAACATCGGCTAATGTTTACAGAAAATGTGCTGATTTCTCTTTTCTGATTGAATAATAATAATACATTTTTATGAAAGTTCACCTTGCTTATATAATCACTATTCATTACAATATATTTCATCATAACCATTTATCATGATGCATAAGGTGTCACCAGATTCTTGTTGCACTAATTTCCCCCACCAGTGGGGGGGTTATGTTTCCAACCTGATTGGTCGGTTTAAAGGCAGAGTTGAATAAAAGCAGCATTTCCAGGAAACTTCAAACGATCAGACATGAGCCAGAAAAGAAAAAACTTGTTCATTTTGGTCTCGATCCAGGCAAAGGAACAGATTCAGAACATAATTTTCCATAATAGTACAGAAACTGTGCAATATTTCCTTGAAACAGGGTCAAAGGTCAAGTAAGCTGACATCTAAATGTGGCTTCTTTGTTTTCGCAGGGGATTTGGAAAACAAGGACTCCAGTGCCAAGGTAAAAAAAAAACGACCGCCCCGTTCAAATATTTGAAGCGCTGCGGTTGCATCTGCGCATTACGCTACGCCGTACAAACCCATCACACGAACCATCACATTTACACACGCTAGATGTTTCTCAGCTGTTCGATACCCTATGAGAGACGCAGGCGCTGTCTCATGTGCAGCTGACATCCTGTCACTGTTGTTTTTTTTTTTACACCCTGCATTAACATAGAAAACAATCTCTCAAGTGGACAGCTCCAAAACCGTGCGAGTTCACGCCTTGCATTGTGTTTTTCTTCATCTCCGGTGACCAGTGTCCGAAGTGATTGGACGCGCTTCCACACTTCAAAGGACACAAGGACAAAGCGATGTCTAATAAAATGAAAGTCGAGCTCGTCCTGCTTGAGAGTCGATGCTGAGCTTTATCGGTAACAAGTGATCAGAAGAGAGAATTAAAAGCCCATTGGTGGGTGAGCAGCCAATCGAGTCTGTGATATTAATCAGCTCGCTGTGAATGTTGTTTTTTGTTTTTTTCCGTAAGCGCTCCATCCGCCTTAGGAGCCCTTCAGTGCCTTTCTTGCCAGAAAAACACTGCATGCAGAAGCAGCGTGTGTTTTTAAAAAGGGTTTGAGTCAATAAAATGCTCTCAGAGTTCATAAACCTTCTGTTGGCAGGTAAGACACACTTTGGTACACAGAATATCCCGGTACTGCAATATTACGATAAACTGCCACATACATTTTTTTTTTACAAAGAAAGGAAGAAAATAAACAACTTAATTTAACATTAAATTGCTATAAATGTTGCATTAACAATAAGGTGTAATAACAAGTGAGTAAGCTGCTCTCAAAGCTGCTCCTCTGTGCAAATTTATTTGGTTTACTCTGAGGGGGGGGGGCAGTGAGATCAGTGGAAAGAGCGTCTTAACAAACAATCTGCCGACAGATAAGAAAATCTAGACATGTAATTTGCATCGCTGTCAACCCAATGGAACTCAGACGCTGTGTTTCCGTGTGTACCCACAGTGGGTGTCAGTCGTGTGGATGTTTCCACAGTGAGGTCCAGGACGTGCACGGAGCGATTTGATCGCCATGCATTCTGCATCAAACACATTCACCTGTTCTTAGTGCTGGATCAACCAGTATGTGTGTCGATGAGGAATAAACCATCTACTTGACTTTAATGTTAATGTTTGGACACAAAAGCGTTTGCTTGAGAGGAGGTACAAAACACACACACACACACACTGAATGGACAGATCTCATTGAACACATCCGAACAAATCCCCCCCCCCCCCCCCAACATGAGTAAAGGTGCATTTCCTATCAACCTGTCATTTTGAGCCTCACCATGCGTCGCATGTGAGATGTCCTCATCTAATATGGAAACATTTGAGCTTGCCAACGTTAGACTCGTCATTGTGGTTGCCCAGGTAGCAGCGTGGAAGACATTGGATGAATGATGGAGTTTTACGTAGATTTAGTCCTCGAGGTTGCCGTCTCTGATGACGTTTTAAGTACCCCCCCCACCCCCCACCCCCCCCACCCTGTTTTGTAGTTACAGGAATCAATATTTAAATTTCAAGAGAGGCCTGAACCCAAAGCAGCACCCAGTAAAGTTGAACAGATAATAAATACTGAAAGAAAACCCCTAACCCCTAATAGACGGCTTTATCGCAAAAACTCACAAACTGACCTCTCCTCCTCCCAGCCGAAATAAGTACCTGGATGTGTTAAATAAGTCATGCGTGCCATTTCGAGATGAAAGTGATTGGTTAAGTTGCAGCTATTCAAGGTGAGAATGGCCTCCACTTTATAATATCTGTTTAAACCATCAATTATTAATCTAAAGCTTCTATGGAATGAGGGTCAATTCCCAGCAGAGAGAGCAAAACCTCTCAGGCACTGTGCTTGAAAATACCTGTGAAGTGATAAACTGGAGAGTGGCATTTCTGTAACAAGAGTGACATTTCAGCCCAGCAAATGTCCCTTTACTAAGAATAGGCTGTGTGCAGCTTATTGTGCTGTGAGCTTCATATTGTAAGGTGTGAGCCCGTTCATCCTGCAAGGCTGGCCAAACAAATCGACATGGACAGTTTTACCAGCTGGGATGTTCAGGTTAAGAACATCACCATTAATAACTGGCAACTCAAACTAACCTAAATGTTTCAGTCTTATTAAAAAGAGCTACTTCGATTTCCATAACGACCACTTTCCAAGTTGTCTATAATAGAAAATGGAATATTTTGACATTTTTATGGACCACTTTAATTAAAAATAAACACATCAAGCATGTAATTAACCAACTAATGCAATAAAATATTTGTCAGAGCTCAAGTACTGGGTACAACAATACAATATTCTCACTAGAGAAACTGCCCTCAGCTTTGCTATTGTGATGAAACATTAGAGCGACGCTAATGTTGTGGAAACATACAAGCCTTTGGGTTATCTCCCTTCTAAATGCTATCTGCAGTGGGAACTGGCTACTTTCCTGTGGCGTCTTCTTTCGAGGCTCGGGCCTGCTGTCGTCGTGCAGCAGGGTCTATCGAATTAGCATTGAGTTGATGTTGTAATACACAGCTGGGTGATTTGTACCCAAATCGTTTTACAGCGTTCCCGTTCAGCTGTGGGATGAGGCTCGGGGGGTTTCACATGTCACAGTGTCATAGTGGGCTGCAGTTTGCTCTTCCTTCCACAAAAAGGATGTAGATTGTAAGAGCTAACATGAACCTTAAAAAGCATGTGGTGCCTCCGTGTTGATCCAAGATGTGGCTCATAAGGGGATGTGCTTTTCTGTCTTTGGCAGCAAAATGAAAATGTTAAAGTTTGCTACTTTGTGCTGGCATGAATGTAAACGTGTTCAGGGACATATTTTACAAAAGACTGAAAGGACCAAGGAGAACAAGGCTTCATGAAATGCTGTAATTCTAGGAATTCTTTGTTTCTGCTCTGAGCTGAGATATTTTTTTTTTGCGCCGATGATTCATTTAGTGATTTTATGCTGTGTTTCACTGCGTTCATGAAGAGAACGATCGAGCGCAACGGTGGATTGGACCTATTTTGGCAGACTATAAAGAGATTATAATCTACTGAATTTCATTCATTTAAATCACTCCAAATACTCTCATGACAATAACGTTTAGCGTCTTGCCTTGGGAGAGAGGTGCCCATACATACATGCATACGTCCAGATTGAGGGTGACAAATGCTTAACAGCAAGTTGGAATGCGGTTGGACCAGATTTTATTTGTTAGGATCATGTTTCTGTAATGAGAAGCAAAACAGAACAACAGACACAGTCGGAACAGTTTGCACATGCAATAAGTAAAACCTTTTACTCATACCTAAGTTATCTTTTTATTTGACATGTTACAAACGGCCCTCTGGTGAACTGGCGACTTGTCCAAGGTGTACCTCGCCCGTCGCCCGCCGCCAGCTGTGGGACAGGCTCCAGCATAACCTGTGACCGGGATTCTGATGAGCTGCTTAAGACGAAATGATTACGGTCGTCTCATCTTCAAGAAGAGGAAAGAATGAATGACAGAACAAACTTTAGTGTCGAACAAATGATTACCGCCAACCTTTTAAATCCCCTCAATGAGCAGCGACTTTGGCAGCTGTTTGGACAGTACTCAAAATATCCTTGTACTCATCCGGCATTCTGTCAGTCCAATAATGTCTCTGTTGATTGACGTAATGAAAGGTTAACTCCCAGGGTCCATACTAACTGTCACATGTTTCCAGAACATGCTTTCTTTCATTCTAATGTCTTCATTTAAATGGTTGGCATGAGAGTCCCGAGGGATGAAGAAGGTTTGACATTGTCAGGCTTTCTTTGCATGACCTGTTTCAAAACCCCCAAACCCCAGTAAGATGTTATCAGTAAGATAAATATGCCATTTAATTCCGTAAAACAAATTCTAGCATAAGGTGTCAAAGGTTATGCAAGCGAGGTATGCTGGCGTAAATGATGTAAATTCATAATAACATATTGATAATATTTATTATTTCTAATGTTACTGCACCTTATAGACTACACAACTTTTAAATTTGCCTAAGAGTTGTTTGTAGTTGTTTACTCTTCCGTAATCAAGTATATGCAGAACTCAATTGAGTTTCTGCAAAATCAAATTACTGTACTTTTATTGATTTAATATCGGTGATGAACACATTAGGCTATTAAAGCGGCTAACAGGCCTTCTGTTATGTGCAATACAGCATTGGCCATTACCAAGAATAAAAAAAAAAAATCTTCACAGTAGATCACTCTGGATGATGTTGTTATAGCTGTGTCATTATTTATTTAATGTATGGCTGATCTACTGCGGTGTAGTAATACCTGAAGGAGATGAGGGACAGAAATGTTTTTCTGCATCAACTGGAAGATATGCTCAGATTTCCATGGCAAAAACAAAACAAAAACATTGCATGCAGCTTTGTTTTGTTATATTATTAATGTATGACTCAGCAAGTTTAAATGCAGGGCTTCCAATAGCATCAGTAGCAGAGAGTGTCATCAGGACATGAATTAGAGAAAGGAAAGTGCTGTCTGGAGCTGATTGTAATCCAAACATAACCTCCTCCGTACATGGTCAGGTTTGCAGCATCTGTTACCATGGTGATGTGGCCGAGGTGAAAGAGAGCAGAATTAGTTGGCCTCTAGCGCGACATATCCTGCTAACCCATAAATCTTATTGTGTAGTACACCACTCTGGCCAGGCTTCATATACTTATTGGCCAGATAACTAAAGCGGAGCAGCCTGTGCACATATAATGTGTTTGACAAACATTTTAGAATCGCTTTAAAGTGCACAGTTATCCAGAAACTCCAAATTGTCCAAAATAGTCATAAATTTACCAAGCAAGACTTTATGAAGCACCCTACGGCGCCACAGCTCCATTTTAGCTGTGTGGCAGATGTGTCAAACAGGCAGTGATGTATTGGTTCCTGCATTGATTTCTTTAGGGACTTCCTGAGCCTATATTAAAGCCGGGCTGATATGTGTCTCAATGAGCACAGAGCAGAAAACTAGAAAGAGTTTAAAATGCAATTGTGATTTCCATAAAAAGCCTCCCGTCCCTCTCTACTTGCTCCTCAGCGATCAATCCAGACCAGCTGAATTATGATCAGACTGATCCATCATGCCAATCTGCATTATTTATCACCTGAATTCCCACCATGCATTTGGAGGGGAATGCTGTTGTGATCACAACATGCATTTTACACTGTAAAAAGGTGGTGTTTGCACAATAAACCATTTGCCAGCCTAGATCTCAGTTCTTACACAAAGAGCATTCAATATTATTATTGCTTTTACATTCATGTGATGGACTGCTCATGTTCAGTCAAATATTTGAATTTATTGCGATGTTTGTTGCTCCTGTGCTGTGATTCTCGCTCTCTGTGCGTCTCAGTCTGTATTAGATTACTGTCTGGGCTTCCATGGCGACCTGGGCGACACGTTGATGCAAAGCAGCTTGTTTGTTGGCACATGATAGCTGCATGGAGAGACGTGCATCCTCTGACAGCTGCAAATCACGAGATAATACAACCCTGTTCGATTCCTGCTTACCTGCTGTCATGTTGTAGACCGAATCCGTCTCACGGTTCAATAAGGGGATCTGTGCGCAGGAAGGGGGGGTTGACAAAGAAGTTCCAGGTGGGGTGACATTCTTGCACCTGCTTGTCAGGCTGACGTCACATGGAAGCTGAATTGTCTGATTTTCCTGTCTGTCTCCATCAGTTGAAATATCCAACTGCAGACGGAAAGAGCTGAAGAGAAGACGTGAAATGTTGGAGGGAGGCATGCAGCAAAGGGTTATGGGCGGAATCAAGCTGGCCTCCAGAGGACTGCAGCTGGAGTGGAACTAAATGTCTCTACACTTCTTTAAAGCTGCTGTTGTTGGTCTTTTCCTTTTCTAGTGACAGCCCCATCACTGGTAGCGGTTTTAGCCGGAGCAAATCAGAAACGCTTTAATGAGCCTTGCTTTCACATACTTGGCCATGTAAACCAGAAACAAAACATATTTTATGTACGAGGGTGTGTTGATTGGTGTTTGTGAATGATATTCGTCTGGCCAGTGCATCCGTGCAGTCGCTAGAAGGGGGGGGAGACCCTGCCAGCAGCTCCGTGTTGTGCCGTCTGCTCGCAGCTTGCCTGAGCTCCTGCAGTAGGAAGCATTTGGCAGCTTGGTCATAATGGACTCTGGCTGAGAGTGTGCAGATGCAGCATGGTGAGTCTGTGGAAAAGCCCCAGCACATGGTGAATCCCCCTTTGGCCAATCAGTAATGGTTATAGATGATATTTACGGCCCTTTCGTATTCCTGTGTTTGTCATGGGAAATAATTTTCTGCCTATGGTCCCATAACACGTAATGTCTTTGGTAATAGACAGCCATGCAAGAAAGAAGGTGTCCCCGGACAAACACACAAATGGCTTATTTCCCAGTCTTTATTGTATAAATTACACATGCATAAATCCTGTTATAGAAGCTGCTTGACAGCAGCCTCGGCGCTGCACAGCATAAAGCAATCCAGCAAAAGCCTCATTATGAGTCAGTGGGATACGTTGCTTTTTCTGGACAGTCTTGCCTTCCTGCTGATGCCATTGCTTTCATTACAGAAATCCTGAGGGCAAATGGAAACAATAGAATGGCAACTCTCTCTTTTTTTTTTTTTAAACTCCTGCAGAAGCACGGTGTCCTTTTAGAATGCACAGATGCGTGGTGGTGCCTAAATATTAAAATAGCTCCGACCAGCAGCTGTAATCGTTTAGATGGTTAAAGCAGCACGCATGGTTTGCAAGTTAAATCTACTTTCAGATGGTTGAATTAATGTTTTGAGCGGAAGAATGATGGAATAGATTTCTTAATGGGGGCTTAAGACAAGCTTTTGCTTGAATGAAACAGTCAAACCTCTTTTTGTGAATGGAGCCATCTGTTGTTCTGTCATTTGCTTGTTGGAAGTGTGCCTGCTTGACTGGGATTATCTTTTGGGCTGAATGTCAGCACCAGGGAACAAGCTATTCCTTTGCATTTGAATGAAAGCTGTAACAACAGGAAGTGATAAATCCCACATCTGTCTGCATGCAGAGCAGCAGCAGCTCTCCAGACGACACTGGTCCTAAAGCGGGATTGTCTGTCCAGCCTTTTAACACAGATCACAAGTTGACCTCTGCAGTTAAATAAAACCGCATTTCTCACTATGCTGCTTTGTATTCATGGTTACTGGCTGTTTTTCTTATTATTTTTTTTTTACAGGTTTGTGAAGTTAACATCTTGGGACCAAGTATTTTCCTGATCATTGTTCAGCTTCAGTATCTTTAATTATTTTTCTTAATTTGATTTTGGCAGATAAAGAGATTTTACTGCATCTATATTATCGTTATTTCACTAAGGCGATAGAATCCAGTGTCTCAAAAGCCTTTCCCAATAATGATCAATCAAGTGCCATTGATAGGGAAGAAGCCGATTAAAACAATCAGCCACTGTGGCAGATTTCTAACACCAAATTAGAGACATGACCAGCTGCAACTCTGGAGTTGTTTCTTTTTTTCTTCGCACTCGTCATTTGTCTTTATAAAGAAGCCGGCAGACTTCTGTTTTCATCCTGTAGTTTCACTGATCCCTGCTCTGATCAATTCTATTTGGGCTGCAGTAATTATTATTCTGATGATTAATCAAGTAATTGAATAAGAACTACAAACTCATTAATAGCAATATAGAGAAGAGAGAAAAAAAAAGACACATCTCTGAAGTAAATGACGAATCGTTTTCCTTTTGGAAAAACGCGCTCATTGTATTACAGCTAAAGTGGGAGACCGTACCCATCGGTTGCATTTACGCCATTCGTGGATTACAGAGTACTGAATAATCCGGACCATCACAAGTTTTATTGGGCTTTATCATCGCTATCATGGCCAGTAGTTACAGCCGCATTTGTGTAGCTAAGACTGTGTGACCAAATATGCAGCCTGTTGTCCATCCTGCTGTATTAAGTCGACTTCAGGGATGTACAGGGACTCACTGACACAGATGCTCTTACACACTCACAGATCAGTTTTAAAAGTGTCATGTCTGCATGTCAACATCTGCTCACTGACAGTGGCTGGTGGGGGTGATCAACTTAACCCTAAAATAGGCATATGGCCTGGTTTATTGCTGTCGTTGTTATATCACTTGATGATTTTTTACTTGTAGTCTAATTTAGCATCTATTACATTTTCTAAATTTCCTTTTCCGCTGGTAGAATTTAATCCACATGACAGATCATACCCCGGTCGGGCTCCTCGTGTATTTAGGTCGTGGTCTTCTAACTGAACCAAATCTAAAATTGGATCAAGCGACACTGTGGGTGCCCAAAGTGGCTGATCTCAGGTCCAATTCAACTGTGTCCACATTCCAACATAAACTCAAAGACTTCCCTGCTCTCACAGGTTTACTGTTGATCACTGTGTCTGTGTGATTATTGTTGTTGACTGTGGACGCACTTCACTGCAGCCTCTCGGGGCTAACACACAACATGGTAATTTGTCGTTAAGACAATGTTACACCTTTGACTTGGCACTGTAACAGTTTGAGTGCTGATTCTCCAGATGGTGCAACATTGTAACAGTTGTAATGGAACATATGTGTGTGGGCATGCATGATGCTTATGCTTCTGGGGCAAGGGAATAGAACGCTGTGTTAAAAATGACAGTAAATGACAGCCGTGACTGGACTGCAGAGACCGCAGTCAAGAAAAAAATAATGTGTTGCTTTCAACTAATAAAGACGTTGTACTTGAGCCACGCAGTGTCAAACAAACACCAATTAAATCTGTATTTTTAGCTCGGCATGTAAATATTTGCCTGAAGAGGAACGATCGGTTTCTATCTTGGTGTCCTTGATCCTTAATTTCTCTACCTCCACTTTGCATTTGCTTTAACTGCAAACAAGTTAGCGGTTCTCAGACTGAAGCCTTATAGCCCGATAATAATTCAGACCGCAGTTACCAATTACGGTGGATTTTAATGCCTTTGTAATAATGCTCCACAGGAATTCATGAGTATGAGTCTGTAGCGATGTAGTGTACATATTCTTTTAAGGGTTTTCGGATGAATAAATCTATAAAAAAAAAAGCAACAAATAAAATGGGTGTTGTGTCTCGCAGTGCACGACAGTGTGCTGCTAGAATGCAAGGATGGCAGCTGTACTTGAGCACCGGCTCAGCCTTTTATTTACAGCTGGTAGCTTTTCCTTGACTGTCTGTATATCTGATTGTTCCTGTGTTTACACAGATCATGTATATGGCTTCGTTACTTTGAGGTAACATAAGCAGGGTGATCATAACAGGACTCCAGCTAATGCTTCCGCCTGAATGAACAATTGAATTTCTCTGGCTCCGAACCATCATCATTAAGGTTGCCATGCGTCCTTACATTTAGCGATGTTTTAGTTATGATCTGTTTCTTTGTCTAAAACACAAATCCCCATGAGATGGAAAAGCCATAGTTTTTCTTCATGCAACGATGCTTATAATCTCCAAACAGGAAAAGGTGTTTTGAGAAGCTAAAAAGCTGCATTGAGAACCTTCTAAGAACTTTACTAACATTCAGCAATAGAGGAATTATTTTTTGCTAAAGTGACTGACCTGAATCTTCCTCCATTGCCTGAATAAGGCACATTAGTAAAAATCCCAGTTTTTCCGAGCATTCAAATTAATGAAAGGCGCACCTTTGAGAGGCGCACACCACTTTTGGTGCGGATCAGAATGCTTTTAAAACTGAGAGGGTTTGGTTAATCCGTGGGGAGGTGCAGCTCTGAACATTACCAGGGATTAGAGAGGGATATTACTGTCTGAATGCATTAGAGGTGTATTAGATAGCTTATGATGGAGCATGGACTAATGCACCAGGCTCTGAATTACAGTGTAATCTGCATTTAATTGCCGTGAGTTTTGTTGTGATAATGGAATTATCTAATGGAAGGGTTGCGCAAAGTACAGGGGAAATGGAACGGGCATTCGCAGTCACACATGTGGGACTCTGACTTTGTGATTGATCCTGCAGGTTGGTGAACTGATGGATTTATTATATATTTTTTTGCTGTGGTTACACAAAGATCCCTTTCATTACAGCTGAGCTGTTTTCAGCCGGGAAAATGTTATGAATGCTGAAAGTGGGTGTTTTTGATAGAATGCAGCACTTTTTATGAAATAATCTTTTTGTATGTAATCTGCATGCATTTTAGAAAGACTCCTGTCTGTCTCTCTGTCTATTCATCTCTCCATGTGAGTGTGTGTGTGTCCACGTGTGTGTACCGTGTATAAACATGGCACACATACTGATGTTGGGACATTACATGATTTACTTTCTTTGATTTATGGGAGCCTAAATCAGACCTTTGGACTCCATTCTTAATCAGGAGCTTAACATGATGTGGTTGCCTCACCTTTACACACGCATGTATCTCTGAAGAAATAGTTGCCTGGCAGCATTGCTAAACACTAAATTTGAATGTGATCATCGCAACAAGTCCGTGTTCGGTCATTATTTTCTTCATGCTCACCGTAGGCTGCACTGGCATCCTTGCGATCAATACCCAAAGGCAGACGAATCCTTCCTCTAATTAGTTTCTAGCTATTTACTTCTTGTTACTTCTCGTTGCTGGAAAAAAATGCCGAATGAGCCAAACCCGTTCAGGGATAGTAACGTTTGGCTGTCAGTGATACGATGAAAACTTGTCACAACTTGTAATACATCTAATAAACTTTCAAAATCTGGCGACTGATGCTCAAATTACTCAAAACTGGTTGGTCACCCTGGAGGAGCACTTCTCCATTTCAGCACGAACTATGCTGTTAGATGGAAACATCAGGCTGAATGTCACAAATAGAGAATCCAGGAAGGACCAGATTGACAATTAAAATATTTTAGACTGTCATGGTTGCTTAAGCCAGAATTACAGTTACTCAGAGCAGAATAATTGTCAGAAATAAATTCAACAAGAATAAACTCTGCAAACTTTTTATTTGCTCTATTTGTTTGCCCTGGTAGGTTTCTACAAGGGCAGGTTTAAAATATAATCTTTCTGTCACTGCAAGCAATGAAGCCTCACCTTTGAAGTTTAATTATTAAAGCACATCATGTGGGGCCTTTTCCCTTTAATTTGAAATCAATCACAAACTGAAACACATCCAGGCCTGGCAGCATTTTTGATCATCTGAGGGTATGGAAGATTTGTTAAATCAAAAACATGACAGAAATGTTGATCCTTTGCATTTCATCTCGACACCTTTCTGTAGAATCCCCTTGCCTGCGTAAGATAGCTGTAAGCTTAGCCTTGAAGAAACATGATCAGTCGTTCCAGGCTGGAAAGACGTATGTGGCGGGGTGGAAAACCAGGTGTTTACTAGCTAAGAAGCCATGCTGATCCTGCACACTTCATCATATTGGACATCAAATGGACTCAAGAGTGTGTCCAGATTTCAGTCTGAACATCCACAACTTCCTTGTTATAGTATAAAAATGTTATGTTGAATAATATTAAAGACATTGCATCATAGAAATTATTATATAATATATAATAATACTCTTATATATTTTTATATAACAATGTATGTGTAATTTTCAGTTATGATATTGATCGATGTCTCTTCAGTCATGAATTCTTTGCTTCTGAGTATATGAAATGGGAAACTTCCAAAACTGATTATAATACATTACTAATAATGTTTCCTGTGTTACCGCCTCCGTTGTTGAGCTTGCATTTCCTTTTTTTTGGTCTTGTTTTTTGACAAACAGAAAAATTCAGTATAAAGCCCTTTTACTTTGCATAGTTAATCCAGACACACTCAAAATATCATTTGTTCTGTTTCACTAATACATTATTGAAATTACGGCTTAATCTTCCCACAGATTGCAAAGTGCTTTACAATCCATTTGCACAAACACAAGATGAGACTTTAAGCCAACGTAATATTGTAAACCTAAAAAAAAACAATACCCCTTTTCTCTGCAGAAATGTGCTCAGTGTTTTGGGGGTTGGGGGACAAAAGTCGTGACCGTTAACTCACAGCTCGTCACGAATGCTTCTCTGGCTTCAGTCAATGTAGAGAAAGGGTTTGAAAGATAAATGGGAAATACAGTCATCCCTTCTCCGTGCTCATTTCAAATAACTGGAGACGTTCTCCAAATCCATGAAAATCATTTAATGCCAAATTAAATTTGAGTCGTTGCAGTGATGCCTCCACAGCTTCTCAGTTGCTTCCTTCCACTCTTGCATTTATTTCTGTTTATGGGTCCAGCAAAAAGTGAAGAGATACCAAAGCGTCATCAGAGCTCTTGTTGTTCTCCACACTCTGAGTCAGCATTTAATACCGGTAGTTGACCTTCAGGAATGAGTCACAGAAGAGATGCTGTCTGTTGCGAACATGACTTTTTATTTATTCATCCTGTCAAAATCTAAAAATAAGAATAAGGTAACGCCTTTCGTGTGTTCATCTTCTTTTCTCCTGGGTTCTAACGTGAACAGCTGCGTGTGTGTCTTTTTAGAAGCCAGCATCGCTGTTGTTTACTGTTTGCATGACTGAATAATCCCCGTTTAATCTCCGCTATTGTGGATTAAAATTGACGGAGTACTTTGTTGGTCTTGTTGGAGAGGAAGGAGAAACATCTGGAGCTTAGCAGAGCAGCAGACACCAATGCAATTGTTGCACGGTGCTAATATTTTCACTCAGTTAGTGCGTATTCTTAAAAACAGATACATTTCTTGGTGCAAATATTGGATTGTGGTGTGGCGCTAACTTTAGCCTTCGTGTTACATGATCCGACGATCCGGCGGGGATCCTAATCACATTATTGTCCTGTACCTTTTGAGTATGTTGTCTGAGATCATCCTTGAAATGAAAGCAATGTCATTAAATCCCTTCTTGTTTTACACACCACACAATCTCAGGGGCATTTCTTTTACCTTGAAGACACATTTTTCTGACTCAGGGGCACATTCGAGTGGCAAATATTTCCTGACATGGCATTGAAAGTTGAGCAGAGTAAGGCTATAATATTGGGACTAGCCCCAAGCATAGAATATACCTGCTACCTGGAAGGATTTTATGGTGCCTCTCGCTTCAGAAGTGAACTTTGCTTGGGGAGATGGTTGTACGATAATAATGCAGCCTGTGTACTAATGTTTGTGCAGGAAAGGGTTAATGTGAACTGACTAATGGATCAGATCTAGACAATGATGTATTGACTTATTGCATTTGGAACAGAAGAATGGCTATGCTTTTAGTCTATTATTTTTTGAAGAGAGGTACCAGTCGTTCATACAGAAAAGTGAATTTCTCACACAATACCCGGCGGGTTTTTCCACACAAAGGTTTGTCAGTCGGGGTGGCAAATAGCTCTCGATCTGGTCGCAAGTAGCTCTCGATCTGGGCCGGCTGACCGTTGTGCGTCAAGCACAGGTTTATCCCACAGGTGGGTAATAAGATAATTAAAGTGAGTAATTTATTGCCCCACTGTTAACTACAGTTTATAATGCATCTTGAAACTAAACCTAGGATGCCACTCAACTCCTGATTTGATGCTCTCATGATTCTATCTCATAAATCTATTCTCATCTGAATGAAGAGTTCATGCGGGTCTATTTTCAATCTTTTTGCTGAGGTAAGCGTTCAATGCTTTCATTAGTCCTCTGAAATACAGCATGAATAAATAAGCTGAGGGACGTGACCACCGAAGTCTTTATTTAAACAAGACTTTACAGCATAAATCAATGAATTATTTAATTTTTTTAAAGTCATCGCACTGTTCTGACTGAGAGTAGTAAGCGGTGGGGCGGTGATGTGATGACAGTTAACAGTATATACAGTATTGTGTTTTATTGAATCATTAAATAAGAACATGCACGCAGCAGCTTGATCTGTCTCAAGATCAATTGCGGGTACGTCTCTTTGTGTGCATGATGCAGAGTGTCTGGGCGCCGTGCTGCCGTCACTGATGACTTATTTTCAATACATCACGCTAACAAGTGTCGCCTTGACGGATCTTTCTGCATGCTACCTCTTACCAAAATGCAGATTCAGCCTTAAAAGCCGCACATTCTGCTATTACACACGGTGAAGTCTCCCTTAGAATAATAACACATCAATAAAATGCCAGTGAACAATATGTCTGCTCATTAAATATGGGGCCTTTACTCAGGCTGTTGGCCTCAAACAGCTTTCGTGTAGCTCAGACATCCTGTCTTTGCACATCGGTCTGCCTCGCAGGCTTTTCTGTGCCACATGTTCTTTCACCAGTTGCACAGAACAGAATAAATTACAGTCCATTCACATGGACCGCTGAGAGTTCCAATGAAGAGGAGAAAAAAATAAGATATTTCGAACAACAGATAAACAAACCAAACAACCAGAATGGAGGATGAGAAGAGGACAGGATATATAGTCCTCTGACAGCGGACATTATTTCTGTGGCTAGGCCAGCAAGAGTTCCTCTTTTACTTTCTCAGAGAATTGATTAGAGCTTTCCTCGCCGTTATCCTCCCTCCCCTCCCCCCGGCTGTGTCTATACGGGACACGCATCTGTATGCGAGACGCAGCGGTACTTGGACGGGGTGTGATCTCATGACTGGCAGAAGTGGCCATTGCAGCTGCGGCTGTTTGTGTGTTTCGTAGCTCGGGTCGTTTTTCTTCTTCAAAGAATAATGGTAGGGCGAGTGACACAGACATGAATCAGCATCATCATCATTACAAGCTCCACGCCACTCTGTCACTTCACAGGCTCCGTGAATGAGTTCTGAGACTGTGCTGTTTGGGGTCTGTGCAAACTGAACATTGTGTCTGTGAGGCTTTGTGTGTGTGTGTGTGTGTGTGCGTGCTTCTGACACTGAATGAATGTTTTTTTTTTTTTAATGCCCTTCGCTCCTTTCTGATGCTGTTATTTGCTAACGGAACTAAGGCTGTGCCTTGGTAAGGAATGATACGGATCAATAATAACGAAAGAACCAATTTCCTATATCAACAAACTAAATAAATAAAGGCAACATAGACAGTTCATTCATTTTCTTCAGCCGCTTATCCAGATCTGGGTTATGGATTTACTCTGAAGCCGATCCCGGCTGACTGTGTGGATTTGTTTCATATTTATTGTGACTGATGGGAGAAGCTATTTTATTTGTGCTTAGCATTCATTTATGTTGCACTTCATTGGCTGTCCGACAGCATATCGCACTACAGTCTTGTCCTGAAGATTAACTTGGAAACATCCTTTTCCTGTCTTGTAATCAGTGACTCCTTCCTTTACGCCAATTTCCTTCTTCCTGCTCTTCCATTATTAGTTTTTTTTCTTTTCTTCAACACGGGGACGTTATGGGTACCCACGGCTTCAGTTAACATCCAAACGAAGCCACCCGAGGTGCGGCTTTCCATTCTAGAGGCGGCGAACTAATTTTGGCTGCTTGATTTAATTCTGGAAATTAATATTATTTCCAAGCAGCCCCAACAAAAGCAAGAGCACCTATATGTCAGATTGTGACTATTCCACTTTTAATTTCTAATTCTATACCACTTAAAATAACTATTCTTCATTATTTGTTTTAAATAGTAATAGTAATTCCATGAATTTGTAACTGTAATGTTTTGCTACCTTCTTGTTTGGACGATATGGATGGATTGTTGTTTCTTTAATTTGAAAGAAAGATGGGGAATCTGCGCTGTCGGTTCTTGACTTGATTCAAGGCGTTGGAAAGCTGATCCATTCTCCACATCATTTTCAAGGTTCTTTTAGTCTCAATAGGAAAAGCATTTGCTGCTCTGAAATAAAACGACGTCATTTGTACTCAAACCACTCATTTCACACATTCACAGCCGGAAACTAATGCGATTCTGAAAACTCCACTTCCATCTGCCGTCTTCTGAATTCTGTCCGATTCAGCGATCTTGAAATGTAATTAAAATAAATTATGCAATTTCATTGTGCAACTCTTGGTTCGTACCTTAATGTTTGCTTTTAAGTTGCTCTTAACGCAATGAGCTGCACTCGTAAATCAGGGTCTTCTGTAGACAGCAAACGGCCAACCTTAGCGCAGAGGTGTTTGCATTCGAGGCGTCGCAGAGCTTGTGATTTGCATCGGTAGAGCTACTTTACCTATTTCACCTTATGTTTGCATCACCGACAAAGGATGTGGTTGATTGCAACAGTGTGCTGTGAGGCTGCCTCTTCATAACTGCACTCTCTTAACCTCAGAGATAATGCAATTTCTGAAAACCACAGAGTAACTGTCTGAGCTCTCGCTGCCTTGGGATTTGTTTTGTGCGATTGTGACATGAAGCCCCTTAAGTAGTTGCTATTTGCTGCTGGTGTTCAAAAGTCTGCTGCACCTGCTATCAGGAAAAGAGGAGAGAAAACAAGAGACAGGGAGACAGGAGGAGAAATGTTCATTGCTAGTTATGTAAGCAGCAAAAATGCAGTTGTGATATGTTGGAGATTTCCAGCTCCCTGGTGCACACCTCCCCACAGGTCCACATACACACACCCACACAGACCCACTCAGTGGAAGGTATGGAGAGCATTGTCCTATGTAACTGCAGGCTGAAAGAACCACAATGAGCAGGTTTCTTGGTGGAAGGGAGGAAATGCTGTCACAAGCTGCAGGCCACTGTAATTAAGCTGTGAGATCAGATTCTTAAATTTCTATTCCCCTCTTTTCCAGGCTTTTTACATTTATTATCCAAATTTTTCCACAGGGAACATCAAAGTTTAATCTTCTTCTCGTTATTTATATCAGCATGTTCTGGCCATTATTTCCATGCATTCTGTTTTTTTTTTTTATTAAATGATTTTCCTTATCCCTTATCTTTGAGCATCCCTCTCTCATCCTCCTATCTAGTTGTGATTTGTTAGTCCTGGCTCACCTTTTCTTTTAAAGGTCAGAGTTGTGATCATCCTTTTAAGTTATTCTTCCTCCACTTCCACTCATGCCACCTTTTCCTCCCTAGTCACCTCATCTATACCTCGTCACGAGGTTGTCTTTCAGCTAATATAATCTTCCCGCATGCTCCCTTTTTTTTCATCCTCACATGCCTGTGCGGTTCAAAGTGGCTAATGATAAATTACCGTAGTATGAATGATTCGATACATTTTCTGTGTGTTAGAGAATGCAATGCAGCCTCCTTGGCACATTTGCACAGAAATTCAGGAAGGTTGTCAGGCGTCACCACCTGTTGACGTTTCACTGCATTGTTGACTTTTGAGGTCGAAATGAGAGGATCGTTTATGTAGCTGCACTAAATAAAGTTTAGTAAAGAATACATAATTCAAATGTATTCTTATGTAATTATGAAATGCGTTTTCTTGCTTTGCATGATGTCAGTTATTAACTGCACTACCCTATGTACCCCACGCGAGGTGAATACCAAATCCAACATCATCAAGTCTCTGATTTTGTTTTAGTTTCTCTTGCAAGAAACAACTTTGCATGAAATCTATCAGCTCATTTTCTTAAAAAAAGAAAAAGAAAAAGCAGTTCTCATTTCCGTGCAGTCTTAAATATGGAAATTAGTTTTGAACCATAAGGTGGAGATATTTTCAGATGAATCTATGATTAGAATGGCAGCCCCGACACCCACCCACCCACACACACACACACTTTCTGCACCTGGAAGGGATGATATGAGTGGATTAAACTTTAATAACATGAATCCATTGCTCATTTTGCGAGGGCTTGTCTCTAACCTTACATGGACCGGAACCTCAGTCAGCTCATACTCTTTTTTTTTTTTATCTGTGCTGCGCTGTTCGATAAAGGCTGTGACATGAATAAGTCCGTCCACCACCACATCCTGAAATCTATGATTATTTATTGCCCCTACGATGCTGACACCCTGGGGTGATGGAAAAGTTCAAAGTACTGGGTAAAGAGTAGTTTCATGTTTGTCTTTGTCTTTGTGATTTCTTATATATTTGTATATACTAATATTAGTCATTCAATATAAGACCATTAAGAACCATTAAGGGGCCACAAGTTAGAACACACTGGCGGAAGCAAAGAGACCCGCCCCCCCCACTGTAGAGTGCATCAAGGAGAAGAAGACGGCAGAAATCTGGCAGGCTCGTAAAAGGCATTTTCAAAGTAGATTTTATATCTGCTTTCTATTTTAAGTAGTGTTCAAGTTGCCATTAATAAGTCCAAAGCCATAGGGTTTGCTTTCACACTTCTGAGTTATTCTGCATTTATGGCCTGAGCTGATGGGAAACTGAGTGTTTGCAGGCACACTGTGGGGGTGTTGTAACAAAATCCCAGAATACTGGCAATTAAAATAATTTTCCACCAAAAATGGTGTCCCAGTATTTTCTATTTATTACCTTTATTATTAGTCATTGAGCATCATTCAGGTCCCAGAAAACTGTGGGCATGGTACCGATGTATTTGGCTTCGGCTTCAGATATCACTCAAAGCACAGTGCCTGTGAAGATAACAGGGAGTTCACAGATCCATCAGCTCATCCAAAAAAAAAAGCACATTTCGTCCTCGTATTTATTTAAATGCCATTAAAAATTGCGTCCTTCCCCTTTGTTGTAGCAGTTAAAATGTCAGCGATCAATCTTTTCTTTGTGGTAAAATCATTGGACGATTTACAAAAGTGAATTTAATGGTTTTGCTTTTAACCTTGACTCTCTTTCTGTATCACATACCGAAACAGAGACGCCGCCGTGCTGAGGTGTCACCCGTTAAGGAGAACTTTAAATGTCATTGCACGGCAGTGGATCATTTAAGAGTTATCCCCTTATCTTCACAATATGGAAAACATTTGCATTTGGATGCCTAAAATAAAAATACAGCAACATGTTTTTTTTTCCACTTCTTTGTGTTGTTTTGCTTTAGTTGGACACAACTGCCATCCGGAATCTTGTTTTAATGAACAGAATTTACAAGGGTGTAAACAGATGAAAATATCCACGCAATGTGAGAGTATTGTGTGATTATGCATGCTTGAATCTACATGGTCTCATTTCAACCAGATTCTACAGTAGAATACAAAACAAATACAAAACTAAAGCAAAGTAGAAAGTAGTGTAGAAGTAATACATAGAAGTAAGCTTGTGTCGAAATAGTCCAGATGAAAGCCAGCTGTCTTGCTTGGCTGGAGCTTCAAGCAAGAAGCTGGCCCCAGGGCCTCAGACCATGCTGAGAGGAGGACTCCAGAGTTGGCAAGAGCTCCTCCTCTGGAAAACCACTGTGCCAGAATGCTTTTAAAAAGGCATGCTTTCATCTGCTACAGGTGGTTAGTTGCATGCTGGGAGTGTGACGGGTTTCTCAACTTGGGTCAAAGGCTTTGTCTTTCCAAGGGCCCACATTGTAGAGTCTTGTAACATTAACACGATTTAAGTGTGTGTGTGTGTGTGTGATAGAGGCCATTGCTAAAGAGGCCCATATCATCCAGGATCAGTAGAATGGAATGCTCAGATCGAGACCTACAGTAACATATTTTGTTGTGAGTGAACATCCATTATGACACAATTAGTAAATACCAAATACAAATTATGATGTGATGTGTGTGTCTATAATGTTGGCTGAAAGGCAGCAGTAGTAACAGCAGCAGATCTATGTCTGCATAAACAAATAGAGTAGGCAGGACGGGATGGGCTGCGATGTTTACCCTCGCCGAAGGGGAGGCGAGGATCATCATCTCATCATGTACGTTGTCACTCCTATGGCGGTCTTACCATTGACTGAGGGGATTATTTATTTGCCTGTTGGAATTTGTACATTTTGATCATCCAGTTTGCCATCAAGGTAAAAATATGAAGTTAATTTCACCATTAGATATCCTAAAATATTTTGCAGTCATCCTCAGGTTTGGTGCTGGTCCCGTCCAGTGTATGATCTTAAAGTGTAAATGCAAGCTCCATCTCTCTCCCACCTAGTCCTCTGAAATGGGAGATGGTAAAGCTCCCGATCCTTCATCCTGGAAGCCAAACATTCTGACCTCAATTTGACGGCGAAAGCACTGGTGACATTCTTGGAAGTTACAAAATTGTCTTCTATTTGAGTTGATAAATATTCCTTTTTGTCGAGTATTCAAATAATTTTTCCTAGAGACCTTCAAGCGCTTCCTTGCATCACCAAATGCGATGACACGCTAATGGTTGCTCCAGTTGTCAGATTGCATGTTCTCTACCGAGGTTGTCTTACGTTTGCTTACAAATGATTTCATGTTGCTGAAAGAAGTTCCCATTTTAAGCCCAGCAAATGTTTAATGACTATAATTCGTGTTTCAACCCACATTTCTGTCTTGTTCCGTGCTTGAGTTGTGACAGTTCGCAGCGTCCAAGCTGTGGCTGAGGAGACGCAGTATGAGAGCTGACAAAAAGCCAGGGTCCAGTTAATCCTCTGATATGCTTGAGTGGTTTTGTTCAGGAGTTGGAGAAGAGAATACCTCGCTACTGTAAACGATGAATGTTTCTCATGTTCACATTGCTGTCCTCAGGGGAGAAAAATATCCACACCGTGTGCCCTTTTTAAGTGCCGAGTTGAATCCGCACTTCAGATCTGTGCCAACTTGCTCGGCAGGAGTTGCCGGCTTCTATTCGGCTTCAAATGCTTCCAGCGGGACTGTGATTTATGTCAATGCGTAAATGTTTTGTTTTTAATGTATCGACACGCACAAACAGAACCAAAACTTAAGAAATATAATTTTTATTTCCTGAGAGAAGATGGAGAAGATAGAGAAGAAGAGCTGAGTCTACAATGCACCAGTGCGACCAGTGTAGATGCTTCCAGTTGGGGCTGTTTGGTATTACACTGCCTAACTTTTTCATTTAACTTTTTAAGCACATAATTTCTCTACATCCAACAACATGCAAACTAATAGATACACATTATTATTTCTCAATATGTCAACTAAATGATCTTAGAAATAAACAAATGTGGACAAAACAAAGGTTCTTATCCTTTAAATGACACAACAGTCAGACGGGGAATTCAGATTACTACGACGTATAATGGGGGCACTATTCGCTGATCCACGTCTCTTCAACAGAGCACCATATTACACAACAGTCATTATGGCAACGCAGATGCAGTGGTGTATGTGAATGAAAGAGTTTAGAAAATGTCCCACATCAGCGCACTGCCCAAAGTTCAAGCCCGCAGACTGACTCAGTGTTTGCATTCTTTAAACTTATGCACTCCTGGTTGAAAGGGATCCGAGTTGCCTTTGTGTCTGTTGCAAGTTTAATTTTCCATCTTAGACTTTGGTTACATAAACATCTGTCTGGACACTGCAAAGCGGAGGTATTGGAAGCGCCTCACAGCAGAAGCATCCATGTGTGTGCCAATATTCTCATATAGGATGGGGGATGTTTAATAATTTAGGAGTATTTACAGTAACTGCAATATCTGTTGAAAGGTGACCTTGATTCATTGGGTGGACTGTTTGAGCTTTGCGTCAAACTCCGCTGTGCTTCAGTGAATGCTGAATGAATGTGTGATTTCTGGATGCAGCACAGAAATATGTCGTATACTGTAAACCTAATTCTGGCAGAATCCAGGAAATTTGTCTTTGCAAATTCTGCACATTCCCTACAATTATCAGTGTGTAGGCTACGCAAATGAGTTGTTGCATTGAGAAATATCTCTTTATTCATGATTTCACACATTGAATCTCTGTAAGGGGACAAATGGCGAATAGTTTTTACTCATGCCAAAAAAAACCCCCTTGTCATTATTTCGTGTGTGCAGGTCAAAATAACCATTTCGACTTTCAGACTGAAAGAGGCATTCATAGTTCATTATTGCTTTATGGCCTAGCACACTTCCTGTCTATCAATGCCAAGGCAGAAGACTCGTTTAAGTATTTACTGCTTCTATACTGTTGCTCAAGTCTGATTTCTGTGAGAGGCTTATTTCCTTGTCTGCTCAGTCATCATAGCTCATCTGAAGTACTCAGCTGTGAGTGTTTTTGGCTGCAGCTTTTACAGCGAAATGTGGTGGAAAGATGAAAGGTGAGCTGTAGGTGGGTTCGTGTGAGAGGCATCCTTCATATTCTAAGCTCCACTGCAGAAACAGTAGTGAAATGGCAAAAACAAAAATCAAGCCAGAGGTCTGAAAATCTATTATAATCACAGATGCAGCATGAACCAATAATGGCGTCTGCTCAGATTACACCAATTCAGGCGCTTTCATTTCATGATGAGTCCAAGGAAGAAAAGAAATGGAGGGGCAGACTTCTGTCTCTAAAACGAAAGCGTTGCAGAAATATCACTTCTCCAGACACGTTTATGATCCAGCAGTTGATGTGGACATCCAGCATCTACAGGACAATGACAGCGTAACACATTTACAGTTTTTATTTTATGTCTCATCTTGTTGCTCAATGGTTTTTGAGTTGGTAACAGACGCCTTCCTCCACCCTGAGCCTGCTCCTTTCTTGGCTCCAGATTACAGTGCATTAAATGACCTGTTGCAGACCATGACGGGTGCATGCTCTGACAGTGTGTAGGCAAGGATGTGTCTTATGGGATGCATGATCAGTTATGGTGCCACGGTGTGAATGTGTTTGTCTGCATTTGCTACATGTGCATGCACCATTGTGTGTGTGTGTGTGTGTGTTGTGCTTTAGCTGCTGTCATGTCAGCGAGGAGGTGGCACTGCACTGCAGTCAGAGCAGTCAGCCTGCAGGCCATCTGGACACACAGTGATGAGCCTAGCTGACATCAGATTGTTTTCTTTGACCATCTCAGTGATCAAATCTTACTACCTTTCTGCTATCTGTCCACATGTCAGTCAACATTTACACTTTGCACTTTTAACAGTCTCATTCTTTCTCCTCTTATTGCCTCTGTCTCTATACAGTATTTCTATCTCCCCATTTATGACTCTTAACATTATCTTCTCACCTTCTCCCCCCCCCCTTGCAGTTTGCTGTTTTGTGGTCCACAAGAGGTGCCATGAATTTGTCACATTCTCCTGCCCAGGGGCGGACAAGGGGCCCGACACAGACGTAAGTAACACAGCCCAGCTGTGTCCTCTCTAATGTTTGTCAGTGCATGTGCCTTATTATGCTGAAGGGTACAGGCAGCGTCATCAGGATGTCAACCTGTCTCTTTTCTTATCACAGTTTGACAGCTGTGGAGGTGCCAAGTGCTCTTGTTGTATTACAAGCACACTGTGGCATCACTTTCCAAGCACCTAGAGCCATTAAGCATGTTTTACCTTCGCTTCAGTCTCAACAATGTGGCGCTAGCTGAAATGAAAAAAATAAAAATAAAGTTACAGTCATAGACAAGTAAGCTAACAATATTGATTGGATTTTGTTGATATGAAATACGGGAAATATTGTTTATGTTGAAAATGCAATCTGAGCATATTTGTTGAATAGCTCTTGGAAGACGAATTATTTGCTCTGTTATGTATGCTGATAGAAAGGTATTCAAACTTGTGATTGCATCAGAATCGACAGGTGGCTAATTCAGTTCATGCAAATTTAATGTACCAGTCGACTGAGCACTGTGCTTCGGAGAAGCTTTTTAAATATTCCGCTGAGTCGCCGTTTCCAACCCTTTTAAAGACCAAAAGGTAAAATTCTGTCATTGGCTGTTGATTTCCACATGAAATATTTATCGATTTAACAGCAAAAGCGTGATTGTGGGATTCCTCTAAACAAATACGGAAGATGTTGACTTTTCAAAATGTAAAAAAAGAAAGAAGCTTAAGCCACTGCTCACTGCTATTTATGCAGAAATCTTCACTGTAGCCTTTGCGCTAAATCCTTAGCTCGGACTGCAGTTAAGGAAAGCTCCAAAAATCATGGGAGTGAGGAGATAATTCCAGAATTTAAATGTTCAGTATAACTTTAAATTATAATTATAATTCATCCTAGAGGACAAAATCACATGAAAGTCTACCTAGAATTTGGTGCCAATAGCAGTGGCCAGCTCTGGCCAAAGCCAACACACCTGCATCTGTCCTGACCAGATCATGCGTTTACCAACAGTTGGTCGTTTGCAAAAGTCTGACTGAATCTGCAAAGAAATTATAAATTGGTAAATTTGTTCAGCACACTGTCAAAATGCAGTTTTTGTGCCGTTAAGCTCCCTGTGTGACACATTTAATGGCGAGTTGTGTTCATTGACTGCTAGAACCAACTACGTGGTACCATTTTACCTGCATGTTACATGTGAAAATCCATTGACACTCCTCCTTTTCTGTCAGTCATGAGTAGTCTCTCAGGATTACGGCACTGCAGCTCAGCCTCTGTAACTGGAGATATGTCAGCGTGTCATTCAAGATCATAAACCTAGGCTCTTTAAATAGAGCACGCCTTGAATGACACGGAAGCCGAAACAGAAAATAGTCTGCATTCTTGATTTGGAGCAGGCAGTGAGGTTCACACATGTGGGGGACATCAGGTTTATAGTTAGCCGGACAACTTGACATTTTTGTGTTGCAGTAACCCGACTTCATTCATTCTTGACACATTCATGAAACCACCAATAAAAACATTTTTCAATGGTGATGCAGATGTGTTTTTACTCACTTAACACAGACAACTTCCTGTACCCGTCTGAGTAAAAGGTACAGCGTGAATGCAGATACATTCCACCGAGGAGAACTCTGTCTTATGTTAAACACTGAAAATGTAGCATTAGCTCCAAACATCAGACAAACATGGAGATGTGCAAAATTAACAAGTTCCCATTGCTGGCGACTCACACCTGCATAACAACAGGGTGCTTGCTGAGACATTTATCTCTGAGAATTACAGCAGTGTATTTTTGTATATTTTTTTTACAACTTTGGTTAATGTTTTACATCTTCAGTCATTTAGCAGCATGCTGTAACACCGTTTTATCTCGTTAAAAAAGAACTTATACAACTCACAATTTTCCATCCACATAATTAATGCATTTTATGATGGAGTAAAAATGTCACTTTCAATTGTTTCTTATTCAAAACTGCAAGTTATATTTTTCTGTTGGATCTGTTTTCTTTGCTAAAGTTGCATCAAAATATATTGTCTGTCAGAACTTTTATAATAAAGAACTAGTGCTATTATATGTCTTTTGTTGTCCGGCTGATTTGACCAAGCCTATTACTCTCACGTTGTATATTATTTCGAGTAATTATCTATTTGCTTACTAACAGTTCCTCACAGAAGAGGAAGTAATGTGTATAAGAGAGACCACTGTACTTTATTATGCTCGGCCTTCTTTATGGCTTCTATAACTCTACTGTTCCTGTCACCATGCGGTCAAACCAAGCCTCTGTCTTTTAACAGCACTATCTTCTATCAATATATCAGCTGCTTCCTTTTAATATGCATTTCTGTGCACTTAGTTGTACTGTTGCCAGGGGCAACCACACATATTGCTGCCACCCAGGCATGCAATCCGGGAAGGCATGTCTCCCATGCCCAACAAATATCCTGAAGATCTGCTGTATCTAGGCCTTTTATGACTCATGTCTGTTTTATCACTCCTACTGGATGAATCGGCGCCACTCGGTCTTTTTTAGTGTGAAACTCATCAGGAGCGGCTGGCCATGCTGTGACACGACATTACAACCATGAAAATTCTTCTTCACAGCAACGGCCTCTGGAGTGTTGGTTTGAGGACGGACAAAGCGCTGCAGTTACTTTACACATGAGGATGCCTCCGTACGGTAGTCGTGCCGCAGAGCAACCGCTGAGCTTCTGTGTAATTATTCCCTCTCCGAGGAGAGAACTAAAACTTGATTTGTCTTCCTGTTTCTTAAAGATTGGAGCAATATCTCCAAATGTGTACAACAATTGATAATTCATCTCTGTAAGCCTGTTTTATTAAAATTTGACTTGAAGGTGATGATTTGTAATTATATGCTTAAAAGACCACTCTGGTAGCAATTGTGATTAGAGCACGTAATTAAACAAAATGTTTTCATTTGACTGCAGCGTCTAATGTTACCAGCAGGTCGAGTAAATTCAGGGATTTACAGGACAAGCCCATTAATAATGCAAGCGCTTCCTGTTTCACTACGGGGTATCGGCAGAGGACGCCTCCAGATTTGACTTGCCTGTGTTTGTGTGTGTGTGTGTAGCTGTTGCATCATTGATGTTCACTTAACCAGTGCAGCACATCTGACCGGAGCAAGCCGAAAGTCCTCATGCATGTACCTGTATATTTAAAAAAACAATTGTGCCTGTCCCCTCAGTGTTCAGTATTCAGTGCACAGATATCTGTGACACAGCATCCAAGTTGAGCAGTATCACAGTCCTCTCCTTCTCCTGATCAAATATGCTTGGAAACAGACCCAAGCAGACCGGAAGGAGACATGGGCACCCCGGCATGTTGAAAGCAAAGAATCGATCCAGATCGAACAGTAAAATTGCATAAAAAACACCTTCTAGAATTTACTTGAAGGTGTGCAGTCTTAGAAAGAAAGAAATCTCACCCATGACATTATAGAGAAATGCTGTACGCAGGAATGAGCTAATGTAAAGGGCGAGTCACACACAGGGAGGCCTTCTTGGTGGTAGCCCTTAGTGAGGAGGCTACAGGGAAATTGAAAACAAAGTCAACACTAAATTACACATTCAAGTACAACCGGGTTGCCACCGGCAACGGAGCCTTTAATCATTCAGGCTGTTTGCATCTTGGGAGAGTGTTGGCCAGCGCTTTCTGGCCCACGATGATCTGTAAACACTAATACAATCTCAAAATTCAAGGTTATTTGAAGAAAAGCTTTGGCATTTGAAAATAAATAATGAATTTCTTTATTATTATTATTTCGTGATTTATTTTCCAATTTCTTGTGCTGAATATTTTGTAATAGGAAAAGGTTTTAAAAAAAAAAATACAAAGTAGTTCTTATTGCAAAAAATACTTTTCATTTCTAGTCCTTTTTTTTTTCTTCCACAAAGTAATTATGTCTGCTTGCCTGAACGTAAATGTAGTTGCATCTGCCTGCTTGATGCAATCACCCTTATATTGCTGGCTCCATAAATCAGCTTCCATCCCCTCACTGTGTTACAGAGCGACACATGCCTGTGCAACCACACAGAAACCTGATGCTGCATATTTGTGCTTTAGTTAACTGATTTTATTTTTGTGTGTGAGAACTGACATTGCCTACAGAGCCCTCAGACATGCTTACAGATGTACAAGACATGCACATATAGACAGACTGTTGGAAGTGCCAGACAGGATTATCTCTGTGACTGGTAGCTGGAACTGCAGCCTGTAGAACGCGAACATGATCGGAGGAGCTGCATAACAGCTACTCATGTCAGTCTGCAGGGGATATGAGAATGTAATGAACTCATATTAAGCATCTAATAAAGTCCGGCCTCTGTCACAGAGCTGTGTTCATTGTCACAGATCCTCTCTGTGCATGATGTAGATGGAAGTGTTGCTGTAATGTCATCTGCTTATATCTTCATCATTCTAAAAAGTACTGTCAAATCAACAAAGAGGGTGGAAAAGGTTTCTGTCCTTACAATCTGCTGCGACTAAACAAGAGATGTGGTGGAGATCGACATGTACCTAAAATTCTGATTGTTGTTGTTTCTCTGTACTTAAACAACATCTCCGTTTGTCTGGTAAAACTTCTACTATTTAAAAATGCATTTACAAAAAAGTGATCTATGTGTTAATGTCTTTCTGCCTTACTTCAGTATATTTGTGTCACATTTAAACGCTGTAGCATGCATATCCAAGTCGTGTGGTCGTTGAAGCAAACACTGATCAACTCTCATAATATGAGCTACTGACATCAAGCCTCATCAAGCGTCTTTTAGTCTCATCACAGTTTTAGGAAAATGAGTGTTAATGATCTGTTATATTTCTATTAAAATGTGTAATGGTTTCTAGAGGTTGCCACAGCTGACTCGGTAGAGTTGATGGAGAATCCCTTGAGTTACATGCTGAGGATATTTAGAAGCTCTAATGAACGCTTATCTTGAGCCTCTTTTGCTAATGGTGTGCTACATGTCTGCCTCGAAAGTGGTTTGATGAAGGCTTTGCTGGTGAGAGACAATGCCCAGGAGTATTAAGTGCATACAGACTCTCAAGTGTTACAGGATAAAGGATAGGAGGGTGCAGAAGGAACTGCTATATCCATTCCTGATGAAGCATTTCCCATTGGGGAAGTGTTAAACTCCCATTGTCACAGTGAAAACTTTCATAACCATAAATAATCGAACATTGGTGGGAAGCTCTCCTTTGCTGCCATCACCTTAATCACGAAGCAGTTAATGAA
This sequence comes from Brachionichthys hirsutus, assembly GCF_040956055.1. NCBI lineage: Eukaryota > Metazoa > Chordata > Actinopteri > Lophiiformes > Brachionichthyidae > Brachionichthys > Brachionichthys hirsutus. Next base: position 7,575,323 of record NC_090913.1, read on the forward strand.
AAAATGATTTGAATACAAATGATGTTTCCTGCACACAAATATTCAGGTAGAACCACAAAAGCAGCAATTTTTAAAAACAACCTGAAGATTTGCTAAGGTTGAGCATTCATTTAGTTGCTAGAATAATAATAAATTTGTTGTTGTTGTTGTTTTTTTTACAACAAATGCATGATTTTACCCATACTTACAATTCCCTATTTAAAACGTTGGTGGTACATGCTTGGAGTTTTTAGTGAAGATCATGTGTTTTAAAGAACAGCTCTCCCAAAGATTAAAATGCAGTCATTGAATACACAGCCTCATTCTGATGTTACGTTGGCAGAAGGTTTTTAGTCTGCCAAGTATTTCTGGAGCTTCACAGCAAATTGTTGCATAAATTCCCCTTTGAAGCACCTGTGAAGACCTCAGGGTTGTGTTAATAACATGTTTTCGAGTTGATTTTGAAATGCAGGTCACATTTACCTGATTTATACAAAACTCTGTTTTGCAGTGAAACTCCAGCAAGGATTTCTAGTGGACGCATCTAGCTTCCTATTAGCATAATGGCATGAGTAGATGGTTGCGTCTTGAAGATAATCATCCTACTGGTATATTATACTTCATCTTAACATTCAATCTATATCTTATTACAGCAGCCAGGAGGCTCAGAATGCACTAAAGACATCGTTATCCCAGCTTAGACAGAAAGAAGCATCTTACTGTGGCTGTAGATGCCAGCCCCTGCTGTCTGCTGCTGACTGTTTTACAGTATATTCATGAAGTGTCAAGATCAGAAGATGTGAACTCAATGCAACGGTATTTATACTGCCTCCCTGAAAGCTCCTCCAGTGGATCTGGGGCAGGTACAGTTCATTTGTCAGATTGCGAATCAAAGGGAATATTGGGAGTGCAGCCATGTCGAGGGAGGTTCCAGCCAAAGAGACAGTAAAACAGCTCAGTACATCTGTTTCCAGTTCTGTACGAGGCTGATTTATGCATATGGGAAAATGCAGAGGACACATTTTGAACTTTGCTTTTCAGTTTAATTTTAGCAGCCAGATACTCTCATCTCCCTCTGCCGATTGGCACAATGACTGGAATAACTTCATTATATTCATGTCATGCTGCCTGCAGCGTTTTACTGAAACTATCAACAACTTAGTCACTGGGAGTGTGTGTAAAAATAAAATATTACATCATAAACAAGAATTGTCTTTACCAAAGATTTAGAATTTTCTGCCTGAGAAACCAACAATGCACAAAGCCTCTTAAGCCTAAACACTGAGAATCACAGCTTATCACACACACACACACACACACACACGCACCACCAGTCCCTCTGAGGTTTGTTTACAGCAAGTATCTGGTAGCCGGTCCTGTTCCAGCCATGCCTGGTATTACTAATGACCAGCACACGGGAGAGTTGAAACGGCTCTTGACCCGAGTGAACTTGTCGTCACACAGGACAAGAGGTTGTCGTCACCACCAGCGCCTGCCAGCACCGCAGCTAGAAAATATGTTTTCTGCTCTCAGTTCTTAAAGGAAGTGATACAGTTCTAGAGTGGATTAGGGTTTTGTCTTTCTTTTTTTTTTTAACATCCTGTCAAGAAGATGTTCCTTCTCTGTCGTGCTTGTCATTGCGCACAAAGCAGTTTGAGAAGGCTGAGATGGTCTAATGTCTAAAATTGACCTTGCATGCAACAGTGAGGCCTGAAGCTGAAACCAGGAATAGAGTGATACCAGTTACTGACGGGTCATGCTGCCTCCCTCCCCCTCCTTCGTTATCTGAAGGGTGTTAAATTATTAGAGCTTTTTTTACCCACCTCCAAAATCATGCAGCTTCGTTGAACTGATCACTCCAAATTGTCCGTGGGTGTGAGTGTGTGCCTGAGTGGTTGTCTGCCTATTTTGGAAGTTACGCAGGTCAGAAACTGGATAGTTGCTGGTCTGTTGGGGAAAAAAAGGGTAATTCAATATCTTTCTTGAATATAAGCCAGTGGGGAATAGTAAATTATTACCCTAAGGAGGTACCTTACTCTGTGATGATTGTTTAATCCAGTCAATTACTGTTCACATTGGTGACTTTGGCAACAAAATTTCACAGAATGAAATCTGAATCGTTTAGTTTCTTACAAAAATATTATTTTTTTCACACCACAGCACTTGTTTTGCAGTATCTATAGTGATAAGACACTTGCACCCCCCCATTCCTTCTCACAAATAGCACAGTCCCTAAATATGACTAACTTTCCTGCTTCCTGATGTTTTGCAGTTCTGTTAAGCCAGGCCAAAAGAAGGAGGTGTCTGTGCCTCCAGATATGATATGAACTCCCCAAGCTCACATAGACTACTGCCAACATTAATTAAATACACACATGAAGAGTAACTTTCACTGAGTTTCCTGCAACCTCTGCCACAGAGCAAGGCACAGCTCCTGTCAGCTTGCTCATTAAACTGGAAAAGAAATAAAGCTCTACCAAGACCTAATATGCCATAACTTTATGAAGCTCCTTGTGAACATTGTTTCATTATTATGCATCTGACAGATGGCCCGCGTCTGGAAGAAAATGTATTCCGGCTTTTGGCGTGAGCAGCGTAACCAAATGACCAGCAGGTTGGCTTTCTGCCTGCTTTTTTTTTTCCGGCCTCATACTCTTGTCCCTTACACCAAAGGACAGAATTGTGTACAAAGTGGAAAACAGTGCTCTCATTTCAAGCTGATGGGTGCAGCTATGACAGACCGCTGCTTACTTTGCGTACCTTGAGTATGTTTAATGCAGAATGTGCACATTGCTATGCTAATGAACCAGCATGTGTGTGACTCTGGCAATAATTAGAAGCCCAGTTTTGGACAGCTGTGAAAAAGCAAGCTGGATAGTTCATTCAATGGACCCTAAGGTCCTAGAGCTCCAAAGCACAGACCCTAATGTCTGTGCTTTGCTTTAAAAAGTCCATTTATTTCAGCCATATCCATGAAACGGTAATGAGATTGTGTGTGCTCTTGAACTGCATTTTGTAAGGCCTTGGGGGTCAATCTGATCTCATAGGAACGCCAATGAGTGCAATATGTATTCAGCACATTGAAAAAACATCATCCTAATGCTTTTATGCTTGATCAATTGTGCCCATCAAATTAGTAAAAATCATGAAATAAAGGTAAAAAAGTGAACTATTATTTTTTTAATATGAACATTGAATGGGGTCAAATTGTAGTAAACGACTAGCTTCCACTGAGCGGATGGTTTTTGCACCATTTGGTTATACTTCTGCTGCTATGTAAAAAGTTAAGTCTCGATGAACTCAACAAAGTACAGCTTATTTCCATAGGTCTTGGATCAAAGAACAAAATGCTAAAAAGCCGGAAACAAACAAAAACCATGGCTGAAAAACACACCTTTTATTTGGCCGGCATACTTTGGCTGTTTTATAGCCCAGAACCTAAACCAATTGTGACAATTGCTGGATGTGAGGGGCAGGAACAATAAATAATGCAAACTCTATTGCCTATAATGCTCACAAGGCCATGCTTCACTGTACAGAGCATTCGATCAGTCAAAACAGCACCTTGTGTTCTGACGAACAGTTGAAAATGTTGCCCGTTATCTCTGGCTCTGCCAGCAGACAGACGTTTTAACAGCTATAACATGGCAAGCAAACCCCCTGTGAGCTGCAACCTGTCCTCCCTCTCAGCACTCTGCAGCTTAGTGAAAGGCCAAGAGGAATAGCGTAGTTATTTATAAGATAATAATAGTAAGCCCACACCTCAAGTCTAGATAAATGATATCTCCATTGTTTTTGTTCCCTCATCAAAGCCTCATGTCATCTTAGTAGCCACAGTATTTACTCCCGTGGCTGGACACCAGTGACTTTTACAAAAGAATCAGCATTATTTTATTTTTTACACATGTTTAAACACAATAGGGTTCAAGGAGGGAAAGGTGATTAATATGACGTAGGATGTAAATTCAAGGTTGATTTGCTGTGGCGACCCCTGACGAGACAAGCCAAAAGTAGTGATAGTAGTAGTAGTAGTAGTGGTAGTAGTAGAATGCAATTTAAAGTTGGAGGACGACAGTGATATAATTACACTGACGGTGTTCGGTTACAGAGTGACACGCCTTGCTGGGTGACAACATTGACAGGGTGTCATTATTACCCTGAGTAGGTGTTTTAACAGGGACTGTTTGAAAATGAGCAGCAACAGTAGCTAGAATTGGGAGGAAATATTTAAAATGAATACAAATATTTGTTGTAAAAACATTCAATAACAGTTTTTTTTTAAATTCTTAAATTGGCCATTCTCAAGTTTTATCAGCACGTGTTTCATTGCAGTCTATATTCGTCATTGCGGAAATCACGCTTTGTCTGTCAATGCCACACTGCTGAATAGCAATACCAGGACACACTGCGTGCAAACCTGTAGCTCTAACCACTGGTTTAGGGGATTGTCAAAGAGGCACGTGTTATTTCTCAACCTTTCTGAATGAGGGTTTGGAGCTCCATGTTTAGCCACCTGCTTATTTCTGTGTGTGGGTTTTAGACACGGGCATAGGTTAAACAAAACAGACAGGAAGGAGCCTCGAGCCACCTCCATTTCAAATGTCACATCCCAGTGGGGAGGATGTGTAAAAGAGGTGCGGGCCTGTTTGGTGAAGGAATAAATGCAACAATGAAAAGAGGATTTGTCATCGAAAATAAGGAAGCCATTTACCTTCAGTCGCTACAGCGACTGTTTTTACAGTTCTAAAGGGAATAGATGGGAGAAAGAAACAAGGGAAGAATAATTCTCTCTTTCTCGCTCTCTCTTCTCAGGGGAATCTCTTTAGACTCTGTGGGAGGACTCTATTTGGTTAGCCAGCCAGCTTCTGGTTATTTAATAATTCTCCATAAAGTATATTAAATAAAATAGTAGTCGGTATTTGTTTGATTCTGAAGATGAATTTAAGGGAAGTGTAATTTGTTAACTATTCAGAGACGACTGCAGGATTTGTCTTGGTTATTCACTGAGACTGAGAAGCTGTCCGTCCTTGTCTTCTTGTGTACTATAACTGTGTTAGTTAGTTGAACCTGGAACATGTGTGGTGATGGACTTAAGAAGGTTGAATGAGCTTTAGTGAAGAATAAGAATAACAGTAAACATAAACATTCGAGACAGTTTTATTACACGTGGCTAAAATTCCATCATTCCTCAATTGGTAGTGATAAAAAATGTGTTTCCAAAAAAAAAAAACACCAGACTGTAGTAAATGCAAACTGAGCAGAGCACTGGCAGCTGTGAAGCTCAGTTTCTCATCCTGTTACTATAGTTACAAGCCGAGAGAAATACAGTTTTGAACTGTAGCAGTAGTACTGGTCCATCTATGACCTTGGTTACAAACAGAGCTTGGCAGAATCTCAGAAATGTGTTTCTCTTTTTAATCAAGAGGACTTGGCAGCTCAGTTATTAGCCAGTAGCTGTTAGCAGCCACAGAGTTTTAAGTGCAGGTAATCCCAGATTAGGATTGAGCGCTTCAATGGACCATGAAATGTTAAAATGTGAACTGCATTTTGACGTGATAACACAAGTTCAAGGAAAATGGAAAAGGTGCTGAAGTACTTCAGCTAAGTATTCACTGGAGGTGAAAGTACTTCAGTACACATCACATCCGTGTATGTTTTACTTGTTGGAGAACAAGGTAATATACAAGCAGTGATTCAGGGCGGAAAGATGGAGATTCACAATGTTTTCTTTGTTCTGCTGCATGCCCCAATCCCAAACACCAAACACACACATTTTTCCTCTCAATTAGCCTTTCCTACCACAAGCATTCTCTCACTGATTTTTTTTTTCAATGTACCATTAGTGTTCATCAGCAGCATGGCCTCAACAGACTCAACTGCTCTGCATTTGACAGAAGCTCAGTTATCGGCACTGCATGCGTTGAGCGAGAAACGGAAGAACTGATGACATAAGCATGTTTTTTTTTTTTACTACAGTCTCTCCATATTCACAGTCTCAGGGTCATCTCATAGAAGAATGCTCGTCTTTTACTTTGTATGCACCCCGAATATTTCATCTGTCTGGAATCCACAATGCAAACCATCTTTATTTTGTGGGAATTTGCAGAATGCTGTCTATTAGTCGGCAAAATACATCCTGCCAGTTCAGAAATCTTTCCTTTTTTGTGTATATGTTTTATCTTTTGTCTTAAGAGCTTTTGTGGTGGTGTTGAAAAGCTGTTGGTAATTGAATCAGATCGTGGGCAGATCCAGGGGTGGGCACTGACCCAAGCTGATTGAAAGTGCCCCTGATTTCATCATTTGCTCATTGTTCCCCAGTTTCAAAATTCAAAGCAATTGCGAATGATTAATAAGATTTTTTTTGTACTTGTACTAGTGATCAGCTTTAATTGTTTCTTATGAAAATGTGCCGATTCATTTTCTTCATGAAATGTGTCACATTCACACATTGTAAGAATGTGTTTATTTATCCGTTTGTGACCTCAACAGTTATGTGTATGAGGGGTGGAGGGTGACCCTGCATGCACACACCTCATTTAACATATGTATGTCAGATTATGATGCTGAGCCAAGCTCCAGTCAACATTGATTGTGCATAATCCAACCTGTTCCACTTATTTGTAAAATAGGGTTCATTCATTGTGCATTTATTTTATTTCATACAGAAAGTCTCTCCTAATTGAATCGTTATAGTAACCAAATTTAATGCTGGTTAATGCAGCGTCATGTCAAAAAATCTCTTAATCTCTATTTGACAAACAGGACATCCAAGGGAGCTGTAGGTTCTCTTAATGTCACTTGTCTCACTTTATTTCTTTGATAAATGAACACATTCTATTTACTAAAATCCTTCACTTGTGGGAAATATATAGTTAGTTAATAGGATCAAGTTGCATTTAACAACAGAAGTGACAGAAGCAGCTCCTTGTCTGTACATGTTGCATAAGGAATGTTCTATCGTGTCTCTTATTACCAGTAATCAAAGGGCAACCTCCTTGTTGCATCATCCAATCAATATGGAGCACCCTCTGGCAATGGCCTTTTTGTGTTGAACCAAATGATTGAGTTCATCTTTGCTTTTTGTGCTGCTCTTGCTTTTCTAGAAGGGCAGCGCCACACAGTCTGTCTTGAATTTCCCATTAAGGCCCAATTAGTCTTTAATAGGGGATAGAAGGCCACAGGGGTAAACCATTCCAACCCTAAGCCTGCAAAAAGGAAGTTAATGGACAACCAGTGTGCTCAGTGACTTCAAACCGGTTACACTCATTTACAGATTAATTTTCTGCAGATTACAGCAGTTAATCTTTAAATGAAACCTTTACAAATCAGTCGGAACAGGCCGAGTACAGACATAAAATGTACTCAAGAGGTGAGACACAAGAGATTGAGCGTCAGCAAAGGATTCGGTTTCAAATAAGATCAGTAATAAGTTAATGTAAAAAATGACCAGCGTTTTTTTTATTTCTTTGATTAAGTCATTTATTTAAAAGAAATATAAATAATTAATTATTTTAGACAAAGCACAATTATTCTTACAGACATGCTGACAGGTCAGAGGACACGAGCCTGGTTTCCTCATCTATAGCTGTGATTGACTTCTAATGTTCCAGCGTCTCTCGGAGGACAGGGAGCTGGACAGCTGCCTGCACCTTTACCATGGATGTGTTTTCCATTGACTGTGGCGGTATAAGCCATGTTTCACCCTTCAGAATCCATCTGTAGCTGAATGCTGTTTTTAGTCGCTATCATTCATGCCATCAAGGGAACAAAGAAAAGGGGGGGCAAAAGGATAATCCTTTAGGATCATCTGTGTGTGGGTGGACAAGAGTAAGCGCAGCTGGCGCAGCCGCTCTCTCTCTTTCTGTCTCTCTGCTGTTGGTCTACCTCTCTCTTTTCCTTGTCTGTCCTTAACTAACACTGACTGCTGGGGTGTACATGTTGTACTCGTGGTTTCTGATTGGACAGCATGCACTATCTGGGAGGTGTTTTCGTGCACGCCGTCGGCGTTGAAGTCGGGAGCGCATACTGGGCATTGCCCGTTGCTTCTGCAGCTTCTGCATGTTCACACTGTCATTTGTATTTAAAGTCAATCACACTATGACATCTCAGACAAGCTGACCATCAGCCTGCCTCATATTGTTCTTGTCAGAAGATGAGCCGGGAAGAAAAATATCTATTTTATATGAACACATCAACATCCCAAATTCAAGATCTAGTAACAATTTATTTAATGCACATATTTGTAATAACATATATTATAAAGAAATTGATACACGTACAGTTATATGGCATAATTGTAAACAAATACTTCAGTCATATTTGTTTACATAATTCATAGAAAGTATTAATATGTAGCTATAAAATAAATTAATACATATTTTCATTGTGTCAAACTCAGTCTTGTTCCTCCAATGAAATTCATTTACAGTGCAGCATGATTTGAGATTGAGCAGGAAGCAATTTGAATGGCTGCTTGGAAAGGTGGCAGCCCTCCAGTTCCCACGCTGGCAGAGGGAACCTCATAAGTTGAAGGCTGTGTCCACGACATGAATGAATGCATGAGAGAGAGACCCTACACCTTAAAACAAAAGTGCTGCTCCATTATTCATGTCTTATGCTCTATGTTTGCATTGGGTCCTTCACACTTTTTGATTTACTCAGTGGAACAGAGTACATAAAAACACATAGATGTCATTCATTACCTGATGTTTACCTAAAGCAGGGTGTGCAGCTTGTGCCATTTGTTGCCTTTTCCAAGGAGGTTTTGTCCTCACTCATAACCCTACTGAATGGAATTTCCTGAGACTTAGTGGTAGAATGTGCCAGAATGTGCCAAATCTGACCTGCCATAACTCTGCTTTCTCCTCCTCTATCGCTGCATAGAAATAGTCCACTTTATACTGAAAATCCTCATTTGAGTTTTCTGAATATCCAGAATGAGCCCAAAGAGCTCTGAAGAGCATCAAATCAAAAGGCACCGGTTGCATTTACTTGACGTGGGAACGAAGCTCCCTTTGCAAAGACAAAGATATTGATCAGCCTGGCTAATGGTCTGCAGTAATTTCATCTTTAATCATCGGTGTCTTTAACTGACGGCATATATTTTCCTTATCCAAAATCCAAATCAATAAGTCCTTTGTCTTTGGAATGCTTATTCGCTAGAATTGATATGTGACGGTTCAGGGAAGATATAGCATTGCCTACAATCCCCATTTATGTTGCATTAGAACAAAGTGAACCCACTCCAAGGATTGCTGATAAACCAGAAATACTGTGTCGGTTATGGCTTTCCAAGTGGATCTACTTTTTGTTTGATCAACTGACAAGAAGGGTTGGGCCTTGTTGTTTTCCGGTTTGGCTGGTTTCATCTGTTGCACCACTTAAGATGGTGTAATTTCACGGGAACAAATGTAGCCGACATTTGAACGGTGTACTGTAAGTGGGAAAAGCCAACAGCAATCGGCATGAACTCGGCATGAACCTCCTGCTGTGGAGTAATTTCCTGGAGGTAATGCTGCGCACATGGTGCTGCTATAGTACTGCAAAAGTACAACTTCGGAGCCACCAGTCCAGTGCAGGTTATACTGCAATACATTATGTTGCTATTATATGTTAGAAGGAGTGATGCTGCAAAATATGGTAAATAAAAAAAAAAAAGATGGAATGCTGGACTTTGGAATGAACTTTGTCCTGCATGTAGGAAAATAGTCGACACAGCATATAGCCAACGCGAATAACATTCGCTTAACAAAGTCGTGAATCCAACTCATAAATCCATTTGCAACCATGAAGAGACAATCGACCAATGAGCTGAGCTGTAATAATATTGGTCAGTAATGGATGAAAAACTATGATGGCTATCATGAATATTTACCTCCACCGAGGCGAGGCAGAGGTTAGGGAATCGCTGGCGTCCGTCAGTCTGTCTGTCCCTCCGTCCGTCTGTTTGTTAGCAATATAACTCAAAACGTTCCAGACGGATCTGGATGAAGTTTTCAGGAAATGTGGGGAATGTTACCAGGAACAGGTGGTTACATTTTGGTGATGATCCAGAAGAGATCCTGGATTCTGAATCTCTTTGAGATGGTCTGAACCAGTTCATTCTTTCTTCTTTTTGTTGCTCTAAATTTTAATATTATGTCCTTTAAAAACAAATCCATTCTGGTGTGGCCCAAAATAAGAAATGACAGCTTAATAAAAGGATATTCCTCTTCTCTTTGTTCCTCCAGGATCCCAGAACGAAGCACAAGTTCAAGATCCACACCTATGGGAGTCCCACATTCTGTGACCACTGTGGGTCTCTGCTGTATGGCCTCATTCACCAGGGCATGAAGTGTGACAGTGAGTTCCATTTCTGCAACTTCTCCCTCAGTAGTGAGGAGATTTAGCAATAGATAATTTATTAAATCTCATAATTACATCTAAAAAAGTATAATTCTGCACTGATACGAGTTAATCCCGAACTAATGAATCAAACACATCCATTACTATTACTTGAAGTTTTCATTGATACATATAATGTAATATTTTCCGAGCAATTCATTACACTACTAAAGTACGTCATATGTCTTTGGGGATAGGCCCATCCAGATCAACCAGACAAACATGGCTGATGACATTCCCTTTGCACTACGGTGCTTGTGCAGGTCATTATTATTATAATAATTTTCCCTGGGACAGATTATTATTCTGTACGTTTCACGCCATGTGAACGGTCCTTCTATGGATTCACTACAACAATATTTATTTTCCTTAAAAAAACACAAACATGTTATTTGGCTCGGATGCATTGAGCATCATCTTTATCTGTATGTTCCTGACGTCTCTGCTCTCTCCTCTCGCCGTCCACGCAGCCTGCGACATGAATGTCCATAAGCAGTGCGTTATGAACGTGCCCAGCCTGTGTGGAACTGATCACACTGAAAGAAGGGGCCGTCTCTACCTGAAATGTGAGGTCAGCACGGACAAGCTCCAGGTCACAGGTAGGCTTGCTGTCTCCATGCTCTCCGTCGCTGGATCAATTTCCACACTTTGCCTTTTTTTTTTTTTTTGGTGATAACACATATCAAGTGAAGGCATCACACATTCACTCTGTAGCCCCTGTTGCTACCCCCCGCCCCCCTGGTATTCACTAGAAGGCTATTCTGCATGATCCTATTAGCTATTCCAACCCTTTTAATTACTGATGCCTCCAGTTAGGTCTAATGTAATGAGGCACTATTAATAACTTTACTTGTATTGAACATTAATGTCCTGAGAAATCTCAATATCTTTAGGGGTATTCTTCCAGCCATTTGTGTTAAAGATGCATGTCATTAGGGAAAGACCTGCAGGGAAAGACAGAACCCAACTTGTCCCACAAGAGCAAGCACTTTGGTGACGGAGGCAAGGAAACACTTCCCTTTAACAGGCAGAAACCTGTTAGAAGGAGGGACGAACAGAGGGAGAGAGAGAGAGCACACAAAACTACGGGGAAGAGAGAGGAATTAGTGCCATTTATGTCACAGATGATCAGTGTGGGTTTGTGTTTTTATGGGTGATAGGATTTTAATTTATTAACAGTTTAAACAGGTCTGCATGCTCTTTTTAATACAGTGAACCATGCAGGTTTACTTTGGTCAGACTAGTTGTATTCTTGTGTTGCATGAGTTTATCAGATGCAGGATTGTGTGTTTTTGCACTGGGGCCCATTTTGCCTTTTGTTTCAAGGCTTGCTGTAAATCCCCTCGATGCAGTGATGCCTTAACGCATCCGCCGGAACTATAGCGACAGCAAAGCGCTGACAGCAGGTGCACATAGCTATTCGATTGCATAGTTGCCGGGGTCAGTACATCGCAGGACACCGGCACTAGTCTTCAATTATCAAATTATCGCTGGAAGGAAGATGTTGAATGCGGGCAGAGCCGGTACAACGCCTACAAATATACTTAACACAATACATCGTACTTCAGTTTCCATTTATAAGGCAGATTTTAAATGACATAAAATAACTTAATTTTATGGTGACACTCTTGACAGACTGCTGTCAACCGACAGTCACCAATGATAATTGCGTGACTGTATAGTGTGTGTGTGAAAAAGGACACTTATTTCTCACTTGTTTCTATGTGTGTAGGTGTGTGTGTCAGGGATTAGAAACCGCTCTGCTGGTTTGAGAGAAACCCTGGAGGCTCCTGTGGTGCATAGATATATATAATTTATTACATGGAATTAGAATAAAGAATCCATTATACTGGGAATTCTGATGAAGCATTCCTTCCGATAAAGAGCAGGATAGCATGGTAATCTACACGTTAACAGTTCACGATAATAGCAGACTAAGGAGTAACTTTAAAAAACAGTGGTGTGGATGATTGTTAACACTGACACTATTGAAGGGAAGAATTCTCACTGGTAAGGAACAGATGTGAATAGTGCTGATGGTACTATTAAACAAAGGTAAAGCTGCTGACACAGACTAGTTCCCATTCCAGTGTGCCAACTGGATTTAAAACATACTTAAGTTACACTTAGATCTGTGAACGACTTCCAGCAGGGATTCAGCTCTGCTGCCTGTTGCTACAGTACACTGAGCTCGAGTACGCTCTCTGGAATGTAATCAGCCTTGTTCTGCTGATTCACCCTGTTGCTTATTATCGGCCCATTCATGCCCGCACACATTATTTATGGTCTTTTAAGGTACATCTCCTGGTGTGTCTCTTCCCCTCCCTCTCCCACTCTCCCCAGAAAACAAATGAATTATACTGTCGATCAATATTTTGTTGACGTGCCCTGTATGCTTCTGACTTTAAACTTCCTGCATTACATTACGAGACAAGTCTGCTCAGCATAATCCAAGTCAGACCTCAGAGACAGAGACGATCTGGATGTGACACAGAGATAGCAATATTAGATCATGAGTCACTCAGACACCATAGAGGTGCTTTGCAGGTTCCAGAAACATGTGCTAGTTTGTTGTTGGTCAGGAGGGTGAACGGAGAGGGGAACGAATGGTGCTGGAGGAGACAAAAGAAGTTGTGTCTATCTGGTGAAGGCCCACTAAACCCACTCGGCTTGTCTCCCTGCTAAAACACAGCTTCTCTCTGTCTGTTGGTTCTGTGAATGTCAACCGCCTCCCTGTTCGGTTCAGCAACACCATTGTCCATAGACATGGTTTTGGTGCTCGACCTGATCGACGCCATCTCAATATTCCTTTATTTATTCTCATTTGCTGCAGGAAAATATCCGTAGGCATGTGCAAACAAACAGCCTCGCTGTCTGCAGGACCTTTGGGAGTGCGTGTGTGTGTGTGTGTGTGTGTGTGTGTGAGAGAGAAACAGACGTAATGATCACATTTCCCTTTATATTCCCTTGTTGATTCACCCAGTTCTGCAGAAAAGCCTAATTTAACGTGCCCTCTGCTCTCCCTCGCACATCCCTCCTCTCTTTTTTTTTAAATCTTTGCATTAACCTCCTCGTTAGATGTATCTTCTTGACTTGAGTGTCCTGCTGTATATCCTATTTGTGGCACCAAAGCTGCTGTTGTTTTGTATGTAGGTGCAGTGTAGGTGTGTGTGGGTCATATTGGTTCTCAATGTGGATATAGATGTAGGTGGATCAAGGAAAGCAGATTTTACTTTTGAATCTCCTGGAGGTGCAGTGACCTTTACAATAAAATAGAAACGGCAGGCTAAATACTGTCAACAGCTTCTGGCTGAGGTAGCAACCGACAGTTCCTGTGTTCTTCTTTTACTGCTGATCATGTCTGATGTTTTATTGTTGCAGTGGAGTGCTGGCAAAATGGGTGAAAACATCTACATGAAAATTGGTCGAGAGATCATCCACTTATCAGGACATCAGAGGTTCAAGCCCCAGTCTCAATTGATAACTGCGTTGGTCGATGACAGATGCCCCTTTAACTGAAAGGTCCTTAAAAAATACCATAAGTATAAGTTATACTAATTATCAGATTACACAACGTATTCATTCATTATTTAGTAGTTCTAAAGTTTGAAATGTCCCACGTTAAATTTCATTTACAAAATACATGGAATCATGAGTCCCACTTAATGTCCCATCAGATTCAATACATTTATGACGCATCAGAGTTAATTTATTTATGATTTGATTCTGTAATTTAATGTCGCTGCATTCTACACTGTTTTTCTTTGCCATTTCACACTCATTCATATATAAAGTGTTAGTTTACTGGTGACTCCATTGAAGCCAATATTGGATTTTTCATGCAGCTTGTGTGTTTGCCAAGCGATGATCACTGTCCAATGATGTGAATGAGTTGCCACTGCCTCCACTCTAGCCTCTATACAGTACAGCCATTTCCGTTTCTTTGCAATGTCACTGTGCTGGAAAGCCCACAGGTCCTTGCCAAAAGAAAACTCACTCGGTCCCGCTGTTATATTTTCCTATGAATCGCGGGTGAGATGGAGCAGCTGACAGCACTTTGTGTTACACCAATGGCAACACTTTTCCACCGCAATGAGTTCAGCTTTGAAAGAGCGACGCCTCCCGTCTGAAACTGAAGATGTGCTCATTATCTACTCGACTCATACCAATCAAAAATTCAGTAAAGTCATTGTTAGCCCAAAGATCACGAATTGTTTTGAAAGGATCCTATTTTGATCAGAAATCTCGGCTTTTGCCTTTACGTTAGGACCATTTGCCTCCTGCCCAGCGGCTGTTTGGACACGTCAGAGGGAGCTCTGCTGAAGCTGCAGCAACGATCACCTTACAAATCTGTTTTTTTGACAATTGACTGCGTGAGCAGAGCTCGTATCCCCACCCACGTTGGGGTCCCCACGTCATCAGCATGCTTATCAGTAAATAATGAGCTGTGTTTCTCAGCTGAACTGTTCCTTTAATATTCTGTGGCGAGCGCCACGACTCGTGAATGTAATTCATCAGACTGAATGTAGAATTATTACAAATCAATAAAGAATTGACGTCCCATTGCCTTTAGTTTTCAGACCACACTAACTTCTGATTATGCCGCTCCTCAGTACTACAGTGTTGCTGATTTGATTACATTATGCTGCTCAATATGTCATTTTCGTTGCATTGCTAAGTAGGGAGTAGTCAGAGAACACAGCATTACAGCGAGAGGGTGGAGAGACAATCGCATGGGTTAAGTGTCATAGACTGTTTACACAGGGAGGTACAAAGCAGATATGGCTGTCATAATATTTAAGGTAGGGTCACCCTGTGTCAGATGGAAACCAGGACCTATGTGCTTGTTTCCCTGCGTGCACCACCACTATAAAAACAACACGTTGTTGTATCTTCACACACATGTGCACCTTATGCGCAGACACACACACACACGCACACATTACTACCATCCATCCATCCATTTTCTTCCGTAATCGGGTCGCGGGTAGTGCTGGAAGTGCAGTCTATGGGCGAGAGGCGGGGGCGGGGGGGATTACACCCTGCACAAGCTGCACAAGTGATGCTCTTCGTCCTCCTTCATCTACTTCAACATTCAAAGATTCACATTATGCCCCACATTATAGTGCTGTTGACTTGCATCCTAACAGTTGTTACGGGCCGTCGATATAAGCCTGCTTCCTCTGTGGTAATGTTTCTGTTTGTTTTTATTGCCTCCACCAAGGAGGTATAAGGAGGTTATTCACATTTTTGCTAAACATCAACAGATAGATAGTGCAGAATAAGTGAATTATGTACTTTAAGGCATATCCTAAAATGTTAAATAAATAAAACATTTGTATTTTCAATGAGAGATCAGTTTTCCTTTCATTGCCAGCAGCTGCAAGACCTTGGACTTATCTGCAGTACAGCTGAAAGTTGTTTTGACTCACACATCTGGTTTAGTTTATGGCATCCAGTAATATGGATGGAAAAAATTACTCTGTGCTCACCAAGCTATGACACACAGTCTAGAGTGCCCTCTGCAGTTCATTAGTGAAACTGTTTACTTATAGATTTATGACATAGATAGATTATACTACAGTATCTTATCTATAATCAATAAACACATATGATAATCCAAAAATCACAGACACACCACAAACATGCTGCAATTCATTACATCAGGATATGGTTATGCCAGAATAGTTTGATTTCATAGTTTTGTCTCGATTTTTGTAGTTCAAGTTCAGAGTTTTATCATTTAAGGTTAAACTGTGTGATTTAATATTTTCTCTTGTGTGACATCGGTCTCTCAGAGAAAATTCCTGTTACCCATTTTGGACTAAATGATAGCAATACTGTAAATAACCATTATTTACAAATTTGATTATTTGTACACAAATTATATTTATATAGGTGCACAAGCTATGCTACGTTAGTGTGAACAATGTCTCTCTATTGGTTTGTCTATTTGCTATTTAGATACTGTGACTTTACATACAATCCTAACCTTATACATTGCTTCCCTGTCTTAGTATCTTTCCCTCTGTGTGTGTGTGTGTGTGTGGGTGCACGGTTGTCCTGTCAGTACTGTGTCTCCAGTTTCGTCCAGCAAAGACAGGAAGTTTAGCATACTGAACCAGAGTCTTCGTCTCAGGGTCAAAGGTCAAATCTCATCTTCTCTACTCAGGCAGTGTGACTGACAGGGACACATGGAGACATATCTTTGTTCTCCAAGGACCAAGCAAGAGAGACATCCGCCCTGTCCCTGTGGAAATGAGTCATGTGTAGTTAAATACAGCATGTGTATGTAACTGTGTGAATGTCTGAGCATGGGAAGAGATATGTTTGCATATATATATATATATTGTGTGTGTGTGTGTTGTATTTTGACTCAGTCTGGCAGTCCTCCAATGTGCAGAGCTAAGAGAGAGCTAATGTCCCTGGTGTGTCATTGTTTACTGAACACCTAAATGCAGGTAGTCAAGAAAAGAACTCTTTTCTTTCCCTGTTCTCATTTGACATTTCACGCATTGCTTCAAAGAAAACGCTTGATCTGTCAAACCAAATTAATTTAAGCTTGAGAAACCATTAAAAAAAATGAAACCGATAGATTTTCTAATCATTTATGAAGCCGTTTTACTCCATCAGATATTCGTACTGTATTTGTTTGCTGATTATTATTTTGTGTTCTGAGTAAAGTAAGGATTAATATATCTATTGACACATGATTTATTTCTCCCTATGGTTTTCCCATCAGTGGGTGAAGGTAGAAACCTGATCCCCATGGACCCTAACGGCCTGTCTGATCCGTTTGTGAAGCTCAAGCTCACGCCAGATCCCAAAAACGAGACCAAGCAGAAGACCAAAACTATCCGCTCCAACCTCAACCCCAAATGGAACGAGACCTTTCATTTGTAAGTAAATGACCTGTGGTCACTTTTCTTTCTCTTCCTTGCTTTCTCTGTTTCATTAGTAACGACGAATTAATTACTCATTTTGGCGTTACTATTTGAAAGCCTCCAGAAATGAAGGGAATTGAACTATTTTACACTTTTCTCCAACGTGTCATTCTACTAACACTAAAGGTGTCATGAACGTTACCTTTCTGTGCTGTATAGCAAGCTGAAGGCAAACGATAAGGACCGCCGCCTGTCCATAGAGGTGTGGGATTGGGACCGGACCACCAGGAATGACTTCATGGGGGCGCTTTCCTTCGGTGTGTCCGAGCTCATGAAGTCTCCAGTCTGTGGCTGGTAATTCTCATTTCATTGTCCTAATTGTCCGAAAGAACGCGGATACAAGCTGCTGAAATGAGCCTTTTTGTTTGTGTCTGTCCTCATTCTCCATGTCTTTCTCCTTTGTCTCATCTTGAATCTGTCTTCCAGGTATAAACTGTTGTGCCAGGAGGAGGGCGAGTACTACAATGTCCCCATCTCTGAGGAGGATGATGGGAATGAGGAACTGAGGCAAAAATTTGAGGTGAGGATTCTCTTTTCCTATTGACTTTTTGCTGCTGCTGGACTCTTTGCACTTGGATATCACTTATACAGTGAACTGCATTTTGCATATTTATACCCTTTGGTCACAGGAATCTCACATGGGATAAATTGAGGAAGCCTGGAATGTGTCTTTTTTGCAGTGATAGCAAAATAAATCTACCAAATAAAATTAGGAAATTACATTCAGAATTATTAATATTTTTACCCAGAGCCTGTCTCACTTCTTCCCTTAAAGGCACACAACACTCCCTCCACTCTTGTAGGTCGCCCCATGTTCTAGTCTCTTCTGGAAATAAGTTTTATCTACTGCCATTTCCATCCTTTTGGCAAAGTCCACCACCATCTGTCCTTCTAGGTTCTCCTGTTCTGAAAACCAAACCTGCCCATCACTTCTTCATCTCCTCTGTTTCCTTCAAAACGTTATGTTAGCGGTTATGGTCTGTCTCAATGTGCTCAATGAGTTTTTCAGGTCATGGAGTCATCTGTGTCCTTTTGACCAAAAATGATTGACAGAAAAATCGATTATGAAACACTCACACACGCACACACGCACAGACACGCACACACACGCACACACACGCACACACACGCACACACATGCACACACACGCACACACACACACACACACACACGCACACACACACTTCTCAGCTGAGGTCCCTGATGAGGCACATTTTCCCAGCCCTTTCCTCCATCCACTCTGCTGCATGTGTCTGTCCTGCTGAGAGTGATGTGGTTTTTCTTTGTGGTTCCCTGATTGTCTGCCTCTCAGTGGGAGCCAAGGTCCCTGTTATTTCCGTGGCATTTCTGCTCCACATTTTGGAGAATTCTGGGAAAATTGGGACCAATTTGAAAGGCACAATGTCAGAAAGGCCATGGCAAAGAAAATTGACCTGACTTTGGCATTGGAGGGGGGGGGGTTAAATCATGAATCCTTTTAGGATGAACTGTGAATGTCTTTGTGGTTCTCCCTCTTTTTTCCTGGCGCTCTCTGCCCCCCTCCTGTGCTTGGCGAGACTTACACTGTACAAAAGCTTCTTCATCCTGTGTCACATTGTCATAGTTAATGCAAGCCTTTCTCCTTCTCTCCCCTTCTTGCCCCCTGCTCTCAGGACTGCCAAATTAACTTTAATCTGAAGGTAGCTCCTCTCCTCTCCCTCTCCTCACGTCTATTAATTTTTATCATCGTCATGTTGTTGCAAATAGATCTGATTTAATATCCATTCGTTTGTGGTTTGGATTTCATTTAAGAATGAAGGTGCAATTCTAATGGAGGAGCTCCTCTCCTCCATTAAATCAGTTTTTTTTTTAGTATTTCGAACAACGATTTTCTATTCTACATGTGGAACATTGATCTCCTGGTAAGAGCTGAAATGGGTGTCTGTTGAAAATGCATCTTCTCATTTCTGTTCTCGCTGTTTCTTAGTCAGAGGATTGCCAGTAAATCCTGATGTTGTGCTGCTTCCAGTTTGTGGCTAAACATTTGTTTGCATGTGTATCCATGTATTCTCTATGTGTTCTGTCAGTGGATCACTTTGCCAATCTACATCACGTTTGTTTACCTCATTTTCACGGCAACTGTGACCCGAAGGTTTATGAGCATTATTCCTTAGTCTCTTTTACTTCGTCTGCTAAGGCTGGACATGACAAATTTAAGTCCAGTCTGTAAATATCTATTGTAGCCACTGATTACACCCCAATAATACTGACTAATACTATAATATTGTGGACAACAGATCATTTCTACCCTTGGAAAAACAAGACCAGTTGCGTCCACTAGATGCTAGCGTTGGACTAAAATAAAATTGAAGTAGGTAGAAGAGTGAGAGAGAGATAGAGAGGGGGGGTCCTTTCACAATTTTTATTCCTCATTTTTGAAATCTCTCTCATCTTTAAATTGTTCCAATTTTCACATTTAAAAAAACAAAGATTTAGCTTTTGTTTTCTGTTTCTCTTGGTGTTTTTAGTAAAGGCAGGGTTTTCAGTTGGTGTTCAGTTCAATTTCCTGTCACTTGTGTGTGTGTGTGTGGGGGGGGGGGGGGGGGTTGTACAAACTTCAGAAAGAAAATTGTTGTCAGGGATGGTTTGATCTTATTTTCCTCTGCTGGTACAGATTTTTTTAATCATTCTTATTTTTGTTATCTTGAGTCCAGGAAATGCTGGACTGTGTCACAAGAAGCTGACGCAGCGCCCCATCAAGACTAACGAACACTAATTTATGTAATTTGTGAAACTGATGCGGAGTCTTGATCCACCATGTCTTTGGATTACTCCCCCACATTCTTTTTTTATAATAGTGACTTGGTTGACTTAGCTGTTGTGGCTTAGGTCTGGACTGAAGTGGACTAAGTGCGTCGGCCCTTTCGGCTCCCTTTTTCATGTGGTTTCAGGACCATGCAGTTGTGGAAGACTCTGATCAGGTGCGTGAGGAAGGATGCAATGCTGCCGCTCGCTCCGCTCAATCAGGCTCTTTTCATTGGCTAAAGCTTACAGGTGTGCTGTGATTATATGCAGTCTGTTCTGCTTTGCTTTTCTCTGCTGCTCTCAGAGCCGACTATTGCAGATGCCTTTAACAAAACTAAAGCTGCTCAGCATTGGTTTCCTCAATTCCAGAAAAAAATAATTATCTTTTGAAATAGTTAGAATGTGCATTAAATGAATGCCGAAGTGATTTTTTAGGTGCAATGCGATAAATTGGATAATTTATCCTGTTAGAATGTTTTTGGCCCATTTTAAGAGCCCATTTTACAGCAAATGCGAAGTCAAAAAATGTATTTATCAATCCAACTGGAGTTGATCTTTATCAATGATTTGTTTCTTAATTATACTCTCAATGAGTCACAGAGTTGTCTCACATTGCGGTGTGACGGCGTTTGTGGATAGTAAAGGGACTTCATTGTCTAGTGAAGGTATCATGGGAGGATTCCTTCTCAGTCAATTGATTAGGAATTACTTTTTTTTTGTTAGCCCAGAAGTCGAAGGAAATGTTACTATTTAATATTTAACATAGTACTTGCTAAAGCGAACCAGTGCTCTGTTGTGTGCATTGTGTAGGTGCAGATGGCACCATGATGTGGAGGATCAAGCATGAGTTTGGAGCTGTGGTCTTGGCTCAGTGTGAATTCTGGAATTGGAGAGTTGATTGTGTCTTTGAGCAATAAGCCTTCAGACTGCCATGAAGACGTAGAGATTTTAGTTCATTGCATTGTTTTCTATAGCAAGTTTCTTGGAGCATCTTGCCACCCTGGGAATGTAAGCATGACATTGGCATGCGAGTTAGAAGAGGAATCTTTTCTTACATTACATTCTTACAATAATATTGATCCTATTTCCAATTATTCAATTATGAAATAAAATATTTGCAAGTGACTACTAATCAGCCACATACTAATGGACATTGTTTATAATGTCAGTGAACTTCATGCGCTCTCTTAATAATGGTGTCATAAAGAACTTGAATCTACAGCAGTTATATGTTGAAATATTCGCAGTCAGCGTAGCTCGCAGTACGCCAAACATGATGCCTCAGATTTGTTTGAGAACATTTCTCTCTTCATCAAAGAAACAATTTTCTTCTCTCTTTTAGCCTCAGATAAATGTTTCATAATCATCATTTTAATTAGCATCACGTGTAAATGAGCATGGCTTGGTCCCAGCCAGCCTCAGGTATTTTATTTTTTTGTCAACAATGTAACACAATGAAACAAAATGTATCCTTCTGTTGCGACAATTCTGTACATCTGTTTAAGATGCTTCTGTTATTATGGGGCCATGTTTGATTCCTTTTGCTTTGCAGTGGTGCCACATTTTGATTTCATTCCTTAGATGATGAATTCTGCTTATCAGTCTGCGTATAGATGTTAATCACACAGCTGCCATTTTCCTGTGACGGCGCTCTCCTGCGCTTCCGCTGTGCTGTGTACTGTACCGGGGTAATGTCTTACTGGCTGTTCCGGACTGAAGGCAAAATGAACGCAGTGAAACACAGGAAATTGTGTTTCACTGCGTTCTTCATGTTGTGTGTCAAATTGGAAGTGCAGATTACATGCTTTATGTGCATCTCATGCACGTTTTTTTTTTTTTTCCCTGAGTGCAGAAAGCCAAGTTAGGCCCAGGTAAGAAGGCGATCTCCGAGACAGACGGCAGCCACCCCATCCTGCTACCTTCCAGCAACCTGTGCCAGGTCAAACTCAGTGACTTCACCTTCCTAGCTGTCCTAGGGAAAGGCAGCTTTGGAAAGGTGAGCCAGCTGTGATCACCCCGAAAATGGAGGATAGCCGACAACGGACAGCATTAGGTTGATTATCTTCTCCTATTCGCCTATGAAGGTCATGCTGTCGGAGATGAAGGCCAATGAAGAGCTTTACGCAGTGAAGATCCTGAAGAAGGATGTGGTGATCCAGGACGATGACGTGGAATGCACCATGGTGGAGAAGAGAGTCCTGGCCCAACCGGACAAACCGCCCTTCCTCACACATCTCCACTCATGCTTCCAGACTGTGGTAGGTTAAATGCTCCCGGGCACGTATCAGGACAAAGTACTCCAGGTCAGGTCAAATTAATTCATGGAGGGGCTTTTAGCTACTAAACAGCTTAGTCATGTGGTGTGGTTGCGAACAGCAGAGGACATGTACGACAGGGGCACTTATTAAAATAGAAGGAGGAACAAACAAACGCACAATTAGAAGTCTGAGGCGTGTGTTTGAGTACGGTACAAACGCATGCGTCTGTGCATGCATGCACTGCACGTGCTTAATATTGAAGATGAGTCATGCTAAATGTGACCGCAGCTTGAGCACTCTCAACTTATGATTAAAGAGACATTTATTTCCTGCACACATACGCACGTGATACCTATTCACAAAGCGATATTGCATTGTCTTGAAAAAGAACAAAGGAAAACAAAGACGTGCACAACCTCGCGTAGAATTCTTGAAGCAACTGGACTGAAAATGTTCCACCTCTCATCCAAGAGGAGGGCATTTCTGGCAGGGTGGTTCCCATTGTGACTGCTGTCACAATGGGAACCAAATGTCAAGCTTGACGCTCTCAGCAATGCCCAACTCCTCAGGCACTTTGTAGTCTAGCAAAAGAAATCCAAATGTTCTGTAATGAGAATGCCTCTTGTAAATCTACACAGCCGCCTGATTGTGTTCAAACACGGCCAAGCTTACTCTCATGGTCACAAACTCTAATATCTCCACACTTTATTTGCAGACTTTTCTGAATGAAAGGTTCTGCATACTCACACAACACAATAGGAACATTCTAGCTTCCAGAGTCAGAAGGTTTACACACCACTTGACTTCAAATAACTTAAGAAGCCTTAATTCATTTCTTGTTTGCATTTAATCTGAATAAAAACAGAGCTGCTAGCGATGGTCTGCCGGGCATTCTGCTCAGCAGACATCAGCATAGCTTTGCTGCCAGTATGGGTCTACTCTGAAGTAAAATGGCTGGTTTGGATTTTGCTGGAAAGGGACTGCCAAACAAGCTAAACCAGGGTCAGTCCGAACTGTCTGAGCAATGCGAGATCAGCACTGCCAAAGAGAATACTTTCCGACAGCTATCCACTCCATTAAGCTCTGTGTTTATAGGCCTTTTAGGTCATCTTGTGTTCGACAGCATAGCGGCTAGAGCGAGGCTGTAGTGCCTCTCTGATTGGATTACTTTTAGTGAATATAAATGAAGCTTCATTTTGAAGTGCCAAATAATGAATGCTTTTCAGCCCATCTACACCTAACGCCTCTCTTCTGTTACCTCTTTCTCTGATCAAAGGATCGCCTGTACTTTGTCATGGAGTACGTGAATGGGGGAGACCTCATGTACCATATCCAACAAGTGGGCAAGTTCAAGGAACCTCAAGCAGTGTAAGAAATGTCACTTGGTCGCTATGGTCGTAATCCTTCAGTTGTCAACCGTTTGTACTGGCATACAGACTTTATATACTACAATAATTGTTGTTTTAGTTTTTACAAAACACCATTTTATAGCGTTAAGCCTTTGTGAAATACTATTAAATAGTGCACACACTGCATTAATACTGCAGCAAGCATGTGAAGCTCTCGCCACCATGGGGTCTTTGTTTGTGCAGCAAGGCTGTCTCAAAGCATCTTGTGTTCCCTCAGTTTAATGTCTTCAAACATGTGGCTGCTATTGCAGGTTCTACGCAGCAGAGATCGCTGTTGGTCTCTTCTTTCTCCACTTGAAAGGCGTCATCTACAGGCGAGTATTACCAAGATTACACAACTTAATAGTGCAAGTAAAGCCTAATAGCATAAATATAGCGCATGCTTTCTTCAAATTCAGCGTTGATGATAATCAATATGTTTGGTTTTCTGTAATGATGAAGTCTTTGCATATGCCTTTCTAAAATGTTGAGTGTTTCATCTCCTCTTTCCTGAAAATACTACCGTTAGTTTGTTTCAAAGGCAGGTCGGCATTTTGCTGGATGTTTTAAATATCCGTGTACTTCCACAGGGATCTGAAGTTGGACAATGTGATGCTGGACGCCGAGGGACACATTAAGATTGCTGACTTTGGCATGTGTAAAGAGAACATGGTGGACGGGGTGACCACACGCACCTTCTGCGGCACTCCGGACTACATAGCCCCAGAGGTAAGTCTGTGCATGGACAGTGTGAGTGCATGTTTTAACGTATGAGGTCATCTCTGTCAGTGTGGTCTGAGCCTGTGTCACCCTTGTGCACCACATTGAGGTTACTGCCTCAGGACAGGCACGCACGCACACACACACACACACACACACTTGCATGGCATTAGCTAACCAGATGCCCAGAGTGTCCGTCTAGTTATTTTCGCTCAAGCCAAATACAGCAAATACAAGATGGGGGGAGTGTCCATGTGTCAAAAAAAAATTCTGAATCAATTTCTATAATGTTTTCATTTTAGTGAAATGCACTAATTTGTAGATCATTGCCATTTGTGATCATGATTGTTGTAGAAAACTAGTTATTGGGCTTGTGTTTGTTTACTGGCATCATCCATACATGAAATTTCCACATGCTCTCTTTTATTGTCATCTCAAAGCGGACGTTACTTTTCCTTGTACCCTTACACGCCACATCGGCACGCGCTGACAGCCTTAATGTGCTGATATTGCCCAGTGTGTGCACTATGCCCTCCTAATTATCCGACATACACTGAGATGTCAGTCACCGCTGGGGAATGGTGCTGGACAGTTTTCTTTATATGCTGTGCAGTAACTCTTAATTCAGGTTGTCTGATAGAGTATTTTGTAAATGTAATACTTTGTGGGAAGTATCAGATGGCTGTTCAATTGGCCAGGATCACCCCCACCCCCCGATTTAACCTCCTTGGTAGAGTTACTAATTATTTAATTCATAATTATAAACGAAAATAGTGACAATAACCTATTATTTTTATTAGGATAGTGTAAATATTATATATAAATATTTAAACCGGGATAAATGTATAAGGACAACAAAACCATGAACATTGCAGCAGTAGATTTGAACGTTGTGGAACCGATTTCTTTTATTTCATTATCTGATTTATTTTATTGTCAGCCAGCTGACTTTAATGGTTGGCTGGGTTATTGATCTTCACTAAAACTGCTCTGACGGACTGGGATGTTAATCCCACCCCATGGACGCAGGATGAACCTGCTGTGACCATTCAGAATCAGACTGACGCTAATGCGTAAGCCGGGGATGACACAGTGGGAGGTACGGGCAGCCGCTGTTTTCATCATGCTTTACGCTGGGGCACACATTTAATGTCACACACATGGTCACACAGTCATAGGCATTACAGCATCACATGCACATAATGCTGCACACAGATACATGTTTGTGTGTGTGTGTGGTGTCTGTGGACATGCAGTGCCAAAATCATGCAGATGCTCAAAGACATTCCTAAATTGATGGTGACTTTTCAGATATTCTCTGGGGAAACTGCTGCTCAAATTGTGTGTGACAGCAGGATCAACAGTGAATTACTGGCTGAGGTTTACAGCATGAAAAGATGTTTCATACAACCCGGAGTTTCTTAAGTGGTCCTTGAAAGAGACAAGGAACGTCTCGGTCATAAAAATGTATTGCAGCTTCACGTATCACGGAAAGTCAAGATTAACACATTTACAGTTTCAGTATCTGAACTCATACTCAGAAAACATACGAACAAGGTATTATAGTGGGTTTTTGTGTTCAAATGAGCTGCAATAGTTGGGTCACTTGTGGCAGGTGTCGGCTTGTTTTTATTTCAGCACGTGTGAGATTAGTGTGAGATGAGAAATATGTTCCCATTTCACCTTCTCTTTGCACTTTATCATCGCACGGAGCCACGGACCGTACTGTGGCAGCACATTTCTATGTAGCACACATGTGACAGAATGCCGCACACACACACACATGCTCGCACACATTTTTTTGCTGTGTTTTCACTGACCTACATAGTCATTGGGAGCTCAGACTGTCTGGGAGAAGTGCCCACACTAATGTGAGTTTACACCTCATTGACTTTGACACAGTGAGGAGCAGATAGTGAGGAAGAGAGAAACAGACACATTTTTGTCTGGAGTTATGCCTGTGATTTTGACCACGGGATCATTTCTGGTGATTCGTTCTGGTGCTTTTCCCAAATAATGAATAATAAAGAGTAGCAAAAATTCTAGAAATTATTACGATATTATCAAAAAAAAAGTTGCATGAAGAATCTGGCTTGAGTTAGAATAGCACAGCGAGTCACAGCGGAGCTGTCAACAGGCCACATGCTTGTGCAGTGGCAGCTCCAATTTTAAACTTCACTAATTACCAAGAACTGAAGCCAGCATTTTGAGATCAGAGCTCTGCTGGTTATGCTAAAATCACTTCATCTGCAGATGAGAAAAAAAAAAGAGTGAGGTGAGAAACAGGGTGAGAATAGGGGTTAAAAGGAGACAGCGATAATGAAACAGACACACGAAGAGCAACGGGATGCAGACATCCAAGAGACAAGATGGTGGAGAAGTCTCTCGTTTCACATTTAGAATTGAAAAATTAAGCAATGAGTAAAAAATCTTCATCTCTTATCTTCTTAGCATTCCTTTAAAGTTTAATTGCATAACCTTCCCTTCGTCTCTTCTCTGGCCTCAGTACACCACATGTGTATTTACTCTGGTGTAAGTACTTCACATATGCTCTTAATATTTGTAATTAACATCCTTGGCTCATTCCATTACAATATTTAATGGTGTCATCTGTTTTGCATTGGCAACCTCAGCTATAATTGTTTTCTACTATAAAGGGCCGCTCTGCAGATTTTACATCAGAAATGGAGTTTCCTCGTCATGAGGAGTCCAGTGAACACATGAAAACACGTCTTCTGCAGTTCTGCAGCGAAGTTCTTTGAAATCCTCACAATTCTATGACATTCAGCTTCCATTTAACCCCCCCCCCCCCCTCTTAGTTTCCACTATTATCCACTAAATTAAAGGTGCGGTTCATCTCGCCGCTCACCTATAACCCCTAAGGCTGCTCATTACAAGAATATCATCAGTGAATGAAAGCAACCACAACAGGGACAAACAGTTCTGTGGAACGCTTTCATGAACAGACCACTAAAGCCTAGTCTGATTCATTTGTTCCAGCGCGTTTCTCTTAAGGGCAGCTCCGAGGACAACAGAGAGGCGGACATTTGCCATGTTCAACCACGGTGCATTAATCTTTCATCTTTTTCATCTTTCATATGTTTCCGTATAGAGGACGACGAGCGGAGGGGAAGAACCTGGTTCTTGTGTGTGTGTGTTTATGTATTGAGGAGAGTAACCTTGAATTGCTAGCAATCTGATCCACAAATGTCATGTAGCATTAAGGCTAATGGGAGAGAAAGAAACGTCTGCAGCAGTCCTCAAGCACAGAGACAAACACACACACACACTGTGTATACAATATAGTGACAAATAAAATATAATGCAAAAAAATAGTTCCACTCACAAGTCACACTCTAATAAACACAACCCAGTAAATGGAGGGAGAGAGAGATGCATTGGCCTCATGCAAGCAGCACAGCAGACAAACACGCTGTGGTCAATAAATAAGTGTAGAGCAGTAGATCAAGGTTGAACATGCGGTTCCACAGAGTACAAAGGTCACTGCAACCTAACCTGTCTACTGGTGCTGTTGCAGACAGGCGATGGGAGGGGGTTAAGGGAAGAGAATCAACAGCAGAGTCACATTAATGTGGCACAGTTTGAGAATGATCCACACAGACACTTTTTGCTGTACTCTAATTGTCCTGTCTGTTTGTTCTTGCTTCGCTCTTATTACCTCCGCCGATGAGCTTATGATTCCGCCTGCATTGGTTTGTTTGCATGTTTTTTTGCAGTCAAGTTTTTTTTGGGGGTTGCAGTCAAGTTATAGTTATGTGTTCCTCAATATCTCGGTTGATTATTAACCGATGTTTATGAAATTTGTCATGTACCACCACTGTTGCAATCCAAATTTTCCCTTTTCCTTATAGTGGAGGCTTTAAAAAAAGTAAAATTCTTGTAAAATCTGCATTCAATTCACTAACCCTAACCAAAAAGCACAGACATAACGGGGTTGATAATATACACTATCATGCAAAATATCTCCTGTATATCCTTTCTTCAGCTTCTCCACCGTATTCCATAGCTCCTCCATCAGGCTGTCAGTGACTCCCTGCCCGGATGTCTGTTCTGCATGGCAAATTACACAGATTACGTAAAGCTGGTTTGAAAATGAGACATAAAATATTCATATTATATTTATTTTTTTAACAAAAAAAAAAGCATGAGGAAGCAAAGGCCACACGTAATCTGAACTTTCTCGAGTTGCATCAGTTGATGCTTTGTCTGTCGCAGCTTCATTTCTCTGCTCATCCAAAACACTCATCATCTCTCTCTGAGCAGAGAGAGGCTGTCTGCACCAGCCATCCCATCATGAGTCTATGTGATAGCAGTCAAGCTCTGTCCCAGGAGGTTTGCCTCAGACAGGCAGCAGATTAACACAACCCTCATCTCTGCCGTCTCTAGAGCTGTGACACCTGCAAAGCATTTAGGTGCTTCCTTTCTTTTTAATTGTAAACTATTAATGCATCAGCTAGAGTAGAAGTAGTATTGATAGCCATGATAAAATATGGATCAATTCTCAAATATTTGCATCGTATTTCTTAAATGACGGATGAGATGATGATTGTTGAGTTTGGGCAGGAATGACATCCGGCATAAAACTTTGCCAGAATTAAGCATGCAGTCGACTAGAGAATTGATTTGCCGTGGCGACCGCTGACGGGATGAGCCGAAAGAGGAAGAAGAAGATGGTATGATGTTCTATAGACATTGTTTGAGTACAACTTTATTTAATATGCATTCCGATCTGATCCTAACCAAAACAATTATTTTGACATAAAAAAAAAATACAAACCATTGTAATATGTGTGCGTGGAAGATTGTGCACATGCCCGCCTTTATGTATGAGGATTAACACGTGGATGTCCTGCATGTCCGACTGGCTCTCATCATCTTTCGGGGCAGGTTCATAGTGGTGCAGCATAGGGATGGAGGAGTGTGTGTGCGTGTGTGTGTGTGTGTGTAGGTGTGTGTGTGTGCTCCCATGGGCATAGCAGAGGTCAGGTGTTTCACAGAGAAGGTTATAGTTATACAGGATAGATTTGTGTTTCACATAACAAGGTGTATTGTGTGTATATGCTTCATATGCACATACAGACTTGCGTTTATGTGTGTATTTATGCAGTACTTTCATCATGCCAGAGTGAATGTGGCGAAAATAGGGGGTTGTCCTAGAGCGGAATGGATGAGGCCAGATGTTATCAGCAAAGGTCATGAAGCTGTGTGTGAGCGTGTGCGTTGGTGTGTGTGTGTGTGTGTGTGTCTGTGTACACGTATAAATGTGTTTTATTAAGCGTGTGTCCATGAGCTTGAATTTCATAAAATACCAACTGCTGTTACGGAGCTTCAGAGAACCATTTCATTGTGCATTTGACTGTTTGTGTTGTGACTGACGGAAAGAGGAAGAGGAAGAGGAAGAGGAAGAGGGCCCGAGATCCGTTTGTTGCCCGAGAAACCGGCACGGTTCAGAGAGGCGTTCCTGGATGCAACCTCACATGCATTATTATAATTTTATGCTTTGCTGTGGCATTGCATTTAGACGTCCATCCATCCATCCATCCATTTTTACCTCCTCCGAGACAGAGGTTTTGTAATGTAGGTTTGGGACCACTATCTTGAATTTCATCCGGAGTCAGTAAAAAATATTTAATTTTAACATTGAAAACCCCATTTACTGATTCAAAAATCTAAATCTGTTGTGTTAAAAATACACAACAACTCCAATTCACTTTTACACACACACAAACACATGCACACAGACTGGAAGCAGACTGCACATCCACACCCATATATCACGGATCAATACAAAGTTTGACCACTCAAAACTGCAAAAATAACTATGAGATATAAACCACCTTTTGACAAATGAACATACGGTTGCCAAAAGAATTTTAATGACAGCTTCACTGTTGTTTTATCCTGACTTGTTCTTGTGTGAAAAAAGTGTGACTGTGGTTTTCAAACATAATTTAATAAGATCAGTTTTTCAACCCATGGGTGCGTGTGTGTGTCTGCACACACGCTTTTTTATCCGCACCTTCCTACGCACCAAATGCTTGCTCCCTAGTGTCTTGTCTTCTTAGCTAAACTGTATTGAAAGTTATTGTTGCAAGTTCTGTGAGTTTAGAATGTGTGAAACATGAATTTCAAACTTTACACGTCTAAATCAACGTTCGTTAGTTTTTATCAACATTCAATGTTGTCTTAGTCGTTTTTTCATTTTGAGCTGCTTCACTATATAAAACACATCGATATTCATCTTATAACTATGTGCTGAGATATGCTGTCTGCTAGATTTAGTAAATGTTAGTGAGTAGTGATCCCTATGAAATATATTACTACAATATATATTGTCATGTAATGAACTTCAAACATCTTTAGCATGATTGAGGAAACATTAATTGTTTTTGCATCTCATGCATTTTCTGAGACTGGAGGACCTCAACAAATGTTTAGTAAAGTTTTCTGAATTTAAGTAAATCAAAATAGCAAATCAGCCAAAAATATTTTGCTTTGCATCTCAAGATACTCTTTTAAATGTAGAATTGTTTGTTTGTTTGAATGGACTCCTCAATGCTTTCTCTTCCTCCCTCCCCAGATCATTGCTTATCAGCCATACGGAAGCTCTGTAGATTGGTGGGCATATGGAGTTCTGCTCTACGAAATGTTGGCAGGACAGGTGAGTGGAGTAAGCACACACACTCACACACACACACACACACACACACCAGGTTGCTCACGGATTGCTCATGGCCACGACCTGTTGTAATGAAAAGAATGTGTTAATTCCGGATGATTTGTGGAGCACTGTCAACACGTTTAATATCATGTCTTTCCATCCCAGCCTCCATTTGACGGAGAAGATGAAGATGAGTTGTTCCAGTCTATTATGGAGCACAATGTGTCCTACCCAAAGTCCATGTCCAAAGAAGCTGTCTCCATCTGCAAAGGGGTGAGTTGAAACTCATTAATGAAGAGTAGTTTGCCATGATGAATAAGCTTTCTTTTTCTGTTTTACAAACACATCTAGATTAATCAAAAAGCAATTTGTCTTCAGACTACTGGGATTTTTGGGACTTTAATACTTTAACTCCTTGTTGGAGGACTGCCAGTTCAGCTTCATGGAGGAACATCAAGAGGCTGCTTTAAGGCTTTTCTTAGATTTATGGAGCCCAGTTATATTTAATGCATTTTTAAATACTGTCTATGAGTTTATCAAAGTTCCCTCATTGAATTAAATCTGCACTTGAATGATACAGACCAAATTACAATAGAGTATACCTACTCAAATTTAAGCCACCATGTTCATAACGATGAATCTAAAATTATTGTCTCAAATATTATTTTTAACCTCAAGCGTTGAGTCTGCCTCTGCCTATTAAACCAGTGGTGCAAGTAACGGGTAGCTAGTTGCTAGGTATATAGCGGGTATATGACCGCCAGATATCCACAGACAGCGGGAACTGAACAGCACAATGGGTCAGTGCAAGTCAAGCAGACAAATGCGAAAACAAACCGTGCCTGTTTTTATATCGAGAAAGGTTTTGACGCAATTAATGGCTTTACTGAAGCTCAATGACATTTTTGGTCTGCAAACCGGAGAACCTAGAGAAAACCCGCTTGGCAGCATCAATTATTATTAT
This sequence comes from Brachionichthys hirsutus, assembly GCF_040956055.1. NCBI lineage: Eukaryota > Metazoa > Chordata > Actinopteri > Lophiiformes > Brachionichthyidae > Brachionichthys > Brachionichthys hirsutus. The sequence continues at coordinate 7,607,426 of NC_090913.1, forward strand.
TTTCTGCATTAACACTCAAGGACTTTTTGAAAAGTTGAAACAGCTCCCATGTTTCCAGTCAGCACTCAGGAGAAGCGAGGTTGAATTTAATAGTCATAATGATGCGTGAGTGTTTTTATATTTCGTTAAACGGTATTAGTAACAGATCGAAACAATGATTACAGACTGTCTTTGTAACATGAACTAAAGTTTAGGAGAACTGCCAAGTTAACTGAGTTGCATGTGAAGGTGTGTGTGTGTGTATCTCTCACAACTTTGAAAAACACACACTGCTTACAATACCAGAGGCAGGGAGCCAACCTACTTAAGCACTGGCTCAGGAAAATAAAGCACCATTTCCAATTCAGATTCCAGAGCATGAATAAATCATTTTGCGCTTGGACTGTCAAAACTGAAGCTCAGTCCATCTCTCAGCGGCATTCTTTCCTTTATTAGCTAATTCAGTCAGGAGACACCACAGTCAATAAGTGGAGAGGTCATTCAAAATAATTTTTGTAAGTAACATAACAGGTCAAATTTCACACACATTCCGGAAAAACAAACACCCAGTCAGAGCTTCTGGCCTATTATGGGCTGGAATTGCTTCAATGCATTTGAAATAATGGTCATGCCTGTTTATTTCCTCCTCCAGACCAATCACAGATAATTTGTTTGAAACAAAAACAAACAAACATAATTACATTTTTATTTTGGAGTTATTTTTGATACATTATTTGGACACTTATGTTTAAGTAATGCTGGTGGGCTCATACATAATTTACCAAGGACATCATTTTGTTGGCTCTCATGTTTCATTTAGTTAGACATATTTTTCCATCTAGATTTGCTTTTCAACAAAGTGTCAAATGTGTCCTCACGTTGTCTGCCGTGCGACTGCACGCAACTGCGTGAGCAGAAACGTTAAAGGTTAAAGGCAGAGAGGAACAAGTAAACAGCTTTATCGCTCCACCCTCTGTTTGGTTTTCATTCAGTGATCTATAAAATCACAGGCAAGATTTCCTGAGGTGCTAGCAGTGAAAGATCTCGAATTTTTGATATTGAAGAAAGACAAGAAATGGATATCTCCCGGTTCTCTCTCATGCTTTTGTTTCTTACTTTGAGCAGCTGATGACAAAGCACCCATCCAAGCGTCTGGGCTGTGGCATGGAGGGAGAAAGGGACATCCGAGAACATGCCTTCTTTAGACGCATTGACTGGGAACGCCTCGAGAAGAAGGAGATACAGCCGCCATTCAAGCCAAAAGTGGTAAATGCTGCACATACACTTTTTACAGCATTTTCATTCCACATTGTAATTAAAATGATACGACTGGTACAGTTATTTTAACCAAGGTCAATGTGACTGCTAACGTTACACAGTGTTTCACAACGCATCTTTTCCCGTCATAGGAAATATTGCCATTTTGGTGTTTTCATATGAGTGTATCAGTATTTTATGTGAGCATGGCAGCTGTAGAAGAGGGATGGCAGGGGAAGCATGACTTTCATTCCACCTGTTTTATATATATTTACGATTCCTGTGTTTAAAAAAACAACAAATGTGAGTATAATCAAAGGAAATTGAAAAAAGTTGGAGAACGATAACGAAATAGATCCTGGCTTTGATTGAGAATCTAGGTGAATGCATTATAGTAATGGCTGGCTGTTTTGCATTCGCCATTGGCCCAGGTGCATTTGTTTCTGTGGCTTTTCTCTACCATCTTTTTTTTTTTGCCATCTTGAACCATGAAGCCAAATGCATCTCTCTACAGAGGCACTTATTTTATTCAAGTTATTTAGACCTTAACTGACTTATTGCTGCCTAGTAAATACCATGTTCTGGCACATATATGCAGCGCAGTAAAATAAAGAAATACAAACAAATGCATCTTTCCAAATTCCAAACATAGAAACAAAGGTTAGTGTTTTTAATCTGAAAGACTGAGAACATTCTGTCCGTATCTACTCAGCCCCATACTGATGGAAAGTCAGGTGAAGGTGATTTAAGACAAAGGATTTCTGGAGCCTAACAGCAAACCAGGGTTGCAGCAATCTTCTAAACAACAAAAAAAAAGATGGGGACTGGTTTGAACATTATTTTACGTCTGATTTCAAGCTGAAACTCTTAAGGGTATGCGCTATACGGACCAGGAGTCATTTCGAAGCATCCCATCTCAACGTATGGTTAATATAACATCAATTTATTATAGATGTATAATTCATATAGCTCACTTTTACTGTGGGGCACACAGCCCCCCCCCCCCCTGTGTATCTATAACAGTGTTGCATTGTCTCTAACCTCCATAACCCGTTCGATCCATCATGTCCATCTCAACATAGCTCTGTTTCTGAGTTTCCGTTACCTACAGACGACTCTCATTATACACTTTCATGCCCACCCCTCACCGGTTCTAACTCTGCCTCTCCACAGTCCACACGTCCTTTTTCCCTTTCTTCTTGTCCATCTATCCTCACTCGGTCTCACTTCATCAGCCCGTGACAGTTTTGGGATTGCAATCATTACACCAGCTGCACCCAAGTCGCATTCGCATTTAAAATACATATTGGGCCAAGATTCAAACAGCACAAAGGGTGTGGACCGAGTGTCAGAAAAGACTCGGTTAGTGTGGATCCTTATTTTAAATGCTGGATGTTGTTACTATGCAACTATCTACAGCAGGTGATTAATAATGATGAGATCAGTGAAGGGTGTGAGGACTTTGTCACTGAACAGACGTCTTGAAACAGTGTCAAAGAAGAGATGTCATGCAGAGATGTCAGTTCATGGTTACATGAACTGACATCTCTCCCACTCCCGTCAAAAAAACACATGCAAAAAAATGATGGCAATATGGGAAAGCTGTGACTCACGCTGGCTGTAAAGACACAGACTGTTGCAACTTGGCTGAGCATGCCTGCCTTCCCTCTTATTGCTAACAGGACAGTTAAATGTAACTATTGATGGATGCAGGCCCTAATTTATCATCATAAGTAGCTGAGTGTTCCTTTAATATGCTTGAGAGCATAGGCATATACGTCTGTCTGTGTCCGCAGAGGGGGAGAGACATTAAAGAGAAAGTAGGCCAAAGCCCCATGTAGGACACAATGTCATTGTGAATGGGAGGATGTATCAACAGCATGTGGCATTTTGTCTCACCCCATAAGGGTTGACTGAATCACAAGAGAAGAAATTAGGGATACAAGACAAGTGCCATGTTTTTCCAAAGGGCACCTGCATGCTTGCAGGCATGCTTGACAGGCCACAGGGCATTTTCCCTCCGGTTCAGAGCCTATTTTTTTTGGTGGTGTGATCTACAGAGGGGGGGTGGGGGGACATACTGTTCTGCTGCTGACAAATGTTGACAGAGTTTAGCGTAAAACAATTGTTTTTGTTTCACTTGAGTAATGGATGGTCAGTGATGGATAGAATAAGACAAGTGCACTAAGAGATGGGGCAGGTGATGCACACCGGCGATTGCCCATCAGGTATCTGCAGTGTGCTGGAGAGAGAGGACATTCAAGGAAAACACTCACAATACAGAACCACATTTGATCACAACTTCAAGTGTGTTTCCTGCCTTCTGTTCTGTCTGCCAGGGACGTTCTGCCTCGGCGCAAATGTCATGTCAAATGAAACGGAAAAAAAAACAAGAGTGATTGACACTCTCTTTTTTAAGGCGCCATCTTTTCACCGCCTGAAGTGATGCTGATCGACAGAGAAGCCAGCCTAAATAGCACAAACCGAGGCTGTGCAGGTTTAAGACATGCTTTGTGCAGTAATGTGGTCAGTAGGGCTGATAGATGCATTATCAGCATGTATCACACTGATACTGCTGATATTGATACATGCAGTATCAGCAGTTAGAATCCACCAAATATTATTATAAAAAATGTTGTCAAATGGGATTTTTAATCAGTCAGGGGGAATATCATTACCACACAATGAGCTGCACGCTCACATCTCGGAACAGACCTGACCTTCCTTTGCTGACAAGTTTCACCAAGGGACATGATCCATTTCCATGTCCTTGATTTAATTTCATTATCTTCCCGTCACACTAAACAACATTTGATGTCTCCTGTTAAATACTGACAGCTTGGCACCCTCATACAAACACTAATTAACCTTTTGTGACCTTGTAGCACCTTTAATAATATCGCTATTGTAAGCAAGCAATTGTTAATTTATCTGTAAGAACATGAGCCTTGACAGATAATTGACAGAAGGTCAAAGTTTGTTTTGTTCCAATTTAGAGAAGCTGAACTGCAGCACATCATAACAAGTTCTGTTCTCGGGAGGACATGGCACTGTTTTTCTTTCATACAATTAATCATGGGTCTTGTCTGTACCAATGCTGTGTTATTCAGAAGATCTAATTCAGGTGAGTAAGAAGATATAGAGCATGTAATCTAATGTTATGAACTTCAAGCCACCAACAGCAGAGGGACTCGTAGGGGATCAGGTGTGATATGTTCTCCTTTTCCAGACAAGAGAGGCAGGAGTGATATGCGTTTTAATTAGGCGACTGTTAAAGATAAAAGAAAGTTCACATTTTTCTTGTATTTTCGTCCCATATGCGACATTGTAAATTATGTTAATGTGTCTCGATCAATTCATTCATGCAACCGTCCCATCCGGAAGGACTAGGAAGAAACGTAGTCAGAACTTTTATTTTTATAACAATTCAAATGAGCATTGGTGTTTCCCTTCATAAAAATTAAGGGCAACATTTAATGGTCAACGCTTGCAGTACATGAAAGTGTACGGCAAGTCTGAGCCAATCCCAGCAGTCCGTTTTATGTTGGCTCAGGTCTGTGCAGACACATTGCTGTATGTGTATAATGTAGAGCTTTGCTGTGCACTCATTTATAAATATCTGTAAAAATTTGAAACGGCATGGCAATCTTTTTTTTTTTTTATTGTGACTAAAATAAACAATGTAGGCAAGATGGGAGGCAGAGCTGAAAATACTTTCCAGGCTCAATTGTCTCCATGCTCAAATCATTTGAATTAATAGGCTCTGCTGGGAAAAGTCGATCGAGCTGACTGAGCAACAGATGAGTGTTGCTCTCTCCTAAAATCAATTTAAGCAAATGTAATTCTGTCAGATTAAATGCTAAATAGGCTGTACTTTATAAAGCGGCTTGACTTTCTAGTTACTGGCTATTCAAAGCACTTTTCAACACAAGTCGGTATTCATCCATTCACATAATGGTGACAGAGACTACCATCTTATGAGTAAATGATGTGTGAAAAAATCTAAATCATAATCAATGAGAGCTCCAGACCAGTATTGTAGCAGTTATTTCTGTTATAATATTTCAAGAGTTCCAAATAAAATTCTGTATGTAGAATTGTAGAATTTACATGCTCACCCCTTTCCCAGTAATCCTTACATTCCATGTCTACGCCGTCTTGTTGGTCTATTTATTTTACCTAACATATGTCTAATATTCCTCTTCTTCTGTCTCTCTTTTCAATAGGGTGGCAAAGGAGCAGAAAACTTTGACAAGTTCTTTACGCGCACCCAGCCCCAGCTTACACCTCCAGATGAGCTGGTCATTGCCAACATCGACCAGGCTGAGTTTTCAGGGTTCTCCTTCATCAACCCACAGTTTGTGCACCCTTCTCTCGGTAACAGCCAATTAGAATGATGCAGAAACCTGAAGAACCTCCCAGCTCCCTGCCACCCACCAGGCATCCACCTGCAACTTCGTCAAAGCCCACTCTAAACCTATTCGTGCTGTTATCCATAAACGTTCATTTGCCAATCACGAGAAATTTCTTTATTTCAATGATGAGCATGTACTGCAGACAAGGATGTCCTTGCTTACTAATTACATTTGTATTAAAGGTTTAGCATTTCTTGAGGCATTTAGACTTATTTTGTATTTTAGGGGTTTTCATTCCTACAAATGTCATTGGATAAACATAGTCTATGTTTTGTTCCAGCTTGTTTCCATACATGGATAATTACCACATTACAGATCTTATGTAACGACCTGAAAAACACTCAGATAGGGCTGTATAGAGACTTCAGCTAACTATGAAGGAAGGTTCATGCAGCTGATAAAGCAGCACCTTGTGGGTCAGTAATTTTCTGTATCATGTTTACAGTTTTCCTCCCCTTTTTGATTTTATGGTGATGGTATAATGTGATTCTAGCCAAATGTTTCAACTTCCAGAGGGTGTGGCAAGTCAACTAAAGAATAAACAAGCATGCAATTATAAAATCGCTCCAAATTTGTACTTTCTTCTAATCTGTGCTTATCGCAACCGAACGCAAAACTCTAACCTGAAATGTTTACAGCTTGTTGTGTTAGCCACCGTCTCTGTCCCGCGCTATAGCCATGATCTCCGAGCCTCCTATTTGATAATTAATGTCTAAACAGTTTGACAAACTCTTTTTTTTTTGTTTTTAGGATATACCGTTTTGTCATTGTGTATCATCATTGCAACGTCATATTGCGTACAGTATCGTGCCCTCAGTCGTGTATTGGACTCCTTTGTTAGGTTACTTAGAAGCAAAAGTTTCAAGCCAGTCAATTATTTCCACAAAACTTTGTTGGTGAGAGAGCAAACCTGTTAACACAACCACTATCCGTCCCCTGTTGTACCTTAAATGTCTTGGAAAGTCGTTATGTTTTAACCTCAGTTAATTATGTTCCATTAGTTATGGTCAGCATTTGAATACAAGTTATCACTGCATAACTCATTTGTAAATAATCAAGAGTAATTTCAATAAAATATAGCAAGTTGCAGTTTTTATACCAACACCTGAATGTGCTTTTATTACATTGATTACAGAATTCAATATGTGTGTGTGTGTAGAAACATGGAAGGAAGTAGCCCACTACAGCTTTGTTTCGGCCGGATGTCTGAACGAGAGTCCAGTTTAGGAATGTTTGCTACTTGTTTTGGTGCATTAATGAAGTCTGCTTTCTTTATTCATGTTCAGAGGTTTTGACTGCTGGGTGTATGTGTCTCAAGCTCCTTAGTGCTGTTATGTATATGCATGAGAGATCATTCGTGCATGTGGTCTGCTAAATGCTGCATGCTATTTTAGTATAACAACCCAAAGAGTTAATCTTTCTCAAACAACTCCAGCATCAACTTCTTCACGGTGTTTCTTTAATTTATACCATTGTCACTCCTCACACAAAACTCATCCGATTTATAAATGGTTATTGCTTTGACCATACGACAATTTTAGGTTATGTGGTCCACTACCTGACCTTATACCTCCTAAAATCTCCAGATAAACAGTTCACCCTAAAATTCATTCACTATTTACTCAGCTCGCTGTAAAGTTCAGGAGCGTCACAGCAAGGTTATGCTTCTAAACAATTAAATAAATGTATATTTAAAAAAAAATAATTTATATTTTATAGAAAAAGACAATATTCATATCCATTTTAGCTGAACTCCTTAATTTAGCCTCTAAACTGAAAGCGTTAACAGGATTAGACTACCATCCTCAGATGCTGTGCTTGTTAATGAATTTAGTCTAGAGTCTGATGATGAGCGCTGGTGCTATCAGGCTTGAAAAGGCAGTAAGTGGTGTATTTAAGATCATTTTGAGATGTTTGCTTTATTTACTTTTTAAATTAACTCCTCATCCTCCTCAGTTTGCGCAGGCAAATCTTATTTTGCTGTGAAGCTCCAGAAACATTTTGTTTATGAAGAGACTTGACTTCAGCAGGCAGGTGAAAGTTGAATTTTCATTTTTGGGTGAACTTTTTGCTGATCTTGTCCCAGCCTGACCTTAAACCATGCGACTGAAGGATTTTGGAACAGGGTTACACAAATCTTAGGTTTCAGAGAATCATTTGACATCAATGAACTTCCAAAAAAATACCAAAATGCTAAGCTGAAATTTGAAAACAGGTGCAGATCACAGCAGTAGAAGCACATGTAATTATTGCAGCTTTACAGATTTAAATGCATTCTCACAGTGAACTTATTTTTAAAATGCTGACATATAGTTCCTGCTTCCATGTTATTGCCCTTGATGTATACCCCATGGTTCCTTTTGCCTCTGGGGCAATGTGGAGCACTTAACCCAGACCTGTGGTGAGCTGTCACTCAGTTACACAGCTTCTTGCTAGACCAGTGGGACCGTTCGCTCTCTCGTGTCTCATGAAAGGACTTTATCATCTTAATGTCACGTTGTCGTCGTCTGCTTTTGTCTTTCATTTGCAACTAGTGGTGTTGTCATTTTTATTATTTGTGCTTCTGCTCAAGATATTCAGGATTGTTGTAAAAGGTATACAAATAAGAAAAGTCATATAGCAATTATATTGATAGATAATCTCCTGTCATGTTTCCTGTAGTATTTTGCATGTGCCAAACCTGAGAAATGCCAGAACCTGACAATAGCTGCGTTGCACTAGCTGTAGCCACACGAGTGACTGTCAACAGCAGCTGAGACCTGCCAAATGCCACATCTGTTCTTCACTCTGTTGGCCACGTAGCATGCATAGTAGGATGCCGCCATGCATAGACCAGGGCGCATTGTGTCAGCAAACTCTACAATGTCAGTCGGTTTGATGACTCATGCATGCCACTAGACTTTTCTGCCTGTCTTGCCTCTCCAAAAATCCGTTTGATTTGTGGAACTTTTGTTATAACATCCAGTGAACTTCCTTCTCCGTGTGCACCAACTTGTTCTCATCCCTTTAATAGAATCTCTGACGACCTGTTTACAAATCTTCTTTCTCCTCAAAAATGACTTCAAAATATTGGTCAGTGTTGGCATGAAAAAAGAAAAAGTAATTTACTCCCCGTGCGTGCCTTTCCCAAATTGAACAGCTAAGCGGTGCCGCTTCTTAATCATAAATGCTCTGATCTAAACTCTGTAGTCTCTTTTTACTCCATAACTTTGCTATATTTACTTTAACATTTTTAATCTATTGTCCAAGTAGCCCGTCTGATCTCAATCCACACAGTTCTTATTTAAGCTTCACATCATGGTAGATGCTTCAGCTCATCTCACAACGAATGTGAAAAGTCTGCAATTTGTAATTTAAAGCAAGTTCAGCTGACGGACACCAGTAATTCCTTCACTCATACAAATGCAACTTGATTCATCCTTTGCTTGTTTTACCTTCATCCTCCTGTGCCTACTAAAGACTGAATGGTTGAGTGAGTTAATATATATATACCAACAAATTCAAAGGGGGACGGGAGTAGGAAATGGAACAAGGACTGATGGGATTCAATGATTGAACGGATAGATTGTGATCATTTATTTGCAGGACACCCTTGTGCCTGGTCACACTGAACGTTCCTTCCTTCCTCATCGCTTGCCCACTTTCTCCATGCTCCTATTTCCTCAGTGCCTGGTCCAAGTCAATCCATAATCTGATTGACAGTACCCTCCTTGCATCCTTTAAATCCCATCAGGTAAGGAAAACAGTGGATTTTTCTCGGGCAACTCACTCAACTCAGTCAGCATCAATTCCACCAGTTCCTCCTCTCTACTGGTCCCCCTTAATGCACCATGGTAACTAAGTGTTCTAATGTATTTGGTGTTTTACTTTGTTTACATTCTTGACATCCTCGCTTTTTTGTTTTTCATTTTATTGATTAGAAAGGCCAGAGCATGATGAAGTAACCTGTCAATGCGAAGAACTCCGCTTCCGTCTCAGATTTTCACAGAGGTCTGTCATGATTCTTTTTAGGTAGCTGTTGGCTTCTAATGAATCCTATTTCATGTCTTTCTTCTTTGTAGTTGGTCATTTACCTTCCACTGTGTCATGTTTACTGTAAAATGAGAGCAATGAAGTGAGCTTCCAATTTTTTTTTATTTGTCATACAGAGCGCAAGATCAATGACGTCTAGGAATGCCGTATTCCTTATCTCGTACAGTAACGTGGTCTCTAACTTTCCCGTCTTAGTTCCTCTTTAATCGCAGCACCCTGTTCTTGTACATAAATGACAGATTAGACATCTACATTGATTTTAAAAGAAAGAATATATTGTATTTTGCTAATGGTGTATGTTTGTTTTCTTCCCTTGTCAGCCTGAAACCTTTAAAATGAGTCTGAGCTACTTACCTTGTAACTGATGGTGTCATTTGTACTCAATGTATGTTAACGCAAATAATAAAATGAAAGAGGTCCTTTGGTCTGCCCGCGCATGTTATTTCCCCATTTGTGACTTTGACGTTTGGCAACATTTAATATTAAATGACGTATTGTACATATTGCTTAGTAGTGCTATAGTTTAGACAAAAACAAAGAAAGAAATTAACATGAAAAACATTTTTTTGTGTGAGTTTATATGCTCAGCAGCTCAAATGCTCTATAAATCTGTTCCATCCTGATCATTACAAAAACATTCCGTTAACTACAACCCTATCCACAAATGCTGCTATTTTACATTCGCCATATGTTCATTCCCTGTTTCTGCTATTCCAAAAGGACCCTGATCTTTAGAACCAAATGAAAGGCACGGACGTCTGTATACCGACAACACTCAAGCTGAAGCTGAAGCAGCTTGAGTGTTGTTTGAACCATAAACTATTAAACCACAAATCAAGAAGCGCAGCATCCTCCCATGGAAAGGCCTCGGGCACGGCGTGCCATTCGGCTAAAGCCGGATTGGACAGTCGTGGCTTGTGAGTTTACGCAGACGCGCGCATTCCACACACACGCCAGTCGCGCGCCAAGCAAGACGCAACAAGGACCAACTGAGCGACGAGGAGCGACAAGAACAACAGAGAAACGGAGGAGGAGGGAAAGCAGCGCATTCCTCAACCTTCAGTGAAGGTATGGCCAGATATTAAAATGTTCGGCATTCGCTTTGTTCAGACATTAATGTGTCTCGTTGTTGTTTGCTCAATGGACTGAAGGATTTATTGACGGAGCGTGAGCGTGGAACTGCTTCAGCACTGCCAACCCCATCCCAACATCCATTCACACAAACGCATTTAAGAAATGCACCACTCTTAGCTTTGATTAATTTGGATATTTTAGTATTATTAAAATATTCCATGGTTTATATTAATAAAAAGTTATTTTATATTTGAAGTGTTTGTAGTCAGAGACATTTTCTACTTTCATGTTCTGTTGCGACAGGTAGTGAAGCGTCGTACAGATCAAAAAGTGAAGACAAATTCAAAGATAAATTCAAAATTACGGGAATACTGACGTGTCTGCCAAGATGATACAACAGTTTTCCAGTGAACACGAGTTGTATCTTCTAGATAAAATGCAATTTCCCATGTTCTCTGAGAACCACGTGAGAACAGATGCATCAGGGTTACACTAAAGTAAAAGTCACACGGTTAAAAATAAAGAAAAAACTTCGTGTATTTATTGCATTATTCCTTTTTCTTTTTTGAGACAATTTACAAGAAACATTGTCCAGTTTGTGTTTTTACTAGAGCAAATACTAATATTAACTTCATTTGGCTTCCTCCTTGTTTGTTTTATATATATTGTCTTTTTAGTCTCTTTTAATTCAATATTTCCCATATTATCCTTCATGAAAACTCTTTATTTTTAAATGGTAAACATGGTGAATTTAGTCACTTTTTCCGATTACTTGTGCAACAAAATACATACAAGTATTAGGGCACAGACAGGAGAAGAGGAATCCAGAAACTGTTCTTTATTAATCACACCGGGGAGTCAGTCCAAGCCAGCAGATGAATCTAATGGGTCAGGCACACAGGCAGAATCCACAGAAAACAAGAAACTGTTTTGGAATCTTGATTCTGTACTTTTGTGTGTCTGTGAATGTTATTTCTTGAAAGGTTCTATATAATTAAAGCGTATTAATATTAATATTAATATTATTACTAACAATCTGGCAGTGAGGTGTGGCATTAACAGAAGCTAAATATAATACGACCTGACGGGAGATGAGTTGCAGGTGATGACCGTAGCACAGGTGACTGGAATGAACTGATTGCAGGAGGTGTATCTGAGAGGACAGGAGAGGTTACTGCGTAGGAAAACATAGGCCCGCCTCCGGCTGTGACAAGCGCCTAGATGACGCAGCCTTATCAAATAAGAATAAGAATATCATCAAACAATTTAGTTCTGCAACAAAACTAGCTTTTGAAATTAAATATTTCTTTGTAAATGAAGAAACTTTTCTTCGATCCAAAACTTGCTAACCTCATTTTAAACCTAGACTACTTAACATTTATTTTTTGGAAACTAAAAGCAATCTCCCTTATTTAAGGTTGTTAAATAGATATCTAAATATCTTCTTTGATGCACATGGCGTCTACATCCACATTTTTACAGGGGATGAATATAAAATATTTTGAACGTGAACATTCTGATTTATTTTTATGGTTTCATGAAGGTTGATGATTAAACACAAATAGTCCAGTATTCCTAAAGAATAGTGTTATGTCTTTGGTTCAAAGACATCCGTGAATTAATGTTTTGTATGTTTAATCAGATGGTTAAAAGTGTGAACAGGTTCGTGCTTCGTCGTATACAAAGCATTTGGATAGTGTTAAAAAAGCTATGTGTAAAAAATGTCCCGGGTGAGACATCATCTCAAATGGGGATCATTTTTTCTATCAGCAGAGTGGGTGTTCTTCCCATACATAGACAATACATGCCGGTTTGCACCATCAGCCCACCCGGGAATCAAACCGCCAACCTCTCGATCATAGGACGACCCACGCAACCACCTGCGCCACCATCGCCTACAGTTTTACTGACTATTCTGGATCTGATCCAGATGAAATTCAGTGGTAAGATAGAGGTCCCCCATCCTACATGACTGTGTCAAATTCCATAAACATTGTTAAATAATCAACTGAGATATTGAGGAACACATTTTGAAGCTCCATTGACTGCAATGTTACCAGAAATGTCAAACTGATCCAAACTGGATCATCACCAAAATGTACTCATCTGTTCCTGGTAACATCCCCAACATTTCCTGAAAATTTTATCAAGATCCCCCCAGAACTTTTTGAGTTATTTTGCTAACGGACGGACGGATGGATGGCTATTTTGACTTTTTGCCTTCTGTGTATTTGAGTTTGACACCCATGGTCTATGGCATATGTGTCAAACTCAAGGCCCGGGGGCTAAATGTGGCCCGCCACGCCATTTTTTGTGGCCCCAATAGCTTATGTACAGACATTTGTATTTGTAAAATGCTGCATCTTTTACGAGAAGGTACCATCCTCAAAATAGATCCTCAAAACAGTATGGACAAAAAGTTAAGAAAAGCAAAGTGGAGCTTCTCAGTTTGATACTTATTCATTAAAAATGGTACATTGTTTGGGTAGGAGAGGGTAACCAAATAACTTCAAAGCCACTCCACTTTTCAACCTTCAAAGACTTCAAAGGATCAATACATTAAAAATGCACATTAATGTACATGGTACATTGCTTGGGTAGGTAACCAAATAACTTCAAAAATAACAATGTTTTCGCAGAAATACGTAGGGGATCTCTGCTCTCTTTTCTATGCTGTCGGCAGCAAACCGCTTGCATTATGGAGCAAGACTGAGAAGAATGGCTGCATTAAAATGAATTGGGATGAAGTCCTAAAATCAAGGGCATTGGCCATTGAGGGGACGAACGTCAGCAACACCTTCATGACGTGTCCAGCGGACCCCAAAGAGACATTGGGCATCAATCTCCCAATTCTTGAGATGGTTATAAAGTATTTGAAAAATGATTTCTCCTTTGAGGTCCAGGTGCTCGACGAAAATAACAATCGGCTGAGATTTATATTTAGTACATTTCGAAAGGAATCAAAAACGTCCGCTTTCCTGTGTACATTGCCGTTGCCGCAGGTGAAGGATGGATGGAATCGGATCATTTTCAACCTGCCAGATATGACGAAGAAGCTATTTGGGAAGAATTATAAGGAGACATTGCGTATTCAAATCAACGCAAGTTGTCATGTAAGAAGAGTGTACTTCAGGTCAAGCACGCTGAAAGACAATGAGCTGCCAGAAGAATACAGGCTATATGCTCGTCCAGGAAAATCCCGGGAGCCTCCGAGTGGCCGGGAGCCTCCGAGTGGCCGGGAGCCTCCGAGTGGCCGGAAACCTCCGAGTGGCCGGGAGCCTCCGAGTGGCCGGACACCTACGAGTGGCCGGGAGCCTCCGAGTGGCCGGAAACCTCCGAGTGGCCGGGAGCCTCCGAGTGGCCGGGAGCCTCCGAGTGGCCGGACACCTACGAGTGGCCGGAAACCTCCGAGTGGCCGGGAGCCTCCGAGTGGCCGGACACCTACGAGTGGCCGGGAGCCTCCGAGTGGCCGGAAACCTCCGAGTGGCCGGGAGCCTACGAGTGGCCGGGAGCCTACGAGTGGCCGGGAGCCTCCGAGTGGCCGGAAACCTCCGAGTGGCCGGGAGCCTACGAGTGGCCGGACGCCTACGAGTGGCCGGGAGCCTCCGAGTGGCCGGGAGCCTCCGAGTGGCCGGAAGCATCCGAGCGGCCGGGAGCCTCCGAGTGGCCGGGAGCCTCCGAGCGGCCGGAAGCATCCGAGTGGCCGGGAGCCTCCGAGTGGCCGGAAGCCTCCGAGTGGCCGGGAGCCTCCGAGTGGCCGGGAGCCTCCGAGTGGCCGGGAGCCTCCGAGTGGCCGGAAACCTCCGAGTGGCCGGGAGCCTCCGAGTGGCCGGGAGCCTCCGAGTGGCCGGGAGCCTCCGAGTGGCCGGGAGCCTCCGAGTGGCCGGAAACCTCCGAGTGGCCGGACGCCTACGAGTGGCCGGGAGCCTCCGAGTGGCCGGGAGCCTCCGAGTGGCCGGGAGCCTCCGAGTGGCCGGGAGCCTCCGAGTGGCCGGGAGCCTCCGAGTGGCCGGGAGCCTCCGAGTGGCCGGGAGCCTCCGAGTGGCCGGAAGCCTCCGAGTGGCCGGGAGCCTCCGAGTGGCCGGACGCCTACGAGTGGCCGGGAGCCTCCGAGTGGCCGGAAGCCTCCGAGTGGCCGGGAGCCTCCGAGTGGCCGGGAGCCTCCGAGTGGCCGGAAACCTCCGAGTGGCCGGACGCCTACGAGTGGCCGGGAGCCTCCGAGTGGCCGGGAGCCTCCGAGTGGCCGGGAGCCTCCGAGTGGCCGGGAGCCTCCGAGTGGCCGGAAGCCTCCGAGTGGCCGGGAGCCTCCGAGTGGCCGGAAGCCTCCGAGTGGCCGGATGCCTCCCACGGGGCAGGCATAAGATCCTCAGGACCCTTTTAGCTTCATCGAATAGTGGCCTGGCCTACAGCTCTCACTGGGGCGGGTCGCAGCTGAATGTGAAGCAGCGGTAATCTAAGGGGGTTGGATGAAAGGCGGAGAACAAGCGAAATTAAAGCCGAGAACACTGTCTGTCTCAATGACGTCTGTCGTGTTGGTTTTATATTTCACCATGAGGGCAGATGACGGTTGCAATCACATTTTAAAAAATTGCACCATAACTCGAACAATGATTGACTTTATAAATGTTGTCATTTTTGAGACACTGTGTGCAGATTTGAGAATTAAACCCGCACACAGCTCTGCCGTTCACTCGGTTACAGTAGTCCCTCGATATAATGCGGTTCATCTTTGTTGGAATGATTCTGTATTTATCGTCATTATCTTTGTATTGATGTGCAAAGATACGTGCTGACCTCCGCTCCCTTCCTCTGAAGAATGTGTTGACGGATAATCAGGAAGGCCCGACGGCCCGTCTACTAAAGAACCAGGAGGCTGTTTTTGCTGCTTTAGGCAAACAGAAGCACAAGCTAGCCATCTTAACTCCATCAGAGCTGGTGAAACTTCAAAAGCTGGCAACTGTCCTTGAGCCATGCAGGTAAATAAAACTATTTTAATTGGATGTTGTTTTTGTGACTGTTCTTTACAAGTTCTATTTGACAGTTCTTTTGTAAATTAATAATTTCTTTCCTGAACTGTCTTCTGCAGATTTGTCACTGAGCTTCTTGGAGGTGAGACATATGTGTCATGTTCAGTGATTTTACCTGCTCTCTGCCACCTGAACCACACCATGGAGGTCTCAGAAGATGACACAACCTGCATGGTAAACTTCAAGACTACCTTCACAAAAGATTTATCCCAACGTGCAGCTACACTCAACCACAAATGGCTCAAGATGGCTACTGTGCTTGACCCACGCTTTAAGAATTTAAAGTGTCTTGCAAAGGGAGAGCGAGAAGAGGTCTGGACCAGCCTAGAGGCCCTGCTGCAGCAACAGGGTAAAGATGCTACCAAAAAGGAGCCAGCAAAGAAAAAGAGCCGCCTGCTCTCTTCACTGTCGTCTGACTCGGACTCAGATGAGGAAGGCCTGTGTAATAGGGCCCTGAGTTTGCACAGAGCAGAGGCCACCCTCAGTGAGACGGACTGCCCACTGCAGTGGTGGTCTGGACGAGCAGAGACCCACCCTCAGCTTTCTGTCCTTGCCAGCAAGTATTTGATTAGCCCTGCCACATCTGTCCCATGTGAGAGGCTGTTCTCACTTGCAGGTCATATAGTAACCAAAAAGAGAGCTGCCTTGAACTCTGAAAATGTGAACAGGCTAGTTTGTCTGAGCAACTGGCTGAAAGAGGGAGAAAAATAGAAATGGAGGCATTGTGTGGTAAATGTTTTTGTTTACAATTTTGTCAATAAGAAATTACCAGCCATTAAATGAGCTTCAGTTAAAAGTCATGTCTGTGTGTATTATTTGATACGTCGTCCAATACAATTTATTTGCATAAAAAAATGTTGCTTTTGAGGAAATTATGGTCATGCGATTAATTTCGATTAATTAATCACAAAGCATATAGTTAATTAGTTTAAAAAAATTAATCAAAATGGGATTGGCATTTAAAATAGTCAATGCAGCTCTGCCCTCAGTCCCCTCAATCCCTGCATACCTGACGGAACACCTCCACAGATTTAGTGACACCCACAGCCACAACACTAGAGGGAGCTCAAACAACAACCTGATTACCCCCTCCTACAGGACGAACATGGGTAAATCATCTTTTTACAATACGGCCACCCAAGGGTGGAACGGTTTGACTCCTGCCCTCAAAACATGCACCCCTTTGGCCTCCTTCAAAACGGCCCTAAAAATACACCTTTTAGGGGGACAGAAACGGAGATAGTCATCACGACTCTCTCCGGATCAAACCCCCCCCCCCCCTCCTTTTTTTTGTCCACCTACGTTGCACATATTAATTGCCTTAGTAATTTATTGTAATTTATGTAAGTTATTTATTGTCATTCATTGTCATTTTGCATCAGTGGTGTAATTTATTTTAGATTAATCGTTAGTTTGCATTGGCGGTGTAAAATCATTTTATTTTTGTTTTTCTAATGTTACGTGGCATCAATTGAGTAATTTAATATTGGTTTTATTTTTATTTGTATTGTTAAATTTGTATTGTTAATTGTGGATGATTTATGTACGGAGGACTTTCAACGGAAACAAGACCGCAAGGGCTTTTTTGAAATGCTCCTCTTAGACAGGATGCTTGACTTTATTCGTACTGTAATACATGCTACTGTATGACTGTACTTGTACTCTAACATTCTATCTAATAAATATATTCATATATTCATCAAGGCTGGTCGTCTTCTGTTAAAAGCAATATTACACACCTCTAAGTTTGCCAAATGGGTGGAGGATGTGTCATCTACTGATGTGTTTATTGTACACAGTTTTTCTTTAGATGACTCATGTTTGAAGATGTCGTTGCCGTTGTTGTCTTCCATATTGATTTTCTGCCATATTCTCCTTTGACCGTTTTATCTTGTCCCAGGAGAATTTGTGGTAACTAATTTTCTTGTGCTTCTCCCTGCTCTCCTTTCTGCTGGCAGAGCTCGCGCCCCCCCGGCTGTTGAGGCTGTGGTATGAGCCTATGTGGCAGGAAGGCGCTGACGTTGCTGAGCAGCATATTTGCTGTTTGCGCGCTTGGCCTGCTGGGGATTGCTGTAAGCACTGACTACTGGCTGTACCTGGAGGAGGGCGTCATCTTGCCCCTGAACCAGAGCACAGAGATACGCATGTCTCTGCACTCGGGCCTCTGGAGAGTGTGCTTCCTGGCTGGTACGTTCGCTGAGTTGTAGTTTACGTGACCAGTGCACCAATTCCAGGTTAAGATCAAAGAATTACAATGAACAACTTGTACGATGGAGCCGTCAGCATCACAAGCACGGTGACTCTGTTGTGCAATTGTTGTGTTGTTACATTCACTGCCAGATGGGGGAGACAGTCGTTCGAGTCACAAGAAGTTTTATCTGCTGAGATCATCAACCACCCACAATGCTGTCATGACATCACACGGTTACATTTTATTTATTTTTATGATTGGTGCAAATAAGATCTTTTCAGATGAGGTGAATACTTAATAACAGAAATCAGAAAAACAACAACTCCAAATGCATAAGCTGAAAAATTGCCAGACATCACATATTTTAGTCATTAATGGCTCTATTTATGACTATTCAATACACCATAAAATAGCTCAGGTATGTACCAATGTGCATTGTTACTGCAAACAGTAACTGTAAACAGTACAGCATTGTAATTTACACCATTTCCATTTATCTCCTTATGCATTAAGCTATCACCTAATCCAACACTTCGTAGTGTGTTGGATTAACAGTGTTGATTAAGATATCACTTATAAGCATGTATTTTGTTGTTACTGTGTTTTGGTGCCAGACTTTTTGTACGTGTCAAAGCGAAGAGCTAAAATCAAATGCTGGGTGTTCCTCGTTCACATGTATCCATCCATCCATCCATTTTCTTGTAGACGAGATGACATTAATCATCTCATCTACAACTGCTTTATCCGCCTTGTGGGTCACAAGTGATGCTAGAACCGATGCCAGCTGACTACTGGCGAGAAAGGAACAGACGCCTCGTTCACATACTAGCAGCAGAAATCCTGCGCTACATGAAACATGTTTATTTGCACCTCCTTTTTGAAAGTGTGATTAACTTGGAACAAATTAAATTAAATGAACACATGAAATTAAATCCTGTCCAGTTGATGAGAACCTATCATGATAGGTATTGGGCTACAGTATGTGTGTCTGTTCATTTTGATATTGTAATGTACATGCTTCTGTTTGACACAGCAAATTAAAAGTGCAGTCAGCATATTTCTCTCTCTCTGCCCTTTGTTCCAGGGGACGAGAAAGGGCGATGTTTCACCATAGAGTATGTGATGCCGACCAACGTCCAGATGACCTCTGAGTCAACTGTCAGTGTCCTGAGTAAGTAACTGTTCACACTCCGGGACTATATGTACAATATGCAGTTTTACTATTCTTGGCTTAAATCCCAAAGCTTCAGTCTAGAACTGGGTATGAATGAAAGAGTTACAAGTTGTTGTTGGTTATTTTATTAATTTTTTCATTTTCATTTTCATCTCTCACTGGGTGAACACGCATGGTTTCAAAAGTCTTTGTTCCCTGCTGGTTGCCGCATAAATATAGATAACCACTGGTAAAATTAGGTTAATCTAATGCATACAGAAATAGTAGCTAATACATTATTATTTACATTATAACGTATCCTCATCATTAGAATTGACACTTTAATTAACACTTTTATTTCCATTACTGCATCTGCCATTTGATCTTTTTTATTTTCAGAACCAATTTTTTTATTTGCATGTCAACCAAAATTCTTATTTTCCCCAAAAACACAGACAGGAAGGTTTTAAATTCAAGCAATTCAGCAGCACACATACTGAGACACCAGTGTGGGAATCACCCAACACAACCACTAATCCACATGAAATACTGATCAGCTGCAGTGGGAAACAGCATGCTGCTGCTTAAGAGGGATAAAAGCTTCCATTAGATGCTTCAGAGATTTTAAATTGCAGGGATAAAAGGTTAGCAACCACCGTACAATGAGAACATCTCATATTCATTGAACGCCCTGGTTTCTACTTCAGGTTTTCTTTTGTTCTTCCAGAGATGATCCGCTCTGCCACACCCTTCCCTCTGGTCAGCCTCTTCTTCATGTTCATTGGTTTTGTACTCAGCAACATCGGACACATGCAACCCCATCGCACCATCCTGGCCTTCATTTCTGGAATCTTCTTCATCCTGTCAGGTACTTGGTTTTAGGCATGCACTGTCAACATATCCAAAATGTAACGAGTCCATGTGAGAAGGTGAAGCTTTGCTTAATAATAAAATCACGTCAGTATTTCTCTTCTATAAACTGAAGACATTAGATTAAATGTTTCACTCTCCCTTAATATCTCTCTCTCTCTCTCTCCCTCAGGTCTCTCGCTGGTAGTCGGTCTTGTGTTGTACATTTCTAACATCAATGATGAGATGTTGAACAGAACCAAGACTAATGAAGCCTACTTTAGCTACAAGTATGGCTGGTCATTTGCTTTCGCTGCCATCTCCTTCCTGCTGACTGAGGTAACCTGAAAGCAGCGAGTGTGTATCCGACTTGTTCAGGGTTTGATTTATGCATCTATCAAATTAAGCATAGTTCAAAACTCTGAATCAGAATGAAACTCTAAATAAGTTGACATAATTTGACACCCGATCTCTAACTGGTGGTGAGTTCGACCCGCTGGCAGGGTCGGGGGGGCCGGACAGACTCGGCAGGCCCTCTGTCAGTGCGGTCTTCAACTCCCACTCTTGGGAGAACTTCTCCCAGATCAGGGAGATCAGGGACATTGAGTCCGAGTGGACCGTGTTCTGAACCTCCATCATCGAAGCGGCTGCTCGGAGCGCTGGTTGCAGAGTCTCCGATGCGTGCCATAGCGGCAATCCCTGAACCCGGTGGTGGAGCCCGGAAGTAAAGGATATCATCAAGCTGAAGGAGTCTTGTACTCTTGGTGACACGTGGGACTCCGGAAGCAGCTGACAAGCCAAGCGCACCTTGGCCTGGGTGGTTATGGAGGCAAAAACTTGGGCCTGGTAGGAGTTTGGAGAGGCCACGGAGGAGGACTATTAGTCGACTCTGTGATCTTGCACTGGATAAGCAGTGGAAAATGGACGGACGGATGGATGGACATATAACAAGGACAGAATTACAGTGAAGATATGACCATATGGATAACCTGTATATCTCTTCACCTCTATTGCTCCGCAGGCAGCTGGTGTCATGTCAGTGTACCTGTTCATGAAGCGCTACACAGCCGAGGAAATGTACCGGCCCCATCAGGACTTCTATCGGCCCCGCCTCAGCAACTGTTCGGATTACTCCGGCCAGTTCCTCCATCCAGATGCCTGGGCTGGTCGTGGTCGCAGTGCGTCCTCTATCTCCTCTGAAGCATCCGTCCAGATGAACTCCTCCAGCTACCCGGCTCTCCTCAAGTGTCCAGAGTACGAACAAATGTCCTCCTCACCTTGCTGAAGCAGAGGTTGAGGAGGACTTGCTTTAGTCACGTGAAACACGGGAAAAGATGAGAGATAGGTCTTTTTAAAGTTAAGTTCTAGTGTCCTTTCATCTGAAAGGAGTGACACAAATAGAGTAGTGGCGGGATAGTACAAGGGATGCAGAGGCTGGAGAAACACAAATATAAGAGCGTGCACTATAACCAGAAAGCAAAGAGTAATCATTGGAATAACCAAAGGGAGTCTTTTAAAAATATAACAAATTCATTGTTGATGAAATACCACACAGATTTTATCTTCAGAAAAATGACTAAACTGTGTAGTCGTGTTATTGTCGATTTATGAAGTGGACATTGTCGGTCCTCTCTCCTTCAAAAACATGAAACAGCTGCAATCAGTGAGCACAAAGTATGTTTCACTCACACAACGAGATGCTTTTTATTGTAATACATGCTGCGCGATCTCACATACACATCAAAAGATCACATGCTATTAATTGTTATTTATATATTATTACATATTTCATCTGAACCTCATTCTTCTATCTATGTGATGATTTCTAAGCTATTTGGACATTCAGTATACATAAGACCTCCGGTTTAATTTGTCCTCCTTCAACCATTTTAGCAGGTTAAATACCAAAGCAAAGGTTTGTATCAGAATGCTAGTCTAGATAAATGGAATCTGTTCTGTAAATTAATTGTTATGTAAACCTTGAGTGTATTACAGTACACACTTGTAAAGTGAAGTAAATATTAGACAAAACATTCTTGTCTTTATTAACTCTTCTAAGCCATTATTAATGTACGTAGTATAGACATGATATACGGTACATGACTGTTTTAAACAGGACAGATGTAAATAAACCTTTTATAGTGCCGGGGAACCAGATTCCAGTAGATGATTCTCACTTTGGTGTGCTATTAAAATTATACTCAATGTCACTTATTTTAAATGGCATGCAACACTTCATCAGTGGATCGTAGTATTCCACCTGCAGTACGTGTTAACAGATATAAAATGAATAAACACCACAAACTAAGATGAGTTCAGTTACTCCAGTGTTGTTTATGTATGTAGACCAGCTGTAACTATTGTAATACAGTGGAACTTTACCCATAGGTCGAATCAAACTGAAGGGAGACTCAGTCTTCGTTTGTGTGTCTTCGGTTCATCTCGGCTCCACTCGTGTGTTCGAACTCCCAAAATCTCTTCAACTTCTGAGTCATTTTAAACTTTTTTTTTTTTTTTTTAAATCAAAAACCAAGTTGTTTGACTACCGAGTCATTTGAGAACCGAGGTTCCAATGTATGTTTGTTTTGTTGTTTGGTAGATTCATCTGCTGGATATGTGACAGCTGGGTCACCTCCTACATCACATTGAGAACTGAGCTTTTGTATAACATATACTGTACTTTACATACGTTACTGTCAGACATCAAAGGATCTGTAATTTTTACAATCAGTCATATCAATGATGTTAAATGTGCAATATGTATACTCACTCAAATAAAGTTGAATGGAATTTGATGATATTGGTTTCCTCTTACTTGCCTTATTCACCAGCATATCTGTATTATTCATTATTATTCAGTATACATCGCTCAATTTTGACCAGTGTTTATAATAAAGCCCTTCAACAGGTGCTAAATCTTACATCTTTTACAGTTTGTAGGATGTCCGTTATTGAGATATTTGCAATGAAAATTGATTTATTCATTTAAAAAAGCATATTTTGTGTGCGTGTAGCACACACAAGTCTATTATCAGTTAGAAACATTGTCTGGATTAAAAGCAAAGAATAACTATTAGTTGGACTTTTGAAAATCATCCCTTCAGAGTATCATTTAAGGTCTTTTTATTTGAACATTCAATAACGGTTTTTATTGTTGTTTCCATAACATGTACGAGACATAAATGGAATGTGTCACTACAACTCCCTTTGTAAGTGCAGAATGCCTAAAAAAAGGCACATTATAGACAGTTAAGAACACACATAAGCATTTTGGAACCCGAAGAGTGTGAAATAAAATTACATGGCAAGGCAGTGCAAAGCAGCTGTATCAGCAAAAACATTTAAGCTTGCATCTTAATCTGAAGCTATGGTTTAAATGAATGGAAAAAAACTAAACGTGAAATTCTCCAGTGTGCCATCAGACATTAACATGGCTACCACCAAACAGTGTAAGGCCACTGTGAGAGGAGGCATGCGTGCATCTGGTTGAATGAGACGCAATGGGGCTGTGAGCAGGATGGGAACAGCTGCAACACCTAATGATGTGCACAAAAACTGAACAAGAAATTCCATGGAATGACCGGAGGAGCTGGCACCTTCACAAATTCATGACTTTACAATGAAACCACATGTTGCAAATGTTACTGTTGGGGGTCATTAAATCACTCAATAAACAAATTGTATAGTATGATATTTAATACAATCTCTTTCCTGTTCTCTTGACTTGTATTGTATCAGAATAGCTGATTGGTTGCATAATTTCCTGTCATCTTGACAGGTTGTTGTTCATGTCTGTGGTTTCTTTGGACAACAGCGCCATCTACAGTGAATTATGTTAAAACACAACTATTTGTAAGAAGAAAGTTAATCTTTAAGTTTTTTTTATCTTCATTATGCTCTCTCTCTCTCTTTCCCTCTCTATTTCATACATATATACACACAGAAAAAGAAAGCGGGAGAATCCTTCTGTGCCACTTCTGTTTTTCCTCCGTATCTTTCATCCGATGTCCTCCATCAGTCTTTTTTCTTTTGTACTCTTTGTGGTTGAGGAAAATCTTTCACTGTCTTCTGAGGAACAGATTGTTAGTAAGTGTTGAATGGGCTTATCGCCCTTCAACAGACCTGAAGAGCAAGCACTTCATAGCAGAGGGCCGTTTGTTATGTCTTCTCACTGAAAGTGTCAGCTGTGGCTTTTTGAAAATGTCTTCAGCTGGATTTCTTTAGTGTAAATAACATCCAATCAATTCACTTTGAGATTGCACAAGCTTCGGTAGAACAGTCATAGATTGTGTGGAGTCTGTATCTGATGTTTCAGATATATTATTTATGAATGCAGCAACCAAGGTTAGCTGAGAAGCTTCAGAAATGGTGAACTAAGAAAGCTCCGAGGGGTGAGGCACTAATGACTAAAGAAATCAAAGCTCAGTTCAGTGGACATGGTCCGGCCCAGAGCATATACTGATCAATCCATGATCAGTTTCAATCCAAATAATAATGACATCCTGACACCGTCTCTTGCATTCCTTTTTTTCTCTTTGTAGGAGCCAGGAAACTGGGATTTTCAGATGAGATGAGTCCAAAAGATGAACTCTGAAGCAGCTACCCTTACACGTAATGAATCTTGATCATTTAAGAATGCTGAGATGCTGATGAAGACAAACATTTATGTCTTACTCTTCTACTTTTATGATATGGGTGATCTTCCAGACTGCTCCCTCATCAAACAGATGCATTAGACATAGTTAATGAACAGCACACTACTGGCTTTATTCACGGGCTTTCATCTGCAATTCCACGGACGAGAGCGAGACGCAGACGCAAAGCAAGAAGGTCAAAGGCGATCTCACGCACTCTGGCTTGTGGAGGATCTGTTGTGTCGAGGGTAAGCAGTCCAAAGAGTTTCGTGCGTAAACAATGTTCAGCGGAACGGGCATCCATGGGGGGCTTCATTGAATCCTGTCATGTATTTCTCAGGTATATACTGCTCTCCTGTCCCTGAATAAACGCGCCTCAAGAGCGCTGGGCTTGACTTCCTGCGCTGGTCATTTGAACGCATCATTACGCACGAATTATTTGTTAGAGTGAAGCCAAATCAGCAACATAACCCCTTCCCTTCCCCCAACCCTCTCGATTTTACTGCTAAACTATAAGTCAAGTCCCATGGATAGTAAGGGGGTCCCATACTGAGCTCCTTCTCCTCTCTTTCGTCTTTCTATCAACTCACTGTAAATCATTTATTAATGCAATTTTACACTGACATCTTCACTCTTTGTTTGAGTTGACTGTCTTAACACAACTGCTCTATTTGTCTTTGGATCATTGATGTGTCATGTTGACTCATTCAATTGCTGTTTCTCATGTTCATTACAGAGTTGTTATTTCCCTTGTCCTTTCATTTACTGTCTGTACAGGTTGTTACAGCCAGCAGTTGTGATCATAATGCTTTTGGCTTTTGTCTAGGTATCAATAAGGGAAGCTGTTTCCGGATCAATCACTTCCCAGACGATAACGACTACGACACAGACGGCTCAGAGTACATCTTACGTAAGTCGCTGCAACCTTTTTATCAACTGCAAATGCTTCAACTCTTAATCCTCCTTTTGTGTGTGTGTGTGTGTGGTGACGGAATGGAGTTACAAGGATGATGACATCATAATGCGTCACAAAATCGCTTCCTTCCTCCTGATGTCACAACAGCACAATAGCACAATCTTTCCCTCACCTCAACAAACATTGTGTTACTTTTCTTTTGCAGATTAGTTGTGTATAAGCAGAATTTCTGGGGATAGTGTAGTCTCACTAGTGCTTCTATTTCCGTTTTAGAGACGTTTCGCGTGTCAGCCACACACATTCTTCAGGTCTCACTGACAGGTGAGGTATTTAACACACTGACAGCTGTTAAAGTTTATTATTGACTCAAACACAAGTCTCCTAGCACCATGGATTGTCCAGGTTATTGGGATCGTTTTGTCTTGTTTTTTGCACAGGATATTTCTGTTACGTCGAAAACCAAATCTTGGGGATCCAGAGTGTTGTAACTGGAGAGTTTAGGAGCTCTGCTTGAGATTCAGAGATCCATCTATTGATAGCGGGTGGACACAGAGCGCCAACCAAATGAGCATGGGACGCACATGCAAACAAAAACCTGGGACAACTGGGCCTCACATCCCAGACATTCTATCCACAGATTCCCAGTCCCACCCCACGGAGCGGAGATGGAGTTTAATAGCTAAGGTTATTAGGATGTGGGTTGGACTCAACTACTGAACTACTGCTAGAGTGCCACTGTCGTTGACATGTACCTCTCCAGTATATTCATACTGATTGTAATTCTTCCATTGGTACAGGTGTAGCGCATGCATCGAGCCTGTTCCCCATTCTCAGCACCGCTCTGCTGATGTTCGGGGCCCTGTGCGTCGGAGTCGGACGCATCTACAGCAGCAGGAACAACATCCTGCTCTGTGCTGGTATCCTGTTTGTGGCTGCCGGTAGGATGAAACAAACACTTGTCTCTCTGGTGACTCTCTTTTTAATGCGATATTATAATTCAACTATGCACGTGCTTTTCCACTGCGGTATGTGTCACGGACCAAGGCAGGCAAGAACCCAAACGCACAACAGCAGACTGGGAATCCAGCAACTGGCGTCCGAGCTGAGTATATGTAGAGTCGGGGCTGATGAGAGATTAGCTGCAGGTGAGCTTGGGAGCACAGGTGACCGGAATGAGCTGATTGCAGGAGGAGGCTCTGGAAGACGGGAGAAGTTAATACATGAAAAAGTACTGCTTGCTATTGTTCTAGAATGTAATAAAAAACTGCTGATATGTTCCATACATGCTCCTCCCTTTTTCCATGAATACATTAGTTTCTTTAAAATTAAGAGTGAGAGGTGAAAATATGCGAGAAAGATGTGAATATTCAAGTCACACCTCCTTCGCGATAATACCTCTTAGGTTCATTGAGATGATTGAGGTAAATAAGGAATTGAACTCTTTTCCACACAGCTACAAGGTGAATTTTGAGGGAAAACAACATCATGCTTAAAGGGTTAACATTCAGTCTGTATTATGGTAGGCATGCAGCTTAGTTATTTCATGAGGCAAAAGTCTGAGGTGACTCTTTGAGAGAAAACCAGACCAAGCATGTTCAATCCTTTCTGGTGCTAGCTTCATCTGCACACCTTTGATTGCACTTCTATTCTGTCTCGGTAACGTCTTGCATGTGTATTTGAGCCATGTGTACTGTAATTGTACCTTATAATAATATTTCACTTTTTTTTTTATACCTTGTGGATAAATTGCTAAATATGGATGACAAAAATCAATGTGTGGCATTTGCTTTATTCTGTCGAGGAAGACGATGATGCGGGATGGGTCTGTTATGCTCAGCTATGGAACTGTGTGGCAAACAGTCGGGCGACCGCAGGGTGTTAAAAGGAATCGACATCAGCCGGCTTAATGCTCGACTGAACAAACAGGCTCCCGAATGCTCTTCCAGACTTCAAGCAGCTCATCTCCTCGTGAGAAGCGGAGCAAAGCCGGAGTTGGATGTGCATGGAGGACGTCCAGAAGTCTGAATTGCTCATTGCTGCTGTGGCGGCGCATGCTTGACGGATTGTCGTTTTGTGAATCAGGGCTGAAGCGTCTCCTGCAGTCTGTTGCTCTACAGTTGTCATTCATGTCGCTGTGGGGTGGAGAAGGGAAGCCTCGACGTGGAATATTCTGATGTGTCTCATGTATCATTGTTATGCCAAACTGGTTTGATGACCTTGTTTCTCATTCCAACCCCGGATTTGAGCGATTCCACTTCACCCCTCTCTCCTGTCCATCACCCAGGCTGCTAAGCCCTTCAAATTTGAATGTCATGGGTCCTCACTTAGACTTTAACCTACAATAAAGCCGCTCCCCTGCTGCCTTTCCCTCCCTGCATTCACAGGAATAGCTGGCGTGCTTATTGGCACTGATACCTGCTGTGCAGGGCAGAAATAAATAACACTTTATTCAGGGACTCAACTCGGGCTTGGCCTCTATGGCTGTGACAGATGGCTTGGCGGCAGCTGTAACATATCATTTACTACTAGCAGTGTTTTGATTAAAGAACATGCAAAGCAGTTAAAGATACCAGATCGCGTGGATGAATCATACATTATCACGTCCACAAGCTGAATTGGTAAGTTGTAAACGCTACAGCAGCCAAATTGATCCATTAACTAAGACTGGACTTAATTATCTCTCATCACACAATGACTTAACCTTCTATTTTACATCTGTTTAATCATCTAGATAATGTGATCAGGTCGTTTAACGTGACCTTTATGCTGATTATCATCACATTGAATTTCTTTAAGTTACAGGATGAATGTAAAAACCATGTGCAAATTCCTCCTTGGAGATCCCGTCACCGCAGGCCTTCGCTCTCATCCAAGTTCTTTTTGACACTTGAAAGAAATGTCTCACAGCAGGGAGCTTGATTTCTCGCTCCCTGTTGATATTGCTGTCATACTGCCAATCCAGAAACCGCAGGCCTCCGTTAGCACGACATCTGTGACTGTTCTAAGGATGGAATTATCTGAGGAGTTATAACATCTGACCCTTTAAGGGTTTCTGTCCAGCCTGAACTGTAGCTCAAAGCTACAGCTAGAATACATTTATTCTGGGCATACTAGAAACAGTTGCTTCTACCTAATGCAGAATCAGGGTATGGTCCAAATGGCTCAGGATCAAATGGCGAGGGCTTATTTTTGCTGTAAACTCTATAATCAGATCTGGCCCACTGCTATATAAAATGCAGGAGGAGAAAATTCAAGCTCTTTCACTGGGCAGTATCTTATAGTATATGGTATAGAAGGTAGGAAGACACTGAATACAGAAACAGTCCTAATTTATATTCATTTAAATACCTCTTCAGAGGGATTGAGATTAAAGGGTTAGGTTCTGCTTAGGTTCACCCAGACTCCCCTTGGAGTACAGACATTGGTGGCGGTGGTGGCTGATGACCCTGCTGAAGCTGATCAATGATGGAGCTGATTAGGTGGTAATGTGGAGCAGGAGGTCGTGCAACAGCGGCATGATACAACAAGAGAAATGGAAAGCTGTATTTAAAAAGACGGCAGCAGGAAGATGAGGAGGAAGGCAATGAAGTTTTGTCGCTGCCACTGAATAGATGTGACCAGCTGAGAAGAACAGCTGCTAACTCAGATGGCAACCACAGGTGGGAAGGTTAGACTGATCATGCGTAACAGGTGTGAATAGCACATTGGATCGTTCTGAACTTGCCCCAGAGTTTCATGTAATCTCTCTGTTTACGTAAACTGCATGACATAGTGGGCATCCTGGTAGGAAACTCTGCTATTGTGTGGCAGCTGGATTCCTGCTGCAGCTCTATATAAACACATGTACGTTCTCCTTATAAATAGTTTACAGAGACAGATCCATACCAAGGCGGTCACGTAGAGAAGCAGACGGTGAAAGCAGCCAATGTAGCTGGATGAAAAATATCCTTAAAATACTGCATTATCCATTTTGAAGCTTGATCAAGACAAAGCTGCAAATCTACTTATTATGTCGTCATGTAATACTCCAAGCGACGTCCACCGGTGCTGTAACTAGATAAGCACAGAGCCTGACAAATTGACTCACCAGTCACATTTAGAGCAAGCACTGACTAAAGACAGTTGGTTTGGTCATTAAGTTTCCTGATCTACCTCAACAGCTGTAAGTCTAAACTTGCCGCCCCTAAGTTGAACAGCGACTCATAGTGAGTTGGGGGGGAAAAGGGGACTTGAAAATAGGACAGAGCAGTCTGGCCCCTTTCTCCTTTGAACCAGAGTTGCAGAGAGACAGAGCGAGCAGAAGAAGCGACACTTTGTGGGAAGCTTGTTGAGGAGAGAAGCCGCCGGGACGCAGAGGACTCTGTCTAGTGTCCACCTTGCAGAACATTGGATTTTGTAGTTGTTGTTTTCTACAAATATATAAGGTGAAGAAAAGTCACTGAAAAGAAATCTTGTCACCTGGAAAGATGCACAAGCGCACAAAGATCAATATTGCCATCTTCGTGCTGGTGGTGGGTATGATTTGCATGTTCACAGCAGTGGTAACGGACTACTGGGCAGTGCTCAGCCCACAGGTTAATCACGCCAACGAGACCTGCGAGGCAGCCCACTTTGGCCTGTGGAGGCTGTGCAAGAAGCACATTTACATCAGCTCGGAAAACTACGCGGAGGGACACGGCTGCGGGCCCATTAGCCTGCCTGGAGGTAAGAAGGAAACAAAATGCTATTATTAGTAGACAAGTTGAATTAAACATTTCACTTTTTGTTCCTATTACTGTGAGATTTGATCACAAGTGTGGTTCTACTTGGTGTGAATATTGTCTGCCTGTTATTGTGAGCTACTCCGTGCATCCAGCGAAGAGCTCGAGGTATGAAGCTTCTAAGAATAGTCTTGATGCAGTGGACAAATCATATGACATTACGACACTTCCTTTTGAAATAGAATAAAGGTCAAGTTCTAAAAAAGCCATTGACAGCTTCCCATAATGCAAATATAAGTATCCTCTGTGAGAATTTACAGTCTGTTTAAAAAAAAAAAAAAAGTCAAAATAATCAGTCATCCGTTTCAAAAGTAACAAAAACTTACAAACAACTTTATCCATCTAATCCACAATACATCTTTTTAAATTTAAAGAACTTTGAGGCCCTCTCAGAGTTGCAGACTGAAATAAAATAAAATGCATGTAAACAATGTTCAGCAGTGGCCAATGATGGTGACTCACATCTCAGCGACTTGCAGTCAGGCGTCGCTCATATATCGAATAGTGGCAAGTTTACAGGCATGGTGACGGTTATCTGAGAAATGATTATCCGCCTTAATGCCTTTCTGACCTTGTAAACTTGGAACTCAAAAATCTAAAGCCGCCACCAGAATACGTCAATTGATTGTGATTGTAAGACACTTTGGAATCTCTCATGCGCTGCACTGCAGGGTCATTCCTGAAACATATATGGCATGCCTAAGGTCACTGGACCAGGCTAGGCAGGCATGTGCTGAATACACCAAATTGGCTTGGCAATTGGTAAATTCTTATCAGCAAGTTAAGTTCGCAGAGAAAGGGTATGGATAAACATACAATATGGTGGTTTCATTCATTCATCTTCTTGAAGGCAAGACAAACGTAATCATCTCGTCTTTAGCCGCTTATCTGAAATATGGGTCAAGGGAGCCCATCCCAGCTGGCCACATGTGAGAGGCAAGGTACGCACTGGATGAGGCGCCAGTTCATTGCAGGGACACATGGGAGACAACCAACCCCTCATGCTCACAGTCATAATAAGAATTTTGGAGTAACAAATTATCCTAAATTGCGTGTTTTTGGGAGGAAGCCAGAGAGAACCCACTCAGACACGGTAAGACACGCAAATCCAGCAGAGAAAGGCCCCAAGAGAATCGAACCAAGGGCCATATTGCTTTAAGGCAACAGCGCTACCCACTGCAACACAGTGCTGCC
Organism: Brachionichthys hirsutus; assembly: GCF_040956055.1. Taxonomy (NCBI): domain Eukaryota; kingdom Metazoa; phylum Chordata; class Actinopteri; order Lophiiformes; family Brachionichthyidae; genus Brachionichthys; species Brachionichthys hirsutus. The sequence continues at coordinate 7,638,907 of NC_090913.1, forward strand.
CAAGACTGAGTTTATTATATTAAATTAAATGTGTGATGCCGGGCACCATATAGCTTTCAGTAAGAGTTACTGTATATCACAGCCACATGTCAGCCTCTGATTCATAGCAGGACATAAACAGACTGGGAGGTGAGAGACACCCATCTGGAAAGTATGAGCTGAGCTGTTTTTTAGGTCATGGCTGACAGATTGTCAGATGATCTCAGAGAACTTAATGCGTATCTGACTTGTATGTCTATGCATGTCACTTCAATCCACACACAAAGAAAGACGGTTACATGTAAGCCAGAAGTCATTTTTTTCATGTTGCCATAACTCACTGGCCAAGCTGTTGTAAACTCTAAAAGGAAAGACATCAAATGCAAGGACTTGTGTTTCTCCTCTATTTGACATTTTGGTAGTTATTTCTTTGGTTGTAGCACACAATGCCAGGCAGCTACTATAATATATTCACTGTGGTCTCATAGAGAGAAATGCTGTGATAAAAAAAAAAAAAAACTATTTTAAATAATAATGTGCAAACTAGTCACTAAGCAGTTGTTGTCGGCATGCAAATTCTCAGCTGTCATACATGCAAGCCATGAGGGTCAAGTGTTAATGGCTAGTCCAGCTTTGACTGACAGGGCCGTCTGCAGAGGCAGCAAACTCTTCCCACGAGACCCTGCTGCAGTTTTGCGTCTTCCTGTAGCCGACGCACAAGCTCAAATTACTTTACTTCCACCATACATGGAATGCATAGTATAAAATGCATATGAACCGCTGGTATCTTGCCATTACAGGCATTAAAGGAGCATTAACAGGCCAGGGTCAGTCTGGATGTTCATGGTTTTGGGATATTGGTAGGGGAGTAGGGAAGCAACATAAAATACAGATGTTGACAGAGTAGTGCTACTTGTTTATTGAAGTAAAGAAGTGGGGGGGGGGGGGTACAACGCAGTATTAGGTTCAGACCGTTTCATTAGCTGAATCAAATCGGCTAGCTCCAGTCCATAGACTATTGCAAAGTTAACAGTAGGATATGCCTCCGAAGGGGCACAGCAGGGCGTCAGCGCTAAATCACCGGCACAAAGATTGCCAGCTTTCCCAGTCTTCTGAGCACTGAACAGCTGAGTGGGATCACATGGTTCAAATGATTGACTTACAAATGCTCCAAAAATGAGCTCACCCCATACGTCACTCAGCATTTTCAGAAAATGGGATGCAGAGTTCTTGCTGCGCTTGGTGCTCCTATGCAATGTGCTCAAGGCTGCGAGTTGAGTCGAGTGCAGTCATACCTGTTTGCTATGACTGTGGGTAATTGTCCCTGATGGACCCTTGATTTCCACCGTTGTTCCTGTTATTTAGAAAGCCTGGTGTTTCCACTGATAACATTTACCTGTGGTATTGAAGGTTGCACATGGATGTATAAACCAAAATTGTATGGAAGTGCAATTTTTGGCTGCCTAAAATGATTTAATTTATTGGTAAATAGAACAAATGGTCAGCTTCGTACCAGAAGTACAACCACATGAAGAGACTATCACACATTCATGTGCCCTCTGCACTGAGAAAGCTGGAGCTTGTTGCTTAGTAACAACCTCTGTTTTGTTTGATGGCCAGTTCCTACCCTCATTCTTAATTTTTTTTTTTACTATGTGCAGGCTATTATCATATAGCATCCAACATTATAAGAAAAAGTACTGCATCTAAAAATGCTTGTATCATTTAAGTGTATTTTGATGGCTTCCAGGGTATACAGGATATGTAGGTCCACCAGCACATTAACACCATGCGTCATCAAACACTACCAGTCAGTGATATCTTAACATTCAGTACTACATATTTTCAAAGGAAAGTATTTCTGTCATGCTCCACGATAACATTGCATGAAAAAAAGGAATGACTAACATGCACGATACGACACCTCTGCGTGTGATCTAGTGATAAAGACACTTTTAGAAACGAATGCAATATGAGCCTCTCAGGCTGCATTTGGCCTAACCCAATAGCAATTTTCACATTGACAATCAAACTCGCCAAAGCAGGCCAGAGTCTGCACGGCATCACAAAAAGCATTTTAGCTATAGAATAGAAATAGAAATAGAAAGCCTTTATTGTCATTGCATAGTGGCTACACAATGCAATGACTATGCTACACTATAATAATAACCTGGTGGTGTTAGTGTGAGATGCATTTCTCAAACAGATATGGCATGGTGAGAACGTCAATAGGGTGGGTAGCATACCGGTATTCACATGGAGACTGCAGGTGGAGTTCAGAAAACGGTTCCCTTTCTTGCATAGATTGTATATTGGAATAAGAAGACATTCCAATTTCATTAGAAAATCAAGCCATGTTTAAATTGTTCATCCACTACAGTATATAACTGTGAATTAATCTTTATTTTCTCTTCACAGAGGAAAATTGCACTTACTTCAGACACTTCACTCCGGGGCAGGATGCTGAGATATTTGAATATAAAACACAAAAAGGTAGGTTTCTGTTTGTTCTCATACATCCATGCCATACAGTACAAAAATCAAAGAGGATTCATTTTTCTTTAAATCAATTACGCCCCTTGGACACGCCAGTATATGAATATAAACATCAAACTGCCTGCTTCATGGTTTCCTGGCATACCTCATCCACTGCTTTGTGAGTTTCATTCATGTTTCATTAATGGCTGCAGCACAGCCATAAATGCCACAGCAGGTGTATTCGACTGTCAATGACAAAAACCCTCAGAAGTCCAGAAGTAGCCCTTGATCAAAGGCAAAACCTTTTCCCAACATTTACCCTTCCAAAATTCAGACTTTCTACACAGGTTTTTTTTTTTTTTGTCCTATATGATTTTATCTTGTATGTAGCGTCCATATAAACACAAATGCGTTCTTCCTCAGGGCATAACATTCATAACTCACAAGTCTCTGCACCATGATTGTAAATTCAGTTTTATGTTTCTATGCAGATATATCTGAAAATAATCGGCAGGCATCAGAGCCACGATGGACCCCTTTCTTTCCTATTCTATCTACACTGAACATACCAATGTCGATATAGCCGAGCCCATGCGTGATTTAGATTTCACACCAGGCTTCTGTGAGCTTCAAACACAAAGAAGTCTAAGTGTTGTCTACTTTATGGATCTGTGGGCTGTCAAAGCCCTCAGAAATGTAATTAATGGTTGTATGATTGCGCTGGTTTCTATTCATACCTATGTATTGTATTCCAGGGAGAACTCCACAGATAAGCATGCAATCTCAGGGAATGTATAGCGTTGAGGGTGCGGCCCGTTCTCCCCTACCAACGCAAGATGAAGCCCCCCCCCCCCAGGGGAGTGCCTCTCCTGTGGGCATAGCTCACAGGCGAACAGGCGGCAGATCAAACGCCCTGCATCCTGCCCACAGCTCGGAAAAACAAGCCAGCTGCTGTTGCTATTACAGACGCCATGCCTCTGAACACACGAGAACCACAGTCATACGGCATATGTTGAATTTAAATAGCGTTGCTTTCAGGAGCCAAACATTTAAGAGAATCAAAATTATAGTGGTTCACAAACAGGTTTGAAATGTAAGACTGTTTGTACTGTTATTATGAATCAGAGTAAATCCCAACCTTGTTTTAATCTAATTAAAATATAGAGAAGGATTGTGGCTCTACAGACACAATGAAAATGTACAAATCACAGTTGATTTAACCCAAAATGTACTGTACATACGGTATATCGTGGACAATATGAAGCCAGCCATGGAGCTTGAAGTATTTATTTCTCCCCCAGAGTACAACATCTCTGCTGCAGCCATCTCCATCTTCAGTCTGGCCTTCATGATCCTGGGCTCTCTGTGTTTGATTGCATCGTGTTCTGGTAAAGGAAAACGAAGAGACTACCTCCTCAAACCTGCTGGCATGTTTTTTGCCTTTGCAGGTGAGTTCAGCTGAACAACAAGCTTTTATATTCCTGCAGCCTTCAAGATATTGAATGTAAAAATTGTTACCTGGCCTTTACGTTAGCATGTCTTAACGCATCTCTCTTGCACAGGCCTCTGTGCCTTCATCTCACTGGAGGTGATGCGGCAGTCTGTGAAACGCATGATCGAGAGCGAGGACACAATCTGGATTGAACACTACTACGCCTGGTCCTTCGCGTGTGCTTGCACTGGCTTCATTCTCCTCTTTCTCACTGGCATTGCCCTCCTGATCCTCTCCATGCCCCAAATGCCCAGGAATCCATGGGAGACTTGCATGGATGCCGAGCCGGAGCCAGTGGAGTGAACAGCTAGACAAACAAGTGAATACAGGATGACAGCTGAGTGAGTCATTTGCTTTGAGGACCGATGATAGATTCATTTCAAATACATATGAGCGTAAGTTCAGGATGGCCGTAACATGATTGAGTGTGGGTGGACCACAGCCATGATGGGGTATTTACCTCCAACACAATTATACCGCAGCTTGAGGATGGACCTTCGTTGTCAGAGATCTGATTGTTTCTTTATCCTGTACACACTGAGAGAGTAAAATAAAGTTTTCTAAAAATCCATCCAACAGTTATGCTCGAGAGCAGGGCTTATATTTAACCCAAGGTCCAAAAACGCCGAAAACGTCCCAGTAAGTGCCCATATGGAACCAAAGTCAAGCATTAGTAAAATTATATACTACATATTAAACAAATAATCTATTTCTTCATTAATTCAACATGATTTCCCAAATGGCATGAGAATGGAACAATGACGTTCCACTTATTTATGGACTGTGTTATGTGGGGTATCTTGTACATATCTTATGTTCACCTGTTGCCTTTTATTACTCGACTTATGCATTTGAATGTTATGTTGTGCATTTCTAGATTTAGAAAGACTCCTTATATATAAATAATGTTCAATAAAACATGATCTTAGGGAATAAATGGCTGATTTTAAGTATAGTATTACAGAGTAGTGTGTGTGCGTGCATGTTTGTGTGGCAGGCTGAATGCTCAGTCTGCAACACTGACCATTTTGGAAAACGTTCAGTTCTAGCAGGTGCACATACAAGGACTCTTACTTTCCTGTGGACAACGTCCAAACCAGACTGACACAAAGCATTCTCTGTTCATTTTCCTGTCATCTTTATCCTTTTGAAACAGCAGCCATGCATTTAACCTTTTCATAAAACCCCTTCATGATCTGTATTTGCCAAATCCATGAGCAGACAGTTGCAGGCAAAAGGCCAGTACCCTTCCAGCTATTGCTGACTTTAGATTAATTTATTTTTTTCTAGAAAATAACTTTCAATGTCATTAAATGCCTGAGACAAAAGGAAAGAAGATGACATTCTGGTATCCAGTCTTATGTGCAGTTTCACGCGGCGATGCTGCACATCAATGTAATTCCATGATCGATGGGAGGTTGCATTTGTTCTGCATTTTTCTGCAGTGTAAATAACATTGCCGTAAAACTACAAAGTAATCAAAAACAATTAGTAAAAGAGAAAAACTGACGCTGCATTCAAACTTTCAATTAAGAGAAAAAAGTTTTAATTATCAATAAAAATTGAGTGCAAAAAATACTTAAGCAGAGGGAATAGAGTTTCATTTGATAATGTATTTCAAGTTTTTGTGCAAAGCCAACTCCTACTTGCAAGCTGCAAACATCCATGCTGTGACCATATTCAGGACAAATGTCTGTTTGGTGGGGGGTTTCCTTCCGTGGTGGAAAAATAATGTTGGGAAAATAGTAGTTGACATAAATAGTAGTACTTGATATAAATTTGATCTAACACAATTTAGTTTTTTTCTTTATTTAAACATGGCATGCAGTTTAAAAAAGATTTTGAATACAGTTGCTATTGTTTTTGCGTTATGACTTTGTAATGAGAATAAAACCCCTTATATAGTTACAAGGACCTTTGTCTGCGTCTTCTTTCCCCAAGGTACATTTGACATTCATTCACCTTCCCGAAGACGAGACGACTGATCGTCAAGCATAGAAAAAGAGATGGATAATTCTATTTGGTTTGCGTACACGGGGGTCGTCGACCAATTGGTTCCGGGGGTTTTGTCGTATGCCGACTAGGTCACAAGACGGCCCATGTTAAATTACCGCAAGTATATTATGCTGCGTCATAAGGAAAATATCGGAGTAGAAAAAGACAATTTCCTCTTGGTAGACATTGTGGTTGAGAAACTGTCGTACACGCAATTTGCTTGCTCGTACGGTCATAAAGTCAAACAGTCGCATGTCGCATAGGTCGGAAGTAGACGACCCCCTGTACTTTCCTTTCATCCACCACATACAAAGTACCGGTATTAAAATTCAGTGAAACTTGACAACCTTCGGACTCTGTGTGTTCCAAGTGCTGATGCGTCCCACAGGAAATGATAAAACTATAAATAAACAAAGTGTGATTTGACAAAACCGAGTTACGGCTCAAAAGTGAAGCTAAGCCACCCAGCCAGACAGAAAGCCTTTACCTCTGTGTAGTACTACTGTGTAATGCAGTGTAGTCTTAAAATAAAATACAGAAGACTTTTCAATAAAAACACTTTAATAGAGAAACAATTAAAAAAAGAAAAGAAATGTTACACACCATCTAAGTCCCTATCAGAACCACCACCAATTGAAATAAAGAAGAGTAAAACAGATCAGTTATTTCTACCAATGAGGGAGGGGCCAATGTGACTTGGAGACAGGGCGAACAGGTGTGTGTCACTGAGTCCCTGTAGCGAGGGAAGAACAGAGGAGAGCAAAATAGATAACAGTATGAGATGTGGTGCTTTTATAGAAGGGCTGAAGACAGTGTTGGCTGGGCAAAAGGTTGTTTCCTTTAAATGCTCAACACACACGATGGGTTCACGAGAAGGATTCAATAGACAATATATGGTCCAATGCTGGGTGGTTAAAAACCGGATTACCTCATTTCAAAGACCGAGTCAAACTGATTTCGGAAACAAATTCACAACGGAAGAAAAATTAAGCTGTAAATCTGTAATGACAATTTTTTTTGAATTGAAATCCTTTAAAAATGTCTTTGGCTCAGTCTCTTCGGCTTCAAAAATGATTAAAGTCTAGTTGAAAATAAGGTAAAGAATCAGTATTGCTCAACTTCAGAGATTAGCCGGTGACTGCTTGATTCCCTAAAAACAAAAGCAATGTTTCACACCAGGGATCAATCTTAGCTTTAGCCCTGCTAAGAAACTGCAGGGGAAAAAAAACAAACTTATATGACCATTACATATTTGTTTGACATGTTAGTAAAATATCATAATAGTTTTATTGATAATGTCACAAGTTATTGTACACATCAAGTAATATACCAAAATCTGACTCTGTAGATCGAGTAAAAGCAGTTTTTTTTCCTCCTTTGTTTCCCTATCCACAAATCAATGCACACCAATAAAAACAAGGATAAAAACCAGCTAGGCCATTTCAACATGCATGAAAAGAACAGAGGTCACATTAAACAGAAAAGAATAAAGAAAAAAAACAGGGGAAAAAAATCAGTTGATTGTTGCAAGGCTGTGAAGAGGTGAAGAAACAGGACAACTGCAGAAACAGATGCTGAACAGGATATATTGTACAGTGGGACATGTTGTCTTAACAGTTAACATAAAATCCCCTGTCCAATCAGCAAGACACCATCTTAAAAAAATCTAAAAAGTTCAAAGATGTCACAACTACCATCTTGCTTTGTTGTCCTTTTTTTTTCCTTTTTAAAATATTTGTGAATTTGCATAATCAAAATGGGCATACCTCTTCTCTGAACAGCTTCTACAAAATTGAGGTGCTCCCCAAGTTCTTGTTTGTAAATACCTAGAAAATGCATATTTACAAATACTTGTTGTTCTACACCAAGTGAAAAAATTTGGACTTCGGAATTACAATGTTGAAACCCAGAAATAAAAATCATAGCTCTTAGGAAGCGCTACGTTGACCGTTAAAAACATGTCAAAAATTATTAACCAATAGTGTTGTAGCTTTCTGAATAAGTGACGCTAAATTGAAGCTATGTAACAGCTAGATGACTTCATTACAATTTTGACAATCCGCAAATTGGGAAAAGGTGGCTCAACAATTAATGTGATGCATGAACACTGGATGACTAAGGTGGTTCCAGTCGTGCATTTAATAAGGAAACGTTGCCATTAAATTGGATAAGCATCTTTTGTCGTTTTATTTGAGAGGGGGGGAATTTAAATTGTCAGTGTTTGGATTGACGTTCATACAGCTACGAGTTCTCCCCGTGTGTCAACCAGCGAGCAGTGAACATGTTCCTGTGGCGCATTCAGTGTTTTAAGATGTGAGAGGAAAGTAAATAAACCAAATTTATGTACTCCTTTAAGTTTAATAAGACAAATGGGAAAAGGTGAATAATAGAATTCTTTGAATAACAGGAACATCTTCCACCACATTGCCGACTCCTTATTATGCAGACACATCGGCAGTCAAATGTCTTCCAACGGCATATTGGGTTTTTATTTTTTGGTTAAATCTTGAGGAATATTGCCCGCTGGGGGGCGAGCAATATTCTCACATGAGAAATGCCAACTGGCTTTTATGGTCGATGTTCTTGGTGAAGCTCTGAGCAAATATCAGATAAGCAACATGTAAAATTTTGCACATAGATTTAAAGATTGTCTCAAAGAAATCAAACACTTTTAAAAGCATAGGCAACATTAAATCCAAATTCTTTGCCATGAGACCAACATGTATGGCATTTCCACAAAAGAAAAGTCACAAATGTTCAAGTTTCAGTGAATTTGCTCTAAAACTGCTTAAGATTTAACCAAAAAATGCCACCACGTAGCTTCTCCAGAAGCATCTGACTGGCAGTCTGTTTTCAACTTACCTATAGTGAAACAACATTCTTCACTTTCACAAACCCTCAGAGTAAAACAAACTTTCAAAACAGCTCCATGGCAATTATAGACAAAAATCACAATCATATATGCATTAGGAACAAAGGAAATGAAAGAAAAAGATCAGCATCGGCAAACTAAGCAGTTTCGGGGGTTCCGTTTTTACAGAAAGCGATGTCTGATGTTCTCTGATCCTTAAAGGAGCAATGACACAGCTTTTTGCTTATCTGATATTTTCACACTAACAGTTGTTGCTGAAACATTGGCAGATTGTCAATGGGAAATCTGTGTTGGTGTTTTTCAGTAAATAATCACATCTAATAGTAAATTACTGAGAGCGACTCATGTAATTGTGTCTGAGAATTAAGGATCAGAAGCAAAAAAAAAACAAAAGCTGAAAATAAATTCATAAAACAAATGCCATAGCGATGCAGGAATTTAAGGACATGTCTGTGTCATACAATTCAGTCTTTTATTTTTGTTATATGTACAGATTAGAGGAAAATTTATCTACGTCTATACACTGTTCCAAGTAGTTTTTGTCAGTTGACCACTTAGCTTTTGTCTGTTACCATGATTACAGTAGTATGATGAAAATCAAGACTAGACGTCCACTCAAAACTGACAAATACGACATTATAAAAAACTTCAACAACCAGTAACCAGCAAAACTAACTTCAATGACAAAAAGGTATGCGATTAGCTAAGTGGTCAACCAAATCTAGCTTCTTTTTTTTAGGATTTTTGTAACTTTTTTTTAGCATTACATACATATACAAGTGTAGATAATATAAGTATATATTCATATATACATGAGTATGTATATATACCAGTAATGAATCCATTATATATACTTATTTTCTTCACAAATATGTGAAACGGGAGAAGAAAAAAAAGATGACCGTTACAAATAAAAAGTTAAAATGAAACAAAATGCATAACAAACTCTAGATAGAAACAAAACGTAAATGCACTTTGTACTTTTTTGTGTTTTTACAAATAGTTTTGCAATTTTTGTTTAGTTTTATTTTTTTTCTGCTTATGTGGGAGAGGCGACACTCATTTGAAGTAGGAGTAGTACCCATTGCTACCATTTGAACTTCCTATACTCAGCTCTTGTAGGAGGGACAGAGGGTCGCTGTTCTTTTTGGCCTGTTCTGGGCGAACGGCTTTGGATTTGGGTGGGGCGCGGAGGGCACTGGCGTAGGACATGGTGGGTGGCTTGCTTAAGTTTGGAGCTCCCTGGCTGGCCTCTGTTGGCGCTTGTGGCCGTGGCTGCTTGTTTTTGGGCATGAGAGGAGGAAACTGTCCGAGGTGCTGAAGAGAGTTGAGCGCGTGTGGGTGAGTCTGCTGCGATGCTGTGGCCTCGGCCTTCACCTGCTCCTCCGTCTGGCGAAGGGCCTTCGAAGCTGTCACAGATTGAAAACTAATAATTAGATGCAAGTAAACCATTAAAAATACAAATCATTATTTTAAAAACAAAGCTAGCAAAAGTCACGATGGCGCATGTGTAATTTTCCCTTGAATACCTACCCAGAAGGTCCCGGTGTTGAGTGAGCGTGCCGGCTCCGTTACATGGAATGTTCTGGAATGGGCTGGGAACTCCACCATTACTGGGCCAGAGTTCATGTGGGGGATAACTGTAGGAGCCATGCGGATGCTGATGGTGTTGTACGTGTGGATGAGGGTGGTCCTGGGAGTCTGACGTGCAGGGCTGGGGCTGCTGGGACAGGGCGTTGTGTGTGTTGGCTGGAGACAGTTCTTCTGGGTAGCTGGAGGAGATCCGCCGCTGATAGAGCGGCCGGCCTGGACCTCTGGGTTCATACTGGACATCAAGGAGGGTGGATAAAGAAAAGAAAGAGAGTTGGAAACTAATTGAGACAAAGTGGTACACAAAATGAACTTTAACAATGAACACATAGCCGCCATGTGGCCAAAGAACCGTTTTCACAGTATGGTATTGCAAAAAAACTGCAATTGCAATATCGTACTTTTTTGAAGTATATGCAGTATGATGAAAAAAGATGGGAAATGTTCCTAGATGTACTCAATATTTCTACATGAATTTAAATAATCCATCTAGAACTGTTATGTGGTAGGGTCACGTCTGACAAGCATAAAATAAAACAGTTCCGTCAAACCAAACAAAAAGCAAATTACAAGCGGCAAAAATATCCCAGACGAGACCACAACTCACAGGAATATTAAATCAGGCAAGAAAATGTGTGTGAAAGTGTTTGTTGTGGAAGACTGGTCCCAAAATCCCAGAATTCATTCCATTTGGTAAAGACTGCATCTATTATTGTCTCATTGTAAGCACCCAAAGATGCACATGTAAATCTTCATACAATATTTAGAACTGAATATTTGAAGACATTCTGGCTCGGCTGATCACATTACAATGCTTTCGCTGGAGCAGAGGCAACAAATTTGACGTCTTCTGCCGAGGCTGTCAGCCAGAAATAAGACCGAAAAGTGATGAAATTAGTCGTTTTCCTGAAGCAAAGCACTTCTGTATCAAATATGCATATTGAAAATAAACTGAAAAGACGGCTGATAAGGTCACTGGTTTATTTAATCAATGGTAGTAATGAAAATATGCAAATATTCCGTACCTCATCTACATTGTGAATGGCCGTGGCTGCTGATGTACGAGGAGACAGTGGGTGGTACGACTCCTGGTCTGGAGCTTGACTCTGCTGCTGCTGCTGCTGCTGGTGTTGATGGTGAAGCTGCATTAGATGGACTTGCTCCTGCCTGCTCGGTTGAGCCATGATGGGCAGTCCATAAGGCAGGCCATGGCCCTGGTTCGCCAATAGGTGGTTCTGCTGAGGTGGCCTCACTGATGCAGCCCCCCCACGAGACCACTGAGCCTCATGCAGAAGATATTTCACTTGGGAAGGAGGGGGGCTGGCATTATGGGCCGGTGGCTGATGTGAATAGCTAGCGGTATTATACAGGGGGTTCCCTGGGTGCTGTTGTTGCAGTGCTGGGGTGTTGGAAAGGTTGTCGTTAAGGAGATGGCGGCCATTGTCATGCGGGTACGGTCCTGGAGGGAAGGGGCCAGCATGATTGGAAGTTGCAGCTAAGGAAGATAAAGGGTCACCTGAGGCACGAGGCTGGGACTGACGATACTGGAGGAGACGGGACTGAGGTGGGGGCTGCATCTCAGCTGCTTCCCTGGGTTCAGGCTGTTCCTGTGGTGGGATCTCTCTCAAGAGGCCCGGGTACCTGAGAATTCAAAATGCATTTCTGTTACAATAGAACTGTTGGAGAAACAATATAAAGTGGCCAAAAAATAAATACAAATTAAAACTGTTTTAAACCCACAACTTTAAAGTAAAACCTTTTCGGATTGTAAAATAAATTATTTCGTATTGTGTTGCAAGACCATTTCAAATAACACAAACTAGCCTTGTAAAAGGTGACTCCATTGAGGCGGACGAGACCCCTTCATCTTCCGAGTTGGTATTAAGGCCCCAACTTGCTGTCTGGAGTAGCTGATGAGGAAAACGAGCCATGCCGGGCTGAGCGAGGTGGGCGAGCTGCTGGGGCAGAGGGAAGGCAACACTGCCCTGGAGAAAAGGGCCTGCTGCCTCTCCCCACTGGCCCAACCTGGCCACTTGCTGCTGTTGCTGCTGGCTCAGGGCCTCTAGAGCTACGGGGCCCTGGAGGTCTGAAATAGAACAGGGCAACGATAAGTAAAACAGACCATTGGTTCTACCACACATTCCTTGTTCTCAGGGATTCTTGATTCTCCAATAATGTAGTCGCCATAAGATCTCTAATGTTCTCTCTTTGTCTCCCAACATTTTATATTGTCTGAAAAATGTTCTCTCACAGATATGCTCTAAAATGTTCCAAGCTTTTTTATTTCATAAAAAAAGAATGAATTTCATTTTAAATGTTTTTATTATATATATATATATATATATTTTTGAATGACTTTTCAACGACCTCTTTTCATGACAAGCATTCAAGGTAATTAACCTGTAACAATACCTTTATTTTTGTTTGTGCTGTGCACTTTTTGCATACCTATTTGTTCAATAAGAAGCTCTACTCACCCAAACTATCCCCCATGACTCCCTCCTGTCCGTCCTCCCTAAAGCTATTGGCCCTGTTATGTTGAGGCAGGCCTGGGTGGTGGCCACCTGCATGCCCCATTGGAGTCCTAATGGAGCTGCTCAAGTCTTCCACTCCTCCCGACTCTGGTCCATCCAAAGTGGGAGACTGGACACCTCTGTGCGGGGGTATGGGGCCACTGAAGAAGGAAGTATTGTGGCTACCACCAGCATAGGCAGGACTGAGCTGCTGCTGTTGACTCTGTTGGGCCATTCCTGGGTGTTGAGGCTGACTGAACCGATAAGGAAGCCTGGAGACTTGATACTGAGGGGGAAAGGGTCTTCCGCTAGCAGGATGTGGAGGAAAAGCTGGGTTCGGTGGTGCCAGGTGGTAGTTGAGCGCTCTTTGGGTAGCTGAGGGATCTTTTCGATGGAGCAGAGGATTGGGAAATCCAACAAACCCATCCGATTGTGAGTCCAGACTTCGACCTGCATCTAAATCCCCCTAAATCCAAACATAAACAACAATACAAACAGTGTAAGAAAAGCAATAACAGCTGTAATGAGGAGTATTACTATTATTTCTTAATTACAAATAAGATGGAAAATGCCAATAACTTGCCTGCTTTTCTTTCACTTCTACGGGTTTCCTCTCTGGTGCCTGAAGACAGCTCTGCTCTGATTTTGGGCATCCTTCTAATTTACCTTAAAAATCAAAGGAACCAAAACTTATTGCATTGCTAGGCTGCTACATTTATTTCTATTAAATGGAGGGGAAAAAAGAAAATGACAGTAATTTGCGATATTTGATGTAGAAGTAATTAAAATCGAGGCCCACCATTTCTGATGGGGTCTGCCTGCAACTCCTTTTCAGGACTGGGCTGGCCCATTCCTAGAGGGGAAGGTTGGGCCACCCCACTGTACGGTACAGGGGAGCCTCGATTCTGGGCTTGCAACAGATTGAAATTGTAAGCCATGGCTGCCGGGTGGCTCATGATGCGAGGGTCCACAGCGAAGCGATTTTGGTAACCTGGCCAATGCAACTGAGGAAAACAAAACAGACTGGTAATTACCGATCAATATGCCATGCTAGAGGACAGGGAGAAGGTTTTATAGAGTGGATATCAAACAGAATAACATTACCATTAATGGTGATTAGAAACAGAAACATATTTAGCCCAACATATACAAGTTGTTCAAATATTGGCTTGGTGAGATTTTAATTTGGGCACTAAAAATGAAAGACAAGTCACACTAGATGACAAATAGTTTCCATATGATAGTAGAGTTCTAGTGTACTCAGTTGAAATGACATGAGGCCCAGGTCTAAGGCTAAGGCTAAGGTCTGAACACGTATGATATTTACAAGCTTGTGCTTTTTAACTAGCCAGAAAAGTTTAGTTCTTCTTTTAATTAAACAAAAACACATTTTACAATAACTTGACTTTCAGATTTGAACGGTAATTACCTTTTTAGCCCAAAAACCATGCCACCATTAAAATACATGAATACATAACGTAAAAAATACATGAAGTTATTTCCCAAACACATACACAGGTCACATTCATATGGTCTCATCAACACTTACAGGCAGGGGCATGGACATGACCATGTTTCCACTGTACACGGCTGGAACGTAGAGGATACTGGTGCCCGTGTGAGGATCTATCCTCTGAACAGGACTGGGTGACTTGCCAATGCCAGCTGGTGTACTACCCAAGGGTGGTGTAAATGCCCGAATAGGGTTTCCCATCAGCATGGCGGGGTTGGGTTGGACTGGAATGTGAGCAAGTCTCAAGTGAGTTCAAGTAAATGCAACAGGCTTTTAGTGTGATGAGCCACCAAAAGCACAACGCCTTCGATAATTAAAAAAATGAAGTAAACATTCTAAGTGAATTAAAAAAGCTTTAGCTTATGAAACTAGCATGTTCCTAAACTAAAATGTTTCATAATATTTCCCAGTAATAAAAGAACTATACTTTTACTTTGGTATATGACCTAGAGAGAAGGATGAGTCACGGGGAGAAAGAAAATTGAAAGAAAAAAGGCCTGTGCAGATAAACTCACCATATCCTTCAGGTGGAAGGTGCTCTGTGTGGTTTACATGTTTACCCTAGAAAACAAAATTATAAAAGCTTTAAAGTAGTCGACTAAGGGATAAGTATATAATTGTGAGCCAATGTAAGACCAATGTAAGCAAAACTATATTTCCATAAATACCAGCGACTAAGAATTTGGTCGCTAAAAAAGGATTTCATGAAGCATCATTAGCATTCATTAGGCATGACATTGGAAATGAAAAATAAACTGCCTTATAATAAAGTGCCTCTTGAGAATAAAACTTGTGCATTCTTACACATTAAGCACATCATTGTGTAACATGCAATGCGATGAAAGTAGGGCTGCCTTATTACTAACAGAAATCTGAGCTGTGGTAAGAATGGCAGCTTCGCCTCGGTACTATTTTAAGGTGAAACATTAACTGAGCAATGCTCAGACACAGCACTAAAAATGGTGCATAATGTCCAGCACTGAGGTGATTTGATCAAGCCACAGATGTATTGCTGCAGAAAGCTTTTGTAATCTCCTATGAATTGTCTTTAACAGCAGGGGTTTGCTTATTATTGCCACAAGTGGTTATCTAAGATGTTAGATAATTACAGAAAACCCTACAACACTGAACTTTTCAAAACAACCTCGATACTTTCTTCTTCTTTCTATCTGTTCTCTCTTTCTCTACTACTCCTTAGATCCGCAAACAGTTATTTTCATCCAAAGCAAGAGTCAAGGTTTTAAAGGCGTCTATTAAAAACATTACTGTACCAGTCCTTTATCAAAAGCAACTTACTTTTGGGGGTGACTGCTGCTGTTGCTGCTGTGGACCCTGCTTGTTGGAGGCGAGCTGAGTGTGCTGAGGATGAGGATGGTGGTGGGTGTGGAGGGCCTGTGATGAAGAGTGGTGCCCTTGCAAGGGCCTCAGAGCACGGGGAATAAACTCTGGAGCCAATGGATTCAGGACGTAGGTCTTCTTGAGCTCCAGGGCCTCCAGCTGAGCCTTGATCTGCTCAAAGGTGATGCCATGTAGGCTTGAGTTTTCGTGGCAGATGGAGATAAAGTGCTCCCAAAATTTTCTGCAGAGGTAAAAAAAAAAATATGGTGAGAAGTTTTCATACTTTTACAAATGCAAACTCATCTATAGAAAGAATTAACTTTTACTATTTATTTACCATTTCTTAAACACGTACATTTATACTCATATTATGAACAAAACAATGATTTAAAGCAGGCTGATCATCAATGAAAGATCCTATGGGCTGATCCCATAGATGTATCTCTAAGAATATTCATATATTATAACTGAACTGAAAAATGTCCATAATTACCTGCAGCGCCCTACAGAGCACAGCGCTATGGGGTCTCCCACGACTGCAACTAGGGACTGCGCTCTGGTGATGGCTGTGTTCAGAAGCTTGTAGTTGGAGAGGAATCCATAGTCGAGGTCTTCAGTCGAATCCTCAATGAGCTGCTCTTTACGTTTGATAGCTGTCTGTCTGTGCTTGCAGGTATGTCGTGTCCGTACCGTGCTGAGGAACAGCACCCGGAACTGTTTGCCTGCAAACAAGGTTTTTACACAGTTTTAACCATTCCCTTTCACGTATAGACAGATGAACAAGGGTAAGGCTACATTCCCATTTTGTCAGGTTGAGCTAGTATTAGCCACACACATGCAATGACCTACTGATACAAAGGATGAAGATGCCGGTTAATATTCATTCTTACCTTGGACATTGAGCACCCTTTCCACGCTGACCTCGTGCATTCTCTTTTTTCGGAGTTCAGCACGAATGCGGAACACCTGGTCAGCATATGGTGACACGACTCCAATGCTCCCGTCATCCAGCTTGCCCCAGGATACCGGCCACTTTTTGCGCAACTCCTCCACCCGTTCCACAATCTCAAACACCTAAGATGGAGAAAGAAATGTGAGAAAAGGATGTGATATGTCTCAAATGGATGTTCTCTTCATGCACAAACAAATCTAAACCTGAGGATATTTTCCTTCGCACTGATAAAATTTCAGTGCATTTCATTTCAAAACATTGCGATAATGGTTTAACATGGGTGCTGCATTAAAGAGAATGTGTATTGACAAAGTGGAGTAATTTTAAAATTTGGTTTCAAAGGGAAAAATAATTAATACATTTGTACAGAATTATAGAAATGATTATAACAGCTGGATGAATACTTTCTGTTGTTGTCAGAAACAGATGGAACCATTACTGGAGAAAGATCTATTTGTTATGAGTTTGCACACTTGCTGCAGTGTGCACATGGTCATTTTCAGAAGATTAGACAGTCCTATCACAGCTCAGCAACAAAACTGTCAGACGGACACAAGTACAGAGTCAAGAGGATATCCTACAGGAAAAATGCAGATGAGGTCACTGTAATCGGATACATTGTGATTTATGGCCGGATATATATATATTTTTTCACTACACATTTTTCTTCATCATTGTACATGTTTAATGTGCCTTGCTTGGATTATGACTGCAATGCCCTAATGATTTCCCTTTGTATTCTCCATTCCATCAGTGCTTTAGCTTCATTTGTACACATCTATGCAAATATATGAAATGAAAGCAAAGTTCTGCTCATATCTGTTTTAAACATCGAGAACAAATGGATCTTGTGAGAGGGAGGCACACACAAACACTTGAAATATTAAACGAATCCGTACCTCAGCATTGTTGTAGTAGGCAGTGCTATTCTTCTCCTGCACATCTTCTCCTCTGGCTGTGAAGAAGGTCAGTGGGTAGAAGTCCTTGTGGCATGGCTGCTTCCCACTTGCCATTAACTTCCCATCATAAAATAATTCTGACGTGTAGCTGTAGGATGAAGATGGGTCGGAGAAAGGGAAGCACAAATAGATAAGCACAAAGAGATTGTATTGAGAAATACTGATTACCAGTAATAGTTGACATTTTGCACAACAGCACTTGTTCATAAGATTTATGGTTACCGGTACAATGGCAGAACCGTCAAATTTAAAGAAATGAGGAACAAGATGAAAAGACACAAAGATGGCAACTTGAAGACCCTCTATTTACACCATAGTGCAGAAGAGTAAATTTCTCGTGCACGTTTTCATTGGCATCTGCAAAAAATGCACTTGTAACTTATGCAGCCGCTTATGTCTTTGGTGTCGAGTTACCATCAGGCCAAACATGACCTTGGTGATGCCATTTTCTTCATTGGACAACCAAAGTCTATCATGTACTCCCCCGTTCCGGATTTTCTTCCTGAACCGAAACCCTATCCTATCCCTCTCATCTCATCTTTCTTCAGCCTTTTCAGGCTCTGACAGTTTTGACCCAAGGCAGTGTTGAGGGCTCACACCTACCTGATGATAGCTTCATGCGAGCGGTAGTTCTCACACAGGAGGATGCGACATGGGTATTCAGGAGGATAGTGCTCATACAGCCGGTCCAGCAGTGACACGTGCAGATTACGCTCCCGCGCAAATTCACTGTACACAAATGGACTGAGCTGCAAATCAACGATATGGAATAGAGAGAGAGGAACAGACATGGAGTGAGAAAGAAATAGAAAAATATAATTTCAGAGTATAACACCATTAGTCTTATGTCATCACTTTTATTTTCTATTAACTATGAATTTTAATTTGGTGCATATAATCTGTACTCCCATGTACCTTAGTCTTATAAAAGTACTGTCAAAAATGTGACCAATATAGTTTAGGTAGCAAATGAATTAATTTAGTGCTGTGGGTGAACATCAGCTTGGCTGCAAAAGCTTTTTACATAATGTGGGAAATCACCAAAGAAATGCCACTTTTTCCACTGCATCACCAAACTTAATACTTTGTTTTTGTTGGCTGAATGGACTCACCTGCATATGGTCTCCAGCCAGAACGACACGGGTCGTCTTGCTAGCCAGAGCAAAAGGCATGATGGTTTCGCACTCCATGGCCTGGGCTGCTTCATCCAAAAGGATGTGTGTGAACAACCCTGAAAATAAGAGTCATCAAAGCCTGTTGACTTCATAGTAATTTAAGTGCATGTAAACTCTTTGTGTAAAGAAACACTGCCACAGAAAAACATTGTACAAACTTTTCTTTGGCAAGGGACTAAATTGATGGTAACAAAAAATCAAAGGTTTTGTTGAACTCTTCTTGGGTTTGGACTTACCAGGCTCCAAATCAAGTTGGCAGAGGTATTGGGAGGTGCTGAGGGTGACCACCACTACACGATGCCTGAGGATGTCCTCCCTTGTGGGCATCTGGAAATTGATGTGTGTGCTGGAGATGAGACAGTACTGCTGGACCACAGGATGAACTGTCTTCACCCAGCGATTCCTGAAGTATACCCTGGAGACAGAAAGCCGAAAGGAGAAACATCAGGCGAGACTTCTCAAGCCAAGTGGGGTTTTATTTGGGGGGGGGTGACTTTGGACTTCCCCAGAATGGCAAATTTACTGTAAACACAACACAACTTGTAAATGAACAGCATAATAGTCCATCACTGCTATCGTGAATGCAATGATTTTCACATGAGTGTGTGTGCAATGAACCTCCCTCAATTTGTAATTAGCACGCAAAATACTTAGAAGAAAAATACTGAGTCATCAGAAAAGACTAAAGTAAATATGTTTTCTGTACCTGAGAGGTCTGGCGTGTGGATTGCCTGCTTCAACATAAGGATGAAGGTAGTCCTTAATGTAAAGGTCAGCTGCACTGTTGGAGTGAGTGCAGATCAGGACCCTGTAGAGAGAAAGAGGCAGTGTCGAGCACGGACGAGGGTTCAGATATCTCCAAAACATGGCAATCAAATAACTATGTCCGTGATCATATGACAATTATAGTTATTCCAAGTGGCACAGGGAGAAGCCCAATAGTCTTGAGCAAATAGGTTTTTTCTTTTTTGACAATTTGTTAATTATCATTAATTTGCTAAATACAGTACCGGTAATTAAATGTGAACAAAATCATGTTCATTTTGTAGCATTCTGCAGTTTTAAATGAGTGTGATGGGTCCAGCATGCAGATACATAACAGACGAGTTTGTGTAAAACCGTATAACGTTAACATCATGTAATGCATGATGCAACATTAGACAGCATAACCTGCACAACCTTGTTAATGAAGAGAGTTATCTTATGACAACTCCAGTGACGTGCAGTGAGGGTTCATAGCTGGTGAAATAAATAAATAAAAACAAACATTACCTGCTATGGTCGTGGCGGAGGATGTGCTTGACAGCCTGTGCTAGGGTGAAGGTCTTGCCAGTGCCGTAGGGCCCAATGATGAGAACTGGGGGTAGGGAAATGGAGAGGGGGGTGGTGATAGCCAGGATGGCCTCCTTCTGCTTGGCATTGAGACGGGGATCCAGCTGCTCATCCCACTGCCTGAAGGTGGAAGGAGGATGGGGAAAATGTTAGCGGAATCTTTAAATACAAGTAATGGCTTTGAACGTTAAGTCAGTGGAAGAGAGATGACACAAGGGGGAGCAATTTTCATAGTGACAGAAATGTTGAGGTCTTGTTAGCAGTAAGGGGATGTGGACATATTTGTACGTTGAGAATGTCTGAACCCTCTTTCTAGCAGGTTTTACTTAAATATACACATTTTACTTTATTCACTTTTTTCTGTGCTTATTTACTTTACTCTGTGCGACCTGTCATCTCTGTATCTTTCATTTTCTAAATCAATGTTATCTGCCATTCACTTAGTCAGGCCCTGCACAGAAGTAGCCTTTTAATGTGAATATAAAAAGTAATGTTAATTTGGCTTTTAGGCCCCAATTAACACTTTGGAATTTTGGGAGTGTTGGTTTTATGTGTCGTAATCTTCACACCCTCTTCATGAAGCCAGCATGACAAGGATTGTTTGTTTGTTGTTTAGCTTTAACTCTAAGAATTCATAGGTAGATGCTAGCTTGTGTTTCTTGCTCTGACATTTAATAATAATTAATGAACGGAGCGGATTTTTTTCTCGATTACTGGATAGAGAGCAAATATACCTGTTGGGGCTCCATGGGATGGTGGGGACAGAGACAACATCAGGGAAAAGAATGGCGTTATCTTTGATGCGATCCAAGGCATAGTGCATCTCACAGAGTGGCAGTCTGTTCAGCTGAAACTGGAGCTCCACCTAAAACAGAGAAAAACCTAAAGTTTGACAAAGATTCTCTAAAACAGTACTTCTACCCACCATTTGATATCTGTTTGCAGGTCAAAACTAGTAATTTATAAGTAATGCAATGTTACTGAATCCGGTAATGTCACCTCAGGTAAGGTTTCATTATTCCAGAGAGGTAATAGATCCAAGGTGGAAACACTGCTAACCAAATATGACCCAAAGCCTGCTTCTGGCTTACGTCCAGTCAAAGGAAATTGAAATAGACAAAATGGGACACAGGCTGGCCAAGCATTGGGAAACCAGAGACTACTGTGCCCACATCGTAAAAGACACCTGTCTGCAGTTAGTTAGTTAGCCCGGGCCTTACTACAGATTAACAGTTGTCCATCTTTTCAATGGTTTCTTAGAAAATGTTGTACATCTATTGAGTCTGAAACCAGTGTTCCATTATAAGAAATAAACATTATCAATGCTGGAGGCTGTCTGTAAACATGCAGACAAAACTAAACTAAAGGTTTTTCCTGCGAATCATCCAATGCCTTTCAGAGAGGTGGGTGAAAATCCATAGGAGAGAGAAACAAAAAGAAAGAGGAGGGATTAAAAGGAAGCATGAACACAAAACAGTGAAAAGAGCAATACAAGGGCGAGAGCGAGAAGACATGCTTGTGCAAAATATTGGAACAACCCACTGAGGAGATAAAATAGGGGAGAAAGAACAGTGTATGAAAACAAATAGAAGCCAAAGCTCCCAGTGATAGGATGAAGGTTGTTTTGATAACTTTCTACCCCGTTGAGGAGGGTTAAGTCATTCAATTAATGGAGTTTTATCAGCACAACAGTTGTTGGCAATGTTCACAGAGACAGACAACTTTGTCCAACGACATGGCCTGCTTCTGCTTATAACTTTTTTATCGTCAGAGGAATGAACAGTTTAACCTTGAAGGCCACAAATATTTTCTTCCGCCATTCATTTAATACCAGGGAGAGACAGTAAAACAGAAACACCTAATGCTTCGGCACAGAAGTGTTTACTTATTTCTCTTGCAATCGGTACCTGTATTTCTCTGTCAGGCTGTAGCCACAGCTCCTCACAGCAGTCCTTACAGATCCTTAGGAAGATGTAGTCCTTTGTCTTCTCCTCGATCACAGCCTCATAGACTCGCTCTTTGACCCCAGGAGGTGGCTGGCTACAGAGCCCTTCCCGGACTAATGGCAGCACCAAGACTGAATTTACCTTGGTCATCACTAGTCGCCCGGCTAATGTATCCTGAAGTAGAATTCAGAAGTAGATTAGACATTTTGGTTCTAAGGGCTATCAATGTGTCCTTATGGTACAGCAGCGAATGTTAAAAAGGCCAAAAACAACATTGCAAATTAGCAAGGTACCTCAGAAAGTGTCTCAGTGAGTTTGAAGCGTGCAAAGAGCTGTCCATTCTGTGCATACTTGGCTCCAACAGAGATCCCAGTCAACATAAAGCTGGTGACGAGCTGGAGGTTCACTTTGATGTTGAACCTGGGAGGAGACAAATATGGATTATTGGTTATGAAGTTTCAAACCGATTGGAACAAGAAGGAACACATGGAGTATGACTTAAACAGCACATTCTTTATAGCCATTGAGCTTCTTGTTATCAGACATCTGGTTGTACCGTCAGAGATGGAAACATTTAGACAGCGAGACAACCATGACCATCTACGGTCACTTTTGATGAATATGTGACATCTTTATCTTCTTTAAAATGAGAGGATGTCACCCATCATCCAACAAATAAATCTAGGGCAACCTATTTCAGAAAATAATTGTAGTAGACACATATTTAAGTTAAACATTACATTTGAATGAATCAACTTCTTTTTGTAGTTCATGCCGTGTGACGTGTAAAAGGAATCCCTTCCTTTTACACGTCACACGGCATAAATTACAAATCATTCAAACTTGAATCATTCAAACTATTAATGTATTATTTAAGTTCAGTGATCCACGAAACTGTAAATTTAAAATGAGGGTCAAGGCTGACATCTTGTGGTGGGTCCACATTTCCTAACACAAACATTACATCTTTATTATTCTGTCTTCAGATTGAAAATTATCAAAACATAAACTTTAGTAATTGTATTGTTAAGATATTTGAGGCTTTTTAAAGTGGCATTTTCTTCATCACCTTCTTAATTTTAAAGCATCATTTCAGGCGCATGAAAACCAATAATAGTGACTCCTTACTTGCTGACTTCCTTGTATTGTGCAATCTCCTCTATATAGAGCAGGTCATGCAGTCTGGCCTGGTAATTGTCTTTGGTCAGTGTCTTGTCCAGTACTGACTGGGTGAAGAGCTGGTCGGCAGACAAAGGGATTTGATAGCGAGCAAGGAGACTGCGCTCCATTTCGGCCATAGTTTCATTCGGAGTGAACTCTACAATGGTCTTACAAGTTGAGTCCCAGCGCTTTGCAGTCAACAAGAGCTGCTGCCTGGCTGCCATAAGGTGTCCTAAGTCTGCAAACAAAGGGTGGTTGGATGCATTTATTACTGCAAGTTAAAAAATGAAAGCAATACGAAATCCATATAAAAACAACTTGTATTAATAAAAATGTGCACAAATAACATGATGTACATTATGTGGTGGAAACTCCTCAAAACCTCTAAATATATTGTTGTTGCTTTCAGTGTACCTTCGATGGAGGCAGCATCCACCATGATACGCTGCATCAGAACAGGTTCTGAGCCAAAGTCGAAGACAATTGTCTGACGGAAGGTACCAAAGATTTCTGTGCTGAAGCCCACTGCTACCTTGTAGACACAGTGGTCCAAGCCATTTTCAGATGCCACTGTCAGGACATCAAACAAAGCGTAAATACATTAAAAGACCCAAAACAACAGGAGTTCACAAAATGCTATACAAGTTAATTAAAACAAGATCTTGAAACCATTTGATTTCAAATATTTTACAGCACATCCATGACAAGATAAAAGTGGAATTCTTGTAATCCAATCTCGGTGTACCAAATACAAATCTCTAACATACCTGCTGTCTCTTCTGCTGGAGTCCACTCTTGGCAGCCTTTGGGGAGGACTTGCAGCCGCTCCCCAGCTGATACACCCGTGATAAAGAAGTGTGGTCGATGTGCATCATAGAGCAGAGCAATGCGATGCAACTTTCTAGTCGGCTAACAAAGGAGACATATTCCGAGGACTGCGTTAATACAAGATGCCATGTGATTATTAGTAATTTGGTTGAACAAAGAAAAACTGCTCGGTATTCAACGGTCATCCTACCTTGCACAACAAGGAGAAAGTCCAAGAATGGGAGGACCTCTTGGTGGAGACGGTAACAGAGAGGCCGGAACTAGTTTCTACATTCACTCCTTCCAAGTAGTCACTTAGCTAGAAGAAAAAACACAGACACACACTCATGCTAAGACAGAGACGATCACTGCAAATGTTTTCAGACCCTTTAAGAGGAAACAAATCCGTCAAAAAACGCTCAAAGAAGGTCATTGCCGCAAAGTATATAAATGAATGTAGCCTTTGAAGAAGAAGTTCATCTCTTCATCCAACAGCACAAACGTTATCCATGTACGGAAGACATGAAAGCTACGCACAAGTGTATTCAAACACTATCATTTCTCTGTGGTGACGGGCTGTAGTCTTGGTTTTAAGTCTGTAATTTTAGTTAGTTAATGTTATGCTGATGTCTGCTCACATATGGATTTATTCAGCTATTTGATGCTATAAAATATGGGCTGTTATGTCATGATTGACGGCTGAGTCCAGAAAGTTGCATTGGTGGGTCCTAGATGTGGCTGCAAAAATATAGCGTGTCATAATAAGGAGTTTCTTTAGTTTACCTTATAAAATGATCATGTATGATTGGACGGGACACAACAAGTTGAAAATAAGTGACGTCTCCTTTCCCGACAGTTTTAGTTCTAAGCCTGGTTCGAAGCACTGACATTCACATCAGGGAGGACAGACAACCCCCCAGTGAAAGTGCTGGCACAGCAGATGTGAGGAGGAACCCGGCTCCTTCTCACAAACTAAAGACGATTAAACCAAAACACTCTGTACCTTGCATATCCACACAACAAGCTACATTTGAAATGATTTTGTGCGAGTCAGGCACTTCATTACATTGTCTTACCACACACTGGTCCTGAGAAACATCATTTCATTGTCTCTACTTAAAGCTGGCATACGTTTTTGGCTTTCTAGCCATTTAACTTTTTTTTTGGAGCTCATATACACTTACCACCTTCTCTGGGGACAGGGAGTTCATCCACTTCTCTATCAGATTCTCCATGTAGTTCTCAGTGAAGTGTTTACTTTCCTGCTGCTGTTTGAGGCGAATGAGGCGTGATGCATATCGCTTCTGCCACTCCATCAGCTCCTCCTGTGAGTGCGCTGATGTACACTGAGCCCCGTACCGACACAGACCCTGCTCCAAGTACCTACAGCAAAGAGAAACTGTGTGCTGTAGTCAAGATCTTTCCCCCCACACACATTTAGAACTGCAGATATGTCATGATAATTTATGTCCTCAATATTCTGGTTGAAAGAATTGTTCTTTAGCCAGAATATTAATTATTGAAACCTGTGTGAAAATCACAAAGCAACTTCTTTTTTTACCTTTTACATAGCGTGTACTCCTCACTGCTGGTGACTCCTCTGGGAGGAGGCCGAAACTGCCAGCCATCTTGGACCTCTGTAAAACCACAAAGAGAAGTGGTGAATAGTCCAAAGAGCCAAGTCTTCAAAAAACAATACGAGCTTAGTTTCAGCCATTTTTTTTTTATCTGCTCAAGCTGCCAGCTGGCTGTGAAAAGACTTTGTTAAAATAAAAAATATCTGCTGCAGGTAAATACATGCAACGTTTTGGTATCAAGCAAATTCTGATTCCCTCCCTGGAATCAAGGGAAGCATTGAAACTGGGTCATGTAATAGTTTTGCTTACCCTCCTCCTGGTCATCTGTATATTCTGGTGCCATCTCCCTATTTATTGCCTGAACAAGACCAGTCAGGGAAGGTGGAAGTGGGGACAGAAAGAATAGAACAATTCTATTAACGCCTAATTTAGCAGTTATGCTACTGGACATCGTATGGACTAATTAATACTTCATCTACATCAGTTTCCACCGAGGCAGAGAAACACAAAATAAGCAAGTTACTCTCGCCTGCAAACCATACAACATCAGCTGGAAACCTAACGTGCCAAAAGTCCTAAATAAAGGATGATTAAAAGTACGATGATAGGTTTTGCAGGCCTGCAGCCAGAAGCACTTACCTGGATTTCAGAGTATAGCATCTTTAGTCTGGTCAGGTCTTTTGCAACAATGCCATTCTATGAAAGAAAATGAAAACAAAATTTCAATGCAATCTTTTTGGTACCTGTCCGTGATAACTAAAGTTCACACATCTGGAATAAGCTAGCGTATTGTGCTTGGTGTAATCAAATGTATTCTGTCATTCCCACAAAAGCTCCACAAGTTTGAAGACATTCAGGATGAGTGTTATGTACAGTTCCTGTAATTTAGAATCTCAGCAGGGGGGATCTCTTGGCAGTAACTCGTTAAAGTTGCAATGATTAGTTAAGCATTTTCTGGTCCTGACACGTACAGTGATTTAGAATTGACATGGCGTGAATGTCTAAAAATCTAAAAATGTGTAAGAGTCAACAGGAAACACAACTATACATGGTAATATTGTACAAGAAGGGTAGATTTGATCTTAAAAACTGATTACATTAAACTTTTCTTCTATTCAACAAAATCTTTTTCCAATCTTTTTATGATATTTCATGTACAATGGTGAGAGATATGACTTTTTCAATAACTGAGAATTTGAGACCATTGGGACAACTGAGTTCGCCATGAAACAAAAACATCTTCTTTAACGTGAAACATTTTAAACGGCCCGACACCCTGGAAAGGTGTGAGGTTTGATCTCTTTTTGAAAGGAAACTGACATCAGCAATGTGTCAGCACAACAGTTTGATTACATCAATAGTCATGCTGCATAGGCATTATTCAGTGATCATACCAGAGGCTCTCCATACAAGGCTTTAGAAAGGATGCTGACCACCTCCCGTAGACTTCCATCCAACAGCATGGAGCTCAGACTGGCCTGCAGCGAACCGCCGACCTTGACAATCTCTTCTGCCAAGACTAAGAGATTATGAAGAATACAGAAGAACCAGGTAAGTACATTCTGTTTCAACCAATATCTGTAAGGAGTTCTTTCCAAGTCTGCTCATCAAAATATTGAAGCTTAAAATTGTGTGAACACTAATAACAAAATCGTATTTATTTTACATTAAATATCATTCATTTACACAATCGATTCTTCAAAAAAAGCCATTATAGAGCCCTGCTACTTCCGGTCTACAGTTTTAATGACTAAAATCTTGATTATTTGGCATAAATGTTGACCTTAGACACAACCTGTTTTTTGATCCAAAAAAAATTAAGCGTTCATGAACCAGGCACATCTCTTCTCTCAGCTCTGACTGGAAGAAACAATTTTAACACTCCACAGGACTCACATTGTGTCACGAAATCTGGACAAATGGAATATTCTTCTGGTGCAGTGACTGATTCGTGACAGATTGGTTCGTCCATGATCCCTTTGTCTGCCATTATATTACATAGAAAAGAGAAGTGGTACTCACCATGTTTGCAGTCTTCATCTGCTTCATCATAGTTTTTCTGTTGGAAGACAGAAGAAATAAAATAGAAAAGTGGAATATGTTGCGTTTAAGGTTCACAGAGACGCTCCAGGATTGACCATCTTTCCTCTACAGCCGATACAATATCATTATAGACAGAACCTAATAATATTGCCATTGTTCTCACCAGCTGCAGAAAGGCAGCAATTCGGTAGAGCAGGACACGGCTGCGAAGTGATGAGACGGCGGCAACATGGGATGGAGGTGGCACAGAGGTACCAGGGGACTGGGCCTGAGTTCCAAGGACCACCAGGGCCTCTGTGCTATGGCTGACTGCCGCCTCGTACTCCCTCCTGGTCAACGATTTGCTGGCTTCTTCACATGACTTTTCGACTCTCCTGTCCGCCATGACTTGGGGACAAAAACGTCTGGATGACAAAGACGAGCAAAAACACATCATGATTTTTTTTTTATGAGTAAAATGCTATCTGAAAGTGACAAAATATGGCTCTGTATGAAGTTTTAGGTTAAGGAGTATTGCCTAGGATTGGATTAGCCAGTACTGAATATACCAAAGATATATTATTCTAATGCTGGAGTTTGGGAACACAGTGTACTAGTGCAGGGGTCCCAACTACCGGGCCGCACAGAAAGAATAACTAATTTATACAATATCCGTTGCATCATCAATATCGATTATTAGCATTTAAATGTGTTTTATTTTAAAAAACAACCGGATTTTCTCCAACGTAACAATAATCCGAGTGTGTAAAAGAAATGAAAGTTTATTTTAACAGACAATACCAGGAGTCATACTTAATATATTGGTTTATATATACATATATAATTATATTATATATATATATAGGTCTGTTGAATTTATGTAACAAAAACATCTAGAAAAATTACTACTGTCAAAGGCAAATGCAGAACATGTCCAGGCATTAGACACATTTCATTATCAGCTTAGCAGGTCGTCAATCAAAAAATGTTTGGGCAATAAATGTTTCAAGTGCCAACAACAAGAAATATTGGACCAGCAGCATGTGCCGGAGTTCACATGCTGTCAATTTATTGCAGTTAAAACTGAGCATAAATGTTCTTTTGCTCCAAAGGAGTGTGTTGCTAATACATTTGCATCAGGTGCACACACATATTCAAGTGTAAAAGACCAGTCTTGTGGATTGTGCGGATGAGGAGGCTGTGTGGTGGCGGTGGTACGGGTGGGAGGGAAGATACACCACTCTCCAACTTTACTGCACATTATTGTATAGGTCATTGCATTTATTTCTTATAACGTGTGATTGTCTCTGATTTTTAACCAACCAAACTACTCTTTTTTTTTTTTTTAACTGTCAACAGAGACAAAAATCCTTTTAAAAATGTCTTGAAAGAAACTTTATACAGAGTTTTTGGAATTTTGGATTATTACTTAAATTTTGTTTAAGTACTATGTAAATGAACTGGACGGCAGAAATCAAATTGTACGCATTTTTATTTGGTCAAGCCCTAAAGCAGTCTTTATTATGGACACAGCAGAATCCAGCCCACTGAGCATTGCACATTATGATCTCTAATTCAATGGTTACTACAGAAACACATTTAACCCCTGCATACTGAAGACTCATATTAACTCTTCTTCTCTTAAGAAGAGAAGGATCATGGAACTTGTAACAAAATGCATGTTAATTCCACATCAAGGGAATTAACATGCATTAACCCCATAAATGATGCTGAATCAAAACAAAGAGCATGAAAATATGTTCTAGTGTATCATGTTCACCCCGTTCTCTATGGCCGAAGGAGCAGTTAATGTCTAACCAAGCAACAAATAAGACGTAGGACTATAGTATATCATAACTTCAGTCTAAGAAGCTGGGTGCCCCCCTCCATCCCTGCTAGATCAGAACAGGGGCATTACATCATGACCCGCTGGGGACACCAGGGCAACAAATGTTTAACCTTGGCCGATAGCCTAGCAACTTCTGTTCCTATTGTGACATTACTGGTTTAATAATTGCCATTGCAGTTTATTTCAGGCTGGCTAAAAAAAACTTGCTTGGATTATGAAAATGCTGCCCACAATCCCAAATATAATAATTATATTCTGTGAAATGGTGGTTTGAAAAGAAAACTTTAGGTTGAAAGTTAAAATGCTACAACAAATAGCAGATGTTGAATTTCCCACCTCCTGGAAAGTATTTCATTCTGTCTGGCTCAAGAGGAACAATGACAATTGTTGCCTTCAGCGGAGTAATTTTGGGGTATATTTCTGCCAACTAATCCATGAAAGTGAGAAGTCGGACAACCGCCGTCTTTCAAAGCATCAGTAAAACTATAATATACTACAGACAATGTCACATGCAGGCAGAAATGGTCTCTTCAGAAAAACACTGACTTGGCAAAATATGCATTATTTTACAAAGCCAATGTCAGTCAGTAAATGAAGAGTAGAAAAAAACAGACATTCTTATCAGATGATTTTAACAGCTCAATTTGTAAAGAACGAATCGTACATTTTTTAGGATAATTGAATGTTTTAAATGAAGACGACTTCAAATCAGGAATGTGTGGCAAATTACTACAAAATAAAAATGAAAAAGCTCATTCCACACAAAGAAACCAAGAGCAACCCACAATTAGCAATGCAATATAAATTACATTGTGCAGCCCATTTGCACTTAAGTTGCAATAGCATATTAACTCTGTTGTAACCACTTCAGATAGTTTCTACTGCTGCTGCTTCTTCTTCAACAAGCAACTCAAGCTGTTCAAGCCCAACTGGCAGCACGGGAGTCAGCATGTTCTTGCCTCTTATCACATCAGACAAATACTCCGGCCATTCTCAGAATACATGTTGGGTGCATGTGACACAGACCAAATCTGAATCGAGTTTTCACATACAATATTTATCATAGGATTAACTGTTTTATTTCCAAAAGGAAGTTAGACTCAGAGAAAAATAAGATATTTGATTCAGATCAATACTTTTAGATGTTTCTAATTCTGCACACTAATCTCCATCACAACATACAGAAACCACGTGAAGTTGTACAAACTGAGCACGGTGCATATTCTATCTATCTATTCAAATATGACGCCTACTCAGCTAGCAACAAATAATATCCCAGTGTAATGTGATACAATTTAGATACTGAAAGCTCCTCTATTAATTTATTGTGCGCAAGAATAAAAGCATTTGTTCTTTGTGAAAACTTCGATCAAATAAAATCTGTGTGAAACTCACAGCTGAAACATACACACTCCAATGTATACCATTGCTATTACAGCGGCTGCTGTGACATACTCGGATTATTTTTTTGTACATGATGGTTGTAGCGTACAGTCATGATCACATCATAGTTAGCAAGTATGCAAACTAGTCAGTTAAAGGGAAATGAAAAATGGTAGAGGTGAAACCCGAAACAGGACCGATCTAAATGGAACACTTCTTCCAATGCAGAGAGGTTATTTCTACTTTTGATTCAGAACTGTGGAAATAAATAGCTGTCACCCAGCGTTGCCCTGAGTATTTGCAAGCCAGACCAGACCATAGGCAACCACTACTTTGGCGGGACACAGGGAGTGCGCATCTGACCTGATTTCAGTGTCCAGCTACCACACAGGCTACAGCGTCGATTGCAGCACATTGGAAAATACATTTTATTTTATAGTTGGGAACTGGCTGGAAAAGAACATCGACTGATTTCATCCCGACATAACGTAATTTGGCTTGACAATATCGTTGGACGCAATGACCAGAGAACGTGACTACAAAAACAAATATATCTGTGTCCAGTTAGTTGTTACATAAAGAGAAAACATCCACGAACAAACACAAAACGATGAAAACGACTTGCTTCGTCTTTCTGGGTGTAGTTACAGCTGTTATTAGCCTGGTAAACTTATCAAGATTGCTGCAAATCAGAGCGATGGCGCTGGGGTCACAAAGCCCTGGAAATACCCCTAAGGTAGTCACCGACTTGCCGTGCAAAGGGTAAACAGTACTGTAATGCCACTACCAAGGGTATGTGTAGCTAACAATTAGCTTGTTAGCCAAAACACGGCCTTTCTTGGCACCTAAGTGGTAAGCTGACAACAAGAATAGCTGGCTGGTTTGTTAGTTTTAGCAAGCTAGCTAGCTAGCTTGGTCCAACGAAACAAAACTGGTTCGGGCCTATAATTTTGCTACGGTCATTCTGTCCGTATAATTAATATGACACTATGTTGTTGTCCATGCATGACTTTAACACATTCTTCATTATCCTAAATATTCGTGTGCGGGATTCTTGCTCGTAGCTCGGCGATTAAAAAAGCAACTAAAAGGGCTAAAAATGGGAAGTCAACACTTACCTAGCTTTACTTTCTACGCCATCTTGGATCCACTTGTCAGACCATCGCAAAGCATAATGGGATGTTCTGATCCGAAGGTTGCGAGAAGTGGCGTGCGTGCGTGCGTGCGTGCGTGTGTGTGTGTGTGTGTGTGTGAGTGGGCATTCGGTGGCAGAAATCTTCCGTGTGAAAAAGTGCTGTCAATTTTATTCATCTCAGTTAGATAACGATAGTGCGCTGAAATAAATCCACGTTTGAATATCTTAAATGAAAAATAAGCTTCATTTGATTATTTTCATTAACCATCCTCTTGTTTTTTGCTTTCTGTTACTATCTCATATATTGACGGGTCTGTTTTGACCCGTCAATATTAAATCAGCCATAAAATACCCTAAAAAACAATTATTTATCATCCAATTGGTTCCTTACCTCTTGGATCCCTTGTTAGGTTTCCCTCCATGAATAGATTGCTTTTAATATTTTTTGGTTGTGGCCCCCTAGGGCTTTCTTTTGACAGCATACACCTTGTTTTCAATGTAAAATAATTGTCAAATACCTCAAGAGAATAACTAATAATAATAATAATAATAAATGAAAGGTTGTTATGTTTCCTGATCATTATTGAGAGGTAATGAATACGATAAGAGAGGTAATTGACGAATACAATATTACCAGAAAACTAGATCAAACTCTTGCAGCAAATTAGCTCAGATGTTTAGAAGCAAAGGCGCAGTTCACTTCATTTAAATGAGTTTCCCGACTTGTATACAAATGCACTTTAGTGTTAATGCGTGATGTGAAATAATAGTATACAACCGTGTGCATGTGTGTTGCATCCTAGTTCCCTGCATTTTATCACTATCATTTTTTTAAATGTTCTGCTTTCAGTGATCGTGAGAGTGCACATTACTTCTACCCTAACTCTGTCTATCTATCCGCAGCCGATGGATTCAGTGACATTTATCCTCCATACAGATATAGTCGGTGCATCTGCTACAGTTGCAGTATTTCTGCCAACCCAATGTATTTAACACATTTTATCAATGAGGTGGATTTCTCTAAGATGCAGAGGAAAATGAAATAATAATAAAAAAAGTCAACTCAATTAATGCGAGGTTATAAGTTGTACCAACATACAGTTCTTAACCAAATGTATGGAGTTTATTGTTTATGTCACCAAGTATAAATGCTAACATTTTCAAACTATGCTACGGAATACAATGAGAAAATGTAGATCCAGTTCTTGATGGATCTAAAGACGGGATGTGCTCGTCTTTATTGGATAGCAAATTTGTTTTTTACAAAGTCTGTGTGCTGTTTACATGCTGCAGATGTTTCTCCAATTTCATAATATTGGGATATGTTGCCTTCACAGTCGGCCAGTATTCCGTTCAAAAACAAACTAACAGGAGGAACAAAACAAAGACACATGAACCAAGAGGCAAATATAATGCACCGCATTATTTTGTTCACTGCAAATTGTGGATCATCTCCTCCTTGGCAATGAGATGCGTGGTCTTGTTGACCAGAGACATGAGGGAGTTGAGTTTGTGCGACCAGTCATTGAGCAAGTCGTTGGGGTCTTTGGGCCTTTGAAAGTTGATGATGCCGGCCATTCGATCAACCTTGGCATAGATGGTCTTGTTTACGACTAGGCTGGAGAGGAACTCCTCGGATTCCTGAAGAAATATTTGAAGCGTTGGACATCATTGTTAATGTCTACCCTACTTAGATCTTGAACTCAAAATATCAACATACCATTTGGATGCAGATTGAATATCAGCTCACGCATTCTGACTCGTCAGAGAGAGAAAATGCAAACACATGATGGCTCAATGCCGAGATGTTTGTAAAAATACAAGAAAGAGTAGCGACAACACTCCCAGTTCCCAAACTGCTTTGCAGAAAGTAGAATATTGGTCTATAATTCATCAGGACTGCCTTGTTACAGTTTGTGCTGAATTGGGTGAGAGGTCCCCTCCAATTGTGAACAGAGGTTGGCCTATGAAAATATGGAATTACAATTTGACATTAGAACATCGGCCCAATAGCCAAGATTCATGTGTCCTCAGAGTGGAATGCTGCAATCATTAAAATGTTTGTGTTTCTTGCTTTAAGGATGTCCACGTGTCTTCGGTGCAACAAGTCCATTATCAGTAAATGTCATGCTTACATCAATAGAGAGGTCAAGGAGTCCAGCCATCCTCTTCATTGTGATTCTGGTATAATATTTGGCCATTATCCTGATGTTCTGGGGGGGGAGGGGGGAATCTCATTAATGAACATATCCACAGTAGAATGTTGGCATATATTACATCGGGCTGGAACAAGGGCGCTTGAAGGTCACCATTCAAGAGCTGGTCAAACCTAGCAAAGGAACTTTCTGTGGACTTTAACACTGCACACAATATTCTGCCAGCTGGTCTATTGAATCTGTACAGCATTGCAATACATCCACCACTTTCCAATGACAAATACATTGCATTTGTACTTAAATTTGATTTCAAACTAACGACTAAAATGATACACATATTTTCCAACCTTTCCCACATTTCTGCCAACCCAATAAAAATACATATATTTATCGCATCCAGCGGAGGGTCTGTGGCCAATATTTTGTCACAATACGTTTTTTTTTTTTAAATACTATTGCGATGCTCTCAGAAAATCTGTTAGATTAGATGTCTGCCTAACTCATTAAATCCAACCACCTTGGACTGAAACTTACATGCTCCACCACTCTGTTCTTCAGGTCCTTCCACCGCTTCTCCCCCTCCTCAGAACAAGAGAAGACGTCTGTGGCAGGGCTGTCAGGTGAGCCCTCTCGCAGCTCCTTTCCATAATCCTCCACAAGGGAGGCCCAGCGCATCAGCTCCATAGTGGTGAACTGTTTCAAAAGGTCCCTGTATGCACATGACGCAAGTATCCATGAAAGATGCTATGATACCCCCCCCCCCCAATACAAACACACAACCTCTACCCCCTTATATCCTCATGAGAAATAACACACAGTTTAATATCAGCAGAGACAACCTGAATGTGGTACAGCTAATTGTTCAGATGGCAATTTCCATTTAGAAATATATTTTTTCCAAGCATCACACCTCTGTCCATTCAAAGCAGCAAAATAGTCAGACCTGAGGTCTGGTTTCTGTATTCTTGGTCCATCTTACTTGTATTTAGGGATTTCTTCCAGTTTCTTGTCCGCACTGATTCTGTGTACGAGGTCTGACTGCTCATTGTCGTAAGGGGAAAGGATCACGTACAACACCACACTCTTCAGGGCCTGTAATCCAAAATTATTTGTGACTTCTCCAGAAACACTTGAAACACTTGAATGGCATTAAGATAAAGGTTCAGTTTGGAAACATGTTTGTTATTCTTTTTGTGAAAAGCTAATTTGTCAAGAGCAATTTCGGATCCTAGTATGCACACGGAGTAAAGCTCTATAACTGTATGCCAGTCTATATTTTGCTATGTTTACAGTATCTTAAATAACACACACAAAAAAGAGAAATGAACCCCAACAAAAATATAAAATATCTTTATTACACCTTGAATGGTGCATTTCTACATCTGTAGAAGCCCAGCAATCCCAAAATGACTGAATCTATTAACAACTTCTTTTGGAGTAGCCTCTCAGCGGACACCAGTGCAATCTCTGTATAAATAAATGTAATTTAAAAACAACAAACAAACATACTTTAGCTCTAATAGAGATCTTATGTACCTGTTGCCACTTGCTGCTGTCTTCTAAGATGCAAGGGGTGTCATAGATGGCCCGGTAGTGTTTGCAGATAGACAGGTAGGAACCCTCATGCTGGTCTACTTGGATCATTAGGTTGTAATACTTCAGCTTCAACTCCTGAGTTTCATGTAAAAACAAAAAAGGGGAATATTAGTGATCTACTAAATAAAGACAAAAATAAACAGCTTCAAAACTGTGCTGTGAATGCCAGTCAACAATGCTTGTCACCACTAGTGACTGCCAATCCAAAAGGTTTTATTACAAGCTACATTCCTGACCCCTCTCTCTCTCACCTCAAAACCCTCCTCCTGGAAGAACTTGGTATTTATCTTCTTGCTAATGATCTGGGTGCGAATGTAATCTTTAACAGCAACGCAAAGCCTCATCTGTTCCAAGATAAACTCCACTTTCTCCTTTTTCTCCATGGAGCCATAGGTCTCCACCTGAACAAGAAAAAAAAATGATAATACAAATGCATCCACAACAACTGGAAGGATTTATCCTTATACTTTCAGGAGAAAAAAAAAGACAATTAAATACATTATATATATATTACAGCTGGTATAGTCTCTTACCTGCAGCTCCTGAAGAATGGACGCTGCCTCTTTGACATCGCCGCTCAGCTCTTTGATACCAGCCAAGGTCTTTGTCAGCCTGGCGCGTTCAATTTCTACATAAATCTGTGAGCAGGACATTTTTACTCTTCGTGAAGAGTTACAGTTATGAGTTACAGTTATCATTTTTGTCTACAATTGATCACTGTGTAAATCAGACCCACACGTAGTGGGTAAAAGCTAATGCCATAATTTCCTTTGATTCATATGCGCGTGACAAGACACAGATCTTGTGGGGCTTCCGTCATTGCAACCCTGTCACTTTCAAACTCCAAACATTTGGCCCATCTGGTGTGCAGTGTTTAATCTGACTGCTGTTTAAGTAGAACTTTAATTTTGCACACAGCTCTATTTATCACACATTACAGACCTTCCCAGCAGTCACAGTGCGAAGTGTGTCGATGAGCCTCAGCTTGATGGTGAGATCAGTCACAGCATCCACGTACTTGTAACATTCCTGCACCATTTTGGCAACAGCCTGATAAAGACAGAGTGCAAAACAAAAGAATCCTTTTAAATTTGCTTGTGCAATTTCTACTCACAGGTACATTCCAAAAAATCTTTACTTGGGGAGATCATTTTGGAAGGTGTCATTAAAATGTTAAAAAGATATTGCAGTGTAAATTGTAAGTGCGCACTATATATCAATTAATGAAATTACTCGATAACAAACACCACTAGTTTAGGTTATTACAAAGTTATCTCTAAGAATAGTACAATATATTAAAAAAATTGTGAGACAAACAATATTTGGTGGACAAAGTGTCATCGGGTATCGGGTAAAGATGTATCCGACCTGCTTCAGCTGACTCCTCCTTTTAGTGAGCAACATGATGTTTTCATTCAGGGCATCCCAGTCCTTAGCCTCATAACACATCTGGACCACAGCCACAAGGATCCTGGAGGTGGACAGCATGTCTGATGCCTGGGATAGAGTCAAGGAAAATTAAATAAACCAAAAACTAAAATATTGTGACACATTTTTTTCTTGAGGGGCAAAATGAGATGAAATGCTGATGAAAGCAAACATAGGTCCTGAAGCAAACCCGTTATCTGACCCAAAGGGGTAAAAAGCCTCCCTTCTATTCCCCACAGGGTAGCTGTTGCTCAGTGTCTCAGGGTTTGAACAGGACAAACAAATCATTAGAGGTATTTGGGTCCAAGTCTCAAACTTTACACTGGTATGAATCAGAGCATGATTCTAAATACGTACGCATACTAGTACATGTTCCATCATGAATGTGATGAATGTTCAGCCCTTATTTTCCTAATGTAATCTTTGCCTATGCTTTGTTCAGAAAAAAATGAATTTAAGAAGCATTGGATTGTTCAACAGAATATATTAGGAGGCGGGTTCAGTCTCTCTTTCGTTTTATAGCAAGTCGAAAAGCAATGTCACTGTATTTATTATATTCACATCTTGGGATCAACTGTCAATGTCAGACCATCTATCGTCAAATGAAAGGGGAAGTTTCGTTGTACCTTTCACTGACACTTACCGTTCGGGTTTGTTTCTCTAATGATAACAAGCTCTCAATTGCCTCCTGGAGTTTACCCTCCTGCAAGAAGAAAAACTTAGTGTTACAGACTTTTAATACTTAAAATAAATCACAAATGTTACCTTTGCTATCTGAAGGCCATATTAAATTACGCCAGATGTGGCCAAGTTAGCTCCCAAATTTGCTAAAGGTGTTGCGCTACCATGCTAGCCTCAGCGATGTTATTAGCAAACACAGAACGTACACGAAAAGGAAATTGTAACTCGTAAGATTAGAAGATACATCGACATGCATAAAGACTTTGTGCAAAGGCGACTGTTTATGATAAGCTTTCCGAATGGTGTCAAAGCAAGGCGGTGTTAGCACCAATGCTAAACAACTAAAGCACCATGACTCAGCCGGCGTTGGCCTCGGAAAGGCTTCACTTACTTTAGCCATTTTTTCACATTCCGGGAGACGCTGATCTACAGTTGAACTGTAGTCAATATCCATCTTAACAATTTTCCCATCGGATCTTTCTGATCGCTCCTCAGACATGCTTGCAAAATACAGGGCAAAGACAATACGTTCTCCTTTTCCTCGCGAAAAAGCTCGTCGAACAGCGCTGTCAAATGAACGATACAGAAAGATAGGTGACCAATCAGAGAAGAGAATCTGATAGTTGTCCGCTGCGCCTGAAGGACCCAGTGAGGACCCGTCGGAATATTTGCATACGGTGTAAATGCCTGCTTGTTTAGAATTAGAATTAGAGCTACAGTACAATTTAAATTACAATCAGCTTTACGTGCTAAGAATGTGTACTCGTACAAAGATTGAGTAGTAGCCCATAGCAACTTACTTATCCATCTAATGATCGGGGGAAATAAAAATATTTGTGAATGACCGAATAATGTGAATGAACACTGAAGAGCAATGACCATAGTCCACCAGTAGGTGTCCATTTAATGTCTGGACCGAGTTCTCCTCAGAACAGTTAATTTCTGTGAAAGATTCCTCTACTGTGGATCATTGATCAAAGCAGACCCATTGTACTTTTATGGAGTTTGTATAATTGACATAACACAGCTGATCCGGCAGCATCAGACTCTAACCTCCTTTCTAATCAACACGGGGCTTATTGAAATATACGGTAAATGTCATTATTTTTGGACCATTGCTTGTTGATCTTGAGCTAACATTCACATGAAAGCTCTGTCAGTGTACTGTGGCATTGACACTTCATAAGCTTTAATGTTGCTTCTATTAATTATGATTGGGGAAAGCAGAATAATACGAAGTTGCATCAGCTTACTAAAATGAGTTCCATATGCAAGTTTGACACATCAAGTTTGACAAATAAAAATATACTGTTGCGAACCTCTGCCAAGGCAAAGCATTCCCTCTAGACTCTATAGAGAGTCCCTTCTCCTCAGATATTACATTCCTATTTATATGCAACGCCTGTATTTAGACTCTGTCACCACGGAAACACACACAAGCACACAAACAGAAACTCAACTTGGATCTATCCATAACTGTTATTGTAGTGAAAACAGATGTTCCAGAACACTTAGCATTTCCTATTTCTCTGGGATGATTCTTCTCAAAATGTATTCACCTGTTTCCATTCCTGATGCCTACCTTTCATAAATACTTTATGAAAATGTAAGGAGTAGCATCATAACCTTATGGCATATTTAATGCACAAAACATGCTTTTGTATTTTTAAAAAGTGATTTTATTATGATGAAGAATGTTACCCTGGTGAAAGCTTAAGTCTCCCCACACTCCTGCATTCCTGGTGAATTCATTCCCTCCCTTGACTGTAGTCAGGTGATTTATTTGGCAACTCGGAGACGTATCACAGTTGGCCTTCATGCGGTCCACATTTATATTTGGGATTCTGTCTTGATGGTGAAAAGGGGCCTTGTTCTGTCTTGAACGTCATCAGACAACTTTAAAAGCTGAACCCTCAACCTCCCCAGCGTCTCATTTTATATTGCTGCGTGCTGGAGCAGGGCCAAAGGAACAAACTTTTGGGTATATATTCTTTTACTGCAGTTTGGAAATTGTATGTCTAACGGGCTTTTGGGTATCATTCCGGCACAAATCAAAGTGAGATCCGGTTAAACATTTTTCAAAGTAATGTGTCTGTTTGATTCGTGAATTATAATACTAGTCACTATTTATTCTGGGTACTTCATGCACGCACCTTGCCCATTAATTGTCAGAAATCACGACCCGCACATGCATAACAGCAGTGATATTTTTTAATCCAGTTTTTATGAATAAATATGAAATAAAGATTAATAAGTCTACTTATTGTAGTTTGGCCAATGTCTGATAAATCATTTATTCTCATATATTAAACAACACAGGTGAGGCTGTGACTGTGACCGTATATGTGCAACGTGTTTCTTGTGCTGACTTATCATAAAATAGCTGAAAAAGAAGCAGTCGTTGAGGCATGCAGTTTTCCTACCTCATGGTAGGAGGCGCTGGCGAGCCCAAAGAAGCTATTGATGCTCTTTTTTTTTTCAGAAAAAGCCTGCATGGTGTTTTATTTTAAGTAAAGGCAAGACCATAATAAAATTGTTTTAATTAAATGTGCTTTTTTTTGTGTACTATAGTTTGTATGTCTAAATAATTCTGATGTGAAATTTTAATTTTTTGTAAATGTATTTAATTTCTGTTTATTTTGTTGATTGGAAAATGAGGGCCAGCTGATTCTTTCGTGGTTCGTCTGTCGGCTCTTAATTTGAAGGCTGACATTCTTCGTCCCGGACGGTGTTCACCGGTGCTTTGCTGCGGGCTTTACTCGGTAGCGTGATAGGAGGGGACAACGCCGAACCGAGATCATTTCTCCCCTCACGCACCGCACCGCATCGCGCCGCACCGCCCCGCACCGGAGAGAGAAGCTCCGCTGGTTCCGATGAAAGAACTCAGCCGCAACTCCGGGTGCGTTTCATAACCCGCGCTAAACCATCATCCCCACATATGCGCTGACAAGTCTACACATATCACACACACACACACCTACACACGCACACACACGCACACACACGCACACACACATCCCGTCGGTCGGCGGAGGAAGCCGAATACGCACAAAAGACGCGCAGAGCGGGGGGGGGGGCGGCTGGAGAGAGATGTCGCTGAAGGAGTACAGGATATGCATGCCGCTCACGGTGGAGGAGGTGAGTGCGCGACTCCGATGCTTTGCACGTCTGTTTCATTTCGACTGAAGTTAATTCTAAAGTGATTCTTCATTCTGAAGCGCTCCGGCTCCGGACGCGTCACGGAACGAGACGCGCCGCGTTAATTAACGAGCTTCTACAATTAGGATGAACTTCGCTGAAGAACTCGCCGTTCGTGTGTCTGTTTCAGCTTCAGTTCTAACACAAATACATGTCTGGGAATAATCCTTTAAGACAAAAGGGATTTATCATCTCTACATCTCAATCACCTGCCCCCCCCCCCAACCCTAACCCTAACCCCCCCTTACTTTAAGGATGATAAACACCCAGTGCAGTTTCCATTGAGATCCCGGGGAACACTTTCAGTCAAATCCTGTTT
This sequence comes from Brachionichthys hirsutus, assembly GCF_040956055.1. Classification (NCBI taxonomy): domain Eukaryota; kingdom Metazoa; phylum Chordata; class Actinopteri; order Lophiiformes; family Brachionichthyidae; genus Brachionichthys; species Brachionichthys hirsutus. The sequence continues at coordinate 7,680,353 of NC_090913.1, forward strand.
GAAAGTTTGTGTAATCGCTTAGAAGTAGAAAGTCATACTTCAAAACGGTATCATCATCATCATCATCATCATCACCATCATCTGGCCTCACCGATCAGCACCGACGTCACACTCGTCATGGCAATATTGTGGTTCACTGTGGTTCCTCTTGCAGATTCTTCCAAACAGGCGCCGCCTCATTTGCGTTGCGTTCAGGTTCCCGATGTGGTTGCACATGAAGACCATGACGATGCAGGGGAGGACTTTATTGTTGTTTTCTCCTAACAGTTAAACGCTTGTCCTGAACTGATTGATGTCAGCTCGGAAGGCTTTTTCAACCTTATTGTCTGGACTCAGTCTAAAACGAGGAAGATGAAGATGATTGCTTTCTTGTCCTTGCGTGCATGTTGTACAACAAAATTATCGGCAATGTCATCGTCCTTGTTGTTTCCATGGCTCTGCAGTTTGATGTGTGGGTGCCTCATTACGCTTTAACAAGCTTTTGGCCAATTAATGAGAATTTTAAATTTAAATAAATGTATTTTTAAGGAAGAACGCAAAAGGTTTTCTCTCTCTCTACATTTCCTATCCTAATTTCGAATCACGTGTTACCTTTAAGTGCAATGGGTGAGGCCTAATTTAAGGTCAGAGGAAGACATTATTTTTTAAATTATAATAATTTGTATTGTGTGTTTTCTTTTACAGTTATTGGTGCATTGTTTACTTTTTTAAAAGTCTTTCACCACATTTTAATATAAGTCAATTGTTAAAGAATAAATAATTTCTACTAATTGAATTACCTTGCCTTAAATAAGTATTTCTCATTACAATAAAAGTTCATATAAAAGTAAAGGCCTTAACATTTATCTTAACACAAGGATGTGATGCCTTTTTTTTACAATTCCCATATTTATGGCATCATTCTTTGCTGTCAGTCTTATTTATAGAGAAGTCTCCCTATTATTCCGGTGGAGGTTGTGGTTTATTTTGTTTATTCTTATGTTGTCACACATTGAGTCCAGGGTCATCCTTTGTCTCCTAAAGGTTGAGTCAAAAACAGGAATCATCGACTTAATGTTTTGGTTTCCTGTTTGTCCAAGGACAGACAAGACAAGGAATGATGGATTAAAGAAGGAAAGAGTGGAGAGTTAAGGTTGCGTTTCTTTTTGCACAATGGAAAAAGGTGTGTGGATGATTTAGTAATGAGAAAAGTTCTGGGATATTTGTTCCTTTGAAATTCCCGGAGTTGAGCAAAAAATTAGCATGTTTGTGCAAGCTTAAGTTTGGCGTCATGGGCGAGGTCATGTGTTTCTGCGTATTGTGTCTGGGAAGAGATGATCGTCTGCTGCTGGACTGCGTTGCATCATCACATCGTACTGTTGCAGATGTTGGACCAGCTATCTGACACTGTTTATGCAGGTTTAACAGGCACCATGCACACAGAAGAAACCGTTTAGCTGTGAGCTTTTATTCTTCTGTCCTCTTCATCATCGCCTGTCTGTCTGTGTTTAGTTACGCCTGCCCTTTTTTTTTTTTTAAACTCCATTTTCTTCTCTAATATTTAGACAGTCTACAAAGGATTCAAGCTGTCTTCCTGTAGTTTTGAAAAGCTTTTGCGTTTCTCCATCTCAAAGGACTAAATCCACACCGACAGGAAGTCGCTGCGTCAGGCCAGGAAGTAGGCCTAAAGTATTTCCAGATGAGCTGTGGCCTCTGATCTTAATATTTATGCTATCAAATTCTGACGGTAGCTTCATCTTTGTTGGACAAATAAGAGAAGTAGTTAAAAGAGGATCAGAGACAGCTTAGAAGGTTTCATGTAAAGAGAAACAGTTCATTGCAGAAGGTCAGCCTCTATTTTTCAATTAACTGCAATGAATGAGAGCGTAGAAATGTTCAGGGAAGGCCAATGGGAACCCCCCCCCCATTCAAAGCTGAATTACATGAACACCCATATGTTTTGGGCCTGTCTGATGTGACCTCCATTCAGCCGTATGTGCCGGCTGAATGGCTGCTTAATATGGTTTGAGCGCCGGTACTAACTGACGGATTACGGCACCATCTGATTGTAGAACACTGGAATCTGCTGTAAGGCTGGCTTCGTGCGTGTGCGGACCATCGTTTTCTGGGCTGTTTTATCTCCGGTGAACTAGAATTGTGTGATTATGGATTCTATTCAGCTTATTCTATTCAACGGTTTATTTTACTCTTTTGAATGTAAAGAAGTTCATAGCCTGTAGATTAAATACTTTAGAAAGACTAAGATATGATAAGAAAAAAAATCCATGATTCAATATTCCATAGCGTTACTGAACGAATCCTTCAATTCTTCACTTCTCTCTGGAGTTTACATCCTTTGAGTTTGCACATACTGGGGTTATATTAACGAAAGCAATATGGATTTATTGACTGCAGTGCGATTATGGCCAATGGAACATTATTGGGAATGTATCACTTGAATTAATTCTAAGGCATATATATATATATATATATATTGTGTAAAATTTAACATATCCTCCTAAAATAATAAAAACACTCCTTGATTGCACACAGATGCTGTTACATAAATCTCCACTCTCATTTGCAAATGCAGTCCAAAATAATGGTCCCATATTGGTACATTGTAGTGGACAAATGAAGAACTATAATAGAACGGCTGTGTCATATTGTGCTTTCAGTTCATTGTGTTAAATTAAGGTATAAATCTTTACTGTACTAACACTATACCAGCTTTAATGTACAACATTGATCATTTGAACCGTTATACACTGCGCTACCTTCCAGGCCTTGAGGAATCAGTAAGTGGATTTAGTATATATATATATATTTAAGGAAAACAGGGCACTGGAATATTTCATCAAAACTGTATTGGCCGTCTCTTTCTGTGGTTTGTTTTTCGCATACAGTGCTGCTTGATTCGTTAAACCCCCCCAACTAAAAGGGGCTCTTTACCAAGATTGCCTGCCATTGTTCAGTCCTGGGACACGTTTCCATGACGAGCAATTCATTTTGTGCATCCGCAGACGGGGAAGGCGGAGAATCAGCGTGAGCAAACTGCTTTGTCTTGGTGAGGAAAGCTTGGCTTCTTGTCAAATCAAACTTGTTTTATTAAAGCAATGTAATTTAAGAAGGCTGGCTTTCTCTGCATCAGTGTGATGTAATGGAATGCAATATAAAGTTGTGTAAAGCGAGACGTTATTGATCCCTGTTGGCAAAGTTTCCCCATTCAGAGTAAGAGAGAGAGAGAGGTCATTTGGGGGTGAAAGAAAATGTGAATGTCATTGTGCATTAAGATATTATGTTTTATTATGCTGCGTCTTAAAAACACTATTGATCAAGCAGTTTGCTGCATGAATTAAACATTGATGTGCAAAGATTCATGGAAGAGTTCACTGTTTTGTTACATGTTGCGATCGCACTGTTCTTATTGCTTAAATATGGTTATATGTTGTTGTTTTTTTATTGCGGATGCTATATTGAGAATGTCACTTTAAAACATCCGCATATACAAACCTTGCTTTTGACATCGAATTGTTGCCGAGTCACAGGTGCTGGAATTTTGGTCAAATAGGTGGATGTTTTACCAATACACTAACTCCATCCTTGCATTTGGGGTTCAAGTTATAGATGCCTACTTATTACCCGGCCCTCCATATTACATCATCCATGGCTCAATATGATGTAGAAGCTCCAACGCACATAATGCCCCTATTTTGCCCCCCCCCCCCTTCATTCAGACTGTTATTATCTCTGACTACGGTTCGACCCCTCTCATCCTTCCAGCATTTGTTTATGGAATGAGGCCTGTTAGACCCTGTTAGACGCTGTTTGTTTCTTTGGTGTCATGGTGAGGTGCGAGACCTTTTTTTCGCCATCTGGTATACATGACAATGCTGTGATTCAATCAGTTTCCCATTTACTCTTCTCGAGGAAACCATCATGGGTTGTGATGGACCATTATCCATGGATGAGGCACATTCTCATTTCCTAAATGGGTGTGTGTGTGTGTGAGTGTGTGTGAGTGCGCCAATATGTTAATATGGTTTGTTTCATAACACGGGATTGTCACACCTTTCTGACAGTCACAGTCCAGTGACGGATTCTGTGGAACAAATCGTGTCCGTCTCTTTATCTTGTTCACGCCCAAAGTGTTTCTATTATTAAACGGTGACCTCCAGAAACATGACGGGGGACACATCATCATGGAATAAATGCAGTCGGCTTCCATTGGGAGTTTTGGTTTTCGTGCTCTTCTCTGTGTGCTTTCCTGGGAACTGTTCGGCTTTCAGAGCTTTCACCTAAAAGCAATGGACGCACAGCAATTTGACTTTCACGACATGACTTATCAGCCATGAAAACCTACCCCTTGAATAAGTAATTATTACCTTTTTATATATATTTTTTATTAATTTCACCATCCTTTTAGCTGAATCCGGCCCAAAAAATAAAACTCCTTCCACAGCTCAAGAAGCCTGGATGCACCTATTTATTCAACTCAGATTTACAATGTGTTTGCCTGTCATGCCCGACTCTTCTACAAGATCAAAATCCATCAGGTCATTTCTCAACAAACTTCCAATGTTAAAGAAACTGGGGAGAAAAAATCTGTCAAATAGTTGAAAGTTGAGTCATAAGCACATCATCTTCTGTGTCACACTTTTACAGTTTACTCAAAAGCATCAACAAAAACTGCTCATCTGTCAGATAATGTTGGTGTAATCCTACTAAACCACACAGATAAAAGCATTATTACCTCCTTTTATGGTTTGAATAAAGCCTTGTCTTGCTCTTTATGCATCTTAATTCCGTTTGCGTTTCAGTATAGAAAGCTTCTTGTTACCATGGCAAAAAAAAAGCATTTCTTCCATCTCCTCAAACAAATCACAGGATTGATTGAAGACAGTCTTTTGCATCAGCTGCTAAATCTGGAACACGTGTCTGAAAATAGAGAGAACCAAACCGCCGTCTTCTCTGGAACTGCTTAATGTTGCCGTGTTGGGTTCACTTGCGGACATTGAACTTTAGGAACGGCTGAAACCGCAGGCTGAGATTAAAGTGCGTGTTCTGCATTAACATTTCTGAGGACTTCGAAGGAGTGATTGATAATTGTGAATGGCCCTTTTTTGTATTAATACAGTGATTACCAAATATATGTGCAAATATGGTAAAAGGACGAAAGGCTGGACACGAGGAGGACGAGTTAATGGAATTAGGTGAGGGCTGATGCCTCACAGCCTCTTTACAGTACTTGACATTACAGACATTCATTTGCTGCACTCAGCCAAGCAGCCAGAAGAGGATCTGTGTACATATCATTGTTGTTTATCCGAGGAGTTTCCACAGGCTGGAGTTGAAGCCACTCTGACTGGAATCAAGTAGAGTAGTTTATTTATTCCATGCTTCTTGGTGACCTGTGGAACGATGTTCAGTACCAGGGGCTGCAAGGCTGCAGCACACTCCGGCATTTTGATAGGTAAGTTGATATAATAATCATATTCATGTTTCATATTTGTACCACAGTGTTGAGATATGATAGACTTTTCATCTTATGATGGGAGAGTAACAATACATTATGTTAGATTAATCGATTACTTAAATAATCGATAGCTGTAGTCCTATCGATTAATTAATTTGATTAATCAAGTATTTTTTCATAGCTTGAAATAGTCCCAAAATTTGGACAGTTTCTGCCATTTTCTTCTGACTACTCCCTCCTTCATTGTCGTTCCTTTCTCCATCTTTCTCCATGCTCCCCGTCGCCACACTGGACTGTGTTCACTCTGCTTGCTCTGCTCTGGCTTTCCCATGGATGTGCATGGACGGCTTCCCCTCTCGTGCGGAAACAAGCTTCGCTTAAGTTGTGGGCGCTACGAGCCAGCAGTTTATGGGTGCTTTTAATATGCAACACTAATTAAACGAATCCTCGAGGCAACAGAATTAAATTTGAAGCTTTTTTTCCTCATCGATTTAATTGATGAATCGTTGAAGCCCTACTTCATGTTGTGCTACTCTGTTGAATCATTGTCTGGAAATGACTAAACACAGAACATCTTGGAGGTTTAAATGTTGCCAAAATAAAAGCTCGGTGTTAATTCTTTTTCACAAAATGTCTTGGTCTTTAACACTGTAATCCGCTTGGGGTGCCAAGAACTTGATCTTTTTGAAAGAGTTGAGAACAAAAGCTAAGTTCACAAGAAGCACATTGTTATGATGAGTGTGCTTTACACTTGTGAATAGCTCCATTATGTCAATAAATGTTGCATTGCTAATGCTATCACTTGAGCTTGAAAATGCCATTAAAGTGGCCTTGTGTTGGTGACAGCATCAGCAGCCAGCCATGCGCTGCATGCTCAGACCAGATTAGGGCTGTGGTTTGCTCTTTTATCTGGCTATAGCTTGTATCACCCCAGGCTGTGAGGAATGAGTAGTCATCTGATCGAATTTAATTTCATGTTCTGATGGTCCTTTTTCACCCGATTTTGAAGAGAACAATATTAGTGAAGCAGAGATGGAGGGAATCCTGAGTGATTGGGCGAGCAATGGGACAATGGGTTGAAGAGTTGAAGATGGAGACATCTAGTGCTTTCTGAGCTGCTGATTTATATAGGAATTTTCATTATGGTGTAAAGCAATGTTGAGACAAAGGAAGTAACATTGTTGCTGGTGAGGCAGAATTCATTACGTGGTGTCCTTTAGATACTTGTACTTCAGGGCACATTCCTGGTAAGGTCTAATATCTAAGATCGAATCTTCTTAAAAAAAAATCATGGGAACCATGGGCCTTGACATCAGTTTTGCAATTCTTTTCAATTCCTCATGTGTCGGGGATTATTTATTTGCAACAGTGTTGCATGTTTTTTTTTTGTTTAAACAGAAGCAGCCAGTTTCATTCCTTGGTTGTGTCATCTAACACAAAATGCATTTGTTGCATTTAAGACCTTCGTTTCATTAAACTGTGTCGGAACGTTTAAATGTTCCACTGTGTTAAGTAGGTGCTTTTACACTTAGGATAAGAATAAACTTGGGTCCACTGGACATCATGCTGTTCCAAAATGCCTCCAACCCACACACGGGTGCAAAGCGACTTTGGAAGAACTATCAACTCAGCCCACACACACTCACACACACACACACACACACACACACACAGCTATATAACACAGTTCACTATAATCTGTGGTTTCTATGGTAACCACAGCTATCCATTCCTATCATTACCCCCCATTGTGGAGAAGTGATTATAGTCTAAGTCCATCCCGAGGTAAACTGTCAGATGATAAGACAGAGAATGGACTTCACTTCATCCCAGCCTTGAATTTAGCTCTAAGCACATACTTCCTTGAAGTATGTTTGGTTGGACGCAATAATATAAGGATAAATAGAGCTGTTTGAATATTTGTGGGGGGGGGGGGAAACAACTATTAAAGTGATTGTTGTCCTCTTGGGGCATTTATGACTAAAGTTTTATTTCAGGGAGCTATTTCTTCATTTGAAGAATCTGGTTTAAATTGTTTTAATGGTTATCTTTCCCTTAATGTTTCAGGATTATATTTTTTTATAGCTCTTATAAGACTAAGACTGCAGTATTTGTCAGGCTGTTCTTTGATGCAGTGGAGCTTTCATATTTTTGCTGATGCATGCCAACATTTTTACAATAACAATGCTTACAGGCTGCAGTAGGTAGCTTTTATTTCCAAAAGTTGTCACCCTATCCTCACAGCATTACAGGCAAGAGAAGAAATCTAACTCCTGTAGCCCAATCTGTTGCCCCTCATTTCAAAAATAATTTGCATCTTAAATCTACAGCACCTCGCCTCTCCTACATATTCTCACCGTATCAAGCTTAGCAGCCTCCTCTCCCCTGCACTTCTCCATCCTTGAAGTGAAAGGTTGTGTAGGCTGCAGACCCTGAATGTGCATTTGCTGTCACCTGCTGGCCTTGTTATTGACTTGACCTGTGTGTATACACATATGTATTACTCGTAGTACTGTACTGCATTTTTATTTGTTTGGTCCCGTAATCCCTTCTTTGGAGTGATTATTAGCAACAAATCTATTAAAGTGGGGCGAACAAATGAATCTACAGTTCAAATTGTGCTTTTCATTTTAAAACCTCAGAAGCCTTTCCAACTGGCAAGAAACTACATTAAAAAATAAAAATATATACTGTCATCTCTCAGAACCTTCATCTGTATTTGCTATGAAATACTAGGTGAGGATAAGTGTGATTTATAGGATTGTGCATCATCATCATCATCATCATCGGCATCGTCCTGTTTGCTGTAAGTAGCAGCTCAAGTCCAGTTCCCTTTCCAGGTAGTTATGTGTTCGTTGCTTCTGAGATGACATATGATGGCCACTCTAAAGCATTTGTGCAATTATGATGGTCCCAGCTACAAAATTAGTTAGTTTTTCCTCCTTTCTCAAAACGATGGGTCGTTTTACTCAAGGTGCAAGGTTTCTTAAAGACTGCTGCACAAGCACAGCAGAGATGTGAGGTCAATATTTCACTTCCACATGAGGGAATTGTGATGAAGATCATCGTGAACACATTTAATGCCTCCTGCAGTGAGGCTTAATAAACTTCACATCTTATCTTAATAGCTTCATAATGACGGTTAATGTATAGCAGTTTCAGCTGCTTGCGGGAGAGTGATAAGAAGTGTGTGTGAGAGAGCGAGAGAGAGAATGAGGGGTTGCCGGGATAGAAAGATAGAGTTACCGACTCTCTCATGACTGTAAGGTAAAGCTAGGTCACATTCTCAGCCCTTCTCTGGAAAAAAAAGAGAATAAGAATGAAGATTGATTTTGTTCTTCATTGATTGTGTGTGTGTGTGTGTGTGTCAGCCCTAACCACATCTGATTTGTAGTGGGATTTAGAGGATTAGGAGGCAAAATGCCTGCTAAGATTTATTGACTGGTGGAAGTGTATGGCTGAATGAAGGAAATCTGACTGCATGGACCAACAAGAATAGAGGTGTTCTTCTCTGCTTTGTTCCATTAGCGAATGGGAGCATTAATCACACTGAGGGCTCAAGGCAGTCAGTTTAAACATTAGAATCTAAGAGAAATCTATTTGGAATTGCCTCCGCCAAGGCCACCATTTTTAGTGATGATCCAGAAGAGATTCTGGATCAGTTAAAAACGTTTTTGTTAACATTGCAGCCAATGGAGCTTCAAAATGTATTCCTCAATATCTCAGTTGATTATTGACCGATGTTGATGGAATTTGACACAGTCATGTAGGATGGGGGTCTCTATCTTACCACCGAATTTCATCCGGATTGGATGCGGATTGCGGATACTGCCCAAAAACAGGTGTACGCAGGATTATGCAAAAACTGCTGGATGAATCTTGATTAAAAAATGTGAAGCTGTGTTGGGGTCTAACTAAGATCACATCAAATATTGAGAGCAATACGGATACCCGTCTGGATACTTAAAAATCTAGATTTTCCGATTTACTTGTAATGGAGCCTTTTTCAAAAAATCATGTCTCGTAAAATATGCATTCAATTCACTCACGAAAAATCAGTCATAAAGGGCTCCGATACGCATTATCATGAAAAATGTCTCCAGTCCCACAGTTTAATATTGTCCGTAAAAATAGTGCAATGTTTTGTGACAGCTATCCCAATTCTACCAACTTGTAGAATGTGAAAAATACCATTTGTGGCGGTCTCGTAACGTTAAATTTATATCTGCGGTGCAAACAATCTAAAGACCATCTTCCCTTTCATCACGGCTGATGCTCGTTTTACTTTCCAGGATTTATAGCCCTGGAAAGAAAAACAGGGGGCAGATGTAGTGACTCTTTAAATAGACCTGAAGAGGTTTTAACGAGAAGCCTGCTTAGCTCTTGTTACAGACTGGCTGACATTTCAAGCCCCTCAAATATTCCGGATAGATTTATCTTTTGGTTATTTCCGTTGCATTTATTGTTCTTCCACTGTAGTGTGGTGTCATTGGTAAGGAAACATAAAAAAATAAAGTTCATCCATGATATCAACAAAGTTTAGCTTTGAGACACAAACCAACATGTTGCCAGTAGCCGCATGTAGTTAGGACTTGTGAAAAGAACTTGTGACGGGGCGTGCCGTTGGTCTTGCCATCCAATCAGACATGTATGATTGCTCAGCCGCAGCAGAGGAATGGAATCTACAGAAAGCCAGTCCATAGCTTTTACATTTTATTTGATCATTGATATGATTCGGCCCATAATGATCACTCTGATCTTATCTTCCAGTCTTTTGCTTGCTGCCTTTGTTTGGGTTTAGCACAGTACTGATCACTTCCCACACATACTATTCATTTTCTTGCTGTGTGTACTTACATTTTGATTTGTGCTCCTATGAATCACTTCCATCCCACATGCTTTTCTCCTGAGGGCGAACATTTTTGAAGCCCTTTGCCATCATCTCAGAATTCTCTAGGCTGAGTTTGAGAAGTGTCAAGTGTTAAAATGCCTGTGTAAAGTTTTCTGTTCACATACACACACACACATCCAAAACATAGTATGTATTTGTGCCTTCTGATAGGTATTTTATTTGGTATGGTTTCTATGGAAACATGCTACTTTGAGGGGTTGTCATTTTGCCTGGAACGTATCTGGCGGACCCCACACTCACTGCACCAACCCTCATTCCTACATTACCAGAATGAGTGTTATTGCCTTTTAACATTTACATTTTTCTCCAACTCTTATTTTCTTCAGTCTTCAATCCAGAGGATTTTTCGAAATGTATATCCAAAGCAATACTACTCAAGGCTCATAAAGGAAAGGAGGATAATGTTTATAGTGATCCATTTGCTGTATGTATATATATTATTTATTTATTTATTTTACTCAGTTTGCATTTATCTATAGAAGCTTATGCTGTTCATAGCTGGGGCTGGCTCTTTCTTTTGTTTTTGTTTATTCTGAAAGTCTCATTAACATGCAGGATGCAGCAAACTTAATGTGGGTAATTGACTGATACAAAGACGACACTGGATGAATACAGAGAGGGAGAACAAATTATGTGATGTTGATGCTTCTCAGATTGGGTTTGTTCTCAACATTTACCGTCACCCAAAGTACCACGTTTTGCAATGTTGTCCTGTCCGGGACAATAAGAATAATCAGGGACACCTCACACTCCTTCAACAAATTGCTTTCCCTCCTGCCCTCAGGTAGACGGTACCGCAGCCTCATGTGCAGAACAGGCAGATTCAGGGACAGTTTTTATCCAACCTGCCGTAAGAGAGCTGAACGCACTGTAGCGTATGGTAACCTCTTCATACAGGCATGTCCGTTATTTACTGTGTACATTCACTAGGTAACGTTTATCATTCCACAGTGCAATACCCCTTAACCTCCTGATAACGATGCTGATGTTGAAATAATGTGTGCATACTAGCGCCTCTATCAGCCTGATAGATAAATGGAAATAAATAAGATCGTGAAAAACTGAACTATAAAGACTGTTTTTATAAATCTCTGAGGGAGGAATGATTTGGTGTTTAATAAGTAATAATAAGAAGTCATGTTTATGTCTTGTGTCTTAATTAATTCCAGACATTTTGCTTCTTGCAGTTTCCTTCCCTTTTGTACCCCAGTGATGTCATCGGCTACAACTCCCCACAGCTCGATACACACACACACACACACGGATCCTGAGCCACTCGCACACACACTGGCCGAGAATCAACAATGCAGATTATTTTGGAAAAAGCGGCGCGGTTTCCTCTAAATAAGATGGGAAGAGAGGCATTGCTGCTGCCTTAAAAGGGCTTTGACGTCAGTGGTGGGCAGAAGTGCATATTTCAGAAAGCTCGAGAGGCCTCCATTCCTTTGTTTTGTTGTGAAGCTGATTTTATGTATTAGGACATGTAGCTGATTATGAAGTGAAGCAAAGTGTAAGAATAGAATCTAATCAAGCACTCACTCCAGATTTTCAGAGTTTAAGAAGGTGTTTGATCATCGTGTCATAACCTTGCAGCAGTAATGTTTTCTTATTCATTCAATCGCTTTGTTTTGTGCAACCTATAAAACTTAGTTTAAAATTTGATTGGCTGTATATAAAACCATTGATGATTTTAACAGTTAGATGAGTAATCAAATCCAGACAGCCATTTTTCTACTGTGATCATAATCACAATCACAAAATTAGGGCCCACCCAGGTCTTCAATCTATATTTATGAGTTCATTTGACTTTGATGCCCAGTTTATCAGGTTTCTGCTTTATTATGCAGCAGACGATACTTATTTTCCGACTTCATTGATTTGATGATGATTGGCTCAACATTTTTCCTGCTGCACTGTCTATCGTGATGCTGCGCTTAAAAAGCCACAACTTTCCAACATTTATGTTTTAAAAGGCAGCATTGCAGTAATAATAATTGCATTATGCCACCGTTATAAAGGCAGCGATGCGGCCATGTGGTGGTTTACTTTATAATCAACTTCATATAGATGGTTTGTCATTACCCTTGAGGCTGTCATGGTCCATGCATGCATACATTAAATCTCTTCATGGGACTGATACTGATCCGGGGCGTGTGTTTGAATAGCGCATTTGCAGCATGTTGCAGATGGTTGCGCAAGCATCTGGCTGGGAAAGTGGGAACCGGTCCAGAGGGTTGGACCATATGCTGAGTCTGAATGTCAGGTTCCATTCTGTTTGTTTACCTTCCCCCCTTCCTTCACTGGGTGACTTCAGTACTCCAAGTGAAGACATGTGGTGAAGGACAGAAATAAAGATTGGGGGGGGGGGGGTTAACAAAGAGGGGAAAATATGGGGGAAATGAAGCGATGAAAGAAGTGAATTACAACCATCCTGGTGTTGTTGAAGGCAGGGAGGAAGTTATTTGTAAGAAGCAGAGGGAGTACCAAAAAGAAAGTTATCCTTAAATGCAGCATATTTGGCATGGGTCTGTTTAGGATGGTATGTAAAGGAAACTGGAAGGACAGCTGGATAAATTATCCAATGGGTTGAAATTTCTTGTTGACAATGTTTATAATGTGTTCCTTTTCACACTATTTGCACAGCAGCAGGCAGTAGGGTTCGAGAAATAAATCATATATATATATATATAAACTGTAACATATATATAAATAAAGACTGAGAGGCATATTATGTATTTAATTGTTTATGCCAAGCGTATTTTTTGTAAACTGCATAAAATGCATGTATGAATGTATGACGCAATTCACAATCAAATTTGCCAGGCAACAGATTGGTTCAGTGACATGGAAAATACATTTTGTCCACATAGGTGTGGATTATTAACCTGTTTCTTACATCACCTTGCTGTTTTATAAACAATTTATGTGCAGGCATGTGATGATTGTTCTGTGGTGCTGATTTTGAAAGTTTACACTGTTTTCCACAGTATTTATGAATCTGCACATGAAGATTTCCAAAATGCTGCTGTGTTAACCAGAGCTTTTCAAAACACAAATACTTTTTCCATTTTTAGCAAAATTATTTTCTTGCGAGATAGTTCTTAGACAAAAACTTGTAAATCTTATGGTGAAATTGCCTACATTGTAAACATTGTGGGTGGGAAAAAAGCTTTATACACAGAAAAGCCTTTTTGCACATCCTGCAAGGAACATACTTAAACCATAATTAATCTCCATTCCGGATTCGCGTGCTCACCAGAATTGTACCAACATGAAGTAAACTACGCTGTTCTTTGACCCCATAAACTGTAACCAGGTATTTTTAAAATGTATTCATGCTATATGATACAAATTCGCTAATGCAAAATGCGCTTGTTGCTCAGTCTGCCCCCATCTCCGTCTGATATTTTTTCAGTCGCTCGCCTGTTGGACTGTTGTGCCTCCATGTTGTGGCGTTTGTATTTGGCCTTGGATCAGTGGTCTCTACTGGCGACGCTGTGATGGAAACACAGTTAGTTTTCCTTCAGTCACAGAAACAGACAGAAAGTCAAGGACGGACTGAAAACCTGATTAGGCAGCCTGCTGTACCAGCTGCTGTTTGTTGTGGCTTGATGAGGCGACGTCTTTGTTGTTTACCAAATAAACGAGACACGGTTATAAATCCCAAGATGGTGACTGATGCAGGTACGTTCCTGGTGTTTTGTGTTGCTATTGTAAACATGTTACAAGTTGTCACTTTTTCCATTTACCATTTGAATGAAAACCATTTTCATGTGATGCAATCTGATTGCTGTCCATCATTGTGCTCCTCTGTTCCATTACTCGGCACAGTTATTGGAATTAGTCATAAATGTAGCCAAGCATCTCCAAGGATATGGAGTTTTTGAAACTTCACTGCTTTGTTCACTTATCAAAGCCAACAATTCCATTTAGAGAGGAGATCCCGTGGCCTCCAGCCTGCTTTAGATCGAGAGGCAGCCATTAAGTACTAAATGTCCCCCCCCCCCAGTGATTTACGAAGAACGAAATGTCTTGTCTCGGCTCCCTCTCTGGCCACGCCACCTATTGCCTCCATCCTTTCCCTGTTGCTTGAGTTTTTTCTGATGCACTTAAACAAATGGTTCACAGGCATCAACTTACACTCTGTCATTCATGCATACATTCCTTTTTTTCTACCTCCCTCCCTAACATCTATTGGCCGTATCACAGCAGGACTCTTAGTTCTTCATACAGTCGTTGCGGGCCTTCTTCAACGTGAACTGATCTCTGGCCATTAGGGGGCAGCAAAATTGCTATGGCTACTTTCTCCAACGTTTTAATGGCCAAAGCAAACAGCAAACCAGTACTTGTTTTCTTTAAAATAATATAATATATTAAAAATAGCTATCACACAAATTTGGAACTGTTCAATATGCAGCAGTTTTTTTTTTTAACTCCTGTAACTCCATTTGCATGTATTTTTACATTTAGTAGATTTAGCTGTCATGTTGCTGATTGGCTCTCGCTGTTGAATTGAAGAGATCTGCTTGTACTGTCGATCACTGCTTTAGTATATGTGTAGGATACAATAGGTAACAGCTGCTGTTTAGTTGGACTCTATGTTTAAAGTAAAATTAAATTCAGAGTGACAGACTCTGTAATTCTAATTAATAGCGGTACATTCACATTTGTAATCTGCTATGCATGTGTCATTTCAAATCAAGAATACATTACCTGCTTATTTTCAGTCTACGCTGAAGTTCTGGTAACTGTGCCATCAAACTAATATCTCTGTACTGCCGAAATGTTTAGTATTTATGGCTGACTGCATCCTAGATGTAGGCTGTAACGATTGCAACACGATTGAATAGTGTGAGTTTTAAATTGAGCACCACGGTCAATGGGGGGCTTATGTACAGATACATTAATGCATATGTCAACACTGGTTATGATTGACTGCAAACACTCCCTCTGTGAGGCACTGTAGCTGTCCAAGGTCCTGAAGTGGGTGTGCAGGCTAAGTGGTTGGCCATGTTTACGTGCCACACACAACACAAATATAATATATTGTATGTCACATTTTTGTACTCGTGCAAGCTGGTTAGAAATATTCAAACATTGGCAACTTTCGATACACACACACACAAGCACGAACACACACGCGCACACACTGTTGTACGGAATATAGGAAATGCTGGCAGTAAACACTAATTTATTTCACCTTTCAAATGATTTTTGTTTCAAACAGAGGTTGATGTGGGTTTGTGTTTGTGTGTACGCACAAGTGACATTTTTATATTCTTCACTTTGCTTCTTATTTTCTGTTCCGTGAAAAGCAGCTGCATGGGAAGAAGCAGCAGCTTATTGCTGTGTGTGTTTGTTTGTGGCAGCCTGACAAGACAAATATACTTTTTGACTTTGACTATTATTTAAAGTATTTTAGTTAGAAGTAAATAACTTGCAGGCTGTTGCTCTGTGTCTATTCATAATGTGGATTCACATGTTTTTTCATGTCTTATTAGACACGAGAATTGCATCCTTTTTCTTCTTTATTGCCTGAGGTAAATTTATTGAAGGCAGTTGCTTCAGCCTCAGGTTAATAACAGTTCTAGTGTAGCAGACCTATCAAGATGGAAGATGAATGGGATGCTTGGGGCAAAAAATAAAATTAAATAGAACTTTCATCCTGTCTAAAGGCAAGAGATGGCCCACATTGCATGTTTAATTTCACATTTACCATGGATGTTGCAGCTCTGTGTTTAAGGAGTAGGTTAAGGAACCATTTGGATGGAAGAAGGGATGGAAATGGATCAAGAATCTCTCTAATAATGATCGCCTCTGGAAGGTAAAGCAGAGGAGTTAGTATGGAATTAGTGCACTTGCTGTCTATTGGCTGCAAAAGGAAATGAATGCATGAACACAACACAAGGATTTTGTAAAAATGTTTTGCAAAAAGAGCGGCATACTTTATCGTGCCAGTTCACACTGTTAAGATATCACTCGAGACAATAATACCCACTGAAGATTCATTGCCTGTATGCTCTGTGTGTTTTTCAATCTGAGTGTGCCTGATTATGAGTTTGTGTCCCAGAGACTAAAGCTCTAACTATAATTAGCTCTTGGTTGCCTTGGTAGCTCCACAACACCCGCGTGACTGTGGCTTATTGTGTGTGAATGTGTTGAGTGAATATGCCATAAAAGGAGCCTTTAAGTGCCATTTTCTTGGTCAATTGCATGACGTGGCATCTGGGATGCATTGGCTCAAAGTTCCACAAGCCTAAAATATTTTGCTGTCATGCTCATAGATCACTGCCACACTAATTTAAACAGTAGAAGCACAAAGTGAGATTGAATCGCTCTAAAGAGATATTTGCATCAGGCAGTTGTTTCAAAAAGCTACAATGTAGTAAAACTGATGCTCTGTTCCCATCCATTGTCTTTGTAGCAGTTTATAGGAACTATGGGCTGCTTGTTTTAGTTCAGTACAGCAGTGTACATTATGGCAAAAAAATGAATGAAGTAAAGTATGAAATATTTCCACTAGACTGGTTTGGATAAAAAAGGGATATTCACATTTTAAGTTAAAGCAAATCTTTTCCCTGCATACTTGTCTGAAGGCTTATTTGGAGCGCTTGCTCTTGGTCTCATACGTACATGCACAGCCCCAGGTGAAGTGAAGTCAAGTGTGCAAGGTTAATGCAAGTGTTCCAAGCAAATCCTCTATTGGTTAACCGGCAGCATATTAATTAATATGATGCCGTAGAACAATCCCTGCCCACACTGTAAGAAATAATAGTTTAAAGTGATTCCATCATTGCAGAAATGGATACGGTTATAGTTATGATTACATTTCATGACTTCTTATTGCTCTGGCTCTCTGTTAGCTTCCCTAGCAGCAATGCATTTAAGGAAAATATGTCCAAGAGAGAATTACAATTCAAAATCGGGACGTAACAACAAGTCCCCTGCTTCTTGTACTCGCCTTTCGACTGCTCTGAAAATAGCCCCGACTTTTATTTCATTATTCACCAACATCATTGGATCTCAGGATGGTCGCTACTGAGGATGCATCTCAATCCGTCCATGTGCCCACACACAGCTTTAGCAC
Source organism: Brachionichthys hirsutus (assembly GCF_040956055.1). Taxonomy (NCBI): domain Eukaryota; kingdom Metazoa; phylum Chordata; class Actinopteri; order Lophiiformes; family Brachionichthyidae; genus Brachionichthys; species Brachionichthys hirsutus. The sequence goes on from NC_090913.1 coordinate 7,697,807, forward strand.
ACCTGTGACCACCTATCATGTCCCGGCTATGAGGGGAAGCTGAATTAATTTCAGATTAGCTGTAACCGCTGGAAGATGTAATACATCTTCTATCTAGTTATCAGCACAATGAAGCTAATCTCTTCATGGAATGTCATGTATCTGCTTTGACCTCTGGATAAAAGACTGATGATAAATTATTGTGACATTATTAATCTGTTCGTACAAAAATGTGAATATAAATATAATTTCCTAAGCTAAACGTTCTTCACGCGGCTGCTGTTTGAACGATAGATTATTGATTCCTTCAGCTTGTCAACTTCACAAACCCTTCGTTTGGCCTCACACTGTAAAGCTCACAACATGTCCGATTATATTCTATTGAATATAAATGCAGATTACATCAGTTCTGCTCCATATTTAACAATGCAACCAAAGCCTTTGCAACTTTAATGTTCAGGACTTTCCAAAGTGATCCGATATGAACACAGTATCACCTGAAATACAGAACATGCAAACCTATATTTGCAATTGCACAAGTCCTCTGTGTCACCAACAAAAAAGAAGCGAGATAATTGTGATACAACTCATCCTGTTCAACCCAATGGAAGCGCTAGTAGCAAATGTGCGAGTGAACTGACGATGATCAGATTGTGAACAGCTGATGTTTTGGATTGTTGTTGTCGCCTCTTCTGTGGTCATTTCAGTTTGCAGTACAACTGCTGCTGTGCGATGATGGTGCTCGGTGCATGTGTGTATGCGGTGGCTTTCAATCAGATCTATGGGACCACATATGAAAGTGCCTCAAATCTCATTTGAAAAAAATAAATACATTTGCGTTCACATTTTGTGTGTCACATGCTGTTTTCGTGAACCTTTTCCTTCAAGGCTCAGGTGTGTGTAGGCTGCTTCACATGCATGGTTTACAGGGAAACCTAAGTTGACAGATGGCACCTCTGTTTTGATAAATAGTGGATCTAAAAAGCTCCACATCAATAGAGTTTTTTATTGACTTCATTAATCAATATCAGCTTTGGTTCATCGTGACTTGGGAGCACGAAAGAGTAAAGTCTTCCTCTGACATTGTGATAATAATAAGGTTACCTTTAAAAGTGTGAGTCACCAGATTGTGTGTTCGTGGGAGGGCGATGCAGGCGTTGTTGGAGGTCGCAAGGACACAGTGTCACATGGAGCGCAGACGAAAAGGGAAAGTGACCATTGTCCCTGGTGATAAAGTCCAAATTCACCTCACACAGTTAAAAATAGCACAATCATTACCTTACCCCCCCCCCCCCCCCCCCCACACACACACACACACAAAAGCAAGCAAGAGAGGCACATGTGGGGTTTCCCATCAAGGCTTCCGTCACCCAAGATGACCTTTTCAAGTTGTGTTTGTTCTCTCTCTTTGCCATTCATGACCTCACATATAAACAGTTCTCTCTCTCTCTCTCTCTCTCTCTCACACACACATTGTTATTCATCTTGCTTTACCACACACATTTAACATTGATCCAACATGACCTGTCTTGATACCAGCAAAGAATTGTCCCACATGATCATGTGTTTCAGCTCAAGGTTATTTTTCTGTGTCTTCTTTTGTGACCAGGGATTGAGACTACGAGAGTCTTCCATGCTCTTTTGAGGAGTAATTAGAGATTTCTGGAAATAGGTTTACCTTATTGCAGGAATTAAATGACAAGCTTGATGCCATTGTTGTTTGTCACCATGTGCATTGTTCTTGCAGGCATACACACCAACACCAAGGTGAACATTGTCTGCATGTTTGCGCTGTGTGGCAGTGCTTTGTGATCCCGTGTGTTTGTGTGTAAGACCAGGGCGAAAGGTTTGCTTCAGTTTTGGGTGGATTTATAGTCTGTGTTTTTGCTTGTGAGCACAAGAAAGCTCTACATGCACCCTCTTCTTCCTCCATAGTTAACTTCTCTCACTGCTTTATTCAGTCTCTTTGGTAACCTTTCTCAGTCTGTCTGGACTGGGTTTCCTAATAACCCCCCCCACACACCCTCAATGTCGAGCATTTCTCTTTTATATTTTCTCTCCACATTCATTAAACACTAGCTGTCTGTTAAATTTCTTTTTGTAGCATCACCCTTGTCATTTCTCTTGGTCAGGGCCTTCTCAGTCACTTATTCTCTCTTCCATTATTTCCTCCACTCCTTTTTTATTCATCCCTCACCACAGGCTGAGTGAGGAAGCGGATATAAGAATGGGTTCCATCCACGCTTCAGCAGTTGCAGAGCATAAATTATAACACTTTATTATAAAACTTTCTGCAAATGACTAAATTGTGAAGTGATGTCTTTTCTTACCCGTAGACTCAAATACACAACTCTCATTGGGGGGGGGGGCTTTTTGACATTTGTATAGGGATTTTGTTAATGTTTTTACTTCTCCAACAAAATCGCCAAGTTGGACCTCATAGCAAAAGTTATTTTATACGCTCTCTGTCCTTTTACCACTATAATTCATTCATGTTTTCATTTATTGATACATTTGCTTCCTTCATTTCTCCCTATAATGTTAAAAGTCTTGCCCCCTCACACATTGGTGACGCTGGAATTACACGTCAGTCTGTTCTCCATTTTCACTTTCCTCTCGAGTCATAATTCTGACACATCGAAACCTGAATCATAAGCAAACATTTTCTTCAATAAAATGTCGATCAAAATGTGTCGTGAATAAAGGATTAGCCTTCTCATCGTGACGGGGTTTTCAGTCTCATCCTCTGAGTCATTCCACAGCACTAACCTGCACGCCCGAAGGGAAGATTTGATTTGAAACGTCCAGACTGTTAACAGATGCAATTTGTATTTTGAATACTGCCTGACATGAATAATTTTTCTAATCCTCGAAGCCAGACTGGGAATTAGATTTTTGGACCTGTCACCAATCCATATGTCTGCCACATCCAACCACATTTACTTCTCACCCAAATGCAGTTCAACAATTTTCATGATCAGATAATTATTGTAGTCGATTAATTAATCACTCGGACTGTGAAAATGTCACAGGCTGTTCCAATTGATCTTTTATTGAGCTTGTGGTGGAGGGAAAATAAAAATGGTGGTGTCGAAGCGCTTGCTTAAATGCTTGTGTGTGGAAAAGACAATGGCACTCAGAACATTGAACGTATGCAACTTCCCCCATCGACAAGCAAACGCCACATACAAACACATTCACCACAGTGCCATGAAGTCATCTTCACACCAATTTCTGACCCATGTCTCTCGTGACACAGATACTGCAGCAACTCTGAGCATCAAACTGCAGTTACTCGAGTACCATAACCTTCACATCACTGCCAACCACTGAAAAGCCCCGTTCCCTACTGGCTGGGAATAGGATTGGATTTCCTCTGCTCTTACAAGCATTTTTTTTTTTTTAGTTCAGGCAGGAGTAACATCAAACAGACAAGCATATGAGCATGTCTGTAATGTTTCATCTCTTCCAGTAATATATTACCTTTTGAAGTTTATGAAGATCTGCCAACCTGCAACAAATGGAGAATGATTTTTCATAAATGCAAATTTTTAAGTCATGGCAACTGAGAAACCAGGACAAATGGCACATTGCTTTCTTTGATATGTCCTGCCTCAGAAATCTGCTAGGAGTAAGAGGGAATGACTTTTTCTCTAATGCCTGCTTAAGGCTAAGAACCAAGCAAATTCCAGCCTCAGTCTTTTTTTTTTTAACTTCTATTACATGTTGGGAATCACGATTCAGTATTCAATCACGATTTTAATCAACGATAATTCATTTCTCTTTCCGACACTTTTTCTTCCTTGTGTTGTCATGACTAACTTTGCTGCAGAAATCCCCTCAATCTATTTGCATTGAGGTTTTTTTTGTTCTCTGGGTCATCTGAAGGTGCACAAGCCTGCCTGTGTGCATGATGACATGATGAATAATAGCTCAGGTGACTAATAGTTCTGTCTGAGGGAAGACGTGTGCCTCAGGTGTATGTGTCAGCCGGCCACCTCTCTATCTCACATTAGCAGGAACATGAAGGCGACAGGTATCAGATCGAATTACTTTGGTACAATTTGTTCCTGTTAAAGGTCAAGGAAGCAGCCATCAAAATCGAGAGTAAATCAGAAAGAATCCGTTTGTGAAATGTTTCCCCCAATTAAATGGCAATGTTTTTTTTAACTTTACGATGTTTTCACCTTTTTAGATCACCAACCAAAATGATTTAATGGATCAAAATAAGGTAATAAATAAGTTAAATCCGTAAATCAGATATTCAGAAAACTGAATGGATGCACCATCGAATCCAGTCCACAAAAATAGTTTTCATCCATCTTAAGTTCCTTGAAGAACCTCCAGATCTTTAAGAACTTTTTAAAAAATTCAAAGAAAGAAACAAACAAAAGATTTTGGCTTGAGGCTATGAATGCGAAACGTTTAGTCCATTTGCACTTAAAGTTTAGCTACTACTGTACTTCCAGCTTCTCCCTTGAGGGGTCGGGTTAGGGTTCATGGCTATGCAATGGTGACTGCCACCATCACATGTTCCTCTATGCTCCCAATTTGCTTAGTGCAAGTTTTATTTTTTTATTTTTTTACTTGGTAACAGAGGAAAGCACACTGAGCTCTTCTGTGCAAGAAGGCTTATGCTCATATTTTTTTTTTTTTTTTTATCTCTAATGATATTTCGAAAATGCTTCTTTTTGCCCTCCAAAAATACTTAATGGGCTTCCGTGGGGCCGCTGCAGGGCATTAATGTGACTTCCAGCAAGTGGAACACGGTGATTAACAGAGCTGTTAGTGTAGTTATTACCTCACATTGACATTTAAGAAGAGCGGTGTGCTGACCTGGCTACTGGGAAGCAGTAATGTCTGCCTGTAATTATCTCCTTACTCGTACTTTCGTTGTATGTTAGACTGACGGATGTGGAGGAATTCTTACAGAATTATGCATTACAATATGTACTTGATATTAAAGACAGAACCCATTTTGTGTTGTGCTGTCAGTTACCAATGGTTCAACTCAGCTGATGCTCTTCAAATGATTTTAGTAACATTTGGTAAATATCTGCATCTTTTTATTGCGATACCATAACGGATCCAAACAAAACAGATATGATTTTCTTTAGAGTGAAACATCCCATGTCTCACGCTTAAGCTTCATCCCTGATTGTTTTTGAGCTGATGCTGCATATTTCCTCAGTAGTTTATGTAACGTAGCCAGATTAAATGTGGAGCATCAGGGAGAGGCAGGGAGAGCTGGGTATTCTTTGTACTCGGTGTTTGAGCTTGTGTCAACCATGCTCCTTTGCACGCGTATTTCTGTACGGCGATTTAACGTCAGTCGGACGGGGCGGAGGCGGGTGACTAAACCTGATGTAGTGGATTTGGGTTTCAAGGCCCTGGACCAGATTCCTGTAACACAGGGTGACGATGACAACATCTTCTAGTATATTGTCTTTGAATAATGTGCAACATTTCAGGGAAAGCGGAGCTGGTTGCAGGCATTGCAGGACAGCTGATCACGTTGTGCACGTTATTCATGACCAGCAGGGGTGAAAATGGAGCATTCGTAATCTACCTGAGAGCGAGTGTCGGAGGCAGATTGAGTGTTTAGGGATTCTACTTTCACCTATTTCTGCTTTCTCTCTTTTGAATATGTATTCTATTGAATTTCATGAGGCATCAAACATGGTCATGGATGCATTAACTGGGCTTTTGGAAGCCGCTGATAAACTATGCAAATCCCTCATGAAAGTAGTATCTGTCATAGCTCCTTGGTTTGAAATCTTTCCGCTAGGCTTGGTCTGATGATCTTCAGGTTTTTGTATAATTGATTCACTTATTTTAAAGTGTGGTTGTGAAATATGCATATCCATCATAGATTAGACAGCTAGAAACCGCTTTCACCTTTCGTTTGAGCTATTTTGCGTAGTCAACTTGTATTTCTCTCAGAGCATTTTTAATCATATATCCTATAGATAAGGTAGATAAAGCTAAGGTGTGGAATCCAGGGGCATGTGGAGGATTTGGCTTTATTTCGTTAGAAGTGCATCTGAGACAATATAAATGGCTTTAAATCAAGTGATCCAGAATGTGTATGGTTCATGTGAAATTCACTTCTGTGAATGAACAAATAACTCAATAATTGAGACCTGAAGCGATGTTAGAAGTTCCTTCATGATTTAAAAAAAAACCCAAAAACTGTCTGACCACAGTTTTTATTTCGTTCATGCACATTTCCTGCATATTTCATGATGTGATTCAGATGTTGACTGTCTGCACAAAAGAATCCTTGAAATGCCTTCAGAAGAAAAAAACCATAAAAACTAATGATCAGAGGCTCCAGCAAAGTTACCGAATTGATCTTGTGCAGAGTTTTTTTTTTTTCATCCTTCAGTGTTGCTGCTGCCAGCAATTCACTAATATCTTTGACTGTACTATTTACTGAGCGATAGAAATTATGCACTAATATTTCCAGGTTAATTTCTTAAAGTAGTTGCTGTCAAGCAGTAGTGTGTAAACGCATTCCGTCTGCTTTTATCTTTCAGTACCGCATTGGGCAGCTGTACATGATCAGCAAACATAGCCACGAACAGAGCGATCGAGGAGAGGGGGTGGAAGTGGTCCAGAATGAACCCTATGAAGACCCGGAGCATGGGCAAGGGCAGTTCACAGAGAAACGAGTCTACCTCAACAGGTCTGTGGAACATGCCCTTACTTGTCTTCTTTATAACCATTGAGCATCTGAATGATGTGTGTGTGTGTTGGAGTACCCTTATGCTCTTCTCCACATTTATGATTAGGTTTGTAGCCACTTAAAAGTTTCAATATTCTGTTTTTCTTAGAGGGAATCATCTAAGCCAATGGACTTGTTTTGTTTATGCTAGTGGGAACAAAAACCACAAGAAGTACTTAAGTGGTAGAAATAACAAAATCAGCCAAAGGCGTTTCAGGGAAAAGTACAACCCTGAGAGAAAAGGCATTCAAGATAAAAAATACATCAACAAAACTTCTTGTTCTCTGGATCAAAAATGAATCAACATAATGATAACATGAGTAACAGCTGGTTTTTCAAATGACTATTTCATCATCCCAATTCCCTGATGGTGTGTGTGTGTGTGTGTGTGTGTGTGGGGGGGGGGGGGGTTGCTTAGTTAACAAAACATTTCAAAGCTTCACAGCACAACAGCCTTGCAGCATTTATCAAACAATAAAATAATGTCAACTGGCTTAATTAGTAAAAAAATGTGAATGCCCAAAGATTAAAAATGAATGCTAAAAATAGCCCATGCAAAGCTGAAATCATTAAGCTAAAGGCATCACGGTAAACCCTGTATGAGGTCGGAGTGTGAGCTGACCCTTCAACAGAGCTGCAAAATGACAAAAAGAATTGAATGAAGGAGAAAAGTGGAGAAAGAATGTGGAAAATAATAAGTCCAATAGAGGGAGAATGAGTCAAGGCTGGAAGGGGCACAAATACCCGTGTCAGCAATTGTAATGTAGGGGAATTAATTTTGTTGAATCAGCATAGCTCTGCTCCTTGGAGGAGAGAAAGAACAGAGGGAACAAAGACAGTTATGTTGGGCTACCAAACACAAAGGACCCTACAATTTTCTGTTTAGAAATTGTGCAACCCCCCCCCCCCCCCCCCCCCCCCCAATTTGCACTGCTGTTTAAGGGATTAAATTAAAGAAATTGTTTAAAGATCAAATTAATATTTGTTTTACTAATTATTCTTATATCAGTAAAAAATGTAGCTTTAGAAGTAGATTTGCTTTTTTCTTCTTCTAAAAAGCAAAAGTCACCGTCCGTGACAACCAGCTGCCGCTTTATGTTTAAGGGATCGATTGTGTTTACATGGATGGTTAAAACTTTGCTTACAACAGAGATTTCAGCACATAGTCTCCGACTCCCTTTACATATTGAAGGGATTTAACGATAGAAAAGGCGAATGAGGAAAGCAAGAATAAATCAAACGCAGGGTTCAGTATACAAACTTTGAAACAACCGCCCACTACGCTTGCACGCTTGGCAACGGGGCCAAGCAACGATAGCTATTGGCAAATTATCTTAAAAAAAGAACAAGGCGGGAAGTGAGATACCAACAGGTGGAGGGGTGTAGGAGGAGTGACAGTGTCTTTTGTTGGCAGTGAGGGCGAGAGAGAGGGAGAGAGCGAGGACATTTTTCACAATGCAACCGTTAAATTCAGCATTTAACCAAAGCCGTCACGATGCAGTCGGCACCATTTTTTGTTCTCATAAATTGTTTTTCTATGTCAAACAAAGAAAGTGAAGCTGAAGGGCGAGGATACATGAAAGTGTTTAACATGTCTCAAATAACTTCTCGACGCAGCCTCAGCAGCAGTTAAGAGTTCGGCAACGGAGAACATCAATGTCATGAACGCGCAGACATTAAGTAACCAGGCAGCACACTGACAGCTTGAAGGGTCCAGTGGGCCGGAATGGGCTCAAGTCTTGGGTTGCAGCCACAGGAATAATTTGACAGGCATGCATTCTTAATTCATGAGCCTTGCTGGAGCTGATCTACAGATTGGTGTCAATCTTTTCCATCAGCTTTTGGCAGGAGAATGGGTAATGTGTGTTTTTATTATGACAAATATTGTTTTGAATTAGTGGTTTATTGTTTACAGTTGCTAAAGGTTAAATAATTCATATCACAATGTCTCGGAGAAGATGTATTCAAATTACTTCTGTTCAAATGTGTTTACTCATAAAGTATTTAATAAGTGTAATATTGATATATATATTCCATATACAATGAAGACATTGTGATCATGACGCTTCTGTCCTTGTATTTCCTAGTCCGTCCGTGGAGAAAAATGTGTATTTGATCTCACTTCAAGCCTCAGTTTCTGTGTGCCATAAGAAGATTTCTGTTCACAAGAAGAACAAGTTTAAATTTACTGCTGCATTAACGAAAGTCGTCGTCCCTGCTTTGCTGCTACGTACTCAACATTTCTCTTCACGTATGTCATCCTGACTCAATGTTTCTGCAGTAAATTGCCAAGTTGGGCCAGAGCAGTGGTTCCTAAAATCTTCTATGTGACAGAGAAAGCATGGAACTACTACCCGTACACCATAACAGGTAATCATACGGTGTGAATGTGTTTTTTTTACTCCTTTCAAATGAAGACATGCATACTTTTTTTTATCCAATCCAGTTAGATTCTGTTACACAAGAGTCCTTATTTAACTGTATTCCTCTGTAATACTGTGGAAAGAACCGTTGCTGGAATCAGGCAAGCATAGTTCAGCTGTGCGGTCGCATGACGCATCACACTTATTATTTTTTTCCAGTGCCCTATTTCTTTTTATTTTCTGTGGTACAGTATACACAGTGTATGCAGCACACACCACTTGAAACAAATACTACGATGAATATTTTTATGGAGTAGGAGTAGAGAGATGAAGCTTACCGTAATTCTAGCCCATCTGTTGCTAATTTCTACTACAACACTTTTTTACATGTCAAGCCTCGTTGGCTTTCCTGCTCATCCCTCCGTGAAGTCAACAGGTTCTACATAATTATGGCACACTTTGAATGTAAATCCCGTAGACGTACGTTCTTCCCTCTTTTGATCCGGATATCCATCCATTTGTCGATCCGTCCATCCCAACCCTGACCTGGAGAGAACAATCCACCCTTTTGTGACCGTGGCCTCAGACTTAGAAGGGCTGACTTTCATCGCTGCACTTCACACTCCGCTGCAAATTTTCTCAATGACAGACAGAGGTCACAGACCAATGAAGCTAGCGTGACCACAGAAGGACAATGAGCCCTGCGGCTGCACCTAGACATTCCATCCGTAAAAAAATTCTAACAGAATCTGTCACATCGGGCAGCCCTGACAGAGTCCAACTGTGACATGGTACAAGTCCAGGGTTTCCCTGGCAATGCGATCCAAACTCTCGCTTTGGTAATGCAGGGCCTGATACTCCATACTCTGTGTGCACCCCACGCAGTGCTTCGAGGGGCATGTGTGAATACCTTTTCCAAGTCCACAAAACACATGTAGACCGGTGTGGCAAATTCCCATGCAGCACTGTAGCGAAAGTGAAGAGCTGGTCCAGCATTACACAACCAGCACTGTGTCCTCCTGAATCCCAGATTTGATAATGGGCGGACTCTCCCGTACCTTGGCATAGACCCTCCCAGGAATGTTGGATGAGCGACGAAATATCCAATCCAGTTGACCTGCCTCTATTGAAAAGCTTATTTAGTCAAAATCCCTGCTAAAATTCATCCATCTGTGGTATCATTTAATAAATAAAATCTGGCCATAGATCAATTAAGTATGACCACTGAAAGGTAATGGTACTAATAGCAGCTGCAGGCAAAACGGAGTGTAAGAGTCAATAACCCAGAGTGTAATTTTGTGCTGCTTTCAAAATCTTGATCCAAGATATACATGCTACAAGGAGGAATGCACAGGAAGAGACAGTCGATGGGAGATAATAGATGTGCACACTCCCATTCAAGCCATAGAAAAAAATATTTTATGATTAACTTTCTCTTGTGTTCTCTTTTTTGCTCTCACTTGATGTCACCTGCACCACTGTCTATAGAATATACAGTAAGTGTCCTTTAAGAATATTTCACTGACATATTTCAAATACACCTCACAGCAGAAGAAGATAAATGTATCGGGTCCTGAGTAATATGGTGCATCTTCATGATTGTGATGCAATACTGTGTATGTATCTGGAGCTTTCAATTGTAGTTGAATTTATCATTTGAAAGATTTTACTTGGGACATACATGGGAGTCACATTCATATGTGTAATTTGGTTTTAATTTGATCCTGAATCCCGACGGGGAAAAAAACACAATTAGCTGTTAATTGCCTCCACTGTGGTTGATTAACTAAATCTAACTTGTTTGTTATTACAACTCTGAAAAAAATCTATCATGGTTCTAAAAACCGATTGATGAAAGCAATGTGAATATATCCGAACAGTAATATTGTGGTCTGCATCAGCAAAATAATGAGCTAAACTGCATGCGACCTTGTGATTAACCCTTAAACTCATTAAACTTTGGCATAGCAAGCTGACACGTACACAATCAGCCGGATGAAAAATGTCAAAACGAATGATCAAGTTGCTTTAGGGTGTCGAGATAAGATGCAAAAAACAATTATTTGTTAGACTATCCCCCCCCCCCCCCTCTGTTATGTATGTATGAGGGCAACGCGTGGTTATGTGAGTCAGTTTAATGCACAAGTCAGATGCATAAGTACTGCAAAAATATGTTGACAGTTCAGTTTTACTCTTTCTGAAAGTGAAATGTTATGAACCAGTTAAGTATACCCAAACCCATTGAACATCACGCTCTGTCTTTATCCGCAGTGTTCATTTCTGCCCAAGTTCTCCATCCACATAGAAACAAAATATGAAGACAACAAAGGTTGCAATAATAATGTGAGTATACAGTGTGTGTGTGTGTGTGTGCGTGCATTTGCCCTTCAGTGGTTCACACATGTATTTCAAGTGTGTCCATCCAGAATGAAGAATGGATCCCTCTGACACCGATATTTAGTTAAATGATTTTTTAACAATACAGAAGTTTATTTTTTTATAATAAACACAAAGTTACTTTTGACAGGAATCCCAAACCAATACTGATATACATATACCGTACAGATTGGATATCTTTCAAAGGTCCAAAGGTGCCAGGGCCTCAAAAATCTGTCACTTTTAATCCAAGTCTGTAATGCAAAGTAAAAACGCAATTTCCCCACATGAGAGATGTAGTTGAAAACACCAACTCTGTGACGGCTAAATAAGTGAAAATTCCAGAGTATTTGGCAACTCGCAGACCTTTCCTTGCATTCCTGTCATATTAAAATGCAAACTATAAAATATCTCAATGCTTCTTGAGACTCTGCCAAAAACGTCTCCCCGTGTTGGACAGCTAATTTAATTTGTTGGCCCACTCAATTTCTTTCTCTCTATGATTCAGTCTGCTTCCCAGTTTATAGGAGCATTAGTCATCAAATAAAATGTTGCCACTGCTTGGAAAATTGAAAATGGGCGTAGCAAGCAAAAGAAAAAAGTATGGTTGCTATTAAGCAGGTTTGTTTTTATCGTCTTCAAGTTTAATTGTCAAAAGATTTACAGTGATTTAGCAAATGTTTAAGTCGAAGTACGGTATTCACCTTTTTGAATAAACATGTTTGTGTTTAAATGCTTAATTATCTCGGCAGATATATGAGAGTGGCACAACTCGCAAAACACTTAACCATTAAAATGATTCAATGAGACAATCGTGTGGTTCAAAGGATAGATTGAAATTCAGAGGTGGAGTAAGGAAGGAACTACGCAAGTGAGGGAGGAAAACCGTGGATGTGTGGCCAGGAAATGAGTGGGTGATTGTGGACCACTCATGCACCGTTTGAAAAGAGGATGCAGTAATGGAACATGACATCCAGAATTCCACAGCACTATCCAATGTCAGACACACACACACACACACATTCGGCCACATGAAGCTTTAACATTTGTCCTGAGGCTCATGTTGCTCTTGTAATATCTCCGAGGAACCCTGACCCACACAGCAGACAAAGAAAAAACACTCTTTCGTTCTTCCTTTTTGTGCACTAGTTCATTTGTACTTGGACAACCAATCAGAGCGATTTATCTCACTGATGAGCTCTGCAGGCATTCAACATGTTCACTTATCTGAAAATCAGCTGATAAGGGATGAAATGTGCCAATGGTTTGCCGCTCATAGCGAAACCGAGGGCCATAGGCGCTCATTAGCCGTCCAACAATCAGGGGTTTTGGATCCTCACTCCTTTGTGCTTATTACCTATTTTGAGGATATTGACATTTTTATAAAGTTTGTGATTGCTATCAGCCTTCTAAGACACTAAATGCTGAGCATTTAAGAAGCGAACGATCCAAGAAAAAGATTTTATGTTCTGGCTGAGATCCAAAATACAGCATTAAATTGGGCTGCTTCTGAACATGTAAAGTTTTGGCCCAGTTAGAGACTTGCAGTAAATGTTTTTTTGGATGATAGTGTGAAGGTAAATGTGTTTCTAAGAGACACTGAATTATCTATTTCTACTGCTTTTATTTACTTATTGACAATGAGGAATGCAGTTATCAGTAGTTTTCCGGGGGGTTTTCATCAGATCTCCTTAAAAATTAACATTCAGCTTTCCTTCCACTTCCATTTCTAGTACCATTTTCTGCGCCCTGCACATTATTTCTGTCCCCCCTTACACCTCCCCTTCTCTTTTTCATTCACTCTTCACATCTTCCCTTGCTCATTTTAGTGACCCCCTTCCTCTCCTCTTTTCATTCCAGTCTCCCTTCTTACTGCTTGGCTGTTTTCATGCATGCTGACATACCCCCCCTTATAGTTGTGTGTATGTGGCACCATCTAATGGTCATGAGAGTGAGTACAGTATGTGCCGAGTGAGTTGTGAGAAGACGAGCTACACATAATAGCGCGACAAATTCCGAAGCAGTAAAGCAGGCCTGATGTGACCCACTTCTCGGGTATATATTTATTTGCAGTGGCTGCAATAACTGCTGGCAAACCAAAGTGTTCCTTTTTCAGATCTTTGATAGTGAGCTGAAGGAGCAGGAGCGGGAGGTGTGTTTCATCGACATCGCCTACGATGAGATCCCCGAGCGCTACTATAAAGAGTCTGAGGTGAGAACATGTAAATTCAATTATTTAATTTATATATCACAATCTTCACAGGGTTACAGGTAATAAAAGCAGATTTGATACTATACTATTTGATCGGTTGCGGAAGTTACGCAGACAAGACCTCACTGCCACTTGCCTCTGAGTCTGAAGAATGAGACTTAATAATTGTCTTCAATGCTGCATTTTTAATAACAGATTGCTTCTCGTAATGATCCAGTGCAGAAATTCTGCAAGGACCAGGGGATTTAATGCAAATTGTATTTAACACTGACATTCCGCCATGCGTCTAATTTTAGGATCTGAATGAAGCCTGAAGACTTGGGTTTATTATTGCAGGATTATATGTGTGGGTTGTTTTCCTCTATTCCAGGACTTGAGGTTTTTCAAGTCAGAAAAGACATCACGGGGGATTCTTCAGGAGGGCTGGCGGGACACTCAGGATCCCATCATGTGCTCGTACAAACTGGTCACTGTCAAGTTTGAAGTGTGGGGTCTGCAGACTCGTGTGGAGCAGTTCGTACACAAGGTCAGTGGTCGCAAACAGGATTAATGCCAGACCTTCAATTTTAGTCATAGAAAATCCTTTGATTTGAGTTGTAGTAATACATCTGTACTTTTTTGCTTTCATGTATTTTGTACTTTCCCAACAGTAATTTGGGCGCTCTTTTTAAAATGCATGTTGACATAAGACATAAAAATGAATAAAACTAAATTATCATTAACAGAAATTGGTTATTAGGAGGCCTCCCATATAAGAAAGAAGCTCAAGAGTGCAACACAATACTAACGCATTGCCTTTAATACCACAATGATGTATTATTGTATCACGGTGTTCACATTATGGTGATGTTAACATGCTTTGCTGGTGTCTGCCTCATGTCAAATGATATCAAATTTTTAATCTTCTTGCATTTGTATTTTGATTCCAAGTATTGTTTTAAAGTTCAGAATCGACATCTGTGCTCTCATTCATCCCTACTCAAAATGTCATTTTAGTCTATTGACAACTTTTTCAAGATGTCTTTACAGCAAAAGAAATGAACAGAACGAGTAGATTAGTTGACCACAAAGTAAAGAACCTTCTCATCTGGTCAAAGCAAATTAGTAGTTTAACATTTGTGAAGCGTGGAAATGAGTGGCTGTTTTATTATTATTATTATATTATATGTCGTTGCTTTACAGGTGATTCGGGATGTGCTGCTGTTGGGACACAGACAGGCATTCGCTTGGGTGGACGAGTGGATTGGTAGGTCTGCCAGCCCTTTTTTGGTCACAGATGAAAGCTGATTATTGTTTGAAAAGTTAACGTCGTCATAGCTACTTTGAATATGCAATTACTCATTTTCCATTCCGTATGCGAGATATCTTCCAACCTGCCTCTGACCCTGTTCCCCTGTCAGTCTCGCTCATTCTCGTACAGCATGGAGCATCTGTGTGTCGCCAGTAACACACAAACTGCAAACACGCT
Organism: Brachionichthys hirsutus; assembly: GCF_040956055.1. Taxonomy (NCBI): domain Eukaryota; kingdom Metazoa; phylum Chordata; class Actinopteri; order Lophiiformes; family Brachionichthyidae; genus Brachionichthys; species Brachionichthys hirsutus. Next base: position 7,712,932 of record NC_090913.1, read on the forward strand.
TCTGTATCTGTATCTGGCCAGTGTTTGTTTAAAATGAACCTTGCATGACAGAAATAATCACAGCCTTGCATGTAGGAAAAATTCATGAACAGTAGATATTGTTGCACTATTCCTCAGAATAGTCTTGCACAAAATGCGTATTAATGCTTACCAAACTTACACGATTAGGTTAAAGGCCTCACCCACAGACTGGCGCCGATTACAAATAATTGGACATTTTTTGAATGAGGATGCTCTTACATGAAAGCTCGTATCTCTTTTTCTCTGAGAGTCTTGCTTACAGGATCCAGTCCCTTTTGTGTCTGTAACAGATTTGGGCCCCCCCTCAGCTGTTGGTCTTTCGCAATGGCTGCAGGACATACAACAAATCCATTGTCTTTGCCATGAAATGCATTCTAACCCTGTCCTGTCTATAATCGCTAACCTTTGAATCACGACTTGGATACTTAAAATCCTACCTATATCTTTTCGAGGTGAATGGCGCACCATGCTCGATGCTTCTGATGATCCAACCTAATGAGTCTGTGCAGCTTGTTCGTGCTTTTCCTTAATCGTGGACCATCTTTGACCTCTTACAGTTTTCCTGCCTTCTTCTTGGTGTGGCTTGAAATTTTCTAGCTTTCGACCCAGAATTCTGGGTTATGAGAAGCTAGCAATTTAACCTTGAAAGCTTTCAATTCATCATCTTTTAAAAAAACACTCCCCTCACTTGTAGAATGCACCTTTGCTATCGAACCTTCTCCTTCCCGACTTGCCCATCGCCTGGAGTGCCATTCTAAAATAATTATCAACATTTCGACCCTGGTTCCACCCCCATCCCCTGACCCCCCCTTCTTCCAGATATGACTGTGGATGATGTGCGGGATTATGAGATACAAATGCATGAGAAAACCAACATTAAAGTTGTAAATTGCCATGAACAGCAAGACCATTCCACAACAAGCCCATCTTCACTGGATGACATAGAGATCCATGCCAAAGCAAGCGTATGTGCCTTTTCATTTTTTCTTTACAGCGTTGGCCCTCTGTCTTATATTAGAACTGTTGGTGTTTTGGGTTGCGTATAAATGTCCATGTATGGTACATCAACTCACTCTATCCAACATTATGTCAAATGATGCATTTGTGAACTGCTGAAAGAGTAAAGAAGGAACGGTAACGGTTGAATCAAAAACTCTGCAAAGTTTGAAAAAGGATGAAGTAAACTTGTGCAACACAATAACACTGGAGGTGTTTGCTATTAAGGTGCCCGTTATAGCCCATGCTTGGTCTATATACATTTTCTCAAGATGCTGCGTTCCTGGTGGTCATCTGTCCACAATCTAACGGTTTCCCAATTGGCCAAATGGTCGTGTTATCAAGGAAGTCGCTGGTGGTTAATTATTAAATTAACCCACCAGCGAAAACATTGTATATGATCTATGTGGGCTGTTTGCTTGTTATTAGAATGTTTAATTTATATATATATATATATATTGTCTGTTTTTAAGAACCACTTTAGCCCCTTCTCTGAAATTGTTCTCAGTTTAAAAAATTATCTGCTTCCAAAGTTCTTTTCTGTTAAAAAACTGTTTTTTTTTTCTTCCCCCTATCAGACATGACAATGGATGAAGTGAGAGAGTTTGAGCGTGCCATCCAGGAGGCCACCAACCAGAAGATTGGGATATTTCCACCATCGATCTCCATCAGTGAGACTCCCCTGTCTTCCTGCGCCCTCACTGGCCCTGCCAGCGCCCCCACCACGCCGATGTGCACCGACGCACCCGAGTCTCTCTCCGTCCCAAAGGACCGACCTCGGAAGAAGTCTGCTCCGGAAACCATTACCCTACCCGACCCTGTTCCAAGCGGCATCCCCCAGGCCTCTAACCTGAGCCCGATGCCCATTTCAAACCACCTCCAGTCATCCACGCCACCTTCCTCCACCTCTAATCTTGCTGCGATTGATGAGCAGTAGAGGGACCTCGAGATGCCTTGCTCTACTTATTCCTTTAACGCTATTGTCTTAGTAGCCCAACAAGACTAGCCTAACCTCCAAACACCAGTGCCCGGACGCTCAAGATGTCTAGCCATATCAAAATGATTTGCCATAATTCTGGACATCGACCAATCATTGTCGACGTATCGTCAGTGTAACTAATTCTATCCAGGTCAGCCTCCATGATATGACTTCTTCCTGTTTATCTAGCCAGCCACGCATCACATCAAATTCCTGCGGTGTCTAATTAAAACAAAGCGCACCTGCTATTATTTTTCATTTAGTGGCAGTTATCACATTTTATGACTACATCACAGTATTCGTTATTTTTTTTCAAGCTAATTACTTCTTTAACAGCTGAAAGCATTTAAGATAATTAAACCACAAAATGAGTTGCCTTAGCATCACCCAGCCAGTGGTGTTCAGGGGAGTTTTGACAATGTGTGCCATCTTTCCACATGAGCAGTAGCTCCAAGTATTAAATTAGAACTAAATGGAGTAGCACATTAGAGCTAAAATATTAGTACAACGGCAGATATGCGTCGACCCAACAACTTGACGGAATAGCTTGAAACTGTTTCCTTAGCCTCGGGTCGGATTGAACCCGTCCCTTCCAACCCAAATCCAACTAGACAGCCGATACAAGATCAGTACAATCATAGAATGTCGACACCTCAGGTCTCCCCAACTCTACCTGGCTCGAGCAAAGGCAGGCGTGTCGCTGTTCCTTTCTCCTCCTGCTTATTGCCAAACAGCGACATTTCATCTGTCCATAGATATTATAGTACAGCGCCTGTTGTGTTAGTATGTAGTATACAGGTCTACTTATCACTCGGAATGTTTACGCATCAGAAACCTTGAAGGATGTGCATATTAACAATTACATAGGTGAAGCATTTGTGGATTAAGCATGACAGTTTAAGGATCCTCAAAAAAATACATCACTACATAATATGTCTTATTCAAGTTAACAGAGTAGTCAGTTAAAGGAAAAAAAAAACAATGCCTGAAATTAATGCTGGAAATTTCATGTGAAATAAATGTGATCCGGATCTATCAAATCAAAAACAATCACTTTAATGTTACATGTTGGGAATAAGGCCATTTTGGGAGCTTTTAAGCGCTGACTGAATGTTCTGCGGGGCGGATTAATGAAAACTTTATTTTAAATGGGCACGTGCATCAAGCTGACTTGAGTATGTGCTGTATAACATTTGCATAAATGCTGACTCCTTTTCTTTGCTATGCTGGTTGCTCATCCTGAGGAACATTGAAAGGGGAACATTCTTTTCAGTGACTGACTGTCTCTGCTGTGGTTGTTCCATAAATTACCTTATAAAGTCATAAAGGATTAACAAATACGCAAGTTACCCGACCAATGAAACTCCTTTTTTCTGTACGATATTACTCAAAGAGGGTTTTATATGCTGCATGGAATGTTCACAAGCATATATATATATATATATATGTGTGTGTGAAATTATATGTATATGCAGAAAATGAATGGATTGGTATTGTGTATTTGGTGATGCAATTGTGTGGAAAATGACAAATTCCAACTTTGGAGGCCCTGCACTAATTTACTGTAATAGAAAACACAGACGTTGAGTGAAACTTAAGCATGCCAATAGAATATAGGCCCAGGAACGCATTCAACTCAGTGCCTCTGCATGCAGATAATGTCCCCTGCCTGTGTGAAACAAACATTCTATTCTACTTCGTCTATTGTAAACACTTCTTGAAAAGTCTTTGCCTGTTTTCTATTTGAAATGTTGCATTTAGCCACACATTAAAAAGTGGTTAAAGCCTCCTAAATACAGTAGCTGAACTCCATCACGATCCAATGAATGATCATTATTACACATTTGAGAGATGGTACATTTTGGTTCACCGATTTGTACCAATTACATCTAAGTTCACAGTGCAAATCCATTTTGGACTTTCCAGTCCTTGGCACCTAACATCTTACAATGAAAACATTGGTTTATTGGACCAAAGTGCAGCAGGTGGGGGGGGGTGTCCTCAGTGGTCTTGCCATAAAATGTTAATATTTTGTACAGCTTCTCACTTGCTTTTGTTAAAAGACTAAAAAATAGTAGCTTTTCACGTATCTGTAGCTGTTGTCTTTGCCTTTTGAGGATACAAATGTCATATACCAATTACTGGCACTCTGTGTTGCTCTAAGTATAGATCATATAAATGTACAACTCTGGTATTAAACATTTCTCTTGTCAGGAACACGGAGATCCAGGGATGCGCTTGATCCGCCACGGGCTATTAAAAATAATGCAAATGTCCAATTGTGTAACATTAAGCTCTGCTCTGTTTAAAAGAGTAACATGTTAGATATTGTAAAAAAATACTGTTGTTTGTGATTACTATAGTACATTTCTTACATGGGATTTGTTGCATTGCTGATGTGACATGAATATGCTCAAAGGCTTCACAGGCATTCTCAAGTGTCTCATAAGGATGACACTTTCACTGACGTGAATTACAGATTCCTCTAAATCTTGGGTCATTATGTGTTTGTGTCTATTGAAAACCAGAGTTCAGCTAAGTTAAATCCTTTTCTTTCGATTATTGAGATTCCTCATTGTCGTGCTGCACTTTTGACACCAGTTGCTTTTGTTGACCATGCAGGAGAACATTATTTGTAAGTAGTAAAGCAAAGTTCTGATTTCTTTTATAATTATTTAGTATTGTGAGGAGGCTGCTTTGACATTTACTTTTGATGTTAAATTATAGGTAGTTCATTGGCTTTTGGTTGTTTCCTTTTTGATGGTAAATCTGCTATACTCTAATTTTCGTGATGGCTGTAAAAGTTAAATTAGTTTGCTATTTTGTTGGTTTAATGGACCAAGAATTTCACTCTACCTTTCTAATGATGCAATTTGCATCCGGCCAGGCTGATGTACTGTCTCTTGATAACTGAGGCCTGTCTCACCAAACAGGATTACTGAGCTGTTGTGTAGGACCACTTCGGATAAGACCAAGAGCAGGTGCTGGTATTTCACTCTGGTGCCTACTGGTACATTCTGCATTAATTCTGCTGTGTGAAACAGGCTCCACAAGTGTCATTGGTGTTCAGCTGCTGGAAGTTGCTCTTAGTCCTTCCACTTCATCTATTATTGTATTTGTTATATTTGTACTACCCTTTGAGGTTCAGTTGACTATTTGTTGTAATTATTATACCTTTTTTTTTAAAATAGACAAATAAACTTTATTAACTATTGCATCAGTGTTTTTCTTGGACCTTACTCTGCCTCACTGGAAATAGGTTGAGTTGAGTTGACTTATCAACTACTTCCCCAGACATTCTCTATAGGAACCTTTGTGTTTGGAAAGGACCTGAATCAGTTCCCTGAACCCCTCATTCTCATTCTCATTCTGAACAACAATGAAATTCCGAATTGCCTGGTCCAACACATGCTTCCTGGAAGCTTGAGGACCAAACGTTTTTTGTTTGATAATGCTTGAGAGAGACTGATTTTGGGTGCGAGAGGTATTGCGTGTGTGACACTGGGTTTTCATTCATGGGTTCATGGGGTTAGGGTTTGTGCGTTTCTAGTTCACTCGATTCATGTCACTATGTGTAGTAAATGGTGGGATGAACCCCCATGAGGCATTGAACCACTCGAGGTTCATTTCTCGAAGCTTCATGTTCACACGAAACCACCTACTGGACAAGTGTATAATGACAGGCAGCTGCCCACATAATGTGTGATGCATTGAATTTTTGTGTCTGTTGGGAATGACTATGAATTACAAAAAAATGTATGACCAAATAATTTCTGTACATAAATGATCACGTGTATAATAAATTTACCAATCTATTCTGTGAGATTAAATTTTTCCAAAATGGAAATTTAATATGGCAGGTTGTGCAATGTCTGTCTGAAAATGGCACAATCAGGCAGAGGACAGTGGAAGTGCTTGTGGAACTCAGAACAGAGGGGATCTCACCTGGGGTGTAATTACATGGAGAACCGCGACTGCACACATTGATGTCAGAGAACACATAAGACTTAACTTTTTTTTTTTTTTTACAGCTTGTGATGTGTGGACCGATGTGGATCACTGTTTGAAGTGTGCATGTGCAGGATGCGCTGCTGAATAATGTGGACTTTTTGCCCCACCCGGTGGATCCCTGCATGGACAGCACTGGGCGTGGTCCCAGACGAGATTCAGGTGTGGGAGCTGACACACCTGCTGGTAATCACTGGAGGAAGGAGTTAAAGGAGGGCGACACAACTACCGGTGGGGGACGGCCGTAACACAGCTACAGTGGTGAGAGGTGGTAACAATACGACAAATTGTGTGAGAATGAGTCCGAATCCATTCACTGGTAAAGCATGCCTAAGAAACCAATCTGGATTTTCTTGCATGACAATTTATTGAGCCTCTCTGCTCTGATTTCCACACAAACTTGTGAAGGGATGGGGCGAGCAGGATCTGTTGTACAATAAAAACAAAAGAGATGATATAGGTAGATCTTTATGTTGTACATAAACACCCAATATACAAAGACGTGCTATCTATCTTTATATCTCAATGTTCTTACCAACCAACACATGGATGCAATATATTTGCTTGGATTTGTCCGGCAAGCAAGACTTGAGTGACACTTTATTACCACATTTTACAGGCGCTTATGGTTATAAAATAAACTCTTTATATACATTGAATTGGGACTTCAGTACCGATTGCCGGGTACCGCCTATCTATACACATGTACATGTACTTTCCACAAGTCCTGGTTCTGTTAAATTCTAGTAAGTCATGGGATTCTACTTCAGCTGGCAAAGGGTAACAGAGGAGCCCACGCCAAATCCAGCATACAGCGGCTCACTGAACTGAGCTTTGAACCGGTGGATGAGCGCCATAGTTTCCGATATTGAGTAAAAGGACACAGTTTTTCCTGCGTAATCCAGATAAACACCAATCCTCGTGGCTCTGGGAGCATCAGGAATGTCTTGATCTACTTTGCTGTGCCAGGCAGAGTAGCCCGAGTCTGAGCAGAGAAGACTCCAAGACTTGTCGTTGTATCCCAGCAGGCTGTGCGAATTCTTTCCCTTGCGACTGATGCTCTTGTAGGCTATGCCGATGGAAAACTCCCCACTCCACTCGGCCTCCCAGTAAAATCTAAAACCAGTGAGAGGTTCTTTGCACAGGACCTGGGAGAAGCCATCAAAGCGCTCTGGGTGATCAGGATAAAACTGAACCATTTTTTTCCGTGTGACCCTCTGATTCCCATCCGAGAGGACCAGCTCTTTATAGACTGTGTTTGGATCAAATGACATCTTACAGGAGTCTGTTCAAAGACATAAAAAACAAACAGACAAATAACACTTTTGTTAGACTATGGCAACCTCTGGCATGAGTAAGATCTGTTTCCTGCGCAGCGGTCTTGCATGGCCTACCACTCAATCTCCACCTCCACCATTTTTGGGACTTTCTCGCTTCATCTAATGCTTTGTGTATTTGCCATCCTATTTCCATTGAACATACATTAAAGCCACCTCAATACAACGAACGTATTGAACAAAAACATAATTGACTCACATCTCAAGAAGTCTGTCCTGGTTTTTGGCTCCTGAAAATCAGCTCTGGAGGGAACTTTATGGGTTTAAAAACATGAACACATATTATTTAGTGATGGATTTCATTTGGTCATTTTTAGTTGACTTAAGTATTTACTCAAATGAAACAAAGTGACAGTGTCACACATTTTGTGACACATCATGATCTAAATTAATGCGTGCTGGCGGGTAAAGGTGCCGGCGTACATAAGGTCAACCGACTGTTACCTTTGAGTCGTTTCTCTCCATTCCTTGGCAGAAGTATGTACACGGGGGTTTCACTAACTGTGAAGAACATGGATCATGAGATTAGGTCCTGGTCAGACCAGCCAGTCTGTTTGTTGTTACACTTCTGTCTTTTTGAGAAGATTTGGTCCCAACTGCTCCACTTAAGCAATTCCCACAGCACAAAGACACACTATCAACATTATCTTCTTGACACAAACCTGTCTTTGAAATTTTGCTCAATTCCTTCTTGCAGATGTCATCTACATGTTCCTTCATCTCTGTGGCTGTTTTGCTCATCTCCCCAAAAGAGAACTGGGGATTGATGAGCACTTTGGGCACCATGGCCTCAGGAGGGACACACAGGGTTGGGAAATTCTATTCAGCAAGGAGCAGACAGATTCAGTCAGCAAGTTAGCGACACGAAACAATCAGTAGCCTCGCCTTACCATTGAAATGACTACCGGTTATGAAGTCTGTGTATCAAATATGATGCACTCAGCATTAAAGGTGTCCCTTCTTAAAAGAAGCTTTCAAACTGAGTAGTTTTTCTACTTCTACTTGTGTTGTAACTTTTTTTGAACCAAACTGTGTGTAACCTTTTGGTTGTAAGTATAATTTCATAATTTTTGTGTTGGCTTTTGGAAATATATAGAAACAAATATTCTGAGCTTTGAGTACCTGACCACACTAAAAGTATAAATGCATGAATTCTCCTGCTTCTTGCTCTGGATTATATTCCTGCACCTGCAGAAAGTGAATGTTGTCCTCTGTTTCAAGGATCTGCCGTAGTTCTGCATCTCTGCGCTGCAGCTCCATTGTCTCCTGCTCTAGACGGTCTACGTAACCCTCAGCCTGCGACATCGCCGCCTGCACGTTGGCCGTTATCATCTGATGGATTTCGGCCTTCCAGCGCTCCACCGCCTGCAGCATTTCGTGGAATGTCTTATCGCTTTCTGCTTGTGCTCGCTGGGCACCGCTCTAGAAGGCAAAATCAGACATCTCGGGAAAATTGTCACCGCTCCAATACATAGTATCACATTGCATTTCAAAATTGTCAGACGCAATAATACTTAATATTAATGCCTGATCTTACTTTAAGTACGTCAACATTATGCTTTAGCTCTTGCAGCTCCTTCAACCTCTCTTGAATGATGTACTGGACTTCAGACTGGGTGACAACCAAGACTTTCTGATGGAAGAATATCACAATAAGAACTTCAGAGGGCCGGAAATATATTTGTCACATTCTGTAACAATATGGAAATGGTTTAAAAAACAACAAAGCATTAAATTAGTATTGTAGTAGTTATCAGAGGTTTTTTATAATGGATTTCATGCACGGACCAAGGTGTCCCACTTACTGATGCACAAGCTGTTCAGACTCACTTGTTTCTCAATGCGCTCTTCTTCTGCTGATGTAATATTGTGGCTGCGGTGCTCTCTGACAGTACACAACACACAAATGCACATCTGATCAGTTTTACAGAACAGCTCCAGGCCTTTCTCATGCTGTGGGCAGATCTTCCTGTCCAGGTGGCCCGTCTCATCCACCAGCTTGTGTCTCTTGAAGGTGGATGACTCATAATGAGGCTTGACATGCGTTTCGCAGTAGTAGGCCAAGCACATGAGGCACGACTTGACGGCTTTGTTGCGCCGGCCGACGCAGAAGTCGCAGAAGGATTCCCGGTGCATGTAGGGGAAAGGAGTGAGCTCCGGAAGCTGGCGCCGTGGCTCAATGTTTACGTCGGGCAGATTGCGCCTCAGCACGGGCCTCGGGGTGAAGGTTGCACGGCACTGTGGGCAGTTGTACACGCCCATGTGGTCAAACTGGTCCCAGTAGATCTTGATGCACTCCAGGCAGTAGGTGTCACCACAGGGGATGGTGACTGGGTCTCTCACTGTGTCGATACACAGTTGACAATAAGCATCTGGTGGTAAAGGGAAATTAGACTCAGCCATGATGATGCTGGGAGAGAAAAGCTCTGGATCAGAATAGTCTTCAAAAGATTTGTGTGGGTGGATCCTCAAAACGTTGATATGTCTAGGTAACAGTCCAGAGAGCGTCCAGACACAAGGTCCTGTGAACCTACGAGGTCCTTACAAACCAGAGACCTCGCTGTTCTCAGGCGATATTTAAAGGCATGGCTTTGTTTGTCGTGTAAACAGACATGGTGATGTCTTCCCACAGCATCTGAGTGAAAGTACTGAGGACTGCAGCTATGACAGAATCTGCTTGACACGCAGGAATTTCAAGTAAACTCACACAGTACAGTTTGTGTTGTAAGCAAAATAAAAGATAGACAAGGCCAGGACAGGAATGAATAGATCTCATCTTAAGAAGAATTTTGTCTTTGTTATTGGTCAGTAACAGGAAATGAGTCGTTCCTGCCGTCCAGACAAAACACCTTCATAACATTCCTTATAAAACATAACACAATTCAATGCAAAAAGTCACGATCCAATTGTTGTTTAGTTCAGAAAGGCGTTTAACTCTTGTCCTACTTCCATCGTTTTTGGATTAAAAACAACAACAACATCATGTGCAGTGTCAGAGAACAGGAATGGCCTGGCTGGTATTTCAGAGTGGGAAACTTCCTGCACACTCCTCGGTTTTCCAGTTGAGCTGCGAGTTTCATGACGGTGCATGATTTCTAAACAACTCGGCCTGTTAATGCTGTTCACAAAACACATGGCATTTAAATAGCATGTGGGTACCCACAGGTGCACACTGAAAACAATGGCAGGTATAAACACTGCAGTGCCAGAGGGCACTGCTGGAACAATGTCACACAAACTGTTAATTCTATAACCATTCAAAGGCTTTTTGTTTCATCAGGACACAATAAAACAAATCAATGAAAGGGACTGTATTTTCCTAATATTTCGTCTAAATTACTACAAAAGGCCATTATATTTTATTTTGTCATTAATTATTGTATTTTTTTTAGATATCTTAAGCTTTTTTTGTTGGTTTCCAGAAGTCTTGAGGTGAAATCAGATAGCTGAGCATGTGAAGAGGAAAGCGCTTGTATTGTTCATTTTCTCCTACGTGGAGCTGTGAGATGGGATCATTCCTGTATGTCAGGTTTAAGTTGCCGGTATTCTGTGAGGAGCCTTTCTCAGGCCTCCTGTTTAGATAGGAGGACTCTAGAGTCAATGACAGCGATAGAGAAAGAACAAAGAAGGACTGAAGAAGAAAAAAAGAGGGAGGGAAATAATGGAGCGAGGCTGACAGTGGCCATGATGTCATGAGTTGTGCTGGGTGGTACCCTCTACCGCCTCCCTCCCCCTCTCCTCTCTTTGCCTCCCACTGCAGCTCTCTATCTCTGTTGTCACTGGGAGTGGCAGGGAGAAGGAGAGGCAGAGAAGAAATAACACAAATAGGAGGAGGAGGAGGACGAAGAGGTCGAGCAGCTGTACATGAATTTGGATTTTCCAGAATATTTTCACAGCATCCTCCATTTACAGTAGCAGGTATACTCTCTTTCCTCCTTTTTTAGCATCACATTTTCTAGCATCACAATTCAAGTGGACCTGTACAACTTAGAATGTGATATTTTTAATCAGATTCCATATTACAAAAAGTAGATGTAGCCAGGGAGGCAGCCATATCTTGCATGAGCACAGGTAGAACTACTTTCTCTGCACAATTATAACATTTTAGTCAGGGATTAATTATCTTCCTACTGCATCTGTCATTAAATATTTTTCCATGTTGTATTAAATGATAATAAATCATGTTCTTATTCAGCTATTTATTTCCCAGCCTAACATAAACCTGACCTTTGTGTGTTATGTGATAGAGATTGGTTGAGAAGAAGAGAAAGAGGAGGATCACTTCACTTCATTAGCTTGTCCCTCGGAGGGCAATTTGGTTTGCAGCAGTCAAACACACGTACTATGGACACATTCAAAGGACACATAAGACATCATCAGCAGCATCATTGTACAAGTGCAGGGTCAACAGTCTATCTACATGATATGAAAACGGTGCACAACAGGTTCTGTAATATAAATACTTATGTACAAATGTATATATCTATATACATACATGTATATATGTGTGTATACACACATATAATTATGTATAAAATACATATAAGTGTATATACATACATATACACATGTGAGCAGCAAGATGAGAAAGTGAACACTGTGCAAGGTCACCTCCTCTCTGAGGCGTTCAAAGCCCCGATGGAGAGCGGGACAAAGGAGAAGATCGTGTTTGTTCATTCACTGGAGACTGAACAGCAGAGCACTCATTTGGAAATAGACCTGATTAAATGAAAGTGTTACAAGCACAGGCTGAGCAGCACTAACAAAATGGTGGATGTGAAGTGAGTGCGAGAGCAAAAGAGCGAGAGAGGGAAAATATTCACTTTGTCAGGCCATAATGACGGCTGGTTCTGAGCAGGCTGATCAATCAGTCATCAATCAGCCCGGATATTAACAGCATAACAGAAAGGTTAGAAAGTAAACCAAACATGCAGTATTTTAATTCATCGTGATTGATTTGGACAGGCTTTTGATAATGCGACCATGGTTGTGCATGTGAACCAGCCTGTGTTTGCATCTACAGTGATTCTGTGCATTGTGTCTGTCAGTATGGCTGAGGGTCCAGCATGTGCACCAGAGGTGGAGACCTCCTTTCAGAAGTTTGCAGTCCACGGAGACACGAAGGCCACAGGGAAGGAGATGAGCGGCAAGAACTTTGCTAAGATCTGCAAGGACTGTCAGATCGTTGATGGCAAGAACGTCACCACTACAGATGTTGACATCGTTTTCAGCAAAGTCAAGTGAGAGTCCAAATTAAATATTTGGAACAAAGCACGGACTACACAAGACAAAGAATAGAGATTGTACATTTCATTGTTAAAGCAAGTAATCAGTTTGTTGAGATGCTTTAATTGCTCACTGTGTTTTCTTAGGGCCAAGTCAGCTCGTGTGATCACGTTTGAGCAGTTCAACCGGGCGTTGACAGAGTTGGCTCCAAAACGTTTTAAAGGCAAAAGCAAACCGGAGGCTCTCCAGCAGCTCTATGGGCTCATTGCTGGCAAGGAGCCTGCCAACATGGGAGTCACTGTGAGTTATCGCCTTATCTATCTATCTATCTCTGTCTGTCTATTTTCTTGGCAATTTATTTTATTGTATTATTTTTACAGAGTATTATTATACATCGCAGTGTTATTCTATATCCTACCACTGGATGGCACCAAACACTGTGGCCTTTATTCAGACGATTTAAAAAAAAAAAAATGAATCACTATGTTACTTCCATATTTCATGTAAGTGATGAAAAAATAATTAATTAATAAATTAAGTAAATATATAAATAAACAGAAGAGATAACATAATTATACATTATATTGTAATTTTTGTTTAAAGCAAGCACGCTTTATTGTTATTGTTAATGACAGAATGTTAACTGCAAACAACAATGAATTACACCCTCCTAGTACAAGGGGGCCCTCGAGACAATCACGCACAAGCATATATATATATATATATATATATATATATATATATTAAAGTTACTTTAATGAGCAATGGTGTTGTTGATCTTCTGTTTTTAGAAAGCGGCAAAGGCAGCAGCCGTGGATAGACTAACTGATGCCACCAAATACACCGGCACACACAAGGAGCGGTTTGATGACTCAGGCAAAGGTAAAGGAAAGGCCGGCCGCGAGGACATCCCAGACACCAGTGGCTACGTGACAGCGTACAAAGGCAGTGGCACCTATGATGACAAAGTGAAAGAAGCGTAATTCTGCTGACAGAAGAGGAAAACCTCATTTAACCAGTAACATTAGTTATGGTACTTAAAAAAACATGATTTAATTGGCTATTTTTGAAGACTATAAATATAATTAAATTGCATGTGTTCTCTGGGCTTAGCATTTTAATACATTATTTTATACAAATATCTTTAAAATAATATAATTGGAGGTTTTTTTTTGGAAACTCAAAGAAACAAGTTCCAGAATACAAATGAGTGTATATTTTCAATGAATATTTTCATGACCAAAACTCCACTGAACTAACAATGCTTTATTTATCATATAACCTAACACTGTGCCTTACTGATGTAGCTGTTAGCGTGAATGTGCTGCATTTCTCAGTTACCTTTCAGAAATGACAAATTAACTAGTCATTCCTTCGAGCGCTGAGGGAATCTTACCTACTATTCTTTATTTCAGGTCATTTATAAATATTTATACATTGAATTAATGACACACGAAATGTATTGTTAACCATTTGGAAAAATGCAATAAGTAATAAATAAGTACCTGCCTCTCTGTGAAATCTTACCATAGTCTGTTCAGAATATTTTTTACCCAGCATGCCCCTCTGTCTTGTTACCGGTCAGTGTGAGAATGAGAAATTGTGTTTTGAGATTTTAATAATTTTGATTATTAAAGTTTAGTTTGCCAGCTGTTAGTACAGACGAAGATTCATTCATTCATTCATTTTCTTAACCTCTTTATCCGTAATCGGGTCGTGGGTTGTGCTGGATTGCTGCTTTGTCGTACAGAATAGATGTAAACTAGGTATTCTGTGTGCTTTGAATACACATGTGACGGAACGCTGTAACATCCTGAGGAATAAAATCAATGTTTTGTCCTATCTTGTCTTATACTGTATTATATATTCTGTGTGATATAAGCACATTACAAATCAAAGAAACGTAACATTTATAACTTATGTTAGTTTGTTAGCGATAAATAATGAGAAAATATATTTCTATCATTTTGTGGTAATTTTTTTCTAAGGCGAATAATATTATATATACTATATATAACTTCTTTAGCTTTTCCAAAATGCAGAAACTGTCCGACTGCTTGTCACATAACAGATGCTGGTTGTAGAATAAAGAATCAAGGATTACACATTGGAATGAGAGCATACAGACAATATTATTGCATTCAATATTATAATATCTCACTTGGCAAAAGCAGAAATAAAACAAATCCAAAAGAGGATCATAGACAATGTTTACTACATTGTATATAATTAACTAATTTAGTTTTAAATGATAAAGGGGGATTAAAGCTGGCAGGTTTCTCCCACTAGTTGGAGAAGAACTACTTTCATTGATGAACAAGTTTGTAGTTCAGATTGCTCTGAACACCAGCGCTCTCTAAGGCGAAGACAACTTTACAATCTTTCAGATCTTTAATTTCAGTCTGACGGTTTATTATCTTAGTTATTTTGAATGTCTCATAGGGTGGGATGAGCACGTCATCCTCGCCATCATAGTATGATACATTCTTCAAAGGAGCTCCTGTGCATGTCTTGATTACGAAGCAGGACTCATGACCAAATTCTTTCAAGTCTGTTCTGTAAGAACTCGAGGCAAAGGAACCAAAACGAACTACGTGGTTTACTGCGCCCCTGACTGGACAACACGTTGTGAAATTTAATGACTGTTTTATACTCTGTGGTTCAAGACAAGTCACCAAATCTGTACACATGCATACAGAAACACACATTCGTCCATCGTCATATGGGATTGTAATAGAAACACGTCATTTTCCATTTTGACATATAGAAAGAGAATCAGTGTGATGCTGTAGCAGGTATTGCCTCCCAGTACCGCAGTCCAACCAATGGATGATCAATTGTTTTTTTTGGTTCTTATGCACAGCACATGCAAACATTAGTTAATTAGTGCAGCGATCTGACGCCAAGTACTTTTTAATGCTGGTTTCTTCTCTAGTAATGCTTATCCTTTTATTATCCTAATAGAGGACAACCCAGAAAATACTGTGACGAGCTCACTATTAATATACAGGTAAGTGTAAATCTTAAACCCTTATGATAGTCTTTCTAATCCTATTGTCTGAGTAAGAATGGTAATGTGACAGTGATCCAGTACCTTATAGTAGGACCTTGAAAGTGAGGATAGAATAGAATTCAGCCATGATTAATCAGAATATTATTACACCTGTGCTTTTTATTATTTATTATTCTTTTTTAGCTGTGATCGATCAAAATGTCTCTTGTGAGACTCATTAAAACATGTGATATGTCAAGAACTACCACTAGATGGCAGCATTGTGTTAATGTTTGGCCCCAAGTCAGCGAGTTGTCTGGTCTGCTGTCAACATTGAGCTTCTATGTATGTGAAAAACATTTGTGGCCTCCCCACCCCAGCATTTTGATGATTTTAAATTGTATCCTCAGGAGAGGCAAAGTGAAGAAGGGGTAATGGGGGAAGGCAGGTCATGCTGTATGGCAAAAACGATGGAAGTGAGATGAGATATATTGATGTTATAAAATGAGCTGATAAAAGGCACATATGGGGGTAAGGATGAGTGGATTACTCGGGAAGATGATCTTGATAAATAAACAAAGAAAGGAAGGCATTGGTTAGAGAAAAGGAATGTCGCTGCAGGTCACGCAGAGACTTGAGACAAAGACAGACAGATTATGAGAAGACAAGAGCACGAGGGACTGAAGTAAATGTTTCAAGCAAACAGAGAATGTAAGGCTAGCAAGAGGGAGACAAGAAGTATATATATAGTATAGCTGCTCCATTACTTTGTGAGTGATAGGAAAGTGGGGTTTGGAGGTAATGAGGAAAGAAAGAGAGTCTGAAGGGAGGGAGGGAAACTGCAAAGCAGAAAATAAGTTAGTGAAGGAAGAATGGTGCAGTGGTATGGGACAAAAGATGGAGTGGACACCAAAAGGAAGGCGTTCATTCCGTGGGTAACTTCAGATTGAAAGGCCACACACCTTGTGTATATACACGTGTCCTTTTGTTTCTAGAAAGGCTTGTGTGTCTTTGCTACAGAAAGTCAAGTAGCGCTCAGAAACACGCTTGTGACTTCTACTCGGTGGATCAGCCGATCCATACGCATTAGCATTTTCATAGGAGATGCAGGCTTAGACTACAGGTGTGTAAAATAACGCATCATTAGTGAAGACAATATTCATTAAATTGCCTGCAGCGATCACCCAGGAGCAAAAATAATAATAATGGTGACACCATCACCTAGAGTCATCTAAGCGCAAGAGCCACCAACTTAACTTCACCGTTCATTATTTCAATCTTCCGACAAGCACACAGGACCAATTTTTTAATTAATGTTCTCCATATGACATTCATTCATTGCGTGCTGCTCCAGCTAACGCCGGTGCTGAGCAATGCTTGGCTGATGCACCATGGACCAGCATATGTAGGCGGAGCTGTAGCAACGACAGACTTGACCGCACATCATCTTGTGACATTCCCATGATCACACATTATTATTATTATTATATACTTTTTTTAAAGATCGTGGCTCCCTCAGTCGGAGGCTACTGGTGATGTTTGCCCACTTTGTGCTGGGCAGATGATGGAGCCCATCACATTTATGGTCAAGTTCCTATTACCTTCATGCGTACATGTGGCAGTGGAGCTTGCTTCAAGCTCACGAGAGAGAGAGAGCGAGAGAGAGAGAGCGAGAGAGAGCAGTTCAGGGAATGATGCAAGGGAGAGTGAGCTTAATTATCACAGGTGTTTTGTGTTGAACTGATTGCTCCCTCTCCCTAATCTGCAGAAATGTGTTCACCTGTGGAGAGTATGTTTCATGCAGAGACTGCTTAAGGCTGACAGACGAGAGAAACACTGTATAAAAAATCATATAGTGAAAGTGACAGCAGATTTAACGGAGGATGCCTGAATAAAAATTAGGTTCACCTTATGTTGAACAATAAAATGTAATTGAAATGTATGTATATTAAATATACTATATTTAATTAGGCCCGAGCGCCTATTCTAGGCGTAAGGGGCTATTGCTTTTGCAACGCAGAAGACGACAAGTTGACGAGCTGCGCTCGTCAACTCTCGACAAAGTTGACGAGCGCAGCTCGTCAACCCTCGACAAAGTTGACGAGCGCAGCTCGTCAACCCTCGGCATCCAACACACTCACGCACACACACACCGACACTCAACAGCACACACACACACACACCGACACTCAACAACACACACGCACACACACAGACATCGACAAACACAGTTGACGAGCGCAGCGAGTCAACTGTGTTTGTAACTGTCTTCCGATGGTTGACGAGCGCAGCGAGTCAACCATCGGGCGACCAACACACCCACGCCCACACCCACGACACTCAACAGCACACACACACACACCCCGACACTAAACAACACAGACACACAGACACACAGACACACAGACACACACACACACACACACACACACAAACACGAGTTGACGAGCGAAGCTCGTCAACTCGTGTTTGTGTGCCCCCACAGACGCGTAGCCCTCGTCGAGACCATTCCGAAAATGTATTTTGTGTAGAAATCACACACTCAGAAAAAAAGTTATATTGTTTTTGCAAAAATTCTTTATTCTTCTTTATTCTTTATTCTTTATTCTGCTGTTTAAACGGCAATTTGACCCCCTGAACGTGCTCGAAAACTCACCAAACTTTGAACCAAGCTCAGAACCGGCGAAAAATTAATTATTTTATGTGTTTCAAAATTGGGAATGAAAAAGTGGCGCGCTAGCGCCACCTACAAAAATCACAATGCATTGTGCCTATGGGGGGTCCGACGCCAACTTTGTCGGACAGCCACGAAATTCGGTACACACATGCGTCAAGTCAGGGCAAAAAAAAAAAAAAAATATGGCCACGCCCCCAAACACACAGGAAGGCGGCCATATTGGATATAATTTTAAAAACTGCA
This sequence comes from Brachionichthys hirsutus, assembly GCF_040956055.1. Lineage (NCBI taxonomy): Eukaryota > Metazoa > Chordata > Actinopteri > Lophiiformes > Brachionichthyidae > Brachionichthys > Brachionichthys hirsutus. The sequence goes on from NC_090913.1 coordinate 7,731,411, forward strand.
GAGTCAGCGTTTGCACACACACACACTCCAATCCAAACCAAATTTTAAACACTTATTGACCCTTCCTACCTGGACACTTTAAAAGGGAAACTTTGACAATCGGCCTTACAGCGCCCCCTAGAGAACGATAACAAAAATTGAATGGGAATTAAAAAAATACTTTGCCAGAAATGATTGAAACTTACCAGAAAAGTCCCTCATGTGGTCCCGATCAAAAAACACAATCGTAACCATGTTGTTTTTACGCTGTTGCCATGGCGATGGCAACCCCTCCTATGGGGAGGGGTCCGACGCCAACTTTGTCGGACAGCCACGAAATTCGGTACAGACATGCGTCATGTCAGGGCAAAAAAAAAATGTATTGTGGCCACGCCCCCAGACACACAGGAAGGCGGCCATATTGGATTGAAACTCCTGACGGCAGATGGCCATATAATCCAAATAACGATTTGACTAAACTGTGAGCTACTAATGCAGCTCAAATCTAAACACTTGCGAAGCACTCAGGACAAAAGCGGCGTGCGTCGGCGGGTCAGCTCAACGGCCTGTCGGCCGGCGAGGGCCTACAACGCCGCTTGCGGCTTTAATTAAAATTGTTATTCTTATTTTTATAACGTTTTATTATTTAGTTTACTCTACTTTTTTGAGTACAGTATATAATATAAAAGGAGATATTCAGCAGGCAACAATTGTCACATTAAGGAAGTAGATTTGCCCGAACTCAACACCTCTGCTGGGAATGTCGGAAAATGTTCTGAACCAGTAAGAGAATAATCCAAACATAACTAGGTTTTGACACTTAATGTTTTATATTTAGTATTATTTCCATTTTATTTATACACTGGTTGTCAAAAGGACTGTGAAACCTGGGAAATAGTCTCATTAATTACTGACACTATTACCGATATTTGATGTCTGCTGAAACATTTACAAATTTGACGTGTTTAAAAATAGATAAATGATTGCTCTTTGATAAAGTGTACCATCTTTGATTACTGTGTTTGACAAGCAGCTCAGAATGCTTTTGGTAAAATGACAAGAATGTTCTGTAATTGATTAGGGAAAACTAGGCTATTTTTAAAAGTACTTCAGGACATCATATTGTGCCTTTACTTTGATGATGGGTTGAACAGCAATCAGTTTTTGGAAAGATAAAAATAATGAGGGAAATATTCTAATCTCAGATTGACACCATAATGAAACAGACGGGAGATAATGACGGTGGCTGCGACCAGAAAGCCTTTGGCGTTTTAACACTTCAGGGAAACAGTGATTGACGGGCATCTGTCGCAAACAGAAGTAAAGATGAATCCCCCATTAGGGTGCAGACATTGGTGGGGAGGTGGGGAGGTGGGGAGGGGGGGCTTATATTGTTGGTGAATCTCCAAAGACTACTACTAAAAAAAAAGTGTTTTCTTGATTTGATCTGGAAATGTGTTTCTCTATATTTTTAAGGCCGTCTGAAGTGTTTTTGTTCAGGGGAATGGTGCATGTTGGGAAAACTAGTGTAACTTGATCATTGGCAGAATGGAACTCTACTTCAGCGGGTAAAGTGTTATTATTATTTTACTGGCTGTATTGATGCATTTTTAATTTAACATTGGTCCCGCACCAGGCCCCGCTTGCCTCCACAGAGACTCCTGCTGTGGTTTTCAGACTCCATTGAAGAGTTCACGGGATTTATTTTGGGTGTATATTTAGTCTGAAGTGTGTTTCACAGCTCATATTCCCAGCTGGACTGTGCCAGTGCTACAGGAAATATTGGGTTTGATTAGTGATCAGTGTTGTTGTTTCAAATGCATCTGCCCTATTCCGCAGAGAAAACCTGATTGGCAAAACAGAAAGTGACGAATGTAGTTCCTTCACAGGAGCAGGTCCGCAGAGAGTTGTCAAGAAAAGCCGACAGTAAAAATCAATGTGCTCCCTGTGTTTCTTTATCGAGTGTATTGTTGATGATACTGCACGGCATGGTCTCTCCGTGCCCTTCGTGCTATACATGCAGATTAATGCACAGGTGGAGAATCTGCTCTCTCCACCAAATGAGGGCATGCATCTCACATCATGTAATAAAAAAAGCATTGCCCCCCCTGTGTTTTCTGTATTTTAGTGGTTATAAAAACATAACATTTGCACCACAATGATTTCAATCAGGAGAGACTAGAAAAATGAACAAGAGAAGAGACGGCAGGAAGTAGATCGCTGAGGGAATTTTGTCCTTTAAAGATAAAGAACACGTCCTTTTGACACTGATAATGGCGAAGAGTGGGGTTCAGTCTTAGGATGACTTTATGAAAGGTACTCCTGATGGAAAGATTCGGGTGGAGGTGGCAAGGCGTCTGGGGTTGAGGTGGTGCAGTGGGTAGCGGTGGGTTGCTTATCATGCTGTACACTGAAATGACAGCGGAATGACAACAAAGAGAGACACAGAGAAGGCAAACTTAAAGTTTATCAGCTTGGAAATGATTCGCTTACAGTAAAATGTTGGATTTTGTATTTTATTTTCTCTCTCTGTCACCGACTCGCTCCATCTCGTTCTCTCTTGCTCTTTCTCCACCCATCTGGCCAAGGCAGATGCCCCCCCCGGCTGTCAGTCTTGGGTTGTTCTCAAGATTTCTCAGGTTAGGTTCTATACCAGCAGGTCTTTCCCTGCTGGACCTGTGAAGTTCCTTGAGATAGCTTGTTATGATATGGTTCTATAAAAATAAAACTGAATTGAATTGACTTGAACATGCCCACTTATGATTGGATAAATGGAGAAACACATTTCTCATGTATTGCAGTATGGGCGGAGCCGTGAGGGAGTCGACAGAGCACAACGAGACACATCTGTCTTTCATTCAGCTCATTACTACCGTCCTACTTAGACCCTGCCCTGCTCCGGCACCGAATTCTGCCTTTGACATCGGTTGCCGTCTCGTTGTCTGCTCGTGTTGTTGTTGTTTCTTGCCTACTATCTCGTGGCCATAAGATTAGTCCGTCTTAGTGTCTCTTTTGGAATTATAATTTTTTTGGTTCTTGTTTTTCTGGCGCCTGCCCGCAAGATAGTATTTTAGCTTTTGCATGTTTTAGTTTGGCTGTATTTTTTGTTACTCATTTTTCTAGCCCTCAAGCCAGTCCCAGCTTTAGTTCATTTTTTATTATCCCTTTGTGTTGTGTGTCTGTGTTGTTATATTCTTTCCTGAGTATTGAGTGTTCAGGAAGTAAACTATTTCAACTTTTTTTGAGTTTCTCTCTCTGCATTTTGAGGTCCACCAGCCATTTCTTTTAGGCTGCATGATAATAAATGTACAGATATAGAGATAGTCTTCCAGTTATTTAATAAGCTTCATTTCACAAATAAACTAATGTGTTTGTGGCATCCATGAAAATGAAAGCTTTTTAAAGCCTCCATCCCGACCACGTTTCATCATGATCAGCATTTCCCTCCCACAAGGAAGTGTGATCTTGGGATTGGAACATGTGGCAGTGCATAAAACGTACAAACATTTGCTGAATGATTTTATGGTACATTGTCTTCAAACTAAACCACCAGCATTACTTTTCATCTCTCATCCATTTGGACACATTTTCCACAGTTTATTTACATTGTTTTGTTGCCTTTCAGTTTTTATTTCTCTCAAACATCTGTTTTCACTTTCAGACAAAGTATCTCCATTTCTTTCTGTTTTCATGCAAATATACATTCATATATTACAAACCCAATTCCAAAGAAGATTGGGACACTGCGTTAAATATAAATAAAGACAGAACGCAATGATTCGCAAAACTCATAGGTTCATGTTTTATGACATAATAAAAACAAATATGAGCGACATATCTGATCTACCAGGTCTGTGAATGTCTGGGAAGTAAGGAGAACAGTTGCTTATTATTTTGGCAGCATAATGTTATCCCATATTCTTCTGAGGCAGGATTCCAATTGCTCAGCAGTCCCGGATCTTCATGGACAGATTTTTGTTTTATTCCAAGATGAGCCAAATGTTTTATAGTGGTAGAAGGTCCGGACTTCCGGCAGGCCAGTTCAGACTCTTCTACCGCAAAGCAATGCTTTTGTGATGGATGCAGCATGAGGTTTAGTATTGTCTTGCCAAAATATGCAAGACCTTCCCTGAAAGAGATGTTGACGTTTTATAAAGAGTTTTGGCCCAGAGAAGACATATCTGGATCGTGTTCACATATGACTTCTTCTTTGCATTATACAGTTTTAATTTGCATAAACTGTGTTCACAGACAGTGATTTCTGGAAGTATGCCTGAGCCCATGTAGTGATATCCAAGAGAGACTCAGGTCTGCACTTAATGAGGTGCCTCAAGTTTTTAGTTATGGATTTGTCCCTTTTGTGCACAAGGTTTTCTCCTAATTCTTTTGATATTGTACTATTGTTTTGATTATCAACTTTTTTCTGAGATTATTCAGCATTTTTTTTAGAGGCAGTGTCTCGCTAAGAGTTTTAGACCAGTCATGTTAGTGACATGCTGTTTTTGATTTGTGCTGGTAACTTTTCCAGCCTCTCTTTGCCCATCTTCCAACCTTTTTGAGATATGTTGCTACCGTCAACTTTAAAATGAGACGTTTTCCATGAAAAAAAGAAATTACTCAGTTTCAATATCTACCGGTAAATGTGTTTTAATGTTCTATTGTGTACAAAATGTGGGTTTTATTTGCAAATCATTACATTCTGCTTTTACTTCCATTTAACACCCTGCCCAACTGTTTTGGGTTGTACGCTGCAGACGCACTGTACACATCAAGTTCAGATACAGATACATGCACAAAAGGCTGTCTCTTTTGGGCCAAACAGGATCTTTATTAAAATGCATTTTATTTGACGGCAGCATGGTGGCGCAGTGGTAAGGCGTTTGTGTGTTCTCCCCGTGTCTGCTTGGGTTCTCCGGCTTCCCCCCACCACCATAAACATGCAAATTAGGTGAACTGGGTTTGCTAAATTGCCCCTAGGTGTGAGTGTGTGCAATGTAATGATAAGTTAATGTAATTAAGAGAGTCATCCACATTGGTGAGTGACTCAGCAACCACAAAATGTATACAAATTCATTCATTTAAAAAGTATTCTAGAAAGGGGAATACAATAACAGTTCATGCCAATGAAGGCATGGCTCAAGAATCTATATGCAAATTGTTTGGAATTGGCCTTCATCAGGTCAGCTAGATTGAAGGTACATGCTCTACAGCATGCTGTTCGAGTTTTATGGCCAGCTAAATAGCATTCGTTTAGGGTTTATGCCTAAATCCAGAAAGCAGCATCCTGTACTGCGGTAATTACTCAGGGCTCCGGCAGACTTTTACGCTGGCTGTGATGGCACAGCTAACGTTTTTTTTGTCAGTTCCCATAAACCTTAGGAGCTATTTAATGAATTATGTAGAGAGCTCTACCAGCAATTTCGTAGTAGTACATACAGTAGCAGTCACCAGCCCAGGGGAAAGTTTGTCTAAACATTGTGCTGTAAAGGGTTTTGTTTATTTAAATGACAATTCAACAGGAAATAAAATTCCAATTTCCACTATTTAGAAACCAAGATGCTAAAAGTTGAAATGTTTTACAATCTGTATTTTCTCCATGGAGTATTGGCACCAAGTATGAGAGGGAGAGAGATTAAAATCTGTGGCGAGGCATATGACAGTTTGATTGTGATTTTAAAAATTCTAAATTAACAGAACTATACTGTAAAGATGTCAGAAAATGTTAGTCGTTTTTGTTTAAAAAAATATGCTGCAGCTGAGAGCTCTGCTACCGAGCTAGGCACACACACAAAAAAAAATCAATGTTGGGACAATCATGACCTTGTTGGATTTACAAGAGGATTTCCAGGATGGCAGATGCATTTTTTCTCAGCACTTAGACATTTGTTACCCACAAACACGAGGCACCCACACTTACAGTACACATGCAAAGGTACGCCAAGATGCACTAAGATATTGCACAGTGTGTTCCGGAGGCTCCCTGACACAAAGAGATATGATGACAACATCCAAAGGGAATGATCATATACAGCACTGCCTGTACATTTGTGTGGGTCTGCCATTGAGAGCCTATGAAGTGGTGTGTCACAGCAATTTCCACCCACACGTCTTCAACAACGTGAGTGTGTGTGTGTGTGTTCTGTCACGACATCATTACACTTGTGGACTGTGAAATGGTAGGATAAGGGTAAGCATTACACACACACACACACACACACACGATGCCCACAAGTTTATAATTTTTTCAGTTGTACTTGACTCCGAACTTCATGTTTGTAGATGGCGTTGAAATATTTCATGTGAGATCATTGGGTCGTGTTGCTCGGGGCACTGGCGCTTGCTGTTTGATCAGATTTAAGGCCATGAGCAGCAATGGTAGCATAATGCAAAGATGTCCGATGCATCACATTCATTCATCTACCGAACCGCTTTTCATTTCCTCTCTCTATCCTTCGTTCTCAGCTTGCAGTTGATTAGTTAGACAGCAGCCCTTCTGCCTGTTGGTGTGACTTGTATCACAGAGGGTGCTGTGTGTGTGTGGGTGTGTGTGTGTGTGTGTGTGTCTTGTGCACGATAAATATATATATATCAGTGTGTGGGCAGACAAGAGCTGAGTGAAGCATGCTGATGCTAATGAAGGCAGTAATACCAGGAAAGAGGTGGAGAGGAGGTCAAGTATACAACACGCACGCGCACACGCACGCACACACACGCACACGCACACACATTACATAATATTATTTTTATATCTGAACATGCCCATCCACCCATCCATTGCCCTCCCCACACCCACAGATGCCCACATTGTTTGTACCACCCTGCTAACTTACAGGACAATAAACATTCAGTCAGGGATGAATAATAACACTGCACATTCACACAAACTCAAGCAGATGCACACGTGTGCATGGGCACACACAGCACATTTTCTGTCCCTGCTTCTACTTTCTGATAAAAGCAATGGCAGAATCAACCTCAGGCTCATAATAAGCAGAGTGTAAAAATAGAAGCGCTTGGTATGTACAAAGCCCAGATGCTTGGCTTCTAGAAAATGCTAATTTTGTCGCAGATCCACGCAGTAATACATTTTGAACAGCCGTTTTACTTAAAAGCAGAATACAGGAAGGCTTTTACAATATAAAAATATAATGGATATGAAATCTAGCTTACAGCAACCCCTTGTGACTGGATAAAAGTTGAAAATGACATTTTGACAGAGGGGAAATGTTATGATCACTGCACACCAAATACTGCTGTCATTTTGTAAATAAAAAATATATTTTACACAGACTGACAGGATTTTTCATTTGCATTAAGTTGGAATCTAAAATCCAAGATGATGCATGGGAAAGCAGTACAGAAAGTGCTGACTATTTGTTTCAGTGTTAAGGTTTTGTTAGATCTAATGTAGTGGTGATGGGTACTGTAGTGCACGAGACTGGCTGGCATGAACCCCCTTATAGGGACATGAAATGATTGGTTTGAGTGATGATTTTTCCCTTCATTTGATTGACTGTACTGACTTTTGTGTGTGTCCACATGATCATCTTCAACCTCTTGACTGACTTTTAATGCCCACAGAAGCCACAAAGATTTCTCGATTACAGAATGTGTGGCGTCTCCATCCATCCAAGGTGATAGTATGAGTGAAGGCATTCAAGAGATGTGAACAGATATGAGCATTGCACAAAAGGTGCAAATGGGTGAACAATAATTATCTCCTTTATATGATTAATGTTTGCTGACTGTCTGATGGGCAGCACGGTGGCGCAGTGGGTTGCGCAGTTGTCTCACAGGAAGTAGGTTGCAGGCTTTATTCCTGTCTGTGTGGAGTTTGTGTGTTTTTGTTTTGGGTGGCAACTCTAGAATCCCAAAAGCCTTTTACTGCATGATTGGATTCCACCCATCAACTGATATGTGATTCCATACCCTTCCTGTTTGTGCTTGAATTTGATCTTTGAATGTAACATTGGGGAATTGTATTTGCCTAATAAAATAGTCATAGTAAATGTCTCTTAGGTTGATACTTGAATTATTTAAAATACTTGGAATTGACTTGAAGTCTGAACACATGAATAAAAAAATGGCTTTTGAACGGCTCAAGAAACATTCAAAACAATACGGCTTGTTAAAGATCCCATGAAATGGAGATGAGAGGCGACTTTATGACAAGTGAACCTGATAAAAAGGAAATAGGCAAGGGCTTTGCAAGCTGATGAGCAGCAGATCGCATCACATCAGAATGTCGCAGTACATTTACCATAAAGCTGAAGAAAGCGATTAGACCCTTTTCAACAGCAAACTTCTAACTGGTTGACATTTTTGCAAAACTTTCAGTCTCATCTCCTTGGAGTACCGCAGGGCAAGGTGCATTGCTGAACACCTCCAGGAGTCATGCTTCACATCATGGATCTTTACCAGTCAATGCTCCACTCTTAACATGCTGGCTGTTTTCTCTGCTCAGATATAGCTGTGTGGGAGTGAGAAAGGCACAGAGAGTTTTAACCAAGAGAGAAAAATAGCAAACTTCTACATTTCTCATGGTCTTAATGATGCACTTATCCATTAAGTCATAGCGATCATGCCAAAAAACAAACAAACATAAAACACAAACACTTATTCGTCATCCTGCTCATTTACCTATTCGTTTATTTCTTCGCCTCATCTCAGCTCACTCCTTGTTGAGCTAATTAGGTGGTGCATTCATCACACCTGTTAGAATGGGTGAGGCAGCAACATAGATAATTAGTAAATTATGAATAGCTAGTAGCTATATGTAGCTCATCATTAACATGATTTTTTACGAAGACTGATCACTCCTTTTTTAAATTAAAGCAATTTTGGATTGTGATTTAATGTTGTCATTCTATTTAGTTGTGTTATAGTTGTTAGGGAACCCAATGGTATTAAATAGGATCAGAACAAGTGCTTGGCTGGAACTAGTGTCCGGAATAATAAGTGCCAGCGCAAATCAAGAGGTCATTTCGAAGTTCATACTTCATTTTCATTTCATTTTCGTCTGCCACAACATCATTCAGTGATGAATAAAAACAAAATTTCTGCTTCACTAGTGGCACAAAACACTCACACAAACACACACACCCCCCATCACTCGTTCAGAACAAGTGCCGTTTTTCAATGTTCTCTGGAAACAATAAGAAAATTTTGGACAAACTTCAGTGGGTGCCATTCATAGGATTATTAAATTGACATGTGTATGTAAACATTATTATTCCTCTGCTGAGATAGTATGCAAACCATTGTTCTACTTTGTTACGGTTGAAAGCTAGCTCAGTATTAGCTGGAATGTTTCATTAAGACAAATATATTAGATATAGTTTCTAAAAAATATTTGTTTTTTAAATGTGATTACATTTCAAAAGCAATACCTGCCTGACAAATGACTTTTGTTAAAATGAGAGTCATTTCCCAGAAACAAGTATTTTTTACTTTGGAAATCTTTTTTTTCTTTTTTCACTCTGTTGGAGCCGATGGAGTTACTGATAAATCCAGCTCAACATTCACTGGAATATATTAATAAGGCATAGCAAGACCTTTGTTCTTAAAAACAGATTACTGTCCTAATGCAACGTGCACGATTATTTTTCTCGTTAGACCAATAACAAAACTCATTACCTAGGAAAAAAATAAAATAATGTACGTTTCTTGAAATTCCTTTGTTGCAGTGTACTAGTCAGGCAAGTTACTGAGAATTCTCTTTTTCCTGACATGCTGAGCTCTACTGGATGTTCCACAGAGACACACTCCCAACGTGTCCTCTGTCCTGACAATTATGTGCATATGTTACAAAAAAAAGTATGCTGTATGTGGGTCTATGTGGGTGGTTGATTAACTCATATATTTGGGGGTTGTGACGTGTGCATTGGCTCTTATTATGTATCAGATGACTCCTGCAATGTTTTGACTCCAAGCAAAACATTGCGTAATTATGAGTCTATTATGTAAATTGTTGTCTAATAAGAAGTATAGAAACTTCTGCTTGGCACATCAATAAACAAATTCCATTTAAAGGACCATCCTCTTCAATTAAAGCCACTCATTCCGATATAGACACCGATTCAGATAGACATAGTGATGCATTGGTTCATCCATATAAATTAGTGCTTAGTTTGGAAGGTTATGTCCTGGACAATTAGGCTTTAATTATAAAAGACAAAATGTAATTACAGCAAGCTAAACCTAACCCATCATAGCTCTGAGATTGCAAGACACGCTATGTGAGTGCGTGTGTGTGTGTGTGTGCAGCCATATGTGCCTTATTTCTAAATTAACTATACTGTGAGTTAATGAGAGTGACTGCTGACTAGAGTGGATCCACCATTCTGGACATCTGTCCTTCTTTCTCATTTTCTGTCACAGTAATTCTCCCCACGAAAAAAAAGCATGTTGATATGACTGCTGGGTGGAGAGCTCGCCACAACAGGGCTTTGGGCAATAATTCACGAGCAGTTGAACAGATGGGAGAATTAGCATTTAGGTGATGGTGCTGCCAATCAGCACACTGCCCACGTCAAAGTGTAAAAGGAAAAATATTAAAATGTAAAAAGTGTAAAAGAAAAAATATTAAAATAAAAATGGGTATTTAATAAAAGAAACCCAATCTTCCTCAGTTGTTTCCCAGATTGTCCCAACACTGTTTTGCTGTGAAGCTTCAGAAACGTAAGGACTGAGAAACCTGCCTTTCTATCAGTATGGGAGTGAATAGATATGGAATAACTTCCAGTTTTTGGGTGAACTCTTGCTGTTTCTAGCCAGAAAAGAAAAATGAAATAATATCTCTGACCCGACTCCCAATGATCACCTGAAGGACTCGTTCATGGATGCTGCACCACTACTATCGAGGAACCTCAATTTGGAAATGACTAAATTATGCACCAAAACAAATATTTGTTTAATCATCATAGCAACAAAACCTAAGTCTAATTGTTCATTTTATTTTCATCTGCCATGATCTCAATCTACAAGCAAACTGTACTATTCCCTTTGTACATTATCCAATACCAAACACCTAAACCCGCATTCCTAGGTGCTTCACATGCTAATATCTTTACTGTTTGTTCCTGGGTGCCTGATACATACTGCGTATGAGCAGAGATGACAACGGAGCTTTGGTGCATCCATCATCTGCTTTGCAAAAAGTGTATGCAATTATGTTGCTTCACCTGCCCACCTGTTCGTGGGAAACCCTTACTTCTGAGCACTGCCTTTTGCCTTTGGAAAAGGAATGCACTGAAGTGAAGATCTTGCCACCCTGAAGAGCAAAAGGCGGGCCTCAGACGTGTGAGGTTAGACTGATAATGAAAACCTCTGTCAGACCCTTTTGCCATCCTTAAAATGAATGCACTGTTAACAAACATATTAAAACCTCCCAATCATTTACCTGGAAAGACTGATTTTTTCACCTAAATTTGTAAGACAACTGTAAGTAAGTAGATACCAACCCCCCGAAAAAGTATTTTTGAGTTACACCACTGACAAAAATATTTATACAACACTGATACTTACCTCTACATACCCCTCCATAATAAGCCAGGGGTAAAAAAAAAAGAAAGAAAAGAAAAAAAAGGCATGTAATCACAGTCTGACACTGAAAAATTACAATAATTATATCATTTCAAAACAGAGCGAGACAAAAATGACAGGACCCGTGACAAAACAAAGCTATCGAAGCAAAGCCAGATGTAATTAATAGTTACGATCAATACCCCAACTCCATGCAGAGATAAGGAAAGACATATAGTGAAAGGGAGCAGCAAACCTACAATAAAACATTTAGGAGAGAGTGACGAAATGAAAGCAATGGTAAAAATTTAATATGGGAGAGAAAGGGAGAGATGCGTGGGACTGAGAGATAAAGAGCCAGAGATGAAGTAGCTGTTCAGGGGATACGTATAATAGAGACAGCACTGAAGTCATGGACAACGATTCGGCTTCATTGATAGTCACAGTCATGTGTGTGCGTCACCTCATATAAATGTGTTTATTGTGTCAAAGGGATTGAATGGAAGACTCCTGATCACACTCACACTCCAAAATGTAATAATGCAGACCTCCTTCTAATGACAATGCAGTAATGACGTTTCCTCCTTTATTCCCTCCCTTATTCTTCCCTTTGGTTCCTCTGCAATGTCTAAAGCCTTGTCACGCATCGCACGCTTCTAAAGTGCAGGCAATTCATAATGCATTTTTATCACCTTGTTTCTAAGAATTGCAAACTTTACAGTTTCAAGGACTTCAAGAAATTGTAGGAAGGAAAGTGCAGGCATGAAGATTTCAGGAAATACCTTACAAAGAGCAGCACAAGATGAGGTCTCCATCAAGAGGTTTATCGAAATGGACTTTACATTAATTAATGAAAAAAACTGGAAATTACAAAGGGCCCTTGGTGCTATTAAATTTTCATATAAATTAAAACCAATCTGCTTAATATATGTCTTGAATAAATATTTTTTCCTATCAAGCAGAAAGTTTGTGATTTTGCTAAGTACTGTACATTCTTTGGAACTTTCAGTTCATTTATATGCATTACATTTTCTCTGTCAAGTACCGGTACTCATCACATTGATAACAATTTTGAAAACCTCAAGCAGTTTGGCCTCCGCAAAGATATAAGACTTGCATTAATTTTGCAAATATTTCAAATACGCACTGAAACAATGATTAAAATGTGGTTGGTGTCGGGATCGTATTGAGGAAGGAACATGGTTCACGACATGCAAAGTCTCTAATGGCCCTTAAGGCCCCAAATCAGCTGTTCAGTTATCTGATTGGTCAATCGCTATGACTCACAATCACAGGAGCTCGAAGTCACCATAAAAATATATTTTTATATGTTTCATTCTGGGATAATAAAATGACGCTGTAGACATCATGTGGAAAAGAACACAATTGTCAAAGACAGACAAGATCAAGTAGGCAATTAAAATTCTTGCATCATTTACAGCTTAGTCATAATAAACATGATACCCTAACTAATTCAGTATTGCACCCATGCTTTGAGATTTGGTTGGTTGCAAGGATAAATCATGAATGTAGAACAGACTGAAGATTGGTGGAAGATCTATATTTGTGCAACGGAAGTCATTTAATTTATCTGGTTTTCCAGTTTGTATATTTAGGGTCTAATATTTACATAAACATATGTATTTACATAGATATTCATATGCTCAAACACCTGGTCAGACAGAGGGATCAGGATTATAACTTTTCTGTAAGACAGCCTTCCTGATAAAATTCCAAAGATCACTGATTTGTTTCAACTGCTCCGCTGATGGTGCTGGAGTTGTGGCATTTATGCGTGCATTTTCTCTCTCTCTCTCTCTAAGTGAACTGGTGACTCTAAATTGGCCATAAGTGTGAATATAAGTGTGACTCCCGCCCAATGTTAGCTGGGATAGGCTCCCTCCCCCACAACCCTAAACAGGATAAGTGGTCCAGGAAGTGACTGATGCTTGGGCAGGTCAGATGCAGTTAAGGTGTAGGTGTGTGGTATTTCATACAAATCGTGGCATTCACTCAGCAATTATTCACAATCTGATGGCTAGTTTGCTGAATTAGAGTGTGATTTTACAACCTGGATTGAAATAGAAGTACAGAATAGTAGAACAGCAGCGGTGTCTTTGACTATAAGGTGGCCCAAGATTAATCAAGGTTCAGCCCACTCACTGGTGGGACTAGACTAGAGAGAAGAGGCAACTGCAGAGATGAAAATTGGGGGAGAGAGAGGCAGAGAGATCTGAAGTCAGTGATGGATCTACCTGAATCAATGGGAATGATGAAATACAACTTTCATCTCTGTTCAAAGGAGAAAGAGAGTGTGTGGGAATGATTCTGTTCTGAACAGCAGCTAAGTCAATGCTGATATATTCAAAGTAGGAGTTTTTCATTCTACTTCTACAAAGGCCAAAACTGTTCAATGCAGCTTGATTATATTGTTTTCACACCATGGTGTTTTGATGAATCTGTGTGCTGTGGAGGGGTAGGGGCAGAGGGTGAGCCATATGCCAGGCCATATGGGTCTGCAGGGGTTCTGTTCTGTCTGGCTGGGGGGGGGGGGGGGGGGGGGGGATAGTAAACATGTCTGACATGCACTCAAACACACGGGCAAACACAGCCAAGATGGCACCGTTGATGACCCCGTTTGATAAATCCTTTGTAGCAGTGGGAAAAGGCAGGGGAAGAAAGGACAAGTGTCTTTCTCTCGAAATTACATGTGTGAATTACAACAGTTTGCACCATATAAATACATACATATTGCATAAACCCATTAAATATGAAATTAAGACATTTACTCAAGCTCACACAGATAGCAAAAGAAAAGTTTAAATTATGTTATAAAACAATACTTACAGATGGGGAAATCCAGAAGGACATTAACTATCCCAGAATTGCCGTAATGAACAACAAAATAAAAAAAATGTGATCGGCGTCTCATTAAATCTGTTTATCCAGTCATTTTGATCAAAAATGAGAGGACATTTCATCATCAAACTTGTCATGAATTTGGAATCATTATACAGCATGTTTTTTCTCCAGTCATGGAAAGTGTGTAGCAGACCAACAACTCTTCCTGCAGAACAAACATCCATCCAAATAATTCATGATTTCAGGTGGATGTGTCATTAATTTAGATTTTGAAATCATGCTCAAGTCACATATTTCATTTCTAACATTACAAATCCAAACGCTGGTTGAAGATATACTTCGAATATGCACAACATGCAATACTGGACCATTGAACTTGGCAAAAAAAAAAAAACCTTCAAACTCAGAGCTGTGTTTTGTACTTGTCTGCCATTTTAAATTGTAGTCTATTAAACCTGATGTTTTATATCCAGCAATGTGGTGGTCGACCAGCTGACGTTTATTCAATGGTAAATTTGCTCAAATGTAGGATCTCAAATGGAGTGTAGGAAATCGCGCTCCAATTCCCCCCCGAAATAAGGGCAGCACATCCTTTAATTAGAGTTTATTTGTGTAAATGTCAGTGCTTTCAACCTCTAACCACTACTTACTGATACTGTTGAATATAACAATTCTTTTTGTTGTTCGTTTTTCTCCCTGCACTGACTCAGAAAGGAAATGACTGACTTTTATTCATGTAAATGCTGCTTGGGCCCAAGATCGCAACTCAACATAAAGTAAATGGTACCCCAAGAAATAACATTCCTTATCAGCCTTCACTCTGAGATCAAGTGATGATGGAATTGGAGAGTAGGGTGTCACAATAAAATGATTGATCACAATGGCCATGCTGCATGGTTTCACATGTGTGGAATGTTGGTGTGTGAATGGACTGACACCTTCATATTTGCATTGTTTGATAAATGATTTTAAACAGAGGCTCATATCGTCATGCTGTAGCTGCCACCATACTTCCATGCTTGTGAGAATTTGTCTGTGCGCATAATACATAATGCCAAATGTGGCTGTCTGTGCCAATGCATTGATGTGCAGATATTTATCTTGCCTGTCGGATAAGGTTGTTTTTTTTGGTTCAGGTTTCACAATAATCAGTTTCACAAAAAAAGTGTCAACAGTTTTCAAAGCGAATATTTTATAGCCTGGCTTTACAGCTTTGAAAACATTCTGTATAAATTATGTGTTTTAATGTGTAGGCATCTGGATAAACTGTAACTCTCACAAAGTTACAGTTTATGACACATGCCTTTAATGAAATGACTCTATCTAATCTATATGTGAAACTATTTGGAACATTTATCAGGCAATCTGCGTAAAATATTTGGGAATCTTTGGCAAAATAAGTTGAATTGTACAGTTGCGCTAAACCTTTTGTGCTCACATGGATATGTTTCTATGAGCATTACAACAAAAGCTGGCACATTGTGATTGACAACTTCTGCATTTGAACGAGATGTGTGGGGATGTGCTAATGCCTCTTTTGTTGCACTTTATTTGTTCAACTTTAAGATGAAAAGCTGGAGACAGAATTACTGAATTGTGTTCACCTTGTGGTTTTGTCATCAAAACCAAAAAACGCTATTATTATATCATCTGCTTGTATTACATACAGATTGTTGTGGCTTTGATGCTACATTAAGAATTTATAAACATATTTTAAGAGCTACCTCATAGGAAAATGATAAAAAAAAAGATAATTTCATGTGAGAAGTGTGCTTAAGGGAACACTTTTCAACTAGAAATGGGGAGAGCATGGGGAATAGTCATGGATGTAACAGATATAATGAGGATAAAAGCAGAATAATATAACAGGGAAGCAGCATCCACAAGACAAAAATCCCCCCCAAAAAACTGTCAAGATCAGAGGAGGCAAACAATCTAAAACACAAGAGAAGGCAAGAACACAAGGACTGGCAACGAATAAGAGAGACTGTAGGAAATGTGATGGAATGACACCATCCAGGGAAATTAACATTCAAAATAAATTAAGAAACAACTTACTAAACAAAACACATTCAATCGGAAATCATCAGCTCTGTGCATTTCACATCATGTTGCTCTGCAGTGTTTGGCTTCGCTGTACAGCGTAAGTGATCCTGTGAAGGTTTGTCTGTGCGTTGAAATGGCATCCCCTTAGTGTCTCCTTGAGGATCTAGAAATAAAGCCAGATCAGACGCAGTGCCTTGTAAAACACAGTCCTCCTTATTAAAGTGAGATCAAGTTTCATCATGACCTTTTGACACACATAAACGTGCTTGCAAAGAAGCTCTTCAGATCATTGCATGATAAAATTTAGACTTCACTATTAGACTGATGGGATTCCAGAAGGTCAAACAGATTAAATATTGCAAAATTCTTCTTCGGCGACTGACAGACCTGCTCATGCTTGAAACCTCCCGTGTTGTGAAGGGAGACCTCAGAAGTCTGTGGCTTATATCTGAGGCAATTCTGATCTATCCATCCATCCATCCATCCATCCTCTTGTAGATGAGACGACCACAATCATCTTGTCTACAGCTGCTTTATCCGCCTTCCGGGTCACGGCTGTTTCTGGAGCCTATCCCAGCTGGCTAGGGGCGGGGGGCGGGGTACACACGTCGCCAGTTTATCGCGGGGCAATTCTGAGCCACGTAGATCGTTTTTGCAGCATTAACTTCAGCCCTGGGATGTTAGATCTCCATTGGGATGAAAGACCATTTAAAGGGAACAAAAATGTTTTATGCATGCATTTAACAGCCGTGCCCTTCCTTCATCACCCACTTTATTGCTTAGGGATACAAGTGGGGAGAATGTCCTCTGCTCTCTGGGGAGTGACTTGATGCCAAGGCCATATTTCCTGCAGCCATTAGCACTAATCACATTAACAACAGTGTTATTTAAAGAGCTACAATCAGTTACACAGGACAGTTTGGGCATTATTGATGCATTTTCTCATGAGAAAGGACAAAGGGTGATGGAAATGATAGCTGAAGAGAACTACAGTAAATATGGTTGTATATCAATTATATATGTTCTACTGTCAAATGAAATTAATCATTACCTTTACTCTGTCTGAACCATCCCGCCAATCACACTACACTGCGTGAGTGAATATGCATTTGAATATGCATATGCATGAGGTATTTTTTCGACAACTTTAGCTAAATTATTTGTTGTGATTTTTGTCTGAACCACGGCGTGAAGCAATTCATTGGAAAATCACAGAATGACTGATTTACTACATTTGCTCAGACAGAGATAAAGACAGACTGCAGAGCAAGGGAACTTTTATAGCTCATTAGAAACTGGAGTTTCTTATGTAACTCCCAGTCTGTGTTCCTTGTTGCTCTGTTTGTGTGTATCTTGTCTGGGAGAAAGAAAAAGTGAAATATCCAGTTCTAACAACAATGAATGATCCAGCCAATTAAGATCACAAATTTTCCCCCATCTACTTCATTTATTTAATGAATTTAATGAAAATGTACAGTCTTTTGACTATCATAAATTCTTATGTATGCCTTTCCACCCCTTGAAACTTGTAAAAAGAAAAAAAGCTTAAAAGTATCTCAAATCAATGTAATCCTGTTAAATCTCTAAGTTTTAAGCTTTGGAGGAAAGAAGTTGCTCTTCCATGAGTCTTTCTGCGTCCTTTTAGTCCTGTATCTCTCTCTCTTGTAACCTTTTTGCTGTGCAAGACTGTGTTTTTCTTATTCTTGATGAATTAAAAAGTTATATATTCATCAGTGCTTGGTCTAATTTATGACTCCAGAAAACATATGACGCCCCGTCTGAGTTGGGGTGGGATTCCTCTCTTGGTCAAGTTTGATTCTTTCACCCTTGGAAAGCTTGCTTTCATTTTAGATTTAAGATTTTGACCGAGGGGCACTATGTAATCCCCCCTCGATGTTACCGTTCCTCTACTTTCCTCACCTGCTTGTAAAACCTCACCATGAAATGTCTAATAGGAGTAAAACTGAAAGACAAAATTAATAAAAAAAATCCTTCTTCAATTTGCTTTTAACTGAAAATGTGTCTTCCATTTAGCCAGCAGATTTAAAGAACAACCACCTCATTTAGCATGACTTCAGAAAAGATCCATTAGGATTGCCTGAATAAACTCCACTGATAAATGGAAGCTTTATAAACATAGTTTAGCCCATTAAACCTAAAAGGCCATTAGTCTGGCACCCCCGAGTGCTCCAGCTGAGGCTCAATGCAATGCACATTTAGCCCTATGCATGGATTACTTATTCCTAGGAATTTTGAGACATTCGGAAAAGCACTTCAATTAGAACATACAAATTGATGAAGTGATGTGTGTCGACTTTAACAGCAAGTGACGCGTGATAACTAGTCTTTGGTGAGGAAACTCCAATGCTAGATAGTTTTTCAAGGGAACTTGCTCTGAGTAGCAGCAAGATCAATCCCACCGTAGGGTCCAGAAACAAGTGGTGGCGGATGACTCTGATGAGGCTGCTGAAATAAACCTGGTGAATCTGTAAAGACTGGTGGGGGGATATGCGGGTGGAGGTGCACAATCAGGGTCTTATATATACAAAAATAATGAGGATTAATAATATAATATAAAATCAATAATAATATAATTATAAGAATATACTAACTTTGTTTTTCTGCTTCTCGTGAGAGCATCCTATCATTTCTTGCACAGAATGGTTCCGAGGACTGTAGTTCAGCTATTACTACTACTGTGGATAAGGTTCTACAGCAGTTAAAGCACCTTTATGCTGACAAGCCAGCAGGTCTGGATGGGATTCATGCACACAAAAGAGTTTTGCTGACCAGCTATGTTCAATCCTTCATGCCATTGGGTCTCTATCTTTGGCTTCATTAAAAAAAAAAAAAAACTTCAATGTGAAAACCACCCTGTATTCTTAATACAGTATTCCCAAAACATATCCACTGCAGCCACCTATCTTATAAATCTTAGATTTTGAAAGGGTTTTCCTGTGCCACCTGAACCGACATTTCTTGGTATGCTTACATTTTACAGAACATTTTTCTTACAGGAAGGGCGTAGGAGTAGATTACACATTACTTTATATGCCGTGCAGCCTGTGCACCTTGAAACAATGGATAGCTCTGTTAAAATGAAAGTTTTCTTGTGCTTTCTATACTATTTAACCACACACTTAAGGTGCAGTGAAGAATAATTAAATATCCTTAAGGCTAAGAGTAAGTGCATTTATTTGATATATAAGAAAGTAGAAACTATGCACAAGTGAGACGATGTTCTTACAACAAATTTAACAAAGAGATCAAATGTGTTTGAGTGGAACCCAGTCATCTTTTGGGTGGGACATCAAGCCCTCTGCACAGTTAAAAGGAAACTTGACAGTCACCTTAGAGAAGAGACCGGCCAAACTTAAAAGAAGTCCTGTTGTTTGAAGGCTCTCCTCTGATGGACTACTAAGCTCTCAGTCAGGGCTCAGCGATGCCTGTGCTCTGCCGAATTGCTTCCAATGTCTTTTGTTCGAGCAGCAGTCAGATGTTTTGATGAACACTTCTAGTTTAGTTTGTGTCTGATCACTGAATGTGGTTTTTGGTGGGGGGTCGCTTCAATGCCACATTGATCCCCCGGTAGTAAGTAGGCGAGGAAGCAAACCACCACTGAGCATGAATCGCTCTCTCGACAGCGTTCTTGTCTGAGATAAAGGTGCATACATTCTGCTTCAGTCTTAATGGCAGCCCCGTCCAAATCAACAACAAAAAAATTAACTATTTTTGCTTGACCTCATTAGAATGACTATATAGATGGATGGTCACCCCATTACAACCACTTACCTAATATTGTATTGTGTTGTATAGGTTCTTCTTTGCCACTAAAACAGCACTGAACTGCAGAGGCCGCTGAGGCTGGTCCACTAATCAGATGGTCAGCGGTGGCCATGCAGAGATTAGTTCAATATGTCAGTGTCCTTGGGCAGAATACTGAACCTCACATTGCTCTGTGGCTGGTCCACTGAATAGTATGAATACAACCACCACCGTATAGTGTGAATGGGTAAATGCTGGCTTGTGACGTGAATTACATGGACTGGTCAATCTGACTGGAAAGGTGCTGTATAGATGCAGCTCATTTACTATTAGGTTACACGTCCGCTCCATGGAACGGGCTTGTTTGCTTCACTCCTGCTGCCCTGCACAATAAGGAGCTCTAGACAACAGAGCTGGCTGGCGATGGCTCTGCTGCTGATTTGCTTTAGAGGTTACTTGAAGACACATGCAGTGTTTCTACATTTGTGAATGCGACTGCCTTGAATGGGACAATACCCGAACAATCAATACTTCATAGTTTGAAAAAAACCCAAATCAAGATGCATCAAAGCTATTTTGCCTCACTTGGCCATTCCTCCCATTCCATTCCCCCGTATCTCTCGACTTTTATGTTGTGCTTTTAGCTGTTAGCACATTCTTTCCATCTCGTCGTCCTCTACCTTCCCACATTAGAAAATAAATGAGCGAAAACAAACACATTCAGGCTTGGTTTTTTTTGTCTTTCTCACTCTCCATTTCTTGCCATTCTTGTATTCTTGCCAGTTACACACACAGAGACACTATCACGCTTGATCACATACATTTTCACTTATACACAGGTCTTCATGAACACCCTCACCCCACGCCACACACACACACAGTGCAAAAAACACATTGATAAAACCATTTCTATAATAAGCTGTGTTTGTCAAAATGTCAACCCCTTGGCCCTGAAGCTATTATCACTGCTTCAACATTTATAGAGTCTCTTTAAATAAACGGCACAGGCCTTCATAGCCGACACTGATAACCATCTCAACGCCCACATACACACGCAGCTGCACATGCATTCTATCTTCCCACTATCTCATGCATATCCGCTTAGCTGGGACTGACGCACTGTGTATCCTCATTTTGTTTTGGTTTTCCTTTTTGAAATAGTAGCCATAAGTGACAGCCGCTGAATATGAAGAAAACGCTGAATAATAAGAAAATGCCTGGACTGAGGCAGCGTTTTGGATCAGCTGCAGTCTTTGAATGTTTTGCCTGCTAACACAAATTAAAGCACATTGCAGTAATTTAATCCAGAGGAAATGAGCGTCAGATGATGAGAGCAATGACCTGAAGAATAGCAGGACTGTATTATTATTATTATTAGTCAAATCTGAGTCAAAATAAATAAGTGAAGCTGTAATACACAGTATACAATCACATGTACAAAGTGGATTTAAGGCCACTGTACATAGATAAATACCCCCACCTTATATTAGAAGGGAAGTTCAAAATGATTTGGAAAGATTTGAAACAACTCGTGTGCTTTGATCTGGAAACAGACTACTGTATCTTTTTACCATCTATTTCTTATCCTATTTATCTCCTTGCTTTATATTCACATAGCCATTCTGTTTACCGAACTGTTATTTGAACTAATGAAATCGATATAAAGTCAGGAGATCAGGCAATGTTCACACTGTAATGAGTCTGCATACGTGCGTTATAAATCAGAATGTGCGTGATGAAGTTTGTGTGAGAATGTAAATGCCTCTCCTTTTTTCTCAAGGGGATGTATACGTTTGTGTCTGTATATGTATTTAAGACGTGTCAAGATTAGCATATGTGCTTAAATCTTTCACTTGGTCTCCCTGGCATGCTGTTTTCATTACAACTGTGTGTGTGTATATATATATAGTATATAGTATAGTATATTTCACCTGAATCTCAGCTATTACAGATAGCTACTCTTGCTTAGAGTGAGAGTACGTAACCACACTTCTTCGACCTTGTGCAGAGAGACAGACAGAGAGACAACAACAGAGCGATAGTCTCCATGCAATAATTAAAGCCTCCTTTTGAAGGGCCTTTTTCTCAGCATGCAGCCACTATACAGCTAAAAAAAATGAAACGTTTCAAAAGAATGCTAAAATTAGCCCCGTTGCTTCCTCGCAGGATAGCCTCTGACTTATCTAATTCCTCCTTTTGAAGTGTTTGTTTGTGTTTGTGGTGAGGGGAGGTGACTTTTACAATGCCGTCTGCTCAGCTCCTGCTTAGGCACTTAATTGATTAATTAGTCACAATTATACCGTTAATAAGGAGCTGATCGTGATTTGATGGGTTGCGATGGTTGTCTTCTTCCCTGGTCTTAGGAGGAGAAAGAGAGAGAGGGATGAAGAAACAATGATGACTCTGGGATGTGAGCGAGTTGGGAAGATGGCTGAGACAGACAATTGCTGTATATTGCATGTAAATGTGTGATAAGTAGGCCTACACTTCACAGAAATGAATCCGGGATGTCAAGAACCCTTTATGGCCTTCTTTTATGAACTGGGTATTAATGCGTGCGTGTGTGTATCAGAGAGAGAGAGAGAGAAACTGAATTTCTGAGTACAATGAATGCACCTGAAGTTTTGGAACAAATGGCAGCCCCAGAGCTCCTTAGTCCATCACTCTAATATCGTGTGATTACAGTCTGCATGGTACAGTGTCTTTGCATGATGTAGGTGTCTGTATGAGTGTGACTGTGGTTGAACAACAGTTACACGCTTTAACACCAGAGTACAGTTTTATTTCCATGAGAGTTTAAGGTTGGAAGAAAATTTTCGAAAGAAAATAATGAAGAGGAAACCTGTCGAGACACAAGTTAAAGCTGTTCAAGTTTTATTTAGCTATAAAGTTATAAATGCACTTAATTAAGGTCTAAAGGCAATGGTTTCCATAGAGACAGTGCTGTAGCGGTATTGGATGGAAGGCTTCGACTGACAATCAGCAAAGGGAAAACTCACTGAGGAGGCTGATTGCTGCCTCGCAATGAAGGCAGGATATTGTCTAGTGAGAAAGTGAAGCGTAACGACACCATCTTTACAATCTGTCAAAGCCTGTGTGCGCCGTCCACAGCAGCTGGACGGGTTAATATTTTAATATTTGCTTTGTTTTATTGCCATTTTATAACAAATGTTATAAAAATATTACATTTTAACATTAAAAACCCCCATTTATGGCTAAAAAAATCAGTTAAAAACACACGTCAACTCCGATTCACTTTGACTTTTCATGGTTGGTGTATAAAGATACCAAGAACAATTTATAACCTTTTAATGATAATGATCCAGATCACCATGAGGATGGTGTAAATCTAATTACCTGCTCGGCGGAGGTTTGCGCTCTCTGAGTGTGTCTCTGGTTATTTTATGCAATTTCCTGTCCCAATGCTGCGTTAACATCTTTCAGGAGACAAAGCTGGAGTAAGAAGTGCAAAACTCCACTAAACATTAGTCAAACAAAAATGAATCATATATTTGAGTTGTTTAATTGGAGAGCCATACTCAGTCAAGCAGGATCATGATGCTGCAATCAGGTTAGCGTCTGTCATTTAATAATATAAATCAGTCAGAGAAAAAAGAATGGCTTGCTGTAGAGCAGGAAATGGCATTAAAAAGTTCTCCATAAGTCTTTTACCTGTTTTAGTTCAATTCAAATGAACTTTCCTTTTGTTTTTGTACCTACCTGGTTTTCCATCTTAAAATGTCATAAATGCTGTTTTAAGGTTTTCTTTAAATAAGATGACGTTTTCCCAAGAAACAGCGACCCAGGAAGAATGAGGGAGGTGTGTTTGGTCATAATCGTGTCAATCAAATGACTTTCCAACACACAGGCTTTCACAACCAATTACAAAAGAAGACACACTTGTGTAGATCTGCATACATTTTGCTGCATGTCCACACAAAGATACACACACGCACAAAAAAAAACAGACACTGATGCAACACAACAGCAACAACTAAAGCAGCACTCTGATGGTAATGACAGAGCTTGTGGTATGGATGCCTGGTAAAGTGTGGTCTGCAGATGAGAGGAGAGGCCGGTGCACAGTGGAGTGGCATCACGGCCCGGACAGGCAGTAGAACGGCTCCTTCAGGTTGTCTTGATGCAGCAGGGTGCCGCCATGAAGGTCAGACGAGAGAGGATTGACAAACGAACGTTCGAAGCCCTGAATAAGAAACCGCCCACATCCTTTTCCGACTGAACTACTTGACATTTTGTTCTAGCTCCTTTTTAAATTATGACAAAATTGTTCTCTGTAGTGAAATTAATATTTATGCGGATAAGCCACCCTCGCTAGAACAATTTTGACCATTGCAAATTATTTTACATTTCTGGCCTTGCTCACAAGCAGGGCCACGGCCGAGACCTGCTGAAATTGTCACACGCTTACATCTGAGCCTTTTAATGATGCACCGCTGTGCCTCCAAGTTCAGTACACTGCATAAACCTTTTGACATTATCTTTCTTGATTAATCTCAGACAAATCATTTGGTTCAACTCTTCGTAGCTCAAGCTTAGACGTCATACGTAGCTCCCTTGAGGAGCAGAGCTGGCTCTGAGATTAACAAACCAATACTTTAATGACAACATTCATCTCTACAGAAGGTCGAACAGCAAGAAAGTGGGGGGGGGGGGGGGGGGGGGGGATACAGGCCTCCAGAAACGCAGTGCTGCTGCAAGGAACTCCTAAAGGGGGGCAGTGAAGTATTCAAAATCATGCGGTTTCTCTGAATTCATGTAAAATAATCTCATCTATTATTTCACAAAAGCGATGAGTAAGTAAACCCTGCCTTCAGTGCTGCCTGTGCAATCGCCGATGCCGAATAAAAAAAGTTATTACACATGAATGGAATGAATAAGGCATGGAATTTGACCCAAGTCTGTCACTTCAGATGTTGATTGCACATGCCTAGATTACTTGAGACATTTCTCTCCCCTTACTCGACTCCCAAAGTGTGTCTCATAGAAAGCAACCTACAGTCCTTCCTACACTACGGGAAAGGGAGAGCCTTTGAATGGTGCATGAGATTTTAATTAAAATAATGAATGTGCTGTCTTCACGAGCAGGAGCTTATTCCATCATACACAGGCGCATTGAATAGTAATGTAGCTATCTGGCAACTAACTACTCATAAAAAGTCCATTGATAATATTTTCATCCTCATTCTTTGCAAGAATGTTATTTTCACACAAACAGGGCCAGTAGAACGCTCTCCATTTATGTCTCAAGTCTAAGAAGCTCACAAGTATAAATAAATAGATACATTAAACAAATCTAAATTGCAGCAAATCTGTTTCAGCATGTTCAATATTCTGCAGTTCATAATGTTTTGGCATTTAAAAAAAAAATGTGGAGACAAATTTTGAGGACCAACTCGCAACTGTCTTCAGCCCATTGCATGGTTGTTCATGCAAAATCCTTATGTATATACAAAGACACACATACTGACAATTCTTTCCGGGGATTTGACGCAAAAATAGACTGTCTCTAGCGTGAGAAGGAATATTTCTATTTCACTTAAAAAAAACGGGTCTATTTGCAGCTCCATCCCTGTCCTCCCACACATAGCAGGTTACATAAATGCTTCCACAGTTCAAGTCCACTTGGTGTTGGAGTGGGCAGTCTGCAAGAGAGAATCTGATCATATATACTCTATAAGTGACCTATGTCTGCTACCTACTGTACATTCACCATGAAAAGTTGTTGCACTTAAGCTTAACTTAAACTAAATTTATCTGCCACTACTTTGCAGTACTGATTCAGGTTAGGTGCCAGTACGGCAAATATTGATATGTTATGCATCCTCATGGTTTTTAAATATGACATGAGGAATACCTGTCTGTCTACACTTTAAAGGGGAGACACAATAATATAATTATAGCATGAGGACCAATAATGTATTTTTTAAATGCACCTCTGAAAAGCAGGCAACTCAATACCTAACCAAGATTAAAATAGTCATAATCTGAGCTTGCATTTCTGAGTCAGGTTCCTGAATGGTTGCATAAAATTTTTATAATGCAATGAAGGGTTTAATATCCGATTTAAACTCTAAAAGCAAAAAAAAAAACATTCACTCCTTCACAACTTACATTTTTAATGAAGTTTAGAAAATTCCAGGAAAAGTCTTCCACTACCACAAAACAGCTCGGTGTATCCGAGCGCAGTTCAATATCGACCCTGAAGAAATGACAAACACACTGAGATGCACCAATGCCTTTTATTCTCCAGTGTAAGACGGGATGAGTTATCTACTCAGAATGATGTCATGATAACGCACAAAAAAGAAACCACAACGTTTACTCTAGAATGAACTGTGACAGAGCCTGCTCCTTTCTTCAAGTATCTCCTCGACTCCTCTTGACTCTCCTCAGACCACCGTTTCTCCATCCTCTGACCTCCTTCTCAGTCTTTTTTTTTTTTACTTAATAAGAAAGCTGGGAAGCAAAAGAAGCAGAAAAGGGAGAGAAACAGGGATAAAAATAAAGCTCTTCATATGGTTTATGAGATAGCACTGACTGCACTCTTATTTGCATTTCTCCACGGGTCTCAACAGGGTTGCCCTCATGACAGTAATTCATGTGCCCTGGTTCTGAGTCCTCGTACTCGAAGCACCCAGAATCCTTCTGCCGCTATAAGCGTTCGAGTTTTGTACCGTAATATTCTACAGTTGCACCAGTGGCAATGAAATAAACAGAGACTCTTCAGACTTGTGCAAAGAGTGTATCATGCATTCGATCTTTTTCATGTAATGTGACCTTTAATGCAAATTGGGACCAAATAGATGCTTTTCTGGTTCACTAAGCTGAAAGGGGTGATAAATGTACCAAATCTGCAGAATTGAGTTAAGAGAGGAAAAAAAAAGTGACAAGATATATTAAACTAAAATCAGGTAATGGGATCCGGGGGCATTCTTCTTGGGATAAACTTTTATAACTGGCTTTCAGAGAAGAAGGAGAATACAATATCTTGTTTTGATGAACAAAGACAGAAGATGGAGAGCAGATATCATACATTCCCTATCTGAGCTGTAATAAAATCATGTATTTATTAATACACTTGGACGCAACTAAAATGCTACAGCTGCGACTGTCAATGCAGTTGAGGGAAAAGTACAATATTGGCTTTATTGATTTTTTTAACGCAAAGTTTGATATAGCAGAAAACTAAAATACACAAGAAAAGCAGAACTGAACTACTTCAGTTTATTTATTCTTCTTTTTATTTTTTATCTGTTAATTTAATTTATATTTAAATGGATCTAGTTTCTTCCTCTTGACTAATGACCAATTTGAGAAATGCACCGACGCTGGCGAAGCTTAGATCACGC
This sequence comes from Brachionichthys hirsutus, assembly GCF_040956055.1. Lineage (NCBI taxonomy): Eukaryota > Metazoa > Chordata > Actinopteri > Lophiiformes > Brachionichthyidae > Brachionichthys > Brachionichthys hirsutus. The sequence continues at coordinate 7,758,956 of NC_090913.1, forward strand.
TATTTATCTTGCTTTTATAGCATTTGCCCAAGCTGCAGGAGATTAAATTCAAGCATAACTCCTGCATGATGTTACAGCGCGAGTGCTGTATATGTGCTGTTTGTTGTGCAACCTCAACAGTTGCAATATTTTGTCCTCGGAACACATTATTAATGTTCACTATGAAAATAAAAGCTCAATTTTACAAATAAAGATTCCATAGGAATGTCCACCTCATTGAAATAATAAAAGCACACATTCAGGTAACACAAAGCACAGTAATGACCTAGAGATCAGTGACATAATTGGAAAGGATAGATCCTGTTTTGGCCTGTATTTTTGCAATGTGTCTGCAATAACTGTGCATTGATTTTACGTCCACTACAGTCATGCAAAATTCATTATGTGCTGGTATATTGTGTTTGAATAACTGTCAAGTAAGCTAGGTGAAACCTCTGCAAGTATCTGTGCTATGGCACTGTACAGTTGCTATAGTTACCTGTAGGGATATCCATGGTACTTGGACCTAAAAATGGAAAGCAGGAAGCTGAAGAAAAACACCACCAGGCCAAGGCCAACCAAGCAGATGACTGAAATAGACAGACACACACACACACACACACACACAGTCAAAAAGCACTCAGAGAAAAACATTTCTCGACCAAACCACAACAAGCATAAAGTAAATTATTTTGGGACATAGCCTCAATGAATATAAAAGCTAATATAATACTGCTAAACACAGCGCTCCATAACCTACTATTATTTTTCAAAAAATGCAATTATATAAATTACACAACAAAGAATACATTGAATATGAGTGATTTTGTTTTCAAACGGCCTGTTTTTTATTGAACAATTCTTGTTACTGCAATGTTAAGATTTACTCACAATAATGACAAAATATCAAACCAGAAGATAAACAAATCAACAAACAAATCATGCATCCCGATACCCCTCCAACAAACAATGAAGCTGGAATGATCGAAACCCGAACTCTACTTGCAGATGTAACAAATACTGTAGTGCATGAAAAATGTCACAGCAAAGTGAATATAAATCTATTTAATGACTTTAAGTTTTATAACTTTCCGTTTGCAGGTCCTTGATGTAAGCATAATTATTATTACACAATGGCCTCTGAGAATATTTTTAATTCCTGGCTAAAGGCAACAATTTAAATAATTCCTTGCGCATTCTAACTGCTGATGTAATTCTGTGTTTGATCTCTGTTCAAACTGAGTGTGCTTCCAGGGCTTAGACGTGATAGGTGACGGAAGCATCCTCTCCACATTGGTTCTTAACACCCACAAAGCACACATGTAAGCAATGACACATGTCTATATATGCACAACAAAATGGGGAAAAAAACATTTTAAAATACTTAAAATGTTAAGAGAAAAGAGTTTCTGAAACATATGCTCAATACAAGAGCATTGGGGCACCTTGTTTATCAAGGGTTGGGCTATGCCTCTTAGTTTCAGTGAAGGCAAATATTAAAGTCTCAGCATACTAATACATTTTGGATAATCTTTTCTTCCAAAATTGTTGGACATGTCCAGGGAAGGTCCTTTTCTGTCCCAGCATGACTGTGACACAGTTCACAAACCACGATCTATAAAGACATGGTTTGGCAAGTCTGGTGTCGTGTGTTGTACTGGCCCGCTGCGCAAAGCCCCGCTTTCAACCCCACACCACACCTTTGGGATGACCTGAAGCCAATATTGCGAGCCAGGCTTTCTTGCCCGACATCACAAATGCTCTTCTGGATGAATGGTAAATCATTTCCACAGACACACTTCAATATTTTTCAGAAAGCCTTCCCAGAAGAGTAGAAGCCATTACAAGTGCAGGGGAGGGGGCAAACTCCATATTAAAGTCCATGAATTTAGAATGGGATGTCATAAAAGGTCCTGTAGGTGTAAGGTGTCCTAATACTTTTATACATATAGTCCGTGTGCCACCGCCGTCTCATCATCAACCCTGCTACCTTGCAGAAAATTGTGTTTGCAGTTATTATCATCTTATTTCCTCTGTGGCTATTCTAAAGCAAAATAGAAGTAAGCAAGATCTTTAATCTGCAGGGGATTTGTGTAAAGTGGGTGTATGAGTGTGCGCGCGCAAAACCCTCATGCAACAGCTAATCCTTGAAAAGCACTGTGTTAAATTAAACTGTCACCACCAACTGATATTGTTAATAAGGGATTAGGACGAGGACCTCTTCTGGAGACTAAATAGTGAGATATGAGCCTCTTACCACTGTGTGTGTGTGTTCTGTAAAGCGTGTGTGCATAGATTTGCTGCTATTGCTCGGTGTCAGTTCCACTACAACTAAAATGGTTTTATGCTCTAGATGCTTGTAAAAGCCAATAATGCAATAATTTCCCAATTATGTAATAATAATCTCCGCTGAACGCCATCAGAAATGTAATATAATCTAATATCAATTGGCAAGTTACTCCATTATTGTATTTGATCTCATAAGGTGATTTGTATTACATTATGGGAAATTAGAATATCGTTTTTAACAGTGCATAACACAACTCTATGAGAATAAGGAACTCCAAATAGCTTGTTTATATGGAATATGGTAGCTTTCAAACAATGTACATGCCATTCATCGTGTTATACCATTTATACACATATGTGCAAACAGACATAATGCAGCCTCATAGGTAGCATGGGTAGTGTCTTCCCTTGATTCAGTACGAATGATATTCGGCATGAAGGTTTTCCTGAATTAAGCATTAGATTGACTAGAAGGTTAATTTGGCGTGGCGACCCCTGACGGGACAAGCCGAAAGAGGAAGAAGAAGAAGTGCAAACAGACGGCGAGAGAGAGAGAGAGAGAGCAACACAGTGTCTTGACAGGTACTGAAATACAAACCCATGTGCAACTTCCTGACTTGATCGTTTTGCATATGTGAGAGTGCATCGGGAGGGAAGGCCCTCGTGCGTCTCCTGGGCTACCACATGCACACGTATGCCTGAGAGTGCATCCATGACAGAATGTCTGTGCATCTTCATTAATTATAGTGGGATGCATTCATCATTCTTCTTCAATTATGACAGAGGTATCTTAGTATGCTTTCAATGATAATTATGCACACCTCTACTAAGCATGCTAATACGCCAAGTGTTTTATTACCTTGGAGAAATGACAAGTTGTTAAAGCTGAATGAATTCCCCCAGTGACAAAGGTGGTAATCCCTCTTTTGACTTTGTGACTCGGCTCAATATAAATCATGATGTATTGGCGTGGTATAAATAAATAATACAAATACATTCCTGCAGCATGGGGAAGCCAAGAAACATATTAAGGCCAGCCTATTCCAGCAGGACAATTGTGAAGAGAGATTGTGATGCAAAATGTTTTTTCACAGTCTATACTAGAACTATCAAAATGTATTGGGAGACAGTAATTGACTCAAGCCACAATTGCTTCGTTGAATTTGGATGAATCTGGACTGGGTTTAGATGATCTAGTGATTTCTGGGTGGCAAGGTGTCTGCAGGGTTAATCCTGTTCAGTGTTACGACTTTTTTTTTGTTTGTTTGTTTGTTGCACTTCCAGTGCTGCATGCCTAACCTGCTCTGGAGCAGGTTGTGATCAAGAAGACAGATTGTCACATCATTTATAGAAGATAGCTGAGTGCATTGCGAGTTGTACGTCTGCGTAGGAGGACCTCTTCTGTCTTCTTCACGTCAAGTATTTTCATGTTGGTTGCAAACATTGTCAGACATTTCATTATGTTTTTCAGTATAATACGATAACAGAGGACTGGACCGCCACTGTTCATGCTTTACTTGGAATATATAAAAGTACCACTTAGTATTTTAGAGAGTAATCTCAAGCCTATTTCTATATATCCTCAGAGTTGCACTTGACTCTATCAGGGTTTTAGCTAAAAGGAGGTCACAAACTTAAAAAGAGATGATTTGAAGCAGTCACAATAAGTTATCAGTTCAAAATAACTACACAAATGTAACTTGAGTCAGATCAATACGTGCCCTAATGAAGACACTGTTCATGTTTGCTATTGGACCCTGACTCTATATGGATAAGCTCATGGGAGAATTGGGAACACTCTGGTCATCATAGCAAGTTGTTAAAATCCTTCCCTCAACTGCTACCAAAATCTTGTGTTTTGTGAAGTCAGATAACATAGTTGGATTCCAATGCAAGCCATTTGAATCACTGTATAATGGTTTTTTATTCACCATTCTAATCAAGTCAAAACAAAAACAATCTAGGAGGGATCAGTCATTCTGCATTTACTCGTTCGAACATGTGCAAATCTGATTATTTATCGAGCGTCCACATATTTTTGTATTTCGTCAATCCTGGGGTAGTAATTGCTATTCCTTAGTATCACGATTAATCAAATCAAGCATATTTTCAAAATTTTGGTGCAATGCCGTAATAGTTGGCTTGATTTTATCGGGACAAACTTCTACTGTCTTTAAAATCCTGGCCAGCTATGCGGCATTTTAACAATTCACTATTTACATATATAAATTTTCAGAATTTACAGAAGTAGCAGACGAAACAGAAGCTGCATTCTGCAGCATAGACACTAAATTCCAGGGATTTAACACCCACATCTCGTGATTACACCATCATTCAGTTTTAATTGTCTCTCCATTACTGACAGACGGCTGTTCTTTATGCTGCTTTTTAATGTGCTATTGTAAATTGTGAGTCCGTGTGTGCATCACTCTAAAGATAACGGTTTGTAGGATATATAACTTCTTTAAGGGCTTGTCTTGAAATTGTACGTCTTTTGTGTGGGGCATTGGTTTGGACTGACAGTTCTCCCATATAAAATCGAATTTTTATTTTTCATTACTTCTGAGCATAACTTTAAAATAGAGATTAATATTATTCAAATGTAATAATTGTGACATATCTTTTGAAAATAAGTCTGAACTGACATTTTTTCAGTGACACACGAAACATTTGTTGAATCAATTATCTATTGTGTGCAAAACACAGATCATACCTGAAAAGAAACATGATTTATTTTTGTGTTTGAGTGCCAACAAAGAAAACGTGTCTTGTATTGTGGCAACAAATGTTTAGAAATTGTATTCCAATACAACAACTCTCCAAACATGGAAATTGAAGTGCATTCAAGAAATACGACAAAATGGGAAGTGAGTGCAAAGAAATCGACCAGGCTCAAAAAGCATTTGTCCTATTCAGCCTACGCTGGAACAGATGGTGCGCCAAGTAATGAAATGTTATTTTCTACTGATAGAGAGTGGCAATAACAGGCCTTGCAGTGAAATAGTAGGCGATGAAGCTATCTAGCGTAAAAGAGGACAATCTTCTCAGCACTGAGCAAGTTTGACAGAAAGTGCGTGGGGAAAAAAAGAAAAAAATCCCTGCTGCTGATGTTGCACCAATATTACGGCTGTTTTAAAGATAGTTACGCCTTGGACATTATCCATTTAAATATATTTGTGAAAACACTTATCATTATGTATGTGAGAATTTGTAGTTATAATTGTTTACTGTGTCGTCCTTAAAATTCTAACACATTTTCGGATAAATCTTTCAAGAAGTGAAACAATAGAGTTCCTTGATTTTATTCTGCAAGAATTTAATGATTACCAGCACAAGTGACACAAGAATAAATAATCACCTACCTGTTAATTAAAACCATGCCCCTCAGCTTAGATACAACCACGCATCTTGCTTATACTTTTAACAATTGCCGTAACTGTCCAAAAATTAGAAAACAAAGCTTTCAAAAGGGGTAGAAAAATGACTAAGCGGGAAAATAAAGAAAGCAATCTTGTCTACTTACTTCTTCTCTTGCCAACATCGCCCTTTGAGGTGGCAGCTTCATTTAGCAACACCATCCCCATGGTGATTGCAGCATCTGGGACAAGGTTGTCAAGGAAACTAGATATTCACAATACAGTAGAGGGATGCAACTGGAGTACACGTTGCCCCAGGAAGGACTGCTGGACAAAAAATTGTACTTCAAGATATTCATACACATGCAAAAAAGCACTCAAACATATTAACCAACACATCAGCGTCGTGAACCGACAATAAATAAAAATGGGAAAATGGACCGTACTCTTTCAAAGTCTCTGGAAAAGGGGCTTAAATCAATTTTGCTGTGTTTGTGGAGAGCAAGTAAGCACATGGCAACATAAAATTTAGACATTTTCCAATCCTGAAATAAGTGTTTTGTTACATTCTTTCCCTTGGCAGGAAAACCATCATAATGGATTTCCATCAAAATTGATCTTTTAAAAGCTCACAAAGGTTGTTGATGTTGATCCAACTCTCAAACATTACACATGCCAGAAAGTTTTTTTAATATATATATATATATATATTGTTCCAACATTTTAGAGAACTTTCTCTTGTCTTTTAAAAGACCTTGGACTGGGTTGAGAGCCATTACTTAGACATTTATTGATATTCAATTTCTAACTTTAATACCTAAAATGGGACTATATTGTTTTATAGTATTTCTATAAAACATTGCATGACTTGTTGACTTAAACATTTGAGCGGATCCTAAATCATTGTAAAGCACAGCCTAATGCATGGCTAACACCATAAATGGCAGACATTCTGCATCCAAAGCTGTAGAACTGCAAACAAAGGATGTTCCATGGGGAGCTATTGAGCAGGTATCCTCCTGAGGATATGTTTAGTCCAAATTAGGAACTGTTGGGTTGTTGGGCGGGGGCTTTGCTAGGCTATAATGAAGCCATGATAACAAATGGAGCCCTATCAGTGGATCATACAAGATATAACTGTATATAATTGTTGAAAGATTTTTCTTGACCATGCAGATTATCCTATGAAAACACCCATCTACAATATGAGACAGAATATCAGGGAGTTGTGAAGCTTGTTAGCTTTGAATGAATTTCCACAAATTATTGTGTCTCTAAATGTTCTATTTAGGGGAGTCGATTTGTATGATTACTTTTTTCCCGTTCCATGTAACATACTCATACTATAGGAATTTGTGTCAAACATCCCGCCCATGGTGATGTCTTTGCACTGTGTACTTCAGGTTGAAAGCCATGTGAACAAAGACGAGGGAGTCTTACACATCATTTATCATTTCAGCACTTACCTTCCGTACCTAAAAATAACAACATATTTATTTAATTCCCATCAGGCCATATGTAAAGGTCACAGAACTAGCTGGTGATAAATGATAAGATAGTGAAGGTATTTATTAATTCTGAAATGTCCTTGCACATATTGTATACATTTATTCAACCCTGGAGAACTTGCTGAATGTAATCAAGCCTGCAACATATTGTATCATTATTTAACACACCAGGTCTGCTTGACAGCCTCCTTTTGCAACACAATACACACTGGCCAAAGTGCTTTTCCAGCAACTTTAGATGTAATCTGTAAGCTCGGAAAATAGAAACAAATTCCAGAGAGGAAAATGTCACATGATGCTACGGAGTTAGAACGAGAACATTACTGAGGTCTGGTTTCATGTTACACTGCAAGCTTGTTTGCATCCAGTGGTTTTACTTATCAGTGGGCTGCTATTTCCAGACTCCCTTTGGATTGTCACAGTCTCATGCTTTTCAGTTTCCGATCAGTTGTGAAAGGGAAAAATAAGAATGATTTATCAGTTATTTTTAACTCGTATGACTGTAATACGGCGGTGAGACATTACCTCAGCTTTTAAGTTTTATCACCCGAAGTATAACATTGGAGGAAAAATGTCATCACATGAATATGTTCTTTTCACTTAGGAAGGCCTGAAACTTTTAGAAACTTTGAGACCGTCCACGGCTTACTGCTCCTGTATGAAAAATCTATTGCTGGTTTATAGTTTCCTAAAAGAAATATTCACACGACTGTTCTCATTTGAATACAATGCATCTCACTTTTAAAATCACATTGAAACATGTCGGGGTTCATTCAGTTTGATGTAATCAGATCAGATGAGTACGGAACAAGAAATAGAACTGTGAGCATGAACAACAAATATTGGTTTGCAGCAGATGTGACTTTGGACCTGCCATTTCCCATGAGGACTAGAAAAACAGCAAAGAAGGAGCAATATATCATTATCCACAAACATATAAAAGCACAAGTGCAAGTACACACAAGGTGCGCAAGCAGACAAAGAAGTAGGCAAACACAAACACAAACACGAACCCTGCTAACAAATACACGAGTAAACACATGCAGAAGCTGTCTGCAATCAGGGCATGAATTTGGAACAAGTCAGGAGTGCAATCTCCTGCCTTTGTGTATTCTGTTTATTCAGTTCAACAGGCAGCCTCCCTATGGAAAATCCACACAGAAAACCCTTTGTGCTGCAAAAACAAATGTAGAAGACAGCAAAATTGGATGTTGCTTCAGACTTGCAGAAAGTGGTCTTTGAGTAAGAAAATTGAGACTTTGGTGCAGTGTGTAGTTATTCTGAACAATTTGCATCTTGAAGCATAGTATTTCACTTTATCTCAACATGCGATACATGCAGTTGTAATGGCATAGCTGAAAGGATACTGAGAAGAAGGATGATGTGAGACTCAGCCACAAACTGAGCTTGACTGCTGCCATGAATATAACTCTGTGGAGGAGGCGAAAAGAAGGAGAGCGGCAATGGTTAATTTATCATTTGCAATTTCCATTTACAAAAAAACACAACAGATAATACCCATGGTGAATTTTTTGTATTAAGAAAGTTAATGCTAAAAGCATTAAAAAAAGGTTACATTTTGTGGCAAAAAGTTCTTTACTATAGTTAAAATGACCAAAAATGTAAATGTCTGGTACACGACATGGCAAAAACTGAGGTTCTATGGTACAAAAGATCATACCTTTGCAATAACACAGTTTATGACATTTCTTGCATGCATGATATTCTGTAGTCAACAGGAAGTGGTGCAACTAAAAACTGGAAGTGTCTAGGAACAGCAGCACCATGGCCAATAAGTGGCTGACCATGCGTCACAGGCTTATGAAGGGCATTGTATGTACAAATCACTAACTCATTTGGCTCAGGAATTGCCCTGTTCTAAACTTGATCTCAAATTAACATCAGAACAAAAACTGTGCACTGGACGCTTAATGGAATACAAGCCTTAAATCACCAAGCATAATGCCAAGCGTTGAATGAAATGCTGTGTAAAGTATGCAGCTAGGGGACACTCAAGCAGTGCAAACATGTTCAATGGACTCATAAGTCAACCAGTCTAGTGTTTGACTAGTTGAATGTTTGAAATTTGTCTTTTTGTTTGTTGGAGAATTGGAATTGATTTCATAAAGTGTTTTGGTGAATGCTATGATAATTACATGTGTTTAATTTATGCAAAGTATTCAACCCCAACCCAAAATTAACAATGCATTTGTCTGTAAATGTATTTCAGTCATCTTTCTCTATTTGGACCACTGTCTGCTGCACTTAGCCATTGTCTTAGCCATGGAAGAAAGTCTTCCATGCAGCATAATGTGAGAGAATTCTGCACAAGCAAGTTCTCTGATAAGATGCCAGAGGTCGTTATCAAGTGGCGTCTGTCTCTGTGTGACAAAGTGGTGGTCTTGTGGAAACAAGACAAATGTAGGAAAAGAGATATGGAGAAAGCATTTCAGTGAGTTTCTCTCCCACAGATTGTCATTAACCCAACTTTATGTCACATCTAGAGTCTGTTTTTTTTCTCCCCCATTTGATTGCCCCAGTGTTTCTTTCTCTATCTGACTGGAGCAAGGAAAGAAAAATGAATAGAAAATGACATAGGAGGAGGAGCAAAGGGCGGACAGCTTCTTCTTGCTTCAGTGGAAAGAAATTAAGTATTTTGCACTCCATTCATGGCTGATGCAGCTCCTTTTGTATTCAGCACAAACGTGTTGCTCTGCATTAGTTATTAATGAAAATGACATCAAGTTGAATTTGTCGGTGAGAGATTGGTTTTTGCATTCTTCGTCACTTCATTAGAAATCACGAGAGCAACAGAGTTGTGAGGAATGTCCGTGATTTTTGTGTTATTAATTAAATTACAGGAATTAAAATTTCATAACACTGTGTTTTTCACATCAGAACCAACACAAAAGATTGCTGAAATCAATTGAATTTCAAAGAGCAAAGGCATCTTTGTAAAACAGTGAACTGTATGGGGAACATGGTCCTCTGAGGAAATGGCACAGCTGTGCCACATTAAAAACAGACCCATCTTACAAGAACATACAAAAGCCTTAATTGAATGACAAAAGCTCAGTCTCCCTCACTGTAGAATATTACCAGTCACTTGGGGAATGTTTGCCAAATCAAGTTCAGAAGTGACAGCGCAAACAAGCCATAATTAGCACTTCCTTTGGCTGTTGCAAATCCATTTAAGGAACAGATGTAGAAACTGGTTTCACTCTGGTTATTATGTATTTTATATAACATTGCATCCATAACAAAAGTCTGACTAGGAACGGAATGGGTGGATATTGGATCTTAAATAACAGAAGAAAATAATGTGTGATCACAAAGTAAATTAATGTTGCTTCACACAGCTTTTCAGCACGCAGCTCTCTGCATGTTGCCTCCTTTATAGGAACAGAGCCCACAGATGGAGTCCATGAGCAACAGCAGAGTTTGGGGGATGACAAATTCCTCCATCGATGATCAAGCCATTCCAATTAATCTGATGGATTAGAATACAGGAGTTCCATTCATTAGTGTGTAAAGATGAGAGCATGGTTGTTGCAGTGTATGCAGTCTAACATCTGTATGCTGAAGACCTCGAAGTAAATGCAATGTTTATGAGTGAGTGTGCTGATAAGGAATTTGTCTGCATGAAATGTGTGGTAATTAAATGTATTTCAAGGTGGTATAGAAGTGTGAACCAACATGTTGATGAATGGAAGAATTAACCTAATACGTACTCAATTGCTCATTCTCTGTTAGGTACACGTATACAGATTCATTTTTTGGACTTGAATTATACCATATATACTTGGAAATATGGGTTTTGTGCTGAATGGAGCAAGATATTTTGCAAAAAATGTTTTTAAATAGCATTTGATCTGCATATCAATCCGTTAAGAAATGTAAACACAAATATAAAGGCAAAATATTTTAATCTAATATGAGGCACATTTTGTCAATGAACTGAAATTATATCAACATCACAACATTTCTCTCATCTGACAGTTGCTGCAGGTTACCGATATATGTTGTACAGCAGCCTACACTGTCTACAGCAACAATTCGATTTCTAAAGGCTATTTTTACAAGTTGTGAAAATGGAGGTTAATCGTAATGCATTTATTCATGTTTTCAAGCAAACACATAGATCTGGATCAGCCACAATAAGTGTCACCTGAGGTGGGAAAATACCAACAGTCGAAGCTAAAAAAGAACTTCTTCCCAGTTTTTAAATATAATTTCCTTAACAATCAACTAGCACACATTGGTATTTGGACATTGGTCTTTTCATGGAAGAAATATGATTGTGTAACTCAGATGTACAGTAACTTTAGTACACATTAAATAGCCTCACCATGGATCTACATACATCAAGTCAAGTTCATGCTGTGACTGTCCATCTGCATCCATTCCAATTTAAAATGATGGCCATTGACCACAGGTGGCACAGAGCACGGCCCATATCCCTCCACATTAAGAGACGCTGTATGGGAGGGGTTTCCACCTTTAAGATCCAGGGAACCCATATTTCAGCAAATCTCTACTGGTCGGAATATACGCCAGCTGTGTTTATAAAAAAAAAAAGGCCCTGCAACAACTACACTTCCTGAGACTGCTGTGTCAGAACTGAAGAAGACACTGCCGGTGACCTTCTAGCATGCCACAATTGAGAGTGTGCTGGCGTACTGCATCGCAGCGCGGTGCACCGGCTGTTCCGCAGCACACAGGAGAGCTCTGCAGAAGGTTATAAAAACTGCAGAACAGATCATCAGCTGCCCTCTGCCTTCCCTGGAAAATATCTCCAGCTCTATGTGCCTCTGCAGAGCCAAAGAAATTGCATAAAACAGTTCCCATCGTGGATATCAACTGTTCACTTCACTGCCCTCTGGAAGGAGGCACAAGAGCATAACCGATGAACAAAAAGACTAAGAACATCTTCTTTCCTTTAATTTCCGATTTGTACTTTTTAGATATCTGCTTTTAATTTGTGATCATATTCACTTCAAGCTGCATGACATATGTTAAGTTAATGAAAATGAACGGCATTATTTTATTATCTTGCTACTCCATAATGTTTCATGATAACACTGGACTGTTATGTTGCGCATGTTTAACGCTGCATTATAGAAGCTTTGTTAGCAGGTAGTCTTGACTACAACAGCGGGGAGGAAGATGAGCAGAACAAGCCGTGCACAGTCGTTCAGTGAGGCGCTGCAGAAAACGGGGTTCAATTACTCTAATGCTGCCAACAAACCAATCTCCAACAGTCTACCTGCCATGCAGAGTGATGGAAAACTACTCACGGCAAAAATAACGGGGTGCATGAAATGTGTTTGTCAACAGTTTTACAGCCACTTGCTTGACTGTTAGTCGCAGCCCAGATCATCTTATTGCTAGTTAATGTGATGCACTAAATGCAACAAACATATCAATCAAAAATGCACTTTCAAATGGGTGGCATTTCTGGAATGAAGCTGAAAATCACAAACGCACTGGGATGATATGAAGCATCAAACAGTGAAGACATGCGTTAAAGGGAAAGCCTCAATAGGTGCTAAAAAGTAGAGATGACAAGAACCTAAGCATAAAATATATAAAAACCAACAGTTGGAACCAGCAGTAGCTTTGTAAACACTGATAACACAACCTATTTGAGAAGTAATTATACTTCCTGTCCTTCCTGCTTGACTTGTTCTGAAACCAAAGTAAATGTCTTAACTGTTAATAGCTATGGGCCCGAGAACCTTTACAAATAGCTATAGCCATCATTTTCTACCCTGCATCATGGACTTGGGTGTGGTTTGAGCGTGTGTTTCATTTGGTAAAGGTCAGGAGGCACTCAGACAGGAAGAGGAATAAATGAAAAGTCAACAAAGCAGAAAGAACGGCGAGGAGAGGGTGTGCTTTGTTTCATAACGGAATGACAGGTTTGACTGAGTTCATTACAAATTATTTTGATGATTAGCAAATCTTGAGAATGAAGCGCGTTGCGTCGCAGGGTTGGGGGAAAGGCCTCTACTCAAGACTGTAAAACAGAAAGATAAGAGCAAAGATGACAGATACAGATAGACCGACTCCAACCTGTAAATTATAAACAAGATGCAACTTAAAAGGTACATAAGTATTAAGGGAATTTTGGGGAACTGGGGAACAGAGCCAGTTTTGGCTTGCACGCAAATACTTAAAATGCAAATTCAACATTAAATATACAAATACACAACATATATTTTTCTTTTTCTTGACAATGGATAAAAAAAGTGGCCAAATTAAGAATCCAGCTGGCACCAAGTCTGTGACGAGGCATTACCTTCACAGACGTGTGTCTGCATGAGATCATCCGAGACACAGCCATCCTGATTCATGACTTCAGACTTGATTGCAACAACCTTCTGTAAAACCCTTGGAGGTGTTCATATTATTAATGGCTGTTCTATGAATACGTGTGAAAACGACTGTTCAAAACTAGTTCAAAAAACTAGTTGAGATAACATTATTGGCTAAAGTTTAAATTTATTTCACTGACTGGTCGGTTCTCGCACACATTTGCAAGTCCTCAACCGCTCGTCCTACTTGTGGTGATGTTTCAGTCACTGGCTGATTTAAGCATGTCATTACTAATGTATGAATTTGGAGAATGAAGTCAGAATTCTGAGATTTAGTTGAGAATTCTGAGAATAATTTCAAAATGAAATGTATCTTACTGAATAAGGTGATACACATTTGATGAACACTCTGCGATTCTGGCTAACATGTGCCCCCTGTGGCCCTAGTGCTGGAATAAATCTGGATAAATTTATATATCTGCAGAAATCCAACAAAGTTGCATAAAAAAACTGCAGGGGGGTGTTATCCATAACAGCTGAGAAAGCATTAAGTTCAATAACACCTTCATTTGAACAAATATAGGATGTTATTTGTGCGATTCAGGTGATGCTTGAAAATCTAATTATCCCCTCCCTGTTTATGCAGTTCATTGTTTACACACTCCAGGGAGAGTCGGGTTTAATTAACTCAAGAGCCAATTAAAGTAATTTAAAAGCCATTTTATTTTTTTAAGTCATGTCGGTCCCGTAAAATGAGGTGATTTCCCATTTCCTCAGTCGAATACACTAGGTGCATTTTTGTGTTTTGTTTTTATTGGACTTATAGGATTAAATTTGGTGATGATTACTTTAAAAATAATTATTGGAGGAAAGCTAGCTCAATCTGCAAGCTGGTGGAAAAAGCACGGGGAAAACCCCCCCAGCAACTTCTCATATTCTGATTACTAGGTTCTCCCCATGTGTGAATGTATATGATAGAGAGAGAGAGAGAGAGGGCTTGTATCTCTGCCGGATCCCCAACAGTCTGCACATTTCCCATTTTTTTCATGTCTGTATGTGTGTGTCTAAGCAAAAACACAAAGCGCTAGCAATATTTTCTTGGCCACCCACTGAGTTGCTCACTACAATTTCACCTGCTTGGTCATGTCATTTGTCAGTTGACAAATCCTTTCAATAAAGTCTATGCTGGTCTCCCTTGCTCATCATTTTGAAGGAATTACTCTGTCCGGGGGAGGGAGAAGAGTGTGGGATTATAGAGGCAGGTGTGAGGAAGAGACGTGGAAAGTATAGAAAAGGAAAGATAAGACAGGTATCTTTTCAATATTGTCTGCCTAGTCCTGTTGCAGGATGCAGAAAGGAAAATAGGGATTTGCAGAGAGAAGGGGGGGGGGGGGGGGTTGATGAATGTGGACACTGTATCAGGGAATGGAGGAAATAAGAAAGAGATGAAGGCCATTTACACTGGATCTAATGTAGCTGGCCCAGGCTGCTATTTTGGTTGAATGGCTACAAAACTGCGATCCAGCCTGGAAGCCTTAAAAAGGTAGCTGAGTTAAAGCAGGTAGTTCGACTGATGTAGAGGAAATGGGAAGAATAAGAGAAATGATGAAGGATAAGCTGAAGGGGGCTTGATAGGAAGCAATAGCATAATATAGGCAGGCCTCAACATACTCACAGAATTTCAGACAGGAGGTTCACCTAAAATACGAAATGGACCTTTTTGCACAATATAATGACTAATACAAAAGTAAAAAAAAAGACAGAATTTGTTTCAGCTGATTAGGCATTTCATTTATGATTCCTTTTTTATTAAAAATTCAAAAGCTTAAATTCAACTGTTCCTCTTGGTTCTTTCTTTACATTTTGATTTTGTATGGCATATGAGCATTGATAAACAAAATGCATGTATTATATAATTGTAATTATTACCATGACATTAATATGAAGACGGATACTTTCCTTTCATGTTGTGCTCCTTTGGGATTTTTTTTATTACCATAACACGGCATATTTAATTGATATGCAATTGAGTAGTGCTACTAACGTCGCCATGGAGATGGCAGTTTTCAATCCACATGACTAACTCCAACCTGCAGACAGCATCTGTCTACAGAAGCAGCAGTCTATCGGCAGCAGTTTCTGGGGAACAAAGAGGACAGGGGCTAAACGGTCTTCACCGGGCTGAGTGACAGCAGATATTTACTGAACTAAAATATTTTGTCATGTACCCAAAAAGAAATCAGAAGGCTCAACATTTATTCATGCGTTGATTGCACTTCCCTGTCCTGACAGGAACAATCAATGCACGTTTGGTTATTTAGATAAAAACATGGACTTGTGGATGTGTGCGAGTTAAACAGCTGTCTGTGTAAGGGATAAGGATATAAATAAACTCTCTAACATACATGTACAGAATAATTAACGAGCGGACCCACATGATTCTTGCATAGGTGGTAAAAGACGCAAGTGGTGTTTGAGTCTACACCACATTTCATTGACCAATTTCCTTCATCTTATCAAATGTTTCATTACGTTGACAAAAATGTCAGATATTTTTCACCTGCTCTTTTCTTTTTCACATTAATGCTCATTCTGCTTTTAGTAGAGTCAGATCCATGTTGAAAACAAACCGTTTATAGGTTTCATAATAATACGGCGGGACAGGTAGGTCTACGTTGAACTTGATCGCACCACAATCAGCATTTTCTTTCCCCTCTAGGATTTCACAAAAGATGTGATGTCCCTAAACGCTGCTTCCTTTCTCTCATGCTGTTTGAGATGCTATTGCTGAGAAAATTGTCTTGTACGTGCTGTGGAGAAGGTGATCAGCTGCAACCTGCTATCTCTCCAGGACCTGTCACAGGACTCGGAGGCGTGCAGGTCGGATCACAGCCGAACCTTCTCACCCTGGACACAGTTTGGCCCTCTCCCCTCAGGCAGGAGGCTACGGTCCATCTGGACCAGAACCTCCCGCAACAAGACCAGCTTCTTCCCCTCTGCCATAAGACTCATGAACACTGTACAACTGATTTCTACCATTTGCACCATGTGATCATGTACACATCTTGCTGCTAATGAACATCTGTAAATCCAGCCCTGATGCTGCTGTTTTGTGGTAAATCTTTATATTCCTTCTTTTTTTCCCTAGCTCAGTCTATCTTTATCATGATTTAATGTTTAACGGTTTGTGCTGCACATTGGCACCGCAAAAAAAAAAATCCTCATTTTGAATTATTTTCACTGACAAGGGCAATAAAATCTATTCTGGTTCTGATTTGTTAACAATGTCATAAACAGTAGAGTATAATATTTAATTCGTCAGGACTCAATCATTTCTAATATGTATCCGAAAGAAAATATATTTTTCTGTGTGTGGATGCTCGTCTGTGTAGAATATATTGTAAGTTGCAGGGAAGGGGGTCTACAGAAAGAACCACTCGCAGAGAGCTACACAGGATAAGGGCCAAACTACTGAAAAATGACAGAGAACCAACAGAGCCTGAAAATAATAACGCAGAACAAGAGATGAAACGTACCGTATGGAATAGGAGATGAAAGGGCCAAGAAGGAGGCTGTGATGCATTTTTATTACCCATTTCGGTTCACTTTATGAGAGTGTGCTCTGGTTTGTTGCATGTTTGTATGTCTTCTCCTCGTGTGAAGCCACAGGGACGACCAATACTTTTCAATCTCTGCATGAGCTGAACTGACATTTCCAAACAACCACACAGTTTTGCACGCTTGTGGTCTTGGACCTCGTGCATCACTCTCTATGGATGTATTTTTGTATGAGCGAATATACATTCGGCATGCATCAGACAACATAATAGCACAGACTGGCGCTCATGTTTTTTATGGTAACTTTCCTTCATGCTGTTTCTACTGCCCCCCCCCCCCTCTCTCTCTCTATCCCTGCTCATTTTGTCAATTTTTGTCATATTTTTGCAATTTAATTTCACACTTGGATGAACTAACTTAAATGATGAGCAGCAATACTATACCTGCAAAATTCTGCTAGTGTCTGTGTTCACACAGATATTGGTAATAAGTGGCAACTGCCAAAAAGCCAGCATACACCAGCGAAGTCGATAAATAGGTAAATAAAAGAACATTGATTTTATCACACAGGAACTGCTGCCAGCTGTCCTGAAACACAAATGCTTAGTCAGCATTCACCAATTAGCAGATGGCAATGGTTAGATGACTGCATCTTACTTGGGGTAAACATTCTTGTCGTTTTTGATCTGATATAACTTCACTCCCAAACGCAAGAACACATTTATTCTAGCCTTAAACTATTGTTTTTGCTGAAACCACAGATGAAAAAAATGACAACTTAAAAAACAGAGAAATCAAGCCAAGAACAAAGAGGGACATATAACAGGCACGAGAAGAGGGGTAAATATGGTGGGATAGAAGATGGAGAGGATGAGAAACAAGTGATGCAAGGGTGAATGCGAGAACAAAATTAAGAAGGGGGGGGGGGGGGGGGTAAGCAAAGATGAAAGAAGGATAGATTGATTTTAATTCCTACCACTTGTCCATTCTGGGGGTTTTTGTGGGCATAGGGAGGACCTCTGATGTGATTCCACATTTGGCCCGATGTCATCGCGAACACCACACACTAACAGATAGACAGTGGAGAGAAAGAGAAAGAGCTTCTCATACAAATCTAAGTACTATTTTTAACAGAAAAAGTTTGAAACAGAACCAACCCAACATGACACCAGTTTGTTAAAATGGGAAAAAATATATATTCTAATGAGGTGAGACTCAACTGTGACTTGTCAGGTTGAATGTTTTTGGCAGGATGTGTCAAAATCCGAGTGTGTGTGTGTGTGTGTGTGTGTTACCAGTGCAGCCATGGCCCAGCCAGTCTTGTTGTATATGAATTCCAGGTTGTTCCGCCTTAGATACAAGAGACCTCCAACAAGAGACACTAACAATGCCAAAGCAATAGTCCCTGAATAATTAGGAGGACGGAAGACACGGATCTAAGGGAGATAGAAAAAGATTGATGAAGAGAATTAGACTTATGCTTTGCTGTTACTGTATATATTACTTTACTATTGTATAAATACAAATGAAGGAAACATTTATAAAACTCAAAACTTGTCACTTGATACAGTAAATTCTGTAAATAATCACTCGTCGTTCTTCCTTTTCCAATTAAAGAAAGAAATGTGTTCATAGCTGAACAAAAAAAGCATCAATTCCACAGTTTATTAAAATATATATATTTTTTCTACCTATTTCATGGTGAATTTACCAAAACTCTATCACATTCATTGTTTTTACTGCTGCACATCCATAACTGGTTCTGCAATAGTCGATTTTGGAAGTGCACGTATGAGGGCAAAAATAAGACTCTGAAACAAGCGGTCACAGTAACCTTGGTATCTGGCCACCAACATCTTTTTAATTTTGTTAGAGTCTATAATTCTTCAATGCTTCTTGACCCTTGATGCTTAAGCAAAATCTGAAAAAAGTTTCTGTAGGAATTCCTTATCTCATTCGTGAGAATGAGAAGAGCAGACAGACAAGAAACCTGGACATGTAATAATGCCTCCAGCCACCAAGGCATTCTATTTTCAGTCATTTTTATCTTTTAAAATATAATTCAGGAACACCTTTACTACGTCTGCTAGTACATAGCGGACAAGTTGCTCAGAAGAGATGGAATTGCAATCCAAAAGTTAGAGGTTGGATCTCTTAGAAACAAACAAATGAAGTGACTCCAAATAAGTGTAAAGACTCGAGTCAATGATGATTGTAAGGCTGTCACATGGTCAACATATCATGTGCCTTTGCAAAGACTAGGGGTGACATTATGTTAATGACACAACCTTACAACTTAAATGCGCTAGCAGCTTCAGAACGTTAAACGTTAAATATTTTAAGTAATGTTGAAGTTTAATCATTACTCATCATGAAGTCAAAGAAATAATGTTGAAATCTTTAGTGGCTTGAACTAAACTGTTTGTGACAGATCAACATATTTTGAAAATACATGCAGGTTTCTTGTGTGAGTGTAACAGTGTATGGATTACCTGAACATCTGTACGATCTGCAATCCACTTTGCCAGCTGCTCTGAAGCAAAGCCAATCCTTTGCAGGTCAAATGTATCAGCCCTCTTTGGCTTTCCCTTAGCTGGGAAATGCATGAAGGTTGGAGCGCTGTTCATGTTTAACTGTAGACAAAGAGAAAAATAATGGTAAGAGGATGCCAATTTAATGCCAAATGACCATGCATTATTAATATCCTAAAATCTAAATGACCAGGCTGATGCTTGGTCTCAGATCACATTATTATAATTTAATTTCATATTTTTGCACTTGGATTATTTAATCCAAATAATAGGACAAAAAAGGCACAACAAATTAATTAACCATATAAATTATTTCTGAAAGTAATAATGCAATTATTGTTGCACATGTCTTCAAATGAATTTATTATATTCAGCCGCTAGCTCCAATCACTGCCGGTTCATACGGATAAATTTAGGAATCTATTTATAAAACAAAACAAAACAATAACAACGAAATATCACCCAGAATTCTCAGTTTAGACAATATTATTCTGTATTCCAAAGCCGCAAGCGTCAGAAGACTATTTCATCATCAGTGAAATTTTGAAAGTGTACCACACCTGTAAATTGCTGCCCACAACATATCCAGATAGAATATAAAAAAATAATGCATTAAATGTGCAATATTTTTTTTTATATTGGTAGCAAGCTAAATATTTAGATACCTGTTGGAAAACATCGGCTCCCTCATCGTAGTCCACTACAGTGAAGAAGAGCTTGTTGGAAAAAGCAGACGAGTAACGCCACGAGTTTGCCAACACCTGGTACTCCTCATTTGCCTGTCTATAAAATGGCAATAAGACAGACAGGGGCAAGGAACAAAAATAAAGAATGCAGTCAAACAGCAGCGACAGAAAATAGATGATGCATCTTGTCTAAGATGTTACACAATACAGCATTGTTTCAAGCCCACATTGCAACAGTTGTGTCGAGGGGAACTGTGTTTTACAGCAGGAGAAATGCACTAGTGTAGGCATATCAGTCCTGACTTCTACAAATTAGTATAATGTTATACTTAGTTCTTTATTAACATTCTCCAATTCAATTTTGTATCATTCTTTCTAAGCGCAGAGGCAGGTTGATGCAACAAAGAATGTGTATTCTGGCAGCGGCATGAGGAAAATGTGCAATCAAGATGTGTTGCTTGTTACATTGTTGTTTGAAATTTTGCAGCACCTCTGAGAAATATTTTAACATTACCGGTAGTTGGATTTCCTTTCATTTCTCAATTTGTTTCCATTTATTAATTACTTTAGCCTTTGGAAGGGCACATGTTGATTTGAACAAGCTGAGGGCAGAATGCAAAAAATAATGACATGAATTACTACATTTGCTTAAGAATAGCCATGTGCTTGCTGTACTGTGTAATTAAATAGGAGCATGAGATATTTACTTTGTACATTATTAGTACTGGCTTTCCCTAACATTCCATAGTGGATGGAGGCCATGAACCTGCTTCGGGTAGAGATGCTTAGCTGCTTACAAAATCAGAAGATAGTTATTAAGCAACATGCAGTACAAAAAGCTTGAAGTGATAAATTGGAGTCTGACTGTTGCCATGGTTTTTGCATTCTAATTACTATTCTCAGTTTAGCGTGAAAAACGTGAACAAAAACGATCTGGGTGATTATTATTTTGTATTTATTTCTGTTTATTTCCACTCAACACAATGCAGTAGTAGTACTGCAGTAATGTACTTAAATTATTACGATGACCGTAAAACATTTTTGTACTGGTTGTCATAGCCCTGCTGTCGAAGCGGGGTTATGTAAAGTAATGTAAAGTAATTTCAGCACCATGGAGAGCGCCATGAAGCAACTGCCTGGGAAAGCTGCTGTGTGGAGCTGTCCATGATGCTGAAGTTATTGGAGCCATCAGGCTGTTCAACTAATTAGCTTCATATTGGAATTAATTAAAATTCTGATCTCTAAACTTCTTCCCTTTATATATCAAGCTCACTATTAGCATTTCTTTATACTATTTCGACATGCATTAAACACTTCTTTCCACACAAGTGGGCAACAAGCTCTTGTAGAATTCTTAAATGAATTCATTCTCCTTTAGCGGTATGGCTGGCTGGAGTCGCTTTGAGAAAATGTAAATGTGACCCACAGGTGCTTATTATTCAGTTTCCTGTGCTTTCTGAGGCAGGAAGATCTATGTGTGTATGAAGGAAGAGCACATGTGAAATATTGGATGAGCTCTTGGATTGTGCTTGTATGTGTGTGTGTGTGTGTGGGCTCTGTCACTAGAGGAGATCCTTGGTGCACAGACTGGGAGGAGGACACGAGAATCCGAGGCAAAAGAGGGGAAGGACAGGGGAATGACTTAAGGAGTCAGGCCAGAGTGTGGTCATAATTAGTTGCGTGTGTGTGTGTGAGTGTGTATGTATGTACCTGCACACAGAGCACTGCCTTTGAGGCTGTAGGGCAGTGAACATAACAATGACAGAGTAGTTCCTGGGTGGAGCCTTGACGAAGCGTCGGAACTTGTCCCCATTCATGCGGACTACTGAGCGCCGAGAGGACCACTCCATCATTTGGTCAACTTTCTCAGACAGCAGATTCTGAACACAAAGATGAGAAAAGGGGCAGGGGGCATCTCATGAGTGACGAGACATTGTCCTTCAGTAGATTAGGTTCCTTGACATCATTGAATGTCTTCTCTCATTCAGTAAGGAACAAGGTTGAGGATTGATTATTATGTCGACCGAGTGAGCTAGCTCATTTAAGAGCTAGCTCACTCAGTTCAGGAGACCGCTTGCAGTGCTGTTTTGCTGTGAAGATTCAGAACACAGAAACACCCTCACACATCCCATCATCTTGGTTGTTAAATGACTCAGTCTCAACTTTTGGGAGAACTGTTCTAAGTAGATAGCATTACTACTACTACCACTGATCCTTTAATAGGGGACATTTATTTTTGCAAACTTTAACTTGACCGTTCTTGCGGATTTGTATTTGTCTGTGTGCGCTGCGTGTCAGTGCAAATGTGCAACTCTTCTGATTAAATCTGATCAGGCTTAGCTAGAAGGTTACAACAGTTGCTGTGGCGACTCAATACTGAAGCAAACAAGACAGCTGGATGTGTACACAAACACAGAAGATAGCGCCTTTGCAAGGTCCATAAAGTTAAAATGCTAATGACAGCAAACACATGTGATGGATTACACTGGGCGGTGCAGTGGGTACATGCATACGTTGTTCGTCTAGTCTAATACTGGTTTCAGCGTTAGCTCTCAGCAGGACGCTGCTCAATCCGCCCCTCCGTCATCATCGCCAACCTCTGCTCTGATGAGTGACGAAATACTGCTACCGCTGATGAAACACTTGTTGTTGTTCAACCTCTACTGATGGAGGGCGAAACTGCTTGTTTTGTTGTAGACTATACACGTTTCTATTGAGGGTCTGCTATGCATTGAATCTGTTTCTCCATCTCTTAGCCATTACATTTAAACAAGGAATGCTGAACTATTTAAGGGCCGGGGTTGGTCAGGTAACTCCAAGAAGCAGAGATGCAGTTGGAGAATAATCGGTAGAACGGGGGTGTTCTGTGAATTACTGACTTTTTAGCTTGCTGAATGGGGTTATAAGCTAATAGGAAATCACTCATAGGACAACCTGGACCGCTTCCACTGCTGAGTAATAGTAAATATGCGCATTTTCTAAAATATCCTCATTTTCTGGGGCAGCTGGGAATCTTTTCTTGGTGGGCCTTTTGCAACATGCAGCCTTGCCAGTTGAAAATGACTGATGTAGAGTCTGAAACCTTTCAACGATGTCTGCAATCAACTTAATTATTTATCAAAGTTATAAAAAAGGCGTATATTATTTCTGTCAGCATTCTAGGCCACTCTGTGTACAGTAACTTTGCCTCTCTCTCCATCTGCATGTCTTTCTAGCCAGTACTTTTATAGTATTGGACCAAGACAGTAGCTAAATAATTAAGCACTGCACTTCACTAACACTGCAAATCAGATACAAACACACACTCTTTTTATGTCAGCAGCACAGTACAACAAAGTAAAACAGACGCACCTCGTCGTGCACCCATACACCTTTGCTTTTTGGCTTTAATTTGAAAGTCTTTTCTCGTGCGCATTCAGCCCTAAAAGGAAGCTGTCAGACCCGGATGCCAGTCATCCTGGTTGCAACGATGGACCGCCTTACTAATGTTCCACACACAAACGCATGTGAACAACTGCACCCTACAAAAGGGCTCCTCGTGAACAAAGTGTAAGAGATGCTGAAAAGCAGAGTGCAGGACATCTGGGAAGAGTACTTGCTATAATGTGGTACATTTTAAAGTAGAGTATGTTGAAGTTTTAAAATGTAAAGTGTAAAATGCTGTCCATTCAACATGATTTAAAACCATAAACTAGAAATAAAAGATAACTGAAAAACAAAAAAACACGGTGAGGGAAATAAAAATGAACTAGACACACCATCATCAATGTAAATTTGGGATCTGGCTGATAGATCTGATTTAGCAATGGAAAATGTATGTTATTCTTGCATAAACTACATGTAACGAACCTAGAATATGAAAATAAAAAAAATAATTATAAATTATTTTTAATGAAATAACACATTCTGAAAAAATTCCATATTGTTCACATCTAGACTTACATTCTGAATTATTTACATTACATGTTCTACTATGTTCTGTAGTAGTTCTACTCATAACGTAGGAAATGTCTGATTCATACTAGATTATGCAACAAAAGTTGTAATACACCAAATGGTACTGATCACTGGTTGCAAGCAGAATTGTTATTAAAAGAAGACACCCAATCACAGAATAGTGGATATTGCAGGAGTAACTTGTTGCATTGGCACTGCAGACGCCATCTGCGTACTTTTTGCTGAACTATCTGTTAGAGAAGCTTCCTAGCAGAAATCAATTTACTACAGACGGAGAAAAGGAGGGATTTAAGTGAAATCAGCTATATAAGACATGCCACTAATAATAAAAGACTGGCACTAATAAAAGCTTGCAACATTTAGATACCACTATTTGAGAATCTGCAGTATTTTTGTGTCATCTGTAGTCTGAGAAAAGATGCCTCTGAACTACAGAATTAATTTACAACTCTTCTAAGGAGCAATTCATGCACAGAGACATTTAAATACTTAATGCTGGACCTTCAAGCGACTCACACACATCAATGTTATGGCTCCCTACTTTACCTGGCCCATACGCACTAACATGCACGATACATTATTCTGAAACAACCATCTGAGGACCATTAAATACATTTATCTTTTACTTCACCAAGCACTGAGGGCATTACAGTGAATCACACTTAGAGTGTGCATGTGGGCAAGATGCTCACCGGGTTTGCAAATATCCTGCCTTATACATCTGATACTCTGTTACTGTATGACTTTTATAACCTCTCACATATTACAGGCCATGGAACAGGCAGCTGATTATATTAGGAGCTCTGAACTTGTTCCAAGTCTTTATCGAGTTCCCCATTTCCTCTCTGCTTTCTTATTACTGTTTAACCATTTTCAACTTGATAGTCTTCCTTTTCCTTCAACATCTCCTGGAGATTTTCACATTTGTTGCAATCCCACGTTAAAAGTGCGAGCTGAGAAGAGATTTGTGACTACGGGGAAAAAAGAAAAGAAAAAGAAATCAAGGGCAAAATAAATAAACAAAAATGCATTCATGCATTGCTGACCCACACAGCAGGAGGTTGTGCCAGTGGGTTTCAGTACGGACAGCTGTGCTGAATATCAGAGATACTAAGTTTTTAAATGAATTTAAGCAGCATATTCAGACCTGTCAACTTCGGGTAGATATGTCGAGAAGACTAACTGGAATGCTGAGCTCAAAAACCTTTAGCATCACTTTGTGTGAAATGTCTGACAACAGTTTGGAGGAGAGAAAAGCCCAGTTTCAAATCTGTATTAAAATATGCTTCACTGTCATTGAGCTAGATTATAATACATAGTTTCAATGCACATGCTGCTTCATGTTCAATAATAAATTGTGTATAATGTGTTTATTGTTTATACAAACCGATGACATGACTGAATTACATCAAATCATTCAACAAAAATGGAAAAAATTGAAGAAAATAAGTCACTTGCCGGAAAGATGACTTGGTACAAATAGCAATTTGCTTCAAAATTGCTTACAGACAAAATAATACAAATATCCTGGTTTTGAATAGCTATATTAAAACATAAGCAGTTAATGTTTGTTGATAAATATTGACTTTACCATGACTTGTACACGCGTGCACGTACAGATGTATAAAGGGAAGCCAGGAGGCCAGAACAGATGAGAAATTAAGCATAACATTACTAACTGTTGAATATTTATTTCGCTCACATTTATAGTCTTATTTGGGGACAGAGGGAGGATTACATGAAAAGAAGAGAAGAAGCTAACAGTTTAAAAAAGAAGAATGGCGGGTAAATATATACTACGGTGGGAGAGAGACCGTATACAGTGATAGATGGGATGAGGGGGAGCCGAGAGATCTATGAAGAAGAAAGCAAAAGAAGCAGAGGAGAAATTTGTCTGGAGAAACAAGGGTTTTGAGACGACAGAGCCGTGATGAAGATGGACAAGTGAGCACAGTAACATAATGAGCTATGGAATTCTTCGCACAACAACAATTGGAACATAAAGAAGAAGCTTTCTGCATCTATTTGTGTCTTCAAGCAGGGAGGAAACGGCGCGAGTTGATGTGGTGTATAGCAAAAAACACACGTCTTACAGAGAATTAGCTCGCCTAGCAGTGCTAGCGTCCATCATTCACCCCCATCGTATCAGACCAACATGCTTTCAGAACCGTCAGCCGATAAGCTGTGCGTCCCAGAAATGCCTTGACTTGTTATTGGAGGGGTTGGAGAGGGGATTTGTCAGCTTATCTACTTAATAACAATCGTCTGATAAATATGTTTCTCACCTTCCTTTGTTCGTGCATCTTTGCAACCATCACGCTCTGGTAATCTTTTTTTTAAGCAGCTCATATCTTTGCCACAATTAGTTCTGTCAGTTGTGTCATTCTCTATTAATGCTTATGAGACGCACAAAGGATCGTCTGCCTTTCTTCCTTAAGATGACAAATTCTCTTGAATCCCCACAGGCATTTACTGTGACGCTTTGAATTCTGCTCTCTGGATTGCCTGTCTAAGGCTTCTGTGTTTGTTGATTCAGGGTGTGATGAAGGTACCTTCAACACTTTCCGCTGTTTTAAATGCCAGCTAGACGGAGACATAAAGGTAATGGAGAAGGCAAAATAAAATGTTTTTTAAAAAAATGATCAAATACATGATGCATTTTTGTTTTGTTTTTACATCTGCCAAGAAAGTGATGCTTTCATCATCGTCTGTTTCACTATAAGGAGCATCAAACAAAAACTACTTGACAGATGTTCCTGTTACTTGGCGGGAGAGTTGGGCGTCGGCAACTTTCTTACACTTTCACTTACATCGCAAAATACAACTTAAAAAAAAGAAATAAATTATGCAATATGTAGAAAGATATTTTTTTATGATTTTTTAATTTTAAATACTCTATACCATGAACACATTCCATCTAATGGAGTCTTTAATACCTAATTCTCCACTTATTCAATCACAGCCTGTCATATTCTACTGTTGACCAATAATTTTCAAGCTTTGAAACTTTAACTATGCTCCCTTTCTCTCTCAGCAACCCACCTCTGCACCACTTCAACCGGTCACACGTGGTCATCTCCACCTTTACAAGTCAGAAGCGCAGCCTGTGATTCGTCAGCAGGCACATCCAAATCATGATGATGTCAGTGTGGCATTAAACCAACACTATCCAAGTTTTCCAAATTGAATCATGGGTAAATTAGAGGCAAACACATCACAGCATTTAAACCTCTGCAAAGGTAATTTAACTCCTAATAAAAATGAAAATCCAATTATTACATTTGCTTAAATTACATGAAAATATAGTACCATAAATGCTTTAAATACATTTCACCGCTTCTTTAAGGTCATATGCTTAAACCCTGACACCAAGTTTCAGGACAATACATCAAGTATTTGTTGCGTAATATTGCTGATGGATGGACAAACGGATAAATAAATAAACCGAGATGCCTGTGAAAAGATAACTGCCTTGGGGGAGGCAATAATCACAGAAGGCATTCAGTCATATTTATAATGATGTATACATTTCACCAAGTCCCCAAAACGACACTGCAGTACGAGATTAAAGAATCCAGAGATAACATCATACTGCAGACCGTGGAAACGCAGAATGATTAAATGTTGAACAGCAAAATAGAAAGTCTCTTGAATGCAGCGTTCCAGAAACCTTTAACCTTAACTAACTTGTTGTTGTTGATCCCAGAGAGATCGTCCACTCTGGGTGGAAAGCAAGCTGTGGTATTCGGATACGTTCAGTGTTTTCAAGTTCATTGTACTTGAACGTGTTCATTGATTTAAATAGCAGCCTACGTATCTGCAAGTCCCTCTGCCCCAAAACAAACACACCTGGATTCTGCCAAATTGTTTGCGCAAATCTGCTTTTCTGCCATGGGAACGCTTTAGTTCTGCAACCACTCATGATTCTGAGAATTGACATCATGGTCCTTTGCAAAGTTTCACATAAACAATTTCAACCCTATTCTGCAATTTAATTCTTAATCCCTCAATTCAGCTCAAAGGGTTAACCCTCTATACGTAAAGCACGAGCAGACAGTTGTTGAGGGAGTGATGCACGTTGGTCATTTACCTTCCCCCCCAGACATGGGACATTATTTTAACAAGGAATTGAAATGCCGGTCAGCTCATTCTTTCAAACCATGAACAAACTAATAAATGTAATGTATTTGCAGTCTCAAAATAGAAGCAGAATCCCAAAGTCGCCTGTTTAGTTCCCGTCATTCTACGTCTTTCCCCTTTATTTTTCTGTTCCCAGTTTTTGCAAATATCATTTCTCTGGGGAAGCAGAGAGCTACAATTGGGTTTATGGGGCATCTGTGCATCAGAGTGATTCTATTAAAGTGTCTCAATAAAAAGGGGGAGTGGACCCACAGGCCGAAGAACCGGTCCACTGTAAAAGAAAAACCCAACTGGGACTCAACACAGGCATACTAGGAACATATGGTCACGATACAGCTCCTGGCAATATATCAGAGAGATGCGTGGATGGAGGGAGGACTGAAGAGTAAATGAAAAATGGGAGGAAGGCAGTGTTAGCGTTAATTCACCTGCACAAGTAAAAGGGAGAGTGACAGTAAAACAGGAAGCAATGCACAAAGAAACAAAAGACAAACGGGAAGGAAAAGAAAGAGTTGTTGTATCTGACTTTTGAACTGATACATTCATCACTCTGTTTTTAGTACATTCATTTATAAAAACAATTATGCTTAATTTGAACTTCATTTTCTATCTTATTTTTGTGTTTTCGCACAACAAATTTGCAACCCACTATTGGATTTTTCACTCGTGATTTCATATCATGCTTGTCAGGCGCATTATTTCAAATGACAAATGAAACAAAGCTCGTGCCGTGATATTGGCCGTCGGTGCATCGGCATGAGGGACATGACACTACATTTACTGTGCACAACATCTGTGCTTGTCAACATAAGAAGTGAGAAGTGGGCTTTAAAGAAGAAGTAAACAGACCATAGATCAAGATGTTCTCTTGGACAGAGTTAAAATATACCCTATATGCCCCACTTAATGTGCATACAGTTTACTCACTCCAGACCAAAACTTTACTAGTATTTTGAACATGTTCGTCTGTGCACTAACAAGCAAACTTTTTTGCTCTTCACGAACAAGAAAAAATATTCTTCTACTTTTCTTGATAGCAGCCAAAAGCATTTTATATATAAAAAAATACACTATTATCTGGCAAAATGTAAGGCAAAACAAATCTCTGTGCGAATTCGTTTCCTCAGGGATTTGCGTTTGTTGAGGCCACGAGGCATGTAAGTTTATAGCATTAACATTATTTGAAAATGTAATAAAGGAGAAGTGCATCGAAAGGCTTTAAAGAACGATAATTCAAATTCCTTGAGGAAACGATGGCAAAGAAGTAAGAGATGTCTTTTCTATCTCGCATAACAAAATCGCACCCTCCAGCCAGGCACCAGAAATAAAAGCACGCAAGAATATGTGCAAGATATGCTCCATTTGCACAGATCTTCTGCAATTATTGGAAAAATTGACTGTACCTGAGAAATTGGCAAGCTTTGAAATGTTCCTTCATAAGTCAATATATATTATGTATATCCCCCACACTGATGGAATATTTCTAAGATGGCTCTTAACCACTCATTGCAAATAAAGTGCAATTAGCATTGCACTTCTCTTACCTTTGTACTATACAATAGGGAACAATTTAAAACATCTTTCTTAACAAATGAAAAAAAGGTATTTGGAACCAGTTCGAAAGCCAACATGAATCTTTAAAATGAACAAAAACCTGGGGGCCTTGAGACGGACTAGATAGTCATTCCTTGCAATCTGAAGGCAACATGCACAAATGCATGAGTAAGGACACAATAAATAAGTACTCAAAGGCATCAGCCAAATGATTGTAGAGAGTGTGTTTCCAAAAAAAATAAAAAAATAAAAAAGGCTTAGCTTCTCCAGGGTTCCTTTAAAATATATGTGATTTTACATACATTTCTACACAGTTGTTTTTGAGATGTATCGACATAGTCCTGCTGGAACGTTTTTCGACCAGGGGCTGAGGAAGAATGCTATTGTATAGCCTCCATTATATCTGTAAATGCATTATGCATTATGTAGTTATAGTTTTCCAAATAAAATGCTGTACTTCCATCTATCAATGTAAAGACATGTTCACTGTTTTTTTTGAGGTAACTAAGAATGTAATAATAGGCCTCATTGCATACATGTAGAACATTCTTTAAAATTAAGAATCATACTGTAATTTGCCTGTTCAAGTGAGTGATTCTTAAGCTTGATTTGTTGTTAGTGGAGAAAAATTCCCAGGCCTGAAATGACAAATTGGTGTTTGACTTAATGTAAAAACTTAATGGGTTCCTTACAGTAGTTCGCAATTATGCTGCATCTGTCCATCCATGCAGCTTTTTTTTTTTTACCTGTGCATCATAGCTCAGTTCACCGATCAAGTGAATCGACTTAAAGGAACTGAAGTTCGCATCTTCCAGGTATGGCGTACTGGTTGGGGGGTTTGGAAAAGGACGTTTAAGGTGAGACAAGAAGACAAGAGTGGAGCGGCTTACGTGTAGCAAAGCATAGCGCGAGGGATTTGGACTCACTAAAGGTCAAGGAGTTACAAACCTGTCGGTCTAGCCAGTCAGTCACCTTCTTTTCTGCTTCTCAGGTGTGCTGTGTCAGACTAAAGTGTGACCTTTACCTCTAAATGTTCCATTTACCACTTTCTTTTCAATCTTTGGATATAATGTTCTCATCTGAAATGCAGACTATGCTCTGCCCGCAGTGATTAGGTTTAATGGTCAAAGTCAGGGCCAAGTGCACAATGCACATATAAGCATATTAGAGATACAAGTGTAATTGGCCTCGTGTTGTACCTCATTAGCGTTTGGAAGCCAACACCAGTATTAGTGCCTAATAACTGTGATCCTAATGTGCTCCTAATTAACATTATAAGCCATTCACATTTCTTATTCACTACTGCTTAGGTGAGCATCCAGTCTCACTGGAACAGCTTTTGCATGCAAGAATATCATTAAAATAGCAAAATGTGTTGTGCAAAGAAAATAAAATCTACTGTAATAGGTAACCTTAAAAGAGATCGTTTTCATTTCAACTTCGCATCAATATCACAAAGGGCAAAAACAAGGAATGAACTGGACTTGTTCAAGTTTTGTTTGAAGAAGTTGCACGTCTCATCCAAGAGGCTTCTGAATGACCGGTAGAGAGTTTAGATACTTATACTCCTGTTTCCAAAAATTTGTGCCTACTTCCAAAATTGCATTCACATTTTATTTGCTTTTTTTTATTTGTCCATGTCACATTTTCTTTTTCAAGTTTCGTGTACATTTACAAACAAAATGAGATAAAATAAATACATTCATATATGTAAGTTATTTCCTTGCAACTATTATTTATTGGTCCAGTTTAAGTTTTTGTTCTGATACAGTGTCAGATTAGTCTGATGACTCACACAGCTGCCTGTTTCTCCCCCCCATTGAGTAAAAAATTGTTACCATCTTCAATACCTTGGGTAAATATGCTGACTAAGTGGAAACAATGGCAGGCAATTTGTGGGGAAAAGTAGAGCTGACAAGAATAAAGTTGTTTTTCATGAGCAATAATGAATGGACATATACGGTAGCACAGGAGGACGGTGTGAGGACTGTTGCTATGTGCAGGGTGCCTTAGCATTGACATTGTTGGGATTTATATTCACAATGTACGCATTTGGGGAAGCTCTGTACAACATGAAGCATCTTACATAATGGCCAGACACTTTGACTGGCCTTGTATCAAAACATAGCATTGGTTTGATGAGCAATAAGACCTGAATAGGCCGGCATACTAAAGCGCTCATTTCAGAATGAGCCTCCAATAAAGTCACCAGAGGAAAACTGCTATTCAGAACATCTCTTGTTTCATAGCCTGGGACAAAATGCATGCATTAAAGTTTTACACCCCTGACCAAGTACTCGGAATATGACATTATGGGGTGTAATAACAGTAACCTGTTCTAGGCCAACAAGCTGCAAACTGTCTTACTGCCATAGAGAAAAGGGGTGTCGCTCTCAAAAGGGAGATGCTGAGCTAGTTGCACTAATCACACGGCGCTCAGAGCTCAACTGATGAGACTAATTGACAGGTTGCTGCCCTGAACATCTGGGAAGGGAAACAAACGGCAGTTGCTGAGTCGAAAGAATAGTTCACAAATCAACCTCCTCATTAGTTGTATAACATGTCAGCTTTTTCTTCCTTGCTGTCGAGTGCAGGCTTCCTACACTACTCTGCACTGCACAAGGGAGGGAGCAGCAGTTAAGTGATAAAAACATGGTATAAATCGTAAATAGATGCATGAGAAATGGTTCGTAGCAATCTAGTTTAAATAAATTCATCCAAAATTAATTCATCATTAGTTTGACTTATTACACATTTATTTACTTACCAAATTCACAGTCATAAAGGGGTCCGATATGCACTAGCATGCAATATGTCTATCAGAATGGAGTCAGTAACAAATATTTAATTTTAACATTGAAAACGGCATTAACTCCGATTCACTTTAATTTTCATGGTTGGTTGTATAAAGATACCAAGAACAATTTAGAACCTTTTGATGATGATCCAGATCACCATGTGGATGGTGTAAATCCAATTATGAGGGGAATTAGCTGCTTGGGGGAGGTCTGCGCTTTTCTAGTTAAAGAGGAGCTCTGCCTTTTTTCATTCAATTGAAGAATCAGAAAATTTATTTCACTGACACTCTGCTCTGACAGAAGCGGCCATTCATGCAGTACGCCAGCTCAAACTCTTTATGTAAAAAAACCAAAACAAAAGAAATGCAAATGAACGAAGGAGAAGCAGGAGAAGAGCCAGAGAGATTACTTGACATGGTCAGGAAATATAAATGCTTTCAAAAGACTATGTTAACATAAATCAATAATTTATTGTTAGTTGGATTATTTTCAAGGTGTAGCGATCGAACGCGGAGTCACTCTGGCAAAGTGGGCACTTTCCTCAGGTCAAAGAAAGTGAGAAGAGAAGCTCTGGGAAAAATAAATCTGCTCCTCTCACATCTGGAGTTTCCATCTCATGACAAGTGTCCTTAATAAGGCCTCTCTACAAACACACACATTCACAGTGCTCAACTCTGTTATCAGGCTTTTTGCCAGTGAAGCATACAGACTAAGAGCTTAATAAGAGGCATGTCAGATATCTGGGACAGGCAAATGCTGCTCACACAAAGTAGCTACACGTACAGAGCGCCTCACCACAAGGCTTACAATCTCAACCCTGCACACAGTCCAGGCTTTGTGTTTGTTAATTTGTTCACTTGTGCATTTGCAGGACTTTTTTTTACAGTGGTCGCAATGAGGGTAAACTTAATGTAAATGTGTGCAAACAAGAATAAAGCTGAGAATAACCTCAAGACAAGGACTGTAAGAGGAGTAAAAATAACCTACAATGGTTCTCTAACACTGACACAGAAATACATTCAACATGATGATGTGACGTACATAATAGCGCTGTTGGTGTTTATTTTATTTATTTATCAAATCTGTTCAATATCAGGTGCAACAGTGCAATACTGTATACCAGTTTAGGTAATACCTGTGAAGCATCACGGCGACACGGGACTATATTGGAGGACAAGACTGAGACGCCTTATCAGCAACGAGCCAGACGGACACACAAACACGCATTCATCGAGACTCACACACTGGGATAATATGCCACCTCGAATCAGCTATGCAACAAGGCCCGTCACTGCCGGGGAGTTAGAGAAGGTGAAGCAGGGCGACGCAGGAGAGGCATGGAGGCCGACAGGAGAAAGTTGAGGGAAAGAAAATGGAAAATGGGATAAGGTGTGAAGAGAAGTGACAGAGGAGAGAAAGATAAAGAAAAAGCAGAGCTCGGAGTACAGCTGTGGCAAGAGTTCCATTTAGAGATAAGAGTCCCGTGTTAGCCCAAAAGGGTTCACATCACCTGACGAGGTAAGACAGATGTACAGTTGGTCATGAGAAGGTTAAAATATTGTGAATTGACAAATGTAACACGATTCTGTGTGTGCCTGATAATCATGGCTGACATAATGGCAACTGCATATAGATGAAAGTTAAGTTGAGATTATGTCAGAGTAATTGACTAATTCACTGAATCGTTACTATGTCGGCGAGGACTCAAATAGCCAAATAATTTATGATTAAAAAAAAATCTTAGCATAGCCGGTTTTATAAAAAACTCAATAGCATATTAAACCAAAGAACGAGAGATCCAACCAACCGGTCCGAGCCAACAGCCAATCGAACCAGGCCGCAGTCAGCCACGCCCACACGTATCTCTGAAAGCGGTCGGCATCCAAATACAGCTCATGGAACATCTGGTGGTATTCACCAAAATCAGAGCGCATCTGGAAGACGCTGTGTGTACCCAAACCTGACGCCCCTTGTGGTGCTTCCACAGCAGGTACAAGCCAGCTCCAGTAGCAAAATCAGCATGCTACGACGCAACTGGTGCAGAGAAAGAAATAGATCCTTCTCTGGACATAGAAAATCATTGTTTGAATGATGTCATCAAAGTTGGGGGTAAAAAAATTAATCTGTTGAGCTGGGCCACAGCGAGCGGCAGATGACAAATCGCTGAGGCATTGAGCAACGCCCCCCTCCATTAATAATAAAAAAAAGATCTGGTGTGAATGCAGTTTATGACATTTTTAGGGGTTATCTATGGTAGCTGCAGGCTACTGGCCAGATAACTGTGTCATCCTTTAAGTGTTTATTTTCCTTTTTTTTTTTTTTTTTTAGAAGTACTCAAGTAAGCAGTACTGGGGAGAAAATATATTGCTTTTGGTTTTTATGATCACAACGAAAAGCTCATTTTTGATTGATTGTCCATTTGGACTCAAAATCACAACACCTTTAATCACAACAAGGAATCTATGTACTTTTTTCAGATTTAATATGGCTGGCCCAGAAATCAGCCTCAGAATGGAAGGAAAATGAGAAAAGAATTACAAGGAAGGCACAAGAGGAGGAATGAATAAATCAAGGGAAGAAGATGCTTGAGGAGAAAAAATAGGAAAACAACGCAGGAGACATGAAAGAGATCATTTATGACACTAAGTAATTATAGAAGTCTCAAAGGGATGTATGGAGACCGGTATTTAATGGAAAAAGACACAGGGTAGCAGAAAGGAGTGGTTAAGGGGATGGGAAATGGGAGATGGAAATCCTTTTGCCATACAGAATATTTGTTATAGAAGTGTTGGAAAGGGTGGAAAAGAAGGGAGGAAGCAAGATAAGGGGAAAACAGCTTGGGAACACAGTCCATCAGTTCCTGGGAAAGCAGGCCCGACACCACTGCATCAATAATTCAGATTACTACAGTTAATGAGCGAGATCCAAACAAATCACCACTGAATTCACTGGGAGAACACTGGAACATTTTACGGTGCAATGCACAGCACCATCAGCTCAATTTTCGTGTGTAATTTAGTCCGTACAGGGAAAAAAAAAACAAGAGAAAGTGAGTTGATAAAATATTCATCTCTCTGGAACCCCTGAAAACTTTACCTTGGAAAAAGAGGACAGCGAGAATCAACCTCAAGTGAACACGGGCATGCATAGAAGCCAAAAAGCAAATTGAAAAATATCTATTTGATATTAGATAGAAATAAACAAAGGCTGGTTACATTGGTACATAAAGTAATTTACAACAACAACAAAATACATGTACAGAATCTCATCTCTGTGACAACACTGCATGTGCAGAAATGTAAAGTGAAGCTTCTACAGTAATATTTGATAGGACTGACTTTACATTAAACCCAGAATGTTATTTTACACACACAAACATGCAGTAAAGAGCAGCACAAAGCCAGCAGTGAAACTACAATCTAAAAAGTCTGCATGATTGTGTTGTTAAATCGGAATGTAAATATCACGGATTGAGCGCGAGCGATTCACAATCACCAAACTGATCATTTGGTGCTCAGGAATCTAGATAAAAAAAAAAAAATCAGACATAACCGTCACACAATGCTCTCCTCCCTCCTAAACACAAAAACGGCCCAGCCACAAGGGTGGAAGAAAAAGACGGCCCCATCATCCTGATTCAATACGTCTGTACCTGCCTAGATGGGCTGCGTAGCACAGTGAAAGTACTGTTCTTCGATCTCTCCAGTGCATTCTACAGCATCTGGCCTACCCTGCTGTGAAGCAATCTGACAGAATGCAGCTAAATTATCCCCCAGTGTCCTGGAATTGACTACTTGGAAGGTCAGCCACTGTGTCGCCCTTTTTTTACAGAGCAATCATGCAACAGAGCCCCAACCAAGGCTTCTCCACCGGTCTTAAAACGGTGGCCTAATGCCACGCCGCTGTGTGATTTGACATAACATTAATTATACTGCAGTGTTGGACTTCATCAGTATTTTACATATACTTCACAGATAACGTGGCAAAAGCATAATTTATCCCTTCTCTGGTCGGTGGCAGGTGATCTTGCACCAAGAAGGAAAAGGAAAGGTAGTAATTTAGGTGGAGCGGATTTCTTTGTTGATTGATGTAGGATGAACCACCTTCCATCGAAATACTGGTGGCGGACTTTGGTAGACATTAAACACCTCTACTGGACGGAAGGACATGGACAGGACAACTAATAAATGAAAGAAATAGCTCGACGAGAAGCTGCACTGGGATGAAAACACCAAGGATGTGCACAAAGAGGACCAAGTTTCTGTGAAGGCTCCAGTTATTTGATTTCTGCAGAGCGGATGCAAGTCTGTGGTAGCGAGTACAATTTCCTTTGCTGATGTGTGCTGAGACAGCAGGTTGAAGGCAGTCAATGCCAAAAGAATCAACACGCTCATCAGGGCAACTGTCTCTGGCCAGAGGGTGAAGCATAATTCTTTGGTGGTGGCGTCTAATATTGGGGAAAAGGGCAAATTTAATGTGACTGAGAAAATGATGGAAGCTGTATTCTTGCAAGAAAAATACATTCAATTAATGCTTTTAGAGGATCCAGTAGAAACTGTAAAATAAAATTAATACGGTAATAACTAAAGCGCAGTTAAAAGGCTTTTTCTTCCTGTCATGAAGTTGCATTTTTCAAAATATAAACTGGGAAATGTTCAGCACCTCATACAAATTTGTGGACTTCATGATTGACAAGAGTCATTAAGGGAGAGATTGTGAGATTTTTTGGCTTTTTTTTTTTCCTTTGCATGAATCTAAAATAGATTTCATCAAGTTCAAAACATACATGTATTCATAGAGATGAATTGAGCAAAAATATTTGGGGGAAAGAGACAGTCCCGATATGCTCTGTACCATCTGCTGGCAGAAAGACAGAAAGACACGATGCACCGCACGGCGGGCTCTTTTTCTGACCAGGTCACACACAAAAAACACAAGTCAATAGTGCTTACAGAGTGCTTAGCTTCATAAGCTCCAATCTAAACTCAGCAAGTGGCCCGGGTTATGCCCTGAAGAGCCTACCCAGTAGTTTATTGTACCTTTGTGTGCCGAGGCAGCAGACTTATGTTATTCCGATCCTCTTATTAGACCGGTCCCAAGGTGGGGTGGTAAGCCCGATGCTTGGCAATCTCTGTTTCTCTGTTAAAATATAGCTCTCTGGATATATAATTCTCCTTGACTCCGACCCACAGCCCTGGACTTTGTTTCTCTCTTTACGTCCCTCGACTCCGTAAGCCTGGAGGAAGTGCTTACGCTGGTTCTTTCTTTATCCTGTAGTCAGCCTTACCACAAGAACGCAGCACAAGCTAGCTCTAATACCTAGCAGAGCTGTGGTGATAAACGAGCAGCGAAAAGACGCTTCCTTTCAACATTTTTTTTTCCAGTTCCCTGAGGGACAGGTGTATAGCAGGATAAAAAAAAAAATCAGGAGTTCACCACTGCAACCCATCTTTCAATTTTCTTTCTTTCCTAATGACAGTCACAATCTAGAATCTGAACTTCCTCCTTTTTTCTACTGAATACTGAATACATACTGAATTTTCATCCTTATCTTCCACCCAAAAACATGCAGATTTTCATGGTTGCTCTAGGAAAAAAGAAAATAAGCAAAAACAGAACATTCACGCTTCCTTGCTTAGATTTTCTAGGGCATTACAGGGCAAATCATAGTTGCCAGACCTCAGGGGTTTGGCCCCCGACAGTAGCACCATTTTCGGTCTGCATGAAACAACGCACTTCTGTTGCAAATTGTTGTGCCGTGACTGTCTAAAATTTCACAGCAAACAGATGAGCAAGATAACCAAGCGGATCCACTCCACTCTTGCAGCAGAGTACAAATCAGACTGCACCCATCCTCGGCTGAATTTAAGGGTCAGTCAGATGACTTTCCACACATCTGATTTCCTGCAACCAAGAAGAACAGGGAAGGAAAAGTCCACAATACACATTTGATAGCTTTCCATTTAGCATTTGTAGGAAAAAGCTGTTTAATAGTTATTCAAGATGAATGCAACTTATTAAATGCTGCACAGCAAATGTGCTTTCATTATTTCATTCACTTGCTGTAATGAGTGGTGTGTGTGTGTGTTAGTTTTCATAGTCATCAAATTAATTTGATTAATGCTCTTCTTGCAGCAATGTTTCTAGGGAGGTGCCCATCTAGTGTGGTCTATGCATCAGGCTCTGACCTCACGTTAGTGAAGATGCTGCGTAATCCTTTCATTCCAGCTCCAGTGAGCATGCCCTGTATAAAATGTGCAGCGCTTCGAGGGTTTAGTTCCCTCCAACATTTCTAATACAGATGGCATCTGAATCACACCACATTTGCAATGTTGTAAAAAGGTGTCATGGGATACATTATAAAATGGAAATAATTGGTTGACAGTTCCATTCATGTTGGAATCTTTTTGAGAGCCAGGTGTAAGTAGGACAGTGCATTTGTCCAGCAGGTGTCACCTCTAAGCTTTGGTCACCTGAGTGAAGGATCTTTCATGCTGGTTAAGGTGCTGTGGGAAGGGCACAAGGAAAACACGGCACTATTGGGGAAATGTCTGGCTGCAGTGAACTTTAGGGAGCATGTTAATGATTTCTTTGCATCTTAAAAGGTCCCATATTATGAAAAACTCACTTTTCCCATGTTTCTACACTACTAGTATGGAGGATTTGGGTCATTATCAGCCCCAAAACAGCTAAATAAACCATTCAGTCAACCCTGCTTAGTCACACTCTACCTGTGGCTCGTTGCATCGAGAGAGGAGCAACATGTCAGGGACACACAAACGCTGCTATGTTGTTGGCTGCACTGATCATCGATCTACAGCATCTTTATTTGCTGCTGGAACCTGAATGCGATGCCTTGTTTGCACAGGCATTCGATGAAAACATTAGAGTATTGGAAGAAATAACACAAACCTTCTGGAAAAATTATACAGATTTTTTTTTTACAAAATATACATTCTTTTTTCTAAAGCACGTTAATATGTTCTAATTATACGTTTGTTTGAATATATGGTTCCAAGCTATTCCAACCAATTCGCAATATTTTTGTATGGTTATTTTGAAAAGACATAAATATGCACTTAATTTAAGGTCAATATATGGACACAAAAAAATATCTGAAAGCACAGTCTTAAGTAGTAGACAGACACCCACTCACGGTCACTGCTTTGTGAAAAACACAACTACGTAAAGAATAGTATTCGAAACAGCCTTGGAAACTTCAGTTAACAGGGAAGATTTGCCACTCGAGCAAATACATGGTTTATACTTTGCACTGCATTCCACCTTTTTGGAAGTGTTGTAAATATACATCAGTAAAGATTATATGATTAGTAAAGATACAATATATTATTTAAAAAAAAACGTTGGAAAAAAAATCATAGCAGCATAAACACACTGGAAAATTCTTTAGAATTGCAAATATAAACAAGACACACGTTTGCCAGGTTAATTTCTTCTATTCCTGTCTGGGCCTTCCACAAATAATTGTAGTGAACCTCTAAGACTATAAAGTACAAATGTTTTATCATGACGGATTTAACCGATTCACTACCCCGCAGGTGAACACAGCATTGCTTAAATAAATAGGTCATCAGCATTATGATGAATGACAAACAATCAGCCTTTCTGATCCTTTCAACTGAGGAGACGCCAAAAAGTCACTTCCAGGATATAAACGGGGAACACGTGACAATCTAGCACACGGCAAACCAATGCGCCAGGTGAAGGCTACACCGACAGCAGGTAAAGCTACTACGTGTACTAGTACTGCATGTTGTCGGCATTGTTTGACATTCCCTGTCAGTAGCGTGTCCTGAGAGGTAAACGCAGCACATCCTGCCAGGTTTCCAAAATAAAAGCCGATATGTCAACAAGCCTAAAATGAACCGAAGACATACATGAAAATGTTGATTCTTTTAATGTTTTACTCAGAATTATTCACATTTGCACAGCTAATTGTGAGATCATGCAGAAAGTAAAATAAAAAAGAAATAAAAAAGAAACGAGTCGTGTTATAGGCAAGGTCTCGTTCGTTCAACGCGAGTGGAATGTAAATAATCCGGAGAGACTTGATAAACAGCTTCCTGTCTATGCGCGTTCTAAAAGCGCACCGGTACATTTATCGTCTCGCCTTTCCATTCAACCGCACAACAACAATCGCACAAAAAAAAAATCATTATTGCAAATGAAGCGTTACCTCTTTTTTCTTTTGTCCTCCCCCGGACGGCAGACATAGCGCCAGGAGGACGAAAACAAGCAGGACCTGCAGATTAGAGACCGATGTAGCCCAAACAGACGCCATGACGGAGAGATGCTCTGGCTGTGAGACACGTATCCGCCCAGCGATTGGATTATGGATTGACCAATCAACGGATAGTATTTTGTTGCATGAAGCCTGTGGGTCTTGTAGTTCTTTTTCTATTTTTTGCTTTTTGTTTTTATTTTACTGATCGTTTGAACACTTCTCAAACACAACTTCAAGGGAAGCATTTCCGGTGGCTGCCGTACTTTCTAAGAGGCTGTTCACTTGCGAGTCATTACATGTATTTATGCATAGTGTAAATTGTTAGGATATGAAATATAATAATAAATACAAAACTAAACTAAAAAGAATTGTCATTGGGTTTGAAAGAAAAAGTCATTCATCACTGAAGTTCCTGTTTATCAGATTTGTTGGGCTCTTTTGGCAGATATGGAATCCAGTATTCATGAGCATGCTTTCATGGGTGAGAAATAACTGAGCATGATTAAGGATTTGGTCAGCCTAGAATGAATATTTTATCTACGGAGGGAAACCGGGTCCTTTCCCATGGAGTCTCACACCCTGACAAACTAAATACTTACTCTGGATATGAATTCCGTGTTTATCACAACTACTGTAAATGCTAGTAGATGCTTGAACACATTTTGATATTTAGGTAATAAAAATAATAAACAGGTGAACAGTGAGGCAGCAGGGCCTGAGGACATGGCCTCGGGGCTCGACTATGCTGAGCATGTCGAGCCAGTCTTGTAGAGTGCAGACTGCTAATTTTTTCCATGAGAATATGTGAATGTGTGTGAGGCTTTGGACTCTTCAAATCAGTAAAATTACTGAATTAAAATTCCCCAGGAAATCAGCGATGGTCTTCATCTAGGCCTACCATTCTACTTCTACTTCTACTTTGTGCCCCTTTCAACCACGTTGTGCTGCTCAGAAAGTTCGATTCGCGTTAGAAACCACAGTGTGAAAGCAGACCTTTCAAAAAAATATAAATGCAACAATGTTGGGACTTTCAGCTCCCCAATCGAACCGAGTCCTCTTGGTCCAGTGTGAGAACAAGCTAACTTGCTGAGCGATACAATAGATCAGCATTAAACTGCTTTAAGCACAGATGTAAATACAAGGCACACTAAATACACATTTCTACGTGGCTAGATTCATTCAGCAGTGTCAAGGTAAATATATTGTGGGTCCCCTAAAACACATTTTCATTCTATTTGAAAAATAGAAGAAAGGACAACATTTAAATGATTATGTGGATTTTTAATCATTCAGGGCGGCTTTTCATGAAGCAATATTATAAAACTTAAATGCCGGGAAAAGGCATTGAGAGGATTAAGGCTGAGGCGAGAGAGGGAGAGAAAAGAGGGAGAGAGAGAGCGATGGTCATCCAGCTGGCAACTGGATGACCATCTAAAATCAGCTGCTCCTGTATGAAAAATAACGATTACTCTGAAAAATGATTAATCGCCCGAGAGCACAAAGTTGAGAGATGATGGTAGGGAGGTGTGGTGGTGGTGGGTTTGGGGAGGGGGAAGCATTGAAAGACATGAAGTGAACGAGGAAAGAAAAGCTGTTAGGACTAGTCGAACAAACAGAGAAGGAGCAGAGGGAATAAGCAAAGCGTTCATTTATACGATGTCCCTTATCTCTGACTTACTCTCTCTGTGTGCTATTCAACAGGCATGTAGCTGCATGTTGTGTGTGTGTAAGTGCATGAAGTATTTGAGGTCTGTGCAGCACAAATGTGGGAATATCTGCTCTCATAGGCAAATCTATTAAATTCAACACAAAGCCATTGCTTTTGAAGCTTATGGGACGTCACCGTGGTCTTTTAAATGGTGCTTTGAAGTTGTGGCACGTTGGAATTCTGCGGTTGTGAATCAGCAAAGTCATGTTGAAAATAAATAGTCGGATTACGTATATGTGGCTGCAAATTCTGCTTCTGTCTAATTACTGTCATTATTTTGGGGATAGCTTGTTCTACTCCATGTTAAAGCAACAGTTCACTTCATTATGATAGAAAGTTGCATGAAGTTTCTCAGTACACAAAACACTTCTAGAGCTTCAGGGCAAAACAATGTTGCAACATAAACAGCTAAAAAAATAGAGACTGACTTTGAATTGTAAAAAAAAGTATGGAAAGTTGACATAAAGCCAGTTTATATGAGCCATAAGCCAAGTCCTGA
The DNA here is from genome assembly GCF_040956055.1 of Brachionichthys hirsutus. Taxonomy (NCBI): domain Eukaryota; kingdom Metazoa; phylum Chordata; class Actinopteri; order Lophiiformes; family Brachionichthyidae; genus Brachionichthys; species Brachionichthys hirsutus. Next base: position 7,802,081 of record NC_090913.1, read on the forward strand.
CAACCTTGAGCCCCCTCCAGTCGGGCCTACCGGTACATGTTTGAGCTCATAAACTACTTGAGATGGGACAGACATGAATTCTGTTAGCATCTGAAAAATATACAACTCTGCATTATTCATATTTATTCTCCTCTTCTCTCCTCTCCTCTCCTCTCCTCTCCTCTCCTCTCCTCTCCTCTCCTCTCCTCTCCTCTCCTCTCCTCTCTTCCTCTCCTCTCCGTGTGCGACAGATAACAAAAAGCCCGGCAGGCGGCGACACCTAATTGCGCCGTTGAAGGATGAGGACCATTCCAACCTGAAGGAAAGAAAGGAAGACGAAAATAATTACACTTTTTCTATTCACAATTCGTTTGTGTAATACTGTATATGGGGAAACATTGTATCAGTTTATTGCTGATACAATGCACAGACACACGCGCGCACACGCACACACACACCTACACACACACACACACACACACAACCCCCAGACTTTCTGCAACAGCCCTCGGACAACCTCTGCATTTAAATCTCTCTCTCGTCTTCAGTGGCAAAGCAAGCTATTCGGATCCGAGGCTTTCCTTCTTTCACTGTCACACGCACGCGCGCGCGCACACGCACACACACACACACACACACCGGTGCGCCATTTGGACTAACACTCTGCATATAGCCTTTCCCTCGTCTTTCGACCCAACTCTCACAGCTCTCCTCATCACCTGTTATTCAGCCTCTCTCTCTCTCTCTCTCTCTCTCTCTCGCTCTCCCTCCCTCTCTCTCTCTCTCCCTCTCTCTCTCTCTATCTCTCCCCCTCTCTCTCTCAGGCAGCGCTGATGTCTCTGGCGGTTTGCCGCATGGAATGCGCCCAGGCGAGGTGGAATATCATCTGTCTGATCTGAACTCCGTCTCTCCAGTTGCCGACCACTGCACGTTCAGACAGCATCACTCTCCACCGGGATTTACCGGCATTTATCCGTTGTACGTCCCGGCTTCATTCCTAGATTTGGGAACATTTTTAATCAAATGTAACAACAACAAAAGACGTATCCGGCTTTCCAAGTGCGCTAAAGCCGCATCTTGGATTACGCACGGGTTATTCTTTCTGTGTATGTTATAAGGTTTTCTATTCCTTCTATCTGGCAGCCGGAGGTGAGGGGGAACTCCATGGTATGGAGCACTGATGATATCGAGCGGACAACGGGAAGGAAGGAATATTAATAACACACTCCTAACAACAAATCCGAGGATTGTCTGCCAGCTTCGAGACTTTAGAGACCATTCCAACTTTTTGGGGTGTCCGCTTTTAAATCCTTCCTCTCTCTCCTTCTTCTTCTTCTTTGCTCGTGGGACTTCTATCTTCGTGACTGACTTCCAGTACTTCACTTCTCAACCATGGACCGATCGACCTCTTTGGATATAGAGGCGCTTAAGGTAAGCCAGCAGCGGTCGGGCGCAGGCGGCGCGCAATGATTCGAGAATGACGATCTCCTCGCTTGAGGGTGGAAGGATGAACAAACGAATGGGTGCAGGGATATTGAGTGGTCGCTCGGAATGGTTCTAATCATATTGCCTGATGGATGAGGGGTAAAGCGCATAAGCTGAGTGACAGGTTTAATGTGGACAGGTGACTGGGGGATGGCTGTTTGAGCCACTTGGGTGACCCCCCCCCCCCCCCCCCCTGCCTGGAGGGTCCTGGGAGGCAGATAAACGTCTCGAAGACCATTAAACCAACGGGGGTTGCCCCTGTCCGAGCTCTGCGCTCTGCGCTCTAGCAAGAGCACGTCTCTCCGCTCTGTCTCTGTTTCTCTCTCTCACACACACACGCACACACACACGCACACTTTGACATTCCTTCTACGTTAGGGGGATCTAGAAGAGGAGAAGGGAGCGTGGGGTGCATTTCAATGTGCTCCGCTTGCACTGATAGTTGTTGCAGAGCGCTGCTGGTGCGCGTCGGTGGGACGCTCGATAGACGGGACGGAATTGCCCGAAGGGGCGGCATCATATTTGCACTCACTGGGGGTATAGTTCAGAGATCTTAGAGGGAGAGCGGGGACTGACGGAAAAGATGCTGCGCTGTGTTAACGCTCACTTCTTATTCCTCCGTACGAGCTGCCAAAAAAAAAAAAGAGAAAAAAGCGTCTGAATAAACAGAGACCCGCAAAAAAATAATAATAACGCAACTTCTGCGTGCGTGCGTGTGCCTCCGACTCTTGTGTTGGTTACGCAGGCCTGTGTGCGCGCGCGCATGTGTGTGCGCGTGTGCTTTCGGTGGGACAATCTGTTTATACACGTCTGAATACCCCCCCCCCCCCCCCCCCCATATGCACGTCTACATGGCCATCATGTGAATGCCTTGTCAATGGGCAGAAGACACTCTTTTGCGCGTCACGGGCCAAACATTCACAGAAACAGCGACTACTCAGTATATGTACCCTTATACCAAAAGTTAATGTGACTCCTAGTAGCAATGTATAGCTTATCTATTAGTTATTTGTTTGCTGAGCTGTTCCACAAGTACCTTTGACTGACATGAAATAATAATTCACCTTCTCCCATTGTCTGAATGCCTGATAGATGGAAAGTCAGGTGACGTTTCTATATAGTCTACAAAACATGCTCCTACTCATTACATGTTCATTTGTTGTGTACGTAATGAGGTATACAGAGATCAGCAGAGTCTCGATCACATCTATTACCAACGCGTGTGCGTGTGTTTTTGCACTTCAGAGGTGTGCGTGCAGCCTCACACTAACTGCCTTGAGAGCAACCGAGGAACCAGTCTTTGTTGAATTATTACATAAGATCTTTGCAAATGGACTTAGCTCTTTGTAATTTTGTCCATGCATTGTATATATATTAACTGTGAAGTTAAAAATCCTTTAATCACTTCATCACACACAAAAACAAAACAAAACCATAAACAAGCAAAAAACCTTCAGTATTCATATCGTGAACCCGATCACTACCAAAACGGATTGTCCATTAGGCCATATACTACTCTTGCAAAAACTAAAACACTATTATATAAATATATAAATTAAAATAAAAATAAAAATTGAAGAAACAATCTGTAACTTTCTGAGTAATCCTGCTAACAGACTAATAAACCAAATACAGCAAAATCATTACTTCACTGGCAAAGGTTATAAACCAGATAGCTCAGACTGGTCAGTCTGCAGGTATTAAACTGCGCAAGTACTCTATAGGGGTACTCATCTGAGAATCTAAGGTAAACAGGAATTTTGGGTGGAAATGTCCATTTTCTATCTACAGCTGCAGTTTCTGATAACCATTGATTTAATAAGTTAGAAAATCGATGACGTTGTCAAGGGGTTTGACATTTCATGTAGCATTTGATGTGATCGGATTTCTGAGGAGGAGACCTCAATATTGCACTGATGCAGCACAACAAATTGACTTTGACACAGCTGGCTGGTTGTGGTTTGGAAGATGGAAATTGACATTCCAATTAAAAAATGACCTTAACCGCTGATGATGTGCATAGTTGTGTGCGCATTGTTGTTGTTTTTTTATCACATGTATGAGCTGTCAAATTCTTTCTGATGTCACGACTGGTTAAATACTTTTGTGGCTTTCGTGTATATGTATATATATGTATACACACACACAGTAATTTAATTGTGCAGAAAATAAATATCTTTAAACATAGCTTAACTACATGGATGAGAATAATAGGTGTTTAAACGGATTCTCTATCTGACATTTTTTGGTCAAAGCTGAGTTATTCATCCATTTACAACATTTAACCTCTTTCAAAGGTATTTATGCATGTGAAATGTAACGAGAGTTTGATACATTCAAAAGTTATAAATAGACAGAACATTATTATTTTGATCTCAGAGCTGCATTCTCAGACATGAAACATTCTGTATTGTAGGAAAATTCTGATACTTTTTACAACCTGGCAAGGCTGATCAGTTTTACAAACACAGGATATGGTGTTATTACCCAAAATGCATTGAAACATTCAAGCAATGCTATGGGTATCGCCATACGCCTTTAGAATAAACTCCAGTTTTACACATATAATATCCAATCCTTTCCTCAGAGTGTGACTGGAAGTAAACAGTAATTAGCACGCTGTTCGCTATTGTAGCTTTCTGCATAAGGATCCATTTGCCATACTCTCTGTAATGGAGGTGGTGAAGCGGAAGGATGCCCGAATTGTTCTTTAACACTGATGAGTCAATGCATATTACAACTTATTATTACCTCCGCCAACAATGTTTGGAAGAGGTTATGCGATCTGTGGTGTAAGCAGGATGATTCAAATGATGGCATGGATTTAAATATAATGGCACTTACCATGGGAACGTCATGAGGTGCATCTGACACTGATCGGCGCTGTGTGATGATATAAATGAATATTTCCTCATTAATGAAAATTCTTTCAGTGGAGGCTCATCGCCCCAAATCAAAAGGCAGAGTAAGGGGGTCAACATAGTAGGGTTAGTAAATTATCTTGGTGTAGGAAGGCACTCCGGTGCCGGAGGTGCAAATTAAAATAATGTCATTGGCGCCACAAATCTGCTGTGGCCCCAAAGAAACCTTTCATGCCCCGAGTGTCAACACTGGGTGGTCCAAAATTACATTCCAGCCCTGAAAGTATTAGTCCATTGCTGTTGTCTTTGAATTGATAAGATTTCTTTCTACTTTCACCAATCCAGCCATCCATCCATCTGCTGGCTGTTTTCTGTAGTGCTGGTGTCATATCTTTGGCAGTGCTACTGCTGAATCCTACTGCACTGGTAGTTGGCACAGACACACACACACACACACACACCTCTATTTGTAGTCACACATGTGTGTGCTTGTTTGTAATTGGACACTCACCATCCGTTTTAATAGATCTGGGACTCTGTCTAATATCGCAAAAGTCTGTGTAAATTCTTGGACGCATATTTGTGAGAGTGGTTTGAGGCTTGCTGACCAGTTGGCCTTTTGAAAATCTGAATGTTAGCTGGAGATAAGAGATATGCCCAAAGAAATCCAATTCAATCTAATTAAAAGTTCTTGGGTTTTTTCATTTACATGTGTATGTGCGTGCGCCTGAATGAGCAATCACAGGAAATGAACAGTGAGAAGGACAACAACAATGGGGCATAGGGATGTCCCTGCTTCATATCAAATATACAAGTGATATTTCTTTGTTTATATGAGTGTGTGGGTGTTGGACCGAAGACCTGTCTGCTTGTAAATCAGTGCAGGTTTCAATATCAATGGAGCAGTTTAAGTGCTATTGATCTTCAGTAATAGCCGGACCGTAAATTATATGCCGTATAATATAGGTAGTAGGATTGACTTTGACCCTCTAGATCAGAGGCTGTCAACTTGCAACAGGAACAGTTATTGGGAAAATGCAACAGTTTAAGTTTTGTGTTTAGGGCAAGATCAAAATTCTCAAAGGCAATATCAAAAATAACACACCTATACATAATGGCATTATTTTGTTATGGCAGAACACACAGGATTGTGTTCACTGTAACCATCAAAACTCATACGATGTTTGAAGCACTGTCATTTTTCTTCCAGCCAACCAAAAATTAAAGAGAGCAATCTAGACTGACCTGTATATTATGGCTGGAATAGCTGACTATGTGCCTGCCTGTTTACAATCATTTGTCATAGACTTTCACACATTCCCTAAACACTGAGATTTCCAGAGTAGAGCAGAACCTCCAAATGGTAGTTAGTTACCTGCCAAATTGGCGGGCAAAGTAAACCAATTTTAGGGAGACAAATTAGGCAGAATGAAGCGGCATTTGCATGGTGGCTGCTTTCCGACCTTGGTTGCACTCTTTCACACAACATCATTTGGTAACCGCCCGTCAGTCATAGTTCTGCATTTCTGGCCACTGAGCAACTCCATTGGAACAATTGGCGGTTCACTGCCTCCTCCAAGGGTACTTCAGCAGTAGTTTGCTGCGGGACGGGAAAACATTACTCATTCATTTACACCAGCAAGCCTCAAGCCTGCATTTGCAACCTTCAGGCAAGCAGAATTCTTCACCCGCGTGTTTGCAGCCATCAGTTTAGTTAAACCATCTCATAATCGCAAGCATAAACCACGTATGGACAGATCATTTAATGTGCTGCACTTAACAACATAAATTGTTTCTGTGGCAGATAAAGTTTGTTGATGCTGCCATTGTAACAACTGAACTACATCAAAAGTGGAAGTCTCACTCGGAGACAAACCGACTTATTTGCAGTCACGGCGGATCATTCCAAACACCTACGACACCTCACTCCCTATTTTACACCACTGCGGCTGTATTAATGATGATGATATGATTTATTAAGGTTGCTGCAGGGGGACATCACATTAATCACCACATAGTTCTCAGGGAGTGCATACCTCCACCAGCCTACTGTCTGTCATTGCCCACTAATACGCTACAATTTGAAAGAAATTCTCTGCAATTTTTAAATATTGATACAAATATTTTATATCCAGATGTTACCCCACCTCACAATATAATAACAAAAATCACAAGACAAAATGTAAAGTAAAACACACACATGACAATTGAGGTTTTTTGTTTTATTTGCTACCGGTAATTGTTTTTAATGGGAAGTGTCATGCAGCATCTTCTGACAATCTACGTGAATCAAAATGCACTCAAGGATCCAAGCGGTTTTAGAGACACGGGCAGCATCCTCTGAATCACAATTATGAAGAATCTCTCAAATCTTGAGGGATGAAATTACAGACAGGGATGCTATATGGGGAAATTCATCATCCACAGTGAAGTGAATTCATACTGGACTGCTAAGGTGGCTTGTAAGTGGAGAGTAAGCATGATGGTGTAGAACCTGGCCCTCGGGAGGCTCCAGGGTCCACATCACTGTATAGTTGTAGTAATTACAGACATCCGTTCACACAAACTCACACACAAACGCACACACACAGTTTTAGCGGTGACTGATGCTTCACCTCATTACCCGCCGCTAAAGTTTTCTTTCCTAAGCCTCAAGGGTTTTGACCGTGTGTGTGTGTGTGTGTGTGTGTGTCTGTGTCTGCCCCATGTTGGTTGACCCTGATGTGAGGAAATACTTTGTACAGTTCATGTTCTGACTGCAGTTACGTATTACCTCTTTCCTCTGCTGATTACATCGAGAGTTTTATATTTTAATGTGAAGCGTTACCTGATTTTGCTATGAGTGATCATCAGTGCTTTTTGTCATGTACTGTACACATGTACTCACCATTCTCCCACCTGTTTTTGTCACTTCTGTTTTTAACCCTCATCATGTTTTGTGAAATGTTAAACTGGAGACATCACAATCACAATTTGCCTCGCTTTGTCTTAAATGGCATTAAGGAATTGACATTGCTCAGAGCTTCTTCTCATCACTCATTAATCTCTATCAGCCAAATATATTTCTGCTGTCGCAATAAATAAATGATAGACTGTAAAGATTATTTTCTGTCAAAGAATGACAGGTATTGATTGATATAGCCCTTGTAAACTGCTTAAAGTAGAGCAAGTTTTTAAACTAACTCAATATATGGTCACAGAACCATTTCCAACAAACCGACTTGAAGAAATGCCTTGAAATGTCCTTTATTATAATTTATTCTAATACAGTAATTAGTTTGTCACTTCGCTGCAGCACGCTATAGGTCTCATGTGCCCCAGCGTGACTACCATTTACAGAGACTGAGACTGAGCAATTGACACTGGGGTGACAGGCAAATATTTGTCTTTTCAGGCAACGTGTTGTCCTGTCTGTCACCTCCCAAACCTCTGGTTCTTCTGCCATTGCTGACATTAAGCTTAAACATTTGAAGGAGATGCAAGAGTGAGTGGGGGGTGTTGGGCCTTGATGATGATTAAATATTTGATTGCTCTTAGTAAGGATGAACCAGCTCAGCACAGTCCAGTGCAGTCCAGATCACAGCAATTCAGTCAATATATCTACTCACCCCCCCCCCATGCTGATGGAAAGCTGCACAATGTTATTTGTCAAAGAAGTAAATAAAATCCTGGAGCTTGATTATAAAACAAAACAAAATAAATCATAAAGGACATTTTAGATTTAATTATTGTTTAATTTACAGTCGACTTACGACCACAATTGTTTCAGTTCCAGCTCAAGCCAGATCATCTGAAAAGTAGTGTAATAGTCCAGTCCAGCTTAAATATACATGTACTTCTACTTTGTTTTTGCATTTTACTGTGAGTACTTTCAGTCAAGCAGCATATTACTGAGACTACTGGAGAGCCTGTATCTTCAGGGCGTGGCATACAATACATAAATAAAAAGTACTGGTACATGGAGGCAACATGCACCATTGCTTGTCTGCAACAGCAGTCCTCCTTGGTGCACTGTGCTGTATCTGTCCCAGCAGGACGGCCTCACATCTTCACATTGTGCCAGCAGCTGCAGCAGAGTACATTCATCTGTCCTCTGTATCTGCCTTCCGGTTTCTCAACGCCCTGACAAGTAACTCATCGCTTCTCCTGCTGTGACAGCACAATCTTGGCACCTGTCACTTCTTCAGACCATGCTCGGCCACACGCATGCTTAACACGCATCCACTGTGGTCCACAGGAACCGCCAATCACATTACACACACTCGTCGTCATCCATACGCACACATACACAAGCGCTCTTTGTCAGAGAGGATTCTCACCAACTCAAGGGCAGAGCGGTGACACTTCATCATGAGCCAAATGAAGCAAGAGCAGAACGGCAGAGCAATATACAGGGGGTGGGGGTGGGGTAGTGCTATATGCCAACGTGGCACCCAGTGCCAGGCACCGGATTTCAGGGCATAACGGGACAGCCAGAGACGGGGGGGAGCAGGCAGCTAAGAAGGATGCATTGCTTGCAAAAAGCAATAAATGAAAGGCATCTCACTTAACATTTTAGCCTAAACAAATAATAATAATTTAACATATTAAAAGAATGTTAGATGCCAATTCTAAGAGTCTTATCTGTTAACTCTAAGCTTCTAAACTTGAAAGCCGACCTGGAACACATGAGTTGCACGTAGAAGGCTGATATAAAAGTTAATACAGTTCTAATTTGCTAAATATCAAATCATGTTTTTCCCACAGTTCCACAATATTGAAGAGGGACCAAAGAAAGGCAGCCATTAATCACCTGCCAAGCTGCTACTTAGTTATTGTGTGAGGGTGTCGATATAGGACAGGGCATCAGCTCATATCTTTCGCTGGTTAATAATGGAATAGTGTGTACCCTTTAGTTTCCGGTAAGTATATTGGATTAAATCGTTTTCTATGCCTCAGTATAGGTGGATATCATAGTGATTAACATTGTGTCATTTTCAATGTGAATCATGGCCATCCTCAACTTTAGAAGACAGCGTCGTCTGCACCTCCTGTTTAAGGCCTGTTGATTTGTGCTGTGAACTGTGCGTGCCGAGCACTGATGACACAGAAATGATTCAGTCAGTGGTCTGTGATGTGACCTTTATGTATCTGCTCAGTCTGCTTGGAACTGCAGGTAGGAGTAGCAGGTACTGGATACTTTTTTAGCTACTTTTTAGCAAAACAAGCAGAGTTGAGTCAGTACTCCATCCATCCATCCATCCATCCTCTTGCAGATAAGACAATCGTCTCATTGACAGCTGCTACTCCGCTTTGCGGGTCACGGGTGTTGCTGGCGTCTAGCCAAGCTTGCTATGGGTGAGAAGTGGGGTACACCTCGGTCGTGTCGCCAGCACATCGCAGGGGTAAACATAGACAGACAACCACTCACGCCCATGCTCATACCTAAATTGCTTGTTTTTGGAGGTGGGAAGAAACAGAGTGGCTGGTGTTGGGGAGGACGATGCGAAGGACAGGGCGAAGTGGAGAACGTTGATTTGCTGTCGCGACCCCTGATGGGATGAGCCGAAAGTACAGTAGTAGTAGTGAACCTGGAGAAAACCAACGTGGCCACGGGGAGAACATACCAACTCCGCACAGATGGGATTCGAAGCCAGTGCCTTCTCGCTGTGAGCCGACAGTGCCGCCCACTACGCCACCGAAGACAGTCATGTGAGTCTGTCCTATGTGGTGGAAATGGAGTTTAATCTGACATTCTTTGACTGTATTATTATTTATGAGACATTGTTATACTTTTTGCTCTAGCAGTAATTTGTGGCACAGGATGGAGTACTTTACGACAACAGACTAATTCAGGTAGATTGATTGAGAGACAGGGTGCAGACATATTGTGAAATATTGTGTGAGTCAGATTGCCATTCAGAGAGAGCGAGAGAGGTTGGCCTATCTTCCAGCTTGCATGAATATGCTTTTCACGTCTTTTCATTCACTTGGATACATTGACATTAACGAATGGCACTTGGATATGCATTAAAATAGGATTTCTCTTTGCTTTGCTAAGATACACATTTTACTTTCTTTATAATACTGCCATCCTGTAGAAATGACTATAAATACATAATCCCTTGAAGGTCAAAATTGACAAGTGCGCTGTCTGACTTCTCACTGAACAACGCTAATGAACTGGTTGAAAATATGCATAAAGATTGGTATTTATTCACACTGTTGAGAAGTGAGCTGATTTCATAGTGCAGCAGAATCCAGCTGTAATTACCTTGGCCGTTGTTAGATTTCTTCCATCTTTTTAAAGGCACTTTGGAGGCCTTCATATTTCCAATTATATAATGCCAATTCCAAATAGAAAGCAGTGACACAGAGGTGAAATCACCAATATGCTAATTTGTCAGAAAAAAACAGAAACAAGAATCCTTCGAGCAAGGCAAAAGTAAAAAAGGAAGAGAATGGAAGTATTTTGGGACAAGGTCCTTGTTGACACCTGTCCCCATCATTTAGAAGGGAGAGATTGAAGAAATGAGAGAGAGATGGAATGATAGGAAGGAGAAAAGAAGGCTGTGTTTCGCATCAGAGCGCTACAGATGGAGAGTGATGATAATGCAGCATTAGATAGAGGACATAGAGGGGAGGTGAGAGGGGTGAGAAGAAGAGAAGGAGAGAAATGGGTAGATAATGCCGATAGGATGGCACTGCTGAGTTTGAGATCAAGAGAGTTCAAGGTAAACTAAAAGTGAAGTTCAGGATATGGAACAGTCCAACCAATAAAAATGCATGAAGCCGTCACCATCCCCAGACCTTGACCACCAAAATTTGAAAGATCATTCTGTTGCTGATCCCTAATTTAGTATCATTCCATCATGCTACCAAAAGCATGTGTTTTGTATCTTGTTACATACCGTCTTAATTGCCATTATGAAAATGCAGTCTGTTGCCAATCTTATTTTGATTATCAGTCATCAGTCATTATTACCCTGCATCGCAATCTCACATTCATTCGTAGATGTACTGTTAATATTCCCTTCGTGTTGAAATAGCTTTTTTTCTCTTTTCTTACTTTTGCAAGAAATAGCTTCTTTTGCAGATGATGATCGCTCCATCAGATATACAATATATTTCGTATTTTTCGTTGCAGAAAAACATACTACCTAAATCACCAACAGTGATTTTTGTGCCAGAGTACCCTTTGACAACAACAACAAAAAAAGACAAGATTGCTAGACAAGCTTGACAAAATGAAATTACCCAAAATGGGACTAATGGGACTAAGATCAAGCAATTTTAAAAAGATGATCTGAGCTGAAAGAGTGCAGGACAGCAGGACTAGATCACTGTTGATTGTTGCTCAAACATCACATTTTATTGACAAGGGTCCAATAAATATTGAACTTTATATGTGACGATGCCAACTATATCATCATCCATTTTGTTATTGTTGTTTACACTCACCTGAGACCTAAAATAATTGCAACCTTGGTGTATTTGCATAGAAGTATCAGTGTATATTACTGCATTTGATTGATTTGTATCTTATCTGATCATCATATATTCTGTGTATATGTTCACTGTACAAAGCATGAATGGGACTATAAACTTGTCACGTCATTGTGCAATCCTGTCAAGCAAGGACAAATACATTACTTACTTAAAAATGGCAAGTGTGGGGCAAAGAGATGGCATTTTGAAGTCCAGACAAGATCTTTTTTTTGGGGTTTTAGAGGACAATTGGATTCAATTATCATTTAAAATTGAAGAATAAATGTTGCATCCCTCATCTGAAGTCTTTAACGGCAATAATGAATAAAGCAATGCTGCCCGTGTTGCGAATGAGGAGGAATGAGTGATGACTACTGAGAGCAGATTGTGCAGGAGTTCTTTTGTGAGTCGCTGGCAAACCTCAGAGAGAGGCTTCTACCCAGAAGGCAAGAAGCTCTCATAAATGAGAACACAGAGTTCTGAGTGCACCCACTTTTGGCTGAGATGTGACCACCCTCAGAGGTGATCTGGCATTACACAGTTTGATTGGAGACGGCGTGTTTATACTTTGAACAGAACATAAATTCTGCACATTTTAATGACGATTTTCAGGTTTAAATCAAGTTTTACTAAGAGGAAAGCACATGCGAAATATTGGCAATTCTTCCTCTCCATCCTGGATGTTTTGAGATTTACAACTACTCCAAATACTCCACCATCAGCAGTGTAAGAGGTATCAGATCGTTTACATAAGTAAAAGTATTAATATTCAAAACCAGCATTGCAGTTAAAAGTCCTGCATTTAAAATGTCATTCAAGTAAAATAAACTATACTGTTAGCAAAATGTACTTATAATTAAAGCACTTAAAATGCTTTCAAAGCATTCATTTTCCATCGGTGCATAAAAGATATCATGCCAGTCTGGCCTAATTGAAAACACAGAAATTCTGTTTATGAATGTGCTATCCTTCAGTCCCGCTTTATCTATCCACTGATATGAATTCTTAATGTCAGCTTCTCTCTGCTTGTGATGCATCCCATGGCAGGGCTTGGCCTTCCTCTTCTTCTTCATCAACCTCAAAATTCATTGATGGAAAAAAGAAATGTGTCATTCACTATAATCATGTATTCAGCTGCCCTCATTTTTTGGGCACATAATGTTGCCGGACCAACTGAATCGAGCCCTGGTCATATTACTGCCCCCACAGGCTTGCACAGTCGACGCTAGGCATGATGGGTGCGTCACTTCATCCTCCTGTCTTCTTACGTTGATTACATTACATCACCTAGGAGCAAGGTGAATCTGTTCTCATCAAAGCATGTAACCTTTTTCCATTGCTCCAGAGACCAATCTTTATGCTTCCTAACAAAGTTAAGCATTTTTTCTTTCTTCTTCTACAATTAGCCTCACTGAAAAATTGTTTTCTTCAGGCCAAACATTTAACTTTCATCAAATGGAGGGCCCTTAGCTATTTTCTAAGTTTTATCCAGGTGGTTGCTTTTTGATGGCCAGACATTGCACAAGTAATACATTTCATGAGGGGTATCTTGGCATGAATGGCGGTTATTCAGCTTAGTGTAAAAGTGCACCCCATTGAAGCAAAACACACAACCCTGCAACATTTGTTGCCTCGTCACCTAAAGAAAAAAGTGGCATGACCTGCGACCCGGTAACGGACAAAGCGGTTCAGAAGATGAATTTGCAAATTATTGTATTTTTGTTTTACCCCCACCCCCAACATTTTTGATGCAGGTGGTTTTAGAGCTTTTCGTGAAAGTGATGCAAGGAATCAGCACTGATGTTTCAGTGAAACCTTAAAACCTAAATTCGTTTAATCCTTTTATTTTTAGAAGTCATCTTATTTTTTGCACTGCCAACCCTGAGAGGATTCTGTTGCTGCCAGCACACGTTTCTATCAAGGTCCACTGTCATCGGCTAATGCTATTGTAGTTCACTTAAATGGGTTGAATTGGAGTTCAAATTCTTGAAGAGCCTGACACGTCAAAAAGTTCAGATTTTACGTGGTTGATGGGAAAGGGGGGGCATAAAATATAAAAGCAGAGAAAAGATAAGCGGAGAGGAGAGAGGAGGTGGTGGTGGGTCTGAAAAAGGAGGATGGAAGAGGTAGTAGTAGTAGTGTGTGTGTGTGTGTGTGTGTGTGTGTGTGTGTGTGCGTGCATGCGGTTAGTGAGTTCAAATCTCCCTCTCTCTTCCATCTTGAGCTGAAGGCAATACTATGATGATTGGGATATGATCTATATAGGTTTGGCCTTGAGCAGGGATTGCTGTCTGCTTAGATCGCATGTGCACACACACACACACACACACAGTCCTTCTTTAATCTTGCATGCGTTTATGCGAGACAATTTTATCTTGTCCTGTAAACATGTCAGCCACTGCTTCTCTTTCCTTTCTCTAATTTATTCTTCTGTTCATTCTAGCTCTCCATCCCACTTCCCTGATTCCCTCCATCCTTTGTGGCTTTCTTTTTCTTTTTGCTCTTTTAACCACTGACACATTGCACCCACCTCTTCCATCCTTTCCATGTATCTTCGTTCCACAACCTTTCCTCCTTCATGCCATTTATCCATCTTTCCTCCCCCCACACTGCACACACCACATGCACAGGTGTAACAAAAAGACCAAGTGTGTGTGTAGGTGTAGGTGTAGTGTTGAGTGAGCCAAGATTCTGTCACAGCTTGAGTGGTCTGGCTTTTCTTGCTCTGGATCAATGGACACAAAGAATAGTGTCTAACTCTGCTCCAAGGGATCTCTTCGTGTGTGTGTGTGTGTGTGTGTTCATGCATTTGTATGCATGATGATGTGTGTTTGCTTTTTGTTTAGATTGAACTCCCCAAGGAACTATAGCTAACGTATTTCCTGTCAACGCTGTTAGTTCAAATTACCATTGTGTTGTTTTGTGTGTGTGTGTGTGTGTGTGCATCATGTGGCCGATGACCTACGTGACTTGAGTAATACATGCTGGGAGCTGAATGAGCTAGTGGGAGGGTGGTCACCATATGGATCAATATGACAGCTGTATTAAGTTCTCTGTCACTCCTTCCTTCAGTCACTGCAGCCTCATCCCTCAATTTTCTATCAGTCGTCTTCCTTTTTTTCTGCACTTTGTCAATTGAACAATTCGCCGCCACTTTTCCATTTTTCTACTTATCTCTCCTTCCATATTTCAAACTTCTACCTTTCCAATTTCCCCCCGTTTACTTGTCTTTCCCTGGTGCCAGTTTATTTCCCAACATTCCTTACATTCATTCCTTCTTTCCTTCTCATCCTTGTGAAGTGTGAAAAAGTATTGCTATACCTTTCCATAAGGACTTCTGTTTATACAGAGTACTATAATTACTGGGAGAGTTCTCTTCCTCAAGACTACCCCCTCAAAACGAAAACATTTTAAATATCTTTTTCTAATCAATAAGACAACCATTTACATGATAAAGACCTGTTAAGTGTCGTGTCGTTTATTACATTATTTATCACAAGCAGTTGCACGGTATTAGAAACACTGGCATATCAATATTTGTATTTTTGTAATACCTATTGCAAAATAAAATACATTGACATTTCAGCCAATGACGGAAACTTTTAAAAAGACTTATTTTGGAATGTTTCTGTAAGGAATTGATCCTTGGAAATGAAGAGGACTGCCAGTAGCGCTATTAAGCCATTAAAAAAAACAATTACTCAAGAAGCAATAAAATAAAAATACAATTCCAGCAATGCAAAACCAGGCTGCACTTTAATTGAAAAAAATAATGGGTGTACTAATTCAAGCAAATAAAATAGTATTAGTTGTATATTAATGGTCTTAGTATATGTTTGCGTGCGTTTGTGTGTTTGTGTGCACCCCACTTGGTAAAGTCTTTTTTTTAGGTTTTCCCACTGGCTAGAAACACTTCAGTTACAATCCACTTCAAAACCACAGGAGGAAAGACAAGTCTGGGTTTTACCACAGATCCCTACAAAAACAGCTCCGCCAAGACCACCACTGGATAAACCTAGTCTGAGAAATCCACACACCCGTCAGATCATTCCCACTCCAGACACACTCCAGAGAAAAGGTTTATGTTATGATGAGCTGGCCACAATGACGTACTGTAGAGTTTACACAGCAGTCTGCGCCATTAGTGCAAATATTCTACAGTAATAGCGAAGGCAGTTTTATGTATGCGAGTTATACCCAATGTGCTTCTCATTGAAGGTTTGTATAAAAAAAAAGAAAGAGAGCGAGAGAGACAGAGGTCAACCGTAGACTGAGATAATACATTTTGAATTTGGTTTTGAAGGCAGAAACAGAAGTTGAGCAATAATTATTGATTACAGATACAACAAGTTTGTTTTTCCTTGACAGAAGTGAGATTATGAACGACCGCATAATGCCATTCTGAAGTGAGTGGGGTTTTTTTTAGCAATGAAAATTCATGATCCAGAGGGCAGGAGCGCTGAATTACATCATCCAGATCTCTGAAGTGAACAGCTGTAATTACCAACGTTGGTTCTTTGTAGTAAATTGGTGTGAGGATGATTTACCATTTAGGACTACATCTTTTTCTGTACCAAGTCCATATATCTAATATTGATGGAA
The DNA here is from genome assembly GCF_040956055.1 of Brachionichthys hirsutus. Taxonomy (NCBI): domain Eukaryota; kingdom Metazoa; phylum Chordata; class Actinopteri; order Lophiiformes; family Brachionichthyidae; genus Brachionichthys; species Brachionichthys hirsutus. Next base: position 7,818,475 of record NC_090913.1, read on the forward strand.
AATTCACAAAGAAAATTCTGGTAAATGCTTTAAAAAAAATTGTGATTATTAGTCAACTACTGCTGAGAAACAGAAGCAGGTCTTACAGATTACAGATCATTGTTAGGCCGACAAAAGGGCTTATTACAAAGCAAAGGCCATGAAGAAGACAAGGCCGAGTGTGTGACCTTTGACTGATGTAACAGATGGCATGTTGTCCGTCCAACCATCCATCCATCCATTTTGTTGACCTCAATCGTCACGTCTACAGCTGCTTTATCTGCCTTTCTGTCCCAGCTGACTACGAGAAGCAGGCTACAACCCGGACATGTCGCCAGCGCATCGCGGGGCATGACATATTGTTTGAATTTTAAATACTTAAGTTAAACTAGTGAATTGTTTTGTATCTGACTTGTTGTTGCAATCGGCATGAATATCATTATTATGATTCTGATTTAGAAATGAAAGCTCACATTTATTCAGAAGAAAATGCTATATAAAACTCAAGTAAACATAAAAAAGATTTAATATATCGTTAAATAAAACAGCCTCTTTCTTTTGCATTCTCGAAGACCTTTGACAGTATTTCCTCTGTTATTTTCAACTCATTTGCTCTCTCCATCCCTTGTACTTTTGAAGACAGCGTGATACAAAGGATGTTTGATCAAAGGAATTATTTGGATAAGACATGACAAGCCAAATCACTCATGACTGGGTCATACACACACACTGACTGAACAAGAATAATGCACACACACACTTTCACATCACAACATTTTTTTTATTTTGCCATGGAAACAGATTCAAAGATCAGCCTGAGGCACTTTCTCTTCTCCAACACCCCATCCCCTAGTTCTCTCTCTCTTTCTCTCTCTCCCTCCTTGAAACCGTGACGGTAATTATTTAACTCCATGCACTTACAATATGACACTCACCTCTCTGACTAATACATACATGCCTTGACACCCTTTAATCTCCCTCTTCTGTTGTTTCTCCTCTACTTGCTCTTGTTACTCAGGGAAAGATCGACTCATGTTTTTTAATTCCAATAAGCCCAAAGCAATGTTTTACTGAATCTGGCATGAAATAAGCTCCTTAAAGAGACATATTATTCATTTTGAATGCCATTTATTTTTATAGAAAAAAAAATGCTTTCACACAACTGATATTTGCCAATTCCGGAGCGCGACAGCCAATATAGTTGAGGTTGTTTACATCTTAATGTCATTTCCGGACTATAAGCTGTTTCAACAAACCCAGAAATCACTAAACAAATGCTGCAATTTCAAAGATCAGCTAGCTGACAGCATCAACCCCATATAAACAATTACTGCATCCATGAATATATAGGTTTGCTAAGGCTGGGGTTCTATTTAGAGAGCTACTCCTGATATAACTTCCTGTCTGATAACTCAGGACTAGTTGGTGAACGAGGCTGGTAACTTCTATAATACTAAACTTCAATTTGTTCCCTGGTGCCTTAATGGCAGCTATACTGCTCCTCAGGGAGGGATCACGTGCAGTGAAAATCTTCACGACTTGAAGTAAAAGGAAAATATATTCTCCAATTTAAAATTCAATTTGCATCCTCTTCAGATTAAGTGAAAGGCAAGGTCAAGTTTCAAATCTGGTTCTGGCAATTTGTGTAATTACACATGCCATTGTGATTTTTTAATGAGGTTTTTCTACTTCTTGATCATATCTGGATTCGGGTCCACTTGGCAGCTGTATTTTATCTGCAACGTAGATATTTTATTGCGTGGGAAAAAAAACAATCCAGGATGAAAAAAAAAACACCTCACGCATTATGCTTTTGTGTTGATAAATGTTAATAATGTGCAGACAAATGATTTTAAAATGTTTGCTCAGCAGTAGAAGAAGATGCGATTTGACTGTTTCTACCACCACCTGGGCTTCATACTGTGAATCGGCGCCACGCTGCTAATTGTGAAGTAGGACTTTCATTTAAAAAAAAAAAAAAATGAAACAATGATTTGATTAATGTTGATGCAGTGAACCTTTTTGCATTGACAGTATGTGGCCTAACTTGATATTCATTAGGGCATGAGATGAGCTGGCAGAGGCTGGATTCTCTTTGGCCTCCACCTGATTACGGCAGCTGAGTTTGTGATGTGCAAAGGGACATAAAGGAACAATGTAACGGCACTGCTGACTAATGTATTTTGCCCTACAGTGCTGTTTTAGAAGACACGTTAATTCAGAAACCTTCATCTTTTTATGAGACGGTATGTAAATTTATTATGAAATGGTTTCTTTTTTAATTACTTGTACAATCTGCATGTCAGCAAGCCCTTGTTTCCAGCTGCTATAGCTTATCAAGTCCAAATGTTGTCCTGTATTATCACCAAAAACGGAAGCTACCCAGTCATCAATCCCACCTTGTTTCCCCAGTGTCAAACTAATTTCAAGCATTTGATGATAAAAGGATCAATTTGTTTTTAAATTGTCTCAATGCTGTCAGCAGGATGTTATATTGGGAGCGACGGTGAAAGAGATGGCGTCTATGACTTGATAAATGAGCCCTTCTGTCATTACAATGACATATCTCTGCATTAGTAGGGAGTAGGCACTCTATAGAAGGTGCACCGCATCAAATTTAGAGATCAGGGGAGGCATGCACAAAAGCTTAACTAAACATTCACTGCCGTTTCTTTGCTTTCTGCAGTTAACCCTGCATTTCTATCTCAAGCTTCAGTCGCTGAAGTATCACAAACTGGAGTATGTTTGTCGTCAGTCTGGTGGTTAGACTCTTTGAGCTTAAATCTTCAGTTGAGATTGAAGGGTGTCATCGTGAACAGCAGCAATATATATATCCCCCATGGATTCTAGATGCTGGTGACGGTGGCTGATGACACTGCAGAAGCTTATAATTTAAAGTTGCTAAATCTTTTGAAGACTGGGTGGTGATGGCGATGTGAAGAGCACGGAACATAGCAGACTAGCACAACTGAAAGAACAGAGAGCGTTAGATTTAAAAGAACAACAGAAGGTTGTGTTCTCAAGTCATTCACATGTATGCCAACTACTACGCAGTACACACACCATGTCAGAATTGTCATACATGAAGAAGTCATTCAAACACATTGTGTGCAGAAATGTCTAATTTCAGTCATTTCAACAAACAAACAAAAATGATAATCCAAAATATTTTTGTTTTCCTCATGTGGAAAAGTCACTTTGAACTAATAGTTCTAAAATCCGATTGTACAGGTAATACCCACTTGTCATACTCATTAGAATAGTGCACAAATTCATGCCATTTATATAAATGCAATCAGGGCCGGGTTGATGCTTAAATTGATTTCCATTCTAAACTGATGGGATTGACCCCCAGAACTGGTGAAGATAGTGAGTGACTTGATAATGCATGTGGGATCCAAATTGCAATCAATCAGTGCCCATCTCGATCAGCCCGTATCCTGTCGGCACACTGACTTCAGGAACTTCGCCTTTTAACTCCTCCCTGTCACTTCCCCTTGTCTGCCTACCAGACTGGAAGAAAGAGCGGTGGACTGGGCAAATGCCTCGGACTCCACAGGGTATTTTGAAAAGACACACACACACACACAAACACACACAAACACACACAGAGCAGTTTTTGTTTGGACATGGTTTCATTTTCGGCCGATTATTTACAGTCTGCTGGTGACAGCTCGCTACCCTGTATACAGATCTGGCACACATTTGTGTGTGTGTGTGTGTGTGATATGGACTGTGCACCTTTACACACAGTATTGATGTTGGCTTTCTATCTCTTCCGACACCAGAGTACTTTTTGCAGAACTTATCCTTACAAACATGTGGAACATTGTGGTGTGTGACTGTAAAACTTACTGGACCTCAGCAGTACTTTCCTTGGTGAACTAACATTTGGTATATTTGAAGCATATTGTTTCCAAATACATCCTGCAGAAATGAACCAAACAAATGAGCTAAAGGAGAGGAGCACAGCAGGGCTATGATATGAACTTAATGGTGTCATCATGACTCAGGCTATCATCCAATCATAGCTCCTTTAGGTTTTGAGGTATGCCAGTATGTACTGTATTTAACAGATCTAGATTGGATTTGTCACGCTCCATTTTTCTAAATAGCACATTTGGACATCATCATTTTTTGCAACTGTGAAGAAAAAAACCAAAAACCCTATCCTAGCAGAATATATTGATGCAATTATAAATCTGCTTAATTAGAATCGTGCAATTTTTTTTATACATTTGATATCTATCGCTCAGTTAATGTTAATGTTATGGGCCTCGTTGGCCATCTTTCTGCACCATTTCCATTAGTCCAGTGTCAGAGACTCATAATGAACACACTATGTGCCTCTTTTGACTCCTCCAGCCAATTAGAAGTTTCCATCCCAGCCTTGGTGCATTATCGCTGTCAGTCAGAAGAGCATTTCAGGAGAACTAAATGCAGTGCAGTCTAAGTGCAATACTTAAGTTATTTAATTAAACCAAGAGCAGAATTCATGAACGCAAACACAGTGATTATTGATGGGTCGTTGCTGTTTCTGTTTCACCGTCTCCCTTTCGCATTGTGATAATTGTTTCCAGTGACGAGTGAAGGGAGTCTCAGTTCGGCAATAAGATCTCCAGCAAGAACGATACAGCCTGGATGATGGTTGCTGAACGAGAGAGGGAGGCAGGAGACAGAGATACACAGAAGCAGGAGGATGCTTTAAGGCTCTGGAAGCTTAGCTCGATTTCTCTGAAGATTGGAAAGAACAAGTATAATAGCTCCCCTCCCTCTCATTCTCCCTCCCTTTCCTCCCTCACATTTTCACCTTGGAGGAAAAGGCAGATCTCGCTGAGTGCATCAAAGACGTGTCAGGATTCTGCCTTTTACATCAATTTATCCTCTCATACGTTTACATTTCTCCACTTTCAAGATGATGCAGTTTGTACTGCAATAAAGTAGCAAGTGATTTGGAATTTCATAGCTGAAATTCTGTAGACAAATGTGAATAACACATGCGCACTTATTTCTTATGCAAATATTTGCAGTGTATGGAGAAACTGCATACATATAGCCCCCCCAAAAAAGAAAGAAGAAGACGTGATTCAAGCGATGCTGGCATAGGATTTGTCTTGATTTATTGAAACTATATTGGCAGACTTTTAAAATCTTTAATATACAAACATGAAAATTGTTACATTTAACTGAAATTTAAGGACGCCTGACTCAGAATTTCTCAGGAAAATAGAAATGAGTTATTTTCCTTCTCTCCAATACATTGCTTGGCAGTATCATTGTATACTTGAAGATGTGCAGATACTTACAAATTTCCATGTAACAAATGCCACCGAATTGTCCTAAGAAATCATTAATACACATTTTCTATATGTTGCATGTATTCTACACACTTGCCTTTTAATCTCAAGTTACCGTTGAAGAAAATAGATCACACAGTTCCAGGTTGGATTCACCAGGATACGAGGCTGTACAGTTTTACAGTACGTGTGTGTGTAAATATTAACACTCACAAACCTTCAACAACAACTGCTGGGTAATTGCTGTCTTCGCTCTCACACACCATCTGTGTGGTAAACCTGAGTCATCTGTTTAATAACTCCCTGCTAATGAGAGCGTGGTGAAACTAGAAAAGCACTCGTAGAGCGCAGAGTCGCAGACCTCTGCCGAGCATCAGTCAGAGAGGATATTCTGGCAGAGAACTGTCCAGGGAGGCGGATCCAAAGAGGCAGGAGCTGATCAGGTGAGATGTGTAACAGGTGCGTCTCGTTCAGTTCAACGAAGCCTCCGCAGCTGTGCAGGAAAGAAATCAACCTGCGACGTAGGAACCCTCTCAAATGGGGATCTCAATGATACAATTTCATTTTTTTTTTCCTTTCCTCATTCTGTATGATATCCAGGAGACATTTTGCATGATAGTGCATATCGGACCCCTTTATGACTGCGATTTTTGGTGAGTGAATTTAATATATATTCTACAAGAAATGATTTTCGGAAAAAGCCTCCATTATAAGTAAATGGGAAAAACAGTAGCTGCATTCTGGATCCAATCTGGATGAAATTTGGTGCTAAAATAGGGATCCCCCCCTTGCATGACTGTGTCAAATTCCATACACATCAGTCAATAATCGACTGAGACAGTGAGAAACAAATTTTGAAGCTCCCTTGATGTTACCAAAACTTTCAAACTGACCCAGAATCCAGGATCTCTTCTGGATCATCACCAAAACTTTATCGACTATGGTAAGACTACCAAATTTCATCAAGATCCGTCCAGACCTTTTCGAGTTATCTTGCTAGCAGACAGACAGACATGCCAACGCAAGTGAAAACATAACCTCCTCTTCGACGGAGGTAACAATTTATAGCTAAAGTTTTGACCTTTTATTGCACCAAAGCCGGGCAGCACAGTGGTGCTGTGGTCATTTTGAGTTTGAATCCTGATCTGATTCTGACTCTCCAATGAGCCGCTGAGAATTCTTCACATTTTGTTTGGGCTATTAGTAGAAGTCCTGCTCTGTCTGAACATGATGCGTCATTAAGAAATTGAACATTTGTTCACCATTTAATTAGAAGCCACTCCCATGTCATTGTTTGACTCACCCTTAAATTAATTAAAATGCATTTCTCTCAGCAGTTTCACAGATTTTTTTTCATGCAGAGAAAAGCTTGCCAAAGGGCATTTTAGAAAGCTGTCATATGATGTATAAGTCACACCAGCAGCCGCCTGTATTCCTTTCCTCTATTTTTGCTTCATTTACAGGGTTGCCATATTTTAAATAGACTCCATGTGAAAGGCCAGTCGGGCTGCAGGGCCATAAAGTAATATAACTGGCTCTTTTCTTTGCTGAAAATGTGCATGGTCCTGCTCTACTGTTCACTGAGCATGATGGTGATTGTTACTCTCTGTGATAGATTTCGCAAACAAAAGATATCCGTATTGCTGCTGTAGCTATTTGAAAGAATAGATTACTGTATATATTTTCATCCAAGATTATTCCTTGATTGTTTGCAGAGCCTTGCAGTTTACTTGAACATAAAAGAGAGAAACACAAGCCTCACTAGCTGCTATGATGCCCTGGATGTGATGCAATGTGTTGTGGCATCATCAGAGAGCTGTTAATTATGTCGTGTTTAGTTTTCACGTTTCCTGATGGGGCTGCTGCTGCTGATCTAACACTTGTTTGACACCTAAATAAAGGCATCTATCATTTAAATGTGGCCATTGCGATGCTTCAGCATTACAATAAAGGTCCGATTCTATTTAGTTTAATGTAATCAATTATTCTTCATGGATCACAAATGCTGTGCACAAGCTGGTCTGTTATTTGGCACGTTTAAATTCAATGAGCATATCAGTCACACCGATAATTTTCTTCCTCCGCATTGCCTTTCTTTCTTTCTCTAGTTTTTCCACATGTGAACTCTAATTGCTGTATGCTGCATTTCCTGTGATTTATTTATAGATGTCATGGATTTTCTGACCAACAACGTCTTTCTTCTATTCTGTCAGCATTTCTGCTGATCGTCTAATTGTTACATGGTTAAATGCACAATTCAGCAGCCGTCATCATGATTACTTTATTACTTATTGCACATCTGTCAGCACCAAAAGAGCTGATTCCTTCTAATGCATCCCAATATGTTTTAATTATTAATGCAGCTCTATGACAATCTTGCATTATTGATACTGACAATTAGAGACGGCTGTGTTGCTTCCGGGTGCCTTGTATAGCATTGTGCTGAACAGCAATAGCACAGGTTTTATCACTAGACAGACTGCAGGATCAGATGTTTTCAATGCTTTTGGCAACACTTGGCTCACCATTCTTGAATACCAATTAAATACTTTGAATATTTTAGTATGTGGTAAAGATTGGGATTTGATTTCCCTGCACAGTAAGACAGTGTTAAAGTCTTGAACGTCAGCTATTAGGAAATATCTTGAACTCAAAGACAAAAAATGTAGATGTTCTGATTTTTAATCCTGCTCCCACGCTGAGTATGCGACAAAATTATATGAAAAAGAAATTTCCGGGTTGTGTGTGTGTGCTGATATCCACCTATAAATGTATTCATTGTGGCAGAATCTGAAACCGCATACATAACACTGATCATCATTGAATTTGACTGCGTGTCCCTCTGACCTGATTGGAATAGCAGTAATGATCGCTTTAATTGAAGAATGAAGGAATAATTACGGGCGCTCCAGGACGTGGCATGCATCAAAACACTAATAAGGAGGTATTCATTCTGGCAGCAGTTTCGGTTGCGTTTTGTTGGTAGTATTGGGTAGCATCCAGTCTTATCCACTTTCCTCTGTGCAATTTATGTGAGCAGTCTAAACCAAAGGACTTAAAACCCTGAATGAGTATCCGTTTCTGGGAGCAATAAACATGGAAAATATATACAAGTTAATCAGAACTTCATTTGGATGTGTGAAAATCATCAAGACTTTATTCTCCTCTTTCTATGCAAATTAGGTTTTAGATTTTAATAACCAATTTTGCACATAATTTTTTATCTAACCGAATTTAAATCTAAATACAGTCCATCTAAGAGACATGCAGAAGTTCATGCTTTTTTTTTTTTCTTCAACTATAATTGAAAGATCACCTGTGTGACGTTCCAATAGGAAACGAGCAGGAAAGAGGACCCCAAACTGTGGAAACACACGCAAAAGGGTTCAAACGTTTTAATGAATGAAAACACAAAACGCTCAGCAAAAGGTGTATGGCTAGCTGCTTTCTCCTCTTCTGCTCCTTGCTGGACTGTTTCAGTGAGTAGAAATCCTTCTCATTTTCTCGCAGCAGTAGACGCTATTTTTTCCACCACCTTCATACCTTCAAGCATCTGGGGTGCATATAGGTCTCTGATATGTGCCATTGTTCTGAAGGACTAGCCCAGCCTAATTTATATTCCGTTGTAATATCAGATTTGAAGAAATCATGTATGAAATATGTAAATCGAAGCGGATTCTAGTGGATGAAGGCGTGTTAATACTCCAGTGCATACTTTGAATTATTGTTGTAAACAGATCAGATAGTGTTCAGTGGATGATAAAATGCTCATTGCAGCTAAAAGCTATTTGAGACTTGACCTTGACTTGCAAAAAAAAAAAAAAGATTTGTGAGCATCTCCGGGTTTAATGTAATTTCTTATTCGGTGTGATGTGACTTCACAGACTCTGTCAAATTGAAGTCCTAATCCGAGTAAAAGGCAACGACAGCAAATGTTAGTTTGGAGCATGGGGGAAGAAGGCAGCTTTGAAGAAATGCCAGACTTTAACCATGATGTCTCATCCCTCAAGAATGTCACACGGACACACACACACTACAGTGGCATCCTAGAGTGCATCAAGCGATGACAGTCTGAGGATGTATGACCCAACACAGTGTCATTGAGCTGACACCCTGATTATTACATGCACACTTTCATTTCTGCCATCTCCACACACAGACGGACCAAACACATCGCACGTGCTAGGTTCACAGGTGCAGCACACACACAAGCACTCGCAGATTCAGCAAGGTGTAATGACATAACACAACTGCTCTCATCCCACTGTAAGTAACAAGCAAACTGTATTCAGAGCAGCTTTGGTGAGAGACAATTTTGCAGGATTTCACATTGCCCCCCCACCCCAACCACACACACGTGCACACAAACAGACTTAATGTTTTTTTCCGCAATGCGTCCATCTCCAAAATCCTATCTGTGTTCATTCACTAGAAGAGGTCTCATCAAACTTTAACCAGGCGGTATAAACAGCTTCAAATGGAATAAGACACCACAGCCCGTTACACTGGGACCACACACACACACACACACACACACACGCACACAAATGCACAGACCGTATGAGCTCATTGGTTCCCTATTAGACCAAGTGAGGAAAGTGGATTCGCATGCATTAAATGCAAACACACTCGCACATGTGAAGGACACAGAAATTGTCGAGAAGGAAATGTGTGCAGGAGAAGTTTGATGTTTGCAGTCTCAGACGGGTGTCACTGCTGTGTGTATGCGTGGATGTCTTTAACTGATCGACACCGTGAAGGAGTTGAGAGCATGTTTCTCATCAGCTGTGTTCATTTGGATCACATTATATCCTGCATTTCTTACTAGTTTGGTTCCATGCTCATGGCTCATGTTCTTGCTGTTTTTGCTTCTTCTTTTTCCTTTCTTAAAACACCAGTTTCCTTTTCTCTATTTCCCCCAGTATGTCTTTCGGACTCACCCAGTTCTTATCAGTGCAGGAAATGAGACTGAGTAATCACAGTCTTGCAATTTGATTGGTGATTTCCTGTTTGACATTCAGCCAATAGTGTGCCGGAGTTCCATGAAGAAGCCATCTCATTAATCACCTCTGAACTCATTTACCCAGAGGCTCTCTCATGGGCTGTATTGACACTTGGCTCTTTAGAAGCCCATTGGCCCTCAATTGTGTCTCAGGTGAGAACATATGATTGGTTGTCCGAGAGGTGAAGGTGGACAGCCATTGGCTGTTGTGATCGATACGTGAGGTCTCAGAAAATAAATGACCGCCCTAGCCTGTGAAATATCACCTCTCATTTGTTTCAATGTGCCTGAGCAAGAAGTGCCACACTATACAGCAGTGTGTTGTTTGCAGACATTGCGATGCTTTATTCAATTTAAATGTTAAAATAAAAAAAATAAAAACTAGGATCAAGCAATAATTATGATCTTCCTACACAAATTATTATATATTTTTTAATCATTGAGAAAAATCAGAAGTCTCTTATTTTTTTGGACTTGTAGCCCCTTTTTCCCCTTTACTTGTATATTAATCAAGAAATAATGTGAGTGACGAAACGTCTACCAATGAAGTATCAAAAGCTGGCTTTACAGCATCCCTGAAGTAGCAATCACTAAACGGTATTGTTCGGTGTTATTCACAGTCCTCAGTTGCTTTAATGCTTCATTGCACTTCCTGTTGTTGACAGCGGGAGAACTCCAGTGACTTAAGTTCATGGAATTCATCACTTCAACTATCTACTGATAAACAATTAAATTATTATTATTATTTTTTTTATGTAATTGTAAGTGCTAATATTTTTTTTAACTGAAAAGAAAATAACTTGGGGGGGGGGGGGGGGGGAAGAAAAAAGGCATCATCTGCAATTCTTTGAAACACTATTTTTCTCCCAGATCAGTGAATGCTCCATCTCAGTCTTCCCCTCAGAAATGTTCTACTCCACTGCACAAAGTGACATATGCATGTCATTACTTGTGTTGTAATTGCCATCGTTCAACTGACTTTACTGTCATTTTCATGCCCAGTTCCCACGATGTTTAAGTAGCAAATGCACTTGCAAATGATCTTCTCAAAATGAGGTGCAGTGAGGCGCTTCGTTAGCACATTGCTATTTTGAGGCTGCAGAAAGCAACTGTGACCGGTTTACCACACGCACGCTCGTAATGCCCGCAGCTGCTGTGACATCTTTTGAATCCGCCTGTGGACACTACTCACTTGAGCAACTTATTTTCTCCAAATTAGAAAGTCACAGCTGCATGGAAAATTCACAGCACATCCACCGGTGCTTCGGGATTTATCCAGAGGATGGCTGCTTACTTCCAAACAATGTCACTGTGAATGAAGTGTTGTGAATTACAAAATATTAATTAATATAAGATCCTCCTACTGATCAACATTTTTCTCTGTAAAGATGTATAATCTATCCAAATTTCATCTGTGATTAATCAGAGTGATCCTTTATGATGGGGGCAATGCGTAGAAAATCTCCTCAGTTAAATATAAGTGGATCTTCTGACAGGTGTGGGGGAGATTGAGGAAGAAGATGGTCTGGGGGCTGTGAACCACACACCACTCTGCTCTAGTCAGGCAGTTTAAAAAGCAATACAGGAGGTAAATTTTACGTTACACCCCAAATTCACCAATGAATAGAAATCATTAACATTATGAAAGGACTAAAATTACCTCTTTGTATCTTGCATCATACTTATGAACATAGTTTGCTCCATTTAACTCATCAAAAGAATTATAAAGTTCTAAATGTGTTAAAAAACCTTTGTATGCTTGTCCTTTGTCCCTGTTAGGTTGAAAATGAATTGAAAATAAATTCATTCCAAAGGCTGTGGATATGCTCAATAAACGTGCACCATGCAGTGATCTAGTTCTCGCTTGGTGAAGAAACTGTAAAAAGGCTAATGCAAGTTCTGGATACTCTTTTTTTCTCACACAGTAAGTTGACTTTGCATCTCTCCCTCTGCAGGGATGCGTCCATATTGTTTTGATTGGGCTTGCCCAAATTAGTTGTAGACACAACTAATCCTGCACTAAAATCAGACTGCAGAGTGGGAAAATCCTTCAGGACAGTCTGGGGACTGAGAGTCCACAATGCCTGTCATGCAAAACACAAACGGTCTTCATTTAATCACTGAATTATATTCATGCTGTTTTTTTTTCTAGGTTGACTTAAAATGACTTTAAACTGTCTTTTTGAGTGATTAAAATGGCTAATGACTACCAGCTGTTGGCAGCTCCACTTCAGTTTGGCATATTGTTTTTAATAGAACAGCCTCCCTCCTTATCGTCTGTCATGTTTAACGATGGCCTTGCGTTGTGCGTTTATTTGGCTCGATTCGTGTTGTCAGTGTCTTTCTGCAGTCTTTGTGTTGCATCTAAAATTGGGAATTCACCCAATCCATACTGATGAATATTTTGAAAAAGAAATAATTCGAAAGTCAGGGAAGCTCTAAAGAGGTCTCACACACATGACAACCTTGGTTTTGGATTCAAAACCTAAAAATCACACTGAAATCGCAAATTCAACAAAGGCACTTGTTGCTTCAGCTGTAGCAGAGCTCTTGTGCATGATATAACCTACAGGTACTGGGTAAACACTAAGAAATAAATTCAATTCAATAAGACTTTGTTTTATCCCCAAGGGGCAATTGTAGGAAGAAGAAATTGCGAGTTGCCATTAATCCCATCCATGGAGCCACATACATGCATTTGAGATCACATTCTTTACTCATACAGGAATACTTTCATTTCGCAAGCTGGAGGGGAAACTTAGAGCTTAGAGAAGGTTGTGAATAACATCCCTTAAAATCCGTTTTTGATGTTGGAGCCTCTAAGTCTTTGATTCCGTTTTATAGCTGTATAGAGCCGTGGAGGAAGTGTACTTGAAATTTCACTGAAGAGATCTTGATTCTAGGGCGAAACTGTAGTATTGGTTTGTAAATTGAAGAATTTAAGTCGATTATTTGGAAATGATTTAACTTTTGCTGAACATTGCACACTTGGATAGGAAATATTTTTCAAAAATTGTATTGACTTTTTTTTCTTGTACTATGATGCTACAATTTAATTTAGTTTAGCTTTTTTAAATAGTTGAATTTATTGCTTCTATATATTATGACAAATCATTTTAATTAATTTGTTGCTGATGGTCATTCTGCATGAAACAATTTAAAAAAGCAATTAAAGTTGTTAATTTGTTTATAGTTTGCTGCTTTATTTGCTACTTTCCAGTACAACACATTCAATATGCCCTGCAGTGCTGTATAATTGTTAATATTCAAGTACAAATAAACACCAGCCCACTATCAGACTGACGCTGTCTGACATCAACATAATTAAAGTAACACCGACAACAGTCGGTAAATTGATAATGGGTGTATTAGAGTTGCGGAGTTGATGATTAAGCCTCGGCAATCGTCAATAATACTGTCAGTGGGGCTGCCCCACAAGACATGCTGACTGAAATATAAACTTCAAACAAGAGGATTTGCATATTTAAAAATGTGAACTGAGTTGGTGAGCAATAAACTGAACAGTTGTAAACTACAAATGAGGTGTTCCTCCTAAAAGGTAGAATATGAACAACGGTTATATAATCCAGAATGGCATCTACTCTGGGATGCTTAAGACAGACAGGACTAAAGCATCACTTGAACAGTTAAAGAGAGGAAAGATAGTGCATCCATCTATCTCTAATGTCTTCAGACATTATGGGATGGTAAATAATGCAAACGCTGAGTGTGCGATTTGCTTTCCACAAAAATGAACCAAACGTTTCAAAATGAGTAAAACAGAGTATTTCTAGCGTGGAGAATATTGAGGTTGTGTGCAATTTCTTTTGAGGTCAGTGTGGTTGACTACGTCGTTGTTAATTACATGGGTGGTGGTTTAGCCTTTGGCTCCTTCTGCCCATATATCAAAATGTCCTCAAAACCATATTTAAAATAAAATATATTGGTGACACCTTAAGATATTCAAGGTGTCACCTCCGCTTTGTCGTGGGCAGCTTATATGGGTTTCAAATCTTTTTCTCATATTATGATTTGTTCCAGAAAGCGTTCCATTGTTTCAATGCGTCAGGGCTTCCTGCGGAAGAAAGTCGACTCTATCGGTTCCCAGAAGCGAGTTCAGATGTCGTAATGTGGTGCCTAACGTTTATGTGGGGAAGTATAAATGGCTGATGGCCCATTTGTGGGCAGTAAATGTGTATAAATCTCTAAAGTAAGTGTAGTAAATGTGTCAATATCAGTCACTGTCTAATCTGGTTCTCAATGTCTCATGTGCGCTTCTCTTTTTTGTACCTTATTCTCAAACACGCCCAGTGTGAAACTACTTAAAGGCCTAAGTAGCGGTTGGCATCATTCAACTGAAGTGCTGTTTCGATGAACACTAATGAGCATACTCTAGTCTACACATTGAACTTCTGGGATTCAACCTGATACCGAGCTTCCATGGGTGCGTAGCAGTGGTGAAAGGCGAGGGTGGCTTCATCGCACTGGAAAATCTACTGCCTCTGCCATCCTGACCCACGCTGCCCAGCTCCAGATGTCTGTCTCTGCTGGACTCCCTCATAATCAGACTTTGTAGCTGGCAACAAACATGTCTGTTGCTAATCACTGACAACATGGATGCTGTGGGGTAGCTAGATTGTCAGCAGGGTGGGCAGAGTGGTCTAACAAATATTATCCTTGATCTGCAGGCCAAAATCGTTGGCTACAACCATGTTTCTGGCATCGTTTAGGAAAATTGCCAATCTGATTATATTTTGTCAGCGGGGATGGGGATGTCAAGTTGCACTTCCAATCAGTGTGAGAATCCAACTTGATTAAAACCACCTGAAGATGATGATGATAAAAAAAGACTGTCTAGATTTGTGCTGCAGTAATGTACCGCATAACTTGTTGAATAGGAATAATATAAATGGGAATCAAATGAAGTGACGAAAGGATTATCACACCTATTTAAGTTTGTGAGCAAAAAAGAAAATCGTCTTCTGAACTTTTTCAGAAGTTATTCCATGGCATGCTGTGCTCAAACTATGCAAAAAGAATAAATAAGAAAAAGGCTATTTAAAATTAGTATGGCTTGTGTCATAAGTTTACAGTGAGTAGAGGAGCTTTTGTGCAAGCTCTGAAGACATTAACAACATCAGCACGCAGCCGACGCACTTTGAGGCAGCTCAAGGCCGGTCTGTGGTTTTGACCCGGGCTCACATGATGTGTAACAGTATGCCAGCTACCTGGGAGTGTGATGTGCCTCAGTAAGGCCGTAATCCATGACTCACATTGTGAGGTAAACATTAAGTGTCAGCTTTTGTTGAGGTAAACTCACCTGTGTGTATGTTTAAATGCGCATTGGAGGGAAGCAAATATGAAGTTGTGGCAGCAGTAATGAAGCATCAGTCATTTTTACAAACACTGCAGCTCCCTTCGTCACCATCATATCACACTAATATTTGCTTCATGTATCCGTAGCCGATGGTCTGGAATAATACACTGAGTATAATAAGAAATAAGTCGACATGTATTGATTTGGTATGAAAGACAAGAGAACGAGATCAAACTACATTCCATTTTCATACTCTCAGAGAGTAAGAAATTTACTGACTATGCCAGCATTTTGAAAGTAGTACTGCTTCAAATTTATACAACCAAACACCCACTCGCCTTGAAGCAGCCCAATGCAACAGCGCTCCTCTGGTTCTGGCCTGTTTAACTGTTGGAGGAAGCTAAGTGTGTTTCTCAAGGGAACCCACACAGTTTTAGACAAATGAGGAGAAAGTTCAATTTACGTTTTGTCTTCAGATTTCAAGCTGGATATGTTCCAGTTACAAGCATTCTCTTCTACAGTAGATTATCTTTCTTCATCAGTACAAAATACTTTTTGTGTGTGTGTGTGCATTCTTTTTGTGCATCAATTATGCACACAAAAGTGCAATGCAATACGTGGGCTGCTGAATGTTATCATCGTACATACTTCAAGGGTCAAAAATGAAATGTGATTTTTGTCTTGGTAGATAAAAAAAAGAGTTGCAAACAAAGAGCGCTGACCTCCACCTCCACATTAAGTCAAACGAAGAGCGGAGGAGACAAAGATGGCCGTGAGTGGGAGAACATGGAGAAATGGGTGGAATGGTGAAATAAGCAGGGAAAAAGCAGCGGTTATGAAGATTTCCAAAAATAAATGCCAATCATATTGAAGCCATTGATAAACACAATTTTTCCAGTCCTCTCCCGTATCCCCAGTCAAAAGAGTAACTTAAGGAGTCGTTTTATTTTCATAACCAAAACCACGACCTGCAAAGTGGAGATGGATCGATGGAGAACCACGACCTCACCTGTGGGCCTGCTGACATTGTATGATGAAGGCTGGATATCATCTTTTATAAATTACCACAACTTTACTTATCTTCCTGCAATCCTCACTTGTGTCCAGAATCTAGTCTTAGCAATCTGGTGCTTTCAGCCTGAGTCTCAGGACCACATGTTGTTTGTGAGAACTATAGCATAACTCTCGGCGGAAAGACTGTAGTTGTCTTAAGTGTTTTGTAGTAAAATCATATGGTGTTGCACTTTCAAAGCCCATGTTTGTTGAGGAATCTTAATGCATTTCTAACAAATGTTTGGTTTGATTGAGGTATTTTATAATTTACAGAACAAAATGTGATGGTTTGTGAATCATTGTGCATTTGTCCTCTTGACAGGAATTTAGTTAGAGCCTATGTAGCAAAAGCAAGCTTATTCTGTTTGTATAATGACTCCCAGAGGGAGGAGGTAGCATTCATGAATTATCTTGATTAATAACAACAAATGGGTTGAGGAGTTACTTAATCCACCACTTAAAAGCTAAATAATAATTATTTTACCAATAATTTGGTGAATTGATTTTATAATGAGGTTAGATTGCTCCTGGCAGACTTTGCATGTTCTCCCTGTGTCTGTGAATTCTCTGCGGGTTATCCGGCTTTCTCCCTCTGCGCAAATCGCACGACTTGGGTGACCTGGACATGCTAAGTTAAATAAGCATGAATGTGTGTTTGTCTACATGTGGCCTTTCAAAAAAACTGGTGACTCATCCAGGATGTACCCTGCCACTCGCCCATAGTCAACTGGGATATGCTCCATCATAACCTGTGACCCATATTTTGGATAAGCGGTTTGAAAGGTCTAAATATAAATATTTATTCGGGCTTTAAAACAAAAAATAATTCTGCTAGCCATCCGGTTTTGGTTGTTTAAACTGCAGAATCTACTTCAGGTTTCATTTTTCACTTTAAGCTTGTGTAAAGAGCCGTTTGTTGCTTTCAAATAGTTCATTGAAGTACTTAAATTTACATTTAATTAACTTGGAGTCAGCCACTTCCCCTCCCCGCTTATGTAGTTTATATTAGCCATCCGAAAGGCTTAGCTTGTATATATTATGACATTTTTACGCACTTAGTTTAGCTAATTATAGCAGTCCTTTTTTTTAAATCCATTTAAGGATCACAATTGCACCTGCAATGCAATATCAGATATTTAAATAAAGCCTTTTGGGAACTGGCTGGTGTTACAAGTAATGACACCAAGCATTTGCTATTGTAGGTGAGTCATTTTTTTTCCCCAGTATTTATTTTTTCATCCTACCATGTTGTTTCCTGACCTCATCCATACAGAATACAAAATCATCTCTGTTTTATCCGTTCAAATTTCCTTGTGTGGATAAAAGCTGATTTCCATAGTCCCTCTACACTTCAGTGGAAAAGAGCCAGGACACTTTTATTGAAGGTGTTTTCCCAATTTCCCCATGCAGATGAGCAATTTGACACATCTGAAGATTTCTGATTTCACGTGTGCCTGTGCTCCATCTGTGTGCGGACACGCATCATTCATCATGCCACCAGCTGAAGCGGAACACAGAATAAATTTTAATCAAGGCTCTCAGTAAGCCCAATGGGCTGGTAGAGGTGTCTGTCTGTGTGTGTGTTTTGTGTGTGCGCAGGTGGGTGCAGGTATATTAGAAACTGTGTCATGGGTGCTGTGATGAAACATTTCGGCGACTCCCACCAGTGATCAAGAAACAGATATACCCCAGAGCGACTTCTTGTTAGAATAAAGAATAGACTGCAGGTTTAGCGCTGAAGGTTACAAGATGCAATACTGAGCATGTTTAGGGACTTCTGCCATGACAACCTCAGTAGATCATAACCAGCTTTCAATTTTAAAAGCTCTCAATGATGTCCTCCCTGAAATCACAATATCTCGTGGCTATCTTCAAGAAACTCAGTTTTACTCTCCCAGTATGCTTTTACTAGTCCTCCTTATAAAGTTGAACAGATGTATTGACTTGGCACCTTATTCTTACATCAATTATAAAAAGGAATGTAATGATTTTACGTTTACCAACCTATAACTATATCCTGCCATGTTCAAAAAATGAATGATTTTCATACAGGTTACTATTAAAGCAGGTGACCCATCAGCATTTAATGTTTTTGGGTTTTTTTTTGTGCTGCTAGCCATTCATTTCTGCCTCAGGGCAGCTGTGGCTAGTAGCTTACCACCACCAAGTATGAAGTGAATGAATAATGCACAATGTAAAGCGTCTTCGGGTGCCCAGAAAAGCGCTATATAAAACTAACGCATTATTATTTCTGATGAAATGCTCACCTTGACTTTTGTGCTCCGTTGTGTCTTTTCATCTGTTAATGTGGGCATCCATCGCACAGAAATAGGAATTACAGCATGGAGTCGTATTTTAGTAAAATGTGAAGGTCAGACTGGAACCATCCCTTTTATGAGACATGCAAGGCCTTTTAAACTCGTCAGCAGGGAGCTTAGAACACGGAGCTTTTGCTCAAATGCTTCATGTTTTAATATATAACAACATTTCCGATGGTCAAACGAGACTATTGTGTCCAAAGAAAATGTAGAAGTCAACCATCGACCTTTTCAGGATTGAGTGGGGGAAAAAAATACACAAGATGACTCGGTTCACAGGATTCAGAATTCATGGTTCTCTTTGATGAGCAATTAATTGATTCACAGCTGATGGTGAGCCGGCTTTTAAACTGTGGACATTGAAAAGACCTTTGAAGGTCCTTACTTAACTGCTTTGCTACTAACCAGCAATGAAGTTTTGACAAAAGGCAATATGTGACTGGCCAGAATATTAGTTTTACTTCTCTCACAAGCAAAATTTAGTTTTTTAAATAAAATTAGAAAAATATATATTTAAAAATTATAAATGCCTCGTAAATGGTACATAAATGGTTTGTAAACAATCATTACACTTTGGAGTAAACGGATGTATAACAGGATGAATAACAGGGTACAGGTGGTCCTCACTCAAAGGCTTAACAACGACTCGAGTTACAACGGGCTTTTGGAAATTTCAAAGTATGTGTTTAGCGACAAGGAATCGCTGTTACGACGAGCGGAATGCACTGGCTGTGGCGTTGTGAGTGAGTATAGTACAGTATAAATGCCCTATACGTATGCAAATTAAATTTCATGTCCGCTTTACCAACTGAACATTTATGTCTTTAGCTTTAAGCTCTGCATGTCCCATACAGTGCTGTTTGGACCATCCTGTACATACAGATAATTCATTCTCTATTCATTGCCTTCTAAACTTTCAATTTCCCCCCAAAAACACAGGTTTGAGGTTTTTACACCTCTGTTACTCCCTCCT
This sequence comes from Brachionichthys hirsutus, assembly GCF_040956055.1. NCBI lineage: Eukaryota > Metazoa > Chordata > Actinopteri > Lophiiformes > Brachionichthyidae > Brachionichthys > Brachionichthys hirsutus. Next base: position 7,838,414 of record NC_090913.1, read on the forward strand.
TATTAACGCGTGCTCAGTCATCACTAACCACATGCCATCTGTATTAATTATGCGCCTGTGCAGATCATGGAGGATTTATTACAGAGAGGAAGGCTTAGGGTTCCTTGTGTTGTGCTTATTAATGGTGATCATGATAATCCCCTTTTCTACCTGTTTAATACTGTAAACATGAATTGATGTCTTTATGTTAGTCCAGATATATCTGTTTTTATTTCCAGGTTTATTCCAACAGCACGTTTCATGATTGGCTGTTAACCCCTGCTTTTTCTCCTTATCTATACCGTCTGTCATTCCTGCTCACGCATCTTCTTCCATGATTTATTGTCTCCTTCCTGCACATTCCTTCAGACAATGATGCTGTTTTGCTTATTTCATCAACCATTGTATCTCATTGGTTAAAGCATTGGATTTTGCATCCTGTCATTACTCCAGCTCATCCCTCGCTCCCTTTGCTGCAGCCCTCTTTTCTCCTCATTATCTTTGATGGTTGATGCTTTACAACTCATTCCTTCACTCCTTTCCTCATTCTTTCTTTCTTTCTCTGCATAAACATTCTTTCCAGCCCATTTGATCTGAACATTCAGAAGCTCTTGTTCTCTTTTGTCCATTGTTCCTATCATTGCTGCCAATATATCCGTCCATCCTTCTCCTTCTTTAATCTAATTCCTCTATCATCTCTCCTTTCATACACTCCTCTTCCTCCTTACCAGAAGTCCTTGCCACTTTGCCAGTCATGCCTATTTACATTGGAATAAATCTATCTCATCACACAGCCACTTCTCAGTTGTTTCTTTTTTTCAACCACTGCAATCCTTTTAGCCACCAGCCTCAGGAATTAATAAAACACAGCAATAAAGTCTCCCTCACCCCTCTTTAGAACCCCCCCGCCACACACGCACAGACGCATGCAAACTTTCAATGTGAAGTGACGGATGGCTGGTATGAGTGGGTGCCAGCTGTGATGTAGTGACACTGCAGCTGTGTCCTTATTTTAACTCTGGCCTCTCAGACTATTTGACAGGAGGAGATTCCTTCAAAAGCATAATTATGGATAAAAGCTTATAAGTGTCAACATCGCAAAATTATACAGATATTGTAATAAGTAACGGAACATTTCATCAATTGGTTGCAGGGACAAAGTAAGATAAGGGTTACTACTATTCACATACTACATGAATTTAGGTGAAATAAACCTACGATTAAATAGGCTGCTATTAAGATTAAACAAAATAGCCCAATATATGAAGGTGACTGTGTGTTTGCTTTTAGACACACAAGCTTTATCTGAAATTCTGTCAGACTATTCTTTTGCACACTTAGGCCGTAGTTTATTTCTTACACCATCCCGTCATTCACGTCTCTCACACATGCTCAGTCTTAATTTCCTGCCTTATTGTGTGTGGCTGTACCTGTTGTTCTTATCAGATGATTGCATCTATCCAATAGCACAGCAAAACAGCTTGATTGTTGGCCTGCCATCTTGCTTTCTTTTTGTATATGAAGCTGTCTGTATATCTAGCTGATTCATATTGCTGTTGTGCATGCACATACTCTTCCACCTCCCCATCATTGCCCAGTCTTCACAGATCGACACCACCGTCATAATTTCTATAGCCCCCCCATGGCTTCACCAGCCTCAGCCTCAGCATTAGCCACCACCACCACCATCAGGATCTGGTCTCCAATGGGGGGGGGGTTGTTATCTTGCTGTATTTCTGGGCAGATGCCCTTTGATCACAATCTCCCTTGAGGGGCTAAGCACCACAGACTTACTGACAGACTAATTATCAGACATTATCTGCTGCAACAAACAATTATCTTTACTTCATTCACTTGTCTCTCATGATTAAAATGGCATTAATTTAGAATTTGCCATGTAGTTAATCACCATTACAGGTCTTACACTATCTTCCATTCAGTGTTTTTCTACATTTTATATTAATTTAGCATGTGCTTTTATCCAAAAAAACTATTTTTTATTCAAATCAAACTACCATACAAAATATGATGACTGCAGCAGTTTTCATTTAAAGCTTTCATGCTGCATGTCCTTAAAAACAAGTGTTCTACAGATCAAAGAAAACAATGCACATTCAAAATGCTCATGAAACAGCAGACTCAGCCTGAGGTCCTAAAATACATTTATAGCAACACATGTACTGTACATCTCATTTAGTCATTAGTAAAGGACATTTTGAGTTGGCATCATTAATTCAGAGTGACTGAGTCACCGTCTGTATGTTTGGGGCAGACCGTATAGAGGACTGTAGGAACTTCGGTTTTCAGATGACAGGTGATGAAGAGTTTACAAGTCGGAGATGAGCAGAGCCCTATGCTTGAGGTAGAGGAGCCAGGCCGACCTTTTCAAAATGCTGTGACTCAGTTGCCATTGAATGCTCATTTGTCATACTTTGCTGACTCTACTTTCAAATGACACGGATCAGCATCATCCTGGGAAAGGGTACCGCTGACTTTCACATTTGTAATATCTTACAATTCTGCTCTCAAGCACTTTGCATCAGTTAGACTTTTTATTTTTTTACATTTTAAGGACATCTCTCTTTGAATATATTAATTAGATATTCAATTTTTATTTTTTAGATAATTGTCTCCAGGGTTTTACGTGCAAACACACACACATTAATTTGTGCCATTTCCAGCATTGAAACAATTTTTCCCAAACAATTCAACTTTCCTCAGTTGAACGAGGCTCCCATGTCACATCCAGCTGGGAAAAGTGGTAATGTGATCCTTTAATCATTGTTGATAATGTCACACACTCTCTTTCTCACAATCTCTCTCTCTGCCAGGAACACAAATTGAAAATGCTGAATGGCTTTGCTTGACCCTGTAAATGGAGTCCTCTCGGGCCAATCCAATTTGTACACCCACACACACACACACCCGCACACAAATGTACACATGCTACACTGAAGATGTATCCAGAGTAGAGGGGGCCTGTGTGGAGCTGTACGTGCATCTGACCTTGTGAGTACATGGATTCTGATGAGTGTGCGTGTTACCAGAGCAGTTAACCTCAACTTATGTTCACGTACATTCAGATGAAATGGAATTATGGGAGATCAAAAATAGCATGTTGATGGGCATCTCTAAATTCCGGATTCCAACAGTTGGGGAAACAAAGACAACATAACTCGTGCATATCAAATAAAGTAGTTGAGTCGCATTCAGCCACAATAAACCCTTTGGGTGAGATCCGACAACAGGATGGGCGTGTTTCATTAACTCAACGAGATAATCAAAGAGATGCACTTATTAAAAATGAGAGTTGCATTTAACAAACAAGGCAGCTGTTTTTGGTTCAAGTGGTTGTGAACAACAGAAAATTAGACAAGACATACCAGGAGCATTTATACTTGTCATTTTAAATGGCAAATGTTCACATGAATGAAGACGTGAGTCATGTATGTTATTTAATAAGTGTATCACGAATATGACTGCCTTGTTTTTATTTATCAGAATGGATATCACTATATTTGAAAAAATATTTCCTGTATTAAGAGATCATTCCTGCGTTAAATTAGTTTTGAAATTATGTTGGTATATTTCCGCCAGTTCATGAGTTGCTATATAATTCCAAGCTGTAATGCAGGAATTCAAAATAATCCATATACAGTACTCTCACCATGACGTGCTACAAAATCTATTTGTTCACAAAATGACCAGTTTGACTGGCTATCTAAATATGCATTCATAACAGACCCCACATGGTTTAGACCGCTGCTTCACACACTCTGTCACATAAGCAGCCGTTATCACAAAGGTCAGACCCTGTTAGTGGCCACTCAAACAGATCCCTTTTTTTTTATACAGTGGTGAGGCACACAATTATATTTGAGTCTCGTGGCAGTTGCAGTTACACCAGATTAACATCTGCAGAAAACTTTTGAAATTTAAATAGGATTATATTTCTTTAATTTTAGAAATGCACAGTATAATGATTTGTATTTGTTAGTTAGCCAAGTGTCTAAAGGTTGCACTCTTTCATATGTTCATTGAGAATGATAATTAAAGGTGAATGATTTCTTTCAATTATTTGTGACTTTGTTTTAGGTCTCAGTGCGTATGCATGCATATACACACACATACATATGTATATGTTTGTTTATACTGAATTTAATGCAAAGAGCTGCTGGAGAGTAATCACTCCAAAGACAACATGGAAGCCATTATACGGCATCGCTTGCAAACAGCAGCACATAAAGATACTAGCATTTGCACATATTTGCTCTCCAATGGGTCGACACATTTCATCATCATTCACTTGCTGTGTGCTTGTGTCGGCATGTGTACATCTGGGGAGGGGTGACATTTCCTGTATCACGTACTGCCGCTTGTTTGATCTCCCCTCTTTCATCTTCTCAGCAAAGAAGCCTGACATTACAGGGTCCCTCTCAGCTCCACTCTTGCTCCATTTTATGCGTTAAGTGTAGCTGTCTGTGCATGTGTATGTGTTCATAGGCAAGGCTTAGGCTTAGCGGACAGGTAAATAAGTGTGTCCTCTCCACCTTAGTGTGCAAGTGTAAACTCCCACCTTCCTCACACACCCTGCTTTTATAAAGGTTGGCAATATGGTTTGGTGTGTGTGTGTGTGTTGTGCAGCCGCACTGTTTGTTTGAGAACGTGTTTTTAGGTATAGCTGTATTAGTCAGATTGTATACCTGATCATCTAACCTCATGACAATGGAGGTTCATTGAAATTCTAAGGAGTCAGGTGACTAATGAGACAAATGCATCCTAACCTTAGGAGTTTAAGTGAAGCAATAGCTGCATTATAAAACTGTAACCTTGAAATTCCTTTCTGAATAAGACATTGGTAAACAGCTTCTCTTTATTATAGTAATTGCTCAGCGTGCTGGGACTTTTGTATCAGTCGCACAAGATAAATTCAAAATAGCATATGCAACAGAACAGATAATTGTTCTTTAGAGCTCAAAGTGCATCCCTAGTGGTGCTTCATTTTGTTCCTTCCTGCACAAATCAATAGCCCCGACAAGAAACCTTGAGAAAATCTTCACTGACTTTTTGTTACATGTAGTAATTTAAAAATTTGCCTTTCCACCAAAGAGGATGTCAATAAGCCCCAGTGTCAGCAACCATCCACGTTTCCTGAATGTCCTTTGACTAGCTGCCAGGTGCAGTAATGCTGACCAGGAGATCATAGTCACCTCCACACTCAAGGCAACTCTCCATACAAGGCAATTCATATCATCATATAATGGGGAGGAGTTGAAGTTTCAACAATGACATCAGCATAAATACAACAGAGGGTTTTCAGATTTGCTGGCTTTTCCCACAAATTAATTGTACTGCATTAATTTGTTTAACTAGATTTTCAGCGTTACCAATAAACACAGGTTTCTCTTTGTTTATGCAATCTAACCATCATTTCATCTCTATTTCTAAGCCAGTCTAAGGCAACTTTTAATACTAATGTACAACCATGAATCACTTTTCCCATGTGATGAAATTCAGTCAGAGGTAAAAATAAAATGTATTGCGATTTCATGCAAGTACATCATTTTTCCAGTTAATACCATGTGATGCTTATTTTAGCTCCGACTGATTCATGCATTTGAAGTTTTACAACAGTTCGGAAAGTTCCAAACAATCATTTGTGTGGAATTGTAAGTTTGAGCTCCTCGAGATGAGTCAAGCCTCTACAAAATCAACCAGTAATCGTGAACAGTGCATGCCAGTAAGATTATTATTCTACTCGATTCTGTCTTCCTCTGATGGCATGCACACATGAGCAACAATATTCCTAGTTCAGTTCAGACTTCCCGCACACTACTAAAGTATACAGTAGATCACTGCTGCAAACCTTCCAACTCGACTGCAGCTTTTGCAGCTGATGCTGAAATAGACCCAATAAAGTAAAAAAAAAAGAAAAAGGCACTGAAGTGCATCTGTGATGAGAACAAGCAACAAATCATCTTCCCAGAGTGCATCCTGGGGACACATGGCACCAAGAGGCACTCTGGCAAGAATATGAATTAGGTAATGCTTTTCTGGGAAGCCTTGGGTTCTGTCAGCCATGCAGATGTTACTTTGACGCATACCACCTACCTAGACCATGTCCACCCTTTCCTGGAAACAGTGTGACCTGATGACAGTGGCCGCTTTCAGCAGGATAATACACCCTGCCACAAAGCAAAAATAGTTCAGGAATGGTATAAGAAATATAATGAGTCTGTGCTGTTGACTTGGCTTTGACTTGGGATGACCTGGACAAGCGAGTGAGATCCATAAAGGCCCCACCTTGCAAGGAGGATATAAAAGATCTGCTGCTAATGTCTTGGTGCTCGATGCTACACACACCTACAGGGGGCTAGTGAAGCTCCATGCAGCTCAAACGGGCGACCGACACAATATTTGGCAGGTTTTCATTATGTTATGGCTAATCAGTGTATATTTCCGGCTCCACTGTGGAACTTCACACTGACTGCAATTTCAGAAAAACATGTAGAACATGGCAAAATAAATTCATGCTGCAAATGCGACAAAACAAGGCAAAAGAGTATTTTCCAAAAACCTTAGCAATAGTGAGGGTAATAATTCCTTATTGAGTGAATTTATCTTTCCCTCTCACACACACACATGCTCTCACAGTATAAATCAGACACACAGCGATCATGCCATGAAAGGCTGTTAAGTCATTGTCACTGTCATAATGCTGTTTATATCCCTGCATACACAGCAGAATAATAACACCACTTAGCTGACAAGCCTCAGATTCTTTATCTCTCTCTACCCATCACTGTTTAACCCAGTATTCCCCCCCCCCTCAGTGCCCTGCCAAGACCTTATTTCACCATGCCTGGCATTCCCCTCTCATTTCAATCCACCTTCATCTCTATCTCTTTTTGTCCTGGTGGGTTGGTTTCATTTTGCCAGCTAGTTGTCATCTCGTGTTCTCTCTCTCACAAGCTTTTTTTTTTTTTTGCTAACTTGCTGAAACTTGCTGACTAATGAGTGACTTCATCCAGAGGGATAGAGAAAAAGGAGGGACTTATCTTCGAGACAAACTGCTTCACTTGACTCAGAAATGAACTGTAAGCAGGATGTCAATCAAAGCAGGAGATTTACAGGAGCTGGACCCGTTTCAATTATGTCCAACAGTGAATTTCCATCGCTATCATAATAAGTACACAAAAAAGTAAAATTAAACAAATACCGGTATGCAAACATTATTCAACTGATTATTTTTTTTGTCCAGTTAAAGGAAATACAACAGGCTAACATGAAGACATGGTACGCCAACAACACATATGGCGATCAATTTTAAATACAAAAACCACTATACTCTCATTCAATTGAAGTTGTGTTCGTGCCCTCCCAGAAGGTGAATGGAAATCTAATTTCAACTACTTGGAAAGTGTAGTGAACTAAACAAATGGTTTACATCAAATATAGCTTTACTTCAGAAACCCCTCAGAGATGTGAGATCCAAGCAACAGTTTCGTTTTCTTTTTAATTGATCTTCATTACAAGTAAACTTCGGCACTCACAGGTCAGTCTATAACTTACTATTCAATAAATGATGCAGCTTCAATAGTGACAATGACTTTTGGCATTGAGACCAATCATGAAAAGAAAAATGGCATTGAAACATTTCTATTAGTTCTATTGGAACTGAAACACTAAATAAAGCTCCACTTAAAACCACATTCATATCGTATTTTATTTTCAGGGTTTCTCCTTTTCTTCTCAATTCTTCCACACTGCCTCTTTTGTGGAGATAGCTTCCTCTGGCTCTGGCTGGATTTAATTTTCAACTTGCAGTTTGGTAATTGAGAGAAGGTTATTCAGGGCAGGGGGCAAAAATATGAATCATCTCTCATTTGGAGAGAGTTTGGTAACTAGTAGCACTGTTACTTGTGGTGCTGTCACTACCCAGCACACACACACACACACATGCACACTCCAGTGGGTGCATTGACATTTCCCTGCAGTTCATTCTTTTTTGATGGCATGAGGGGGCCTCCAAAGACCTCTCAGAAAGATCGGCTTCCCATCTTTAAGACGGCTGATAATGAATTTAAAGCACAGCCCTTGGCTTTGGCATACTTGTGGAAAGCACGATGAAAGAGGCAGACGACACTGTGTGCTTTGGCATCAAAGACATGGCGGAAATGAAAGTGTGAGGTTAAATTGGCAGGTTTCATTAAGAGCAGCCGTTTGCATTTTGCATTGCAAGGTATTCTCCAGGGAATGAATGAGATTTGGTTTGCAGTTCTAAAAATGTAATCTCTAAAATGACAGCTTGGTTCGAATACACAATATACGCACACAATATCTGTTTGACTTTTCTGTCCACCTTGTGTGTGTTTTGACAGTTTCCAATTAGATTGGATTATTTGGCTTTGAGAAAATATAACTTGTCAACAGCCCGATGGAAGGCAGCAGAGGACAGTTATTCACATTTGATTGATGCAGAGGCGTGTCGATAGATCATACAACTGAGCGTCCACAGATCAAGCCATTTAAAACGGCAATATAGTGATGTACTGTAGTGATTGTCATTGTATGAGGCTTGTGACAATAACCTGAAGGTGTGCTGTAGTATCCAAACTTTGCTTTTGTTTTCGTTGCATTGAATTTAAGTGTTTTATTGAATACAAATGAAATTCAGATATGTTTTTTCCAGATTTTAGCTCTGGCCAGATGCAGGAATCGGTCCTTCAAATAAAGGATCTGGTAAGAACATTATTTTTGTCTTTTCAGGCAGAATTGACAGATTTAACTCGCTACAGGAATAAGAATACCAATACCAATAATTCACTAACTACTTCATAAACCATCTATAAAATAAGTGTCAGTATTAACCTATGCACTACTTAATTGAGATAATTAATTATAGCAACAGTTCCAACCCTTGGAATTCAATGGAAAATGTGTGCACTGCTCTGTTTGGTCAGTTTAGATAACAGTTACAGTATATCGTATAAAGAGACCAAGTGTAATCAAATTTCCAATGGATAAAAAGCAGCTTACAGAAAATAAAGTTCCCTCTTTCTCAAAATGAGAAAATGCACACGCACGCTTCCCCTGACAAACACACACTGTAAGAACAGGAGACCAATAATCAATTGGTCTTTTCACACTAATCCCAGTCAAATCCCTTTGGAAAGCATTGAGACTGGCACCATTACACAGCTATGTGTGTCCGTGCAGGATAAAGTGACACAGTGATCATGCAGAGTGTGAATCCCAGAGATGAGTGTTAACCATCCCTGAGGTTAGGTTAGTCAACATTGCACAAACTTCGGGGAACCAAAAGCAGTACATTTCTTTTGTCCAGGGATCGGTGAAGGAAAAACGTGCCGGAGAGGCATGTGATGAGCCTCTGAAAACACACAATTCAAATGTGAAGCGAAGTACAGAAAATAGCCACACGTTGTAGTCCACATGGAAGTGCTATTTGAACAGTGTGCCTAAAATATGTCGTGCAAAAATACAGGTAATTTGTTTAAAATGCGTGAAAACGTATGTATGAATACTTCAGAGAATACCAATAAGTTGATGCACGAATGATAAGCGTTGTTACAAAGAATACTGCTGGAACCCAAAATATTGAAGCGCAATGTGTTCTTAGAGGAATGCTACAAGACTGTTAAAAATACTTTTGAAATATAGATCATGGTTACACTAATACACAAAATGTAATATCTGTCTTCTTACAGTCATTATGTGACAATGAAATCAAACTCAAGTTTTCCAGGAAGGGCAGAAAGGGGAGCAAAGTCAATGAAAATTGATACAGTGTGGGGGAAAAAAAAAGCTGACGTAAAATGTTAAAAAGATTTCAGGTTGAAAACTGTGCCCCAGAAACATGCAGAGGAAAGGGAATGAGAAGGGGAATGATGTGTAAAGAGCCAGTCCTGTCTCCTTGTGCCATTGCCCTTCACCCCTCCCAAGAGGATGGCGTGATGGAGTAGAGATGAAAGGGAGACTTTGAAGGAGGAGTGATCCATCCCTTACTCCCATGAAGGAGGAGAAGAGGGATCAGAGCATGGACCTTGACACAGCAAGAGATGTCAAGATACAAACATGGTACTTTTCACATTATGTACTTGACTTCTTTGAGAAGTACTTTCAAAGTTGACTTAGCAGTCCATTGATTTCGCTTTGAGTACTGCTTTCTGACTCTAACAGTTTGGTCAAATCTTTTTCTTATGCTTTCTCACTAAACTGCTCTGTCACCTTTACTTTTTGCTTGATGTTTTAAAGTTAAAACATACTTATTTAATCATCAGAGTTAAAATGTTTTGCTTGGCTGTGGCTCAGGAAGCAGAACTCACTTTCCAAATGATTTGTTGTTTGATCCTCACCATCTCGTCAAAACATCGTTGGGTAAGAACCCTGAACTTTGTCAAGCTTCTTAATGTTGACTTTGACTTTCAAAAAGCCTTCTCGTGTTTTGTATGACATGTATGTGTGTGTGTGTGTGTGTGTGTGTGCAGCCCAAATGATTGCTGAATGCATTCTGGATCCGTGTCTGCTGATGGGATGAGTGTACTGTCATATTTGTTTATGCAACATCATCCATCATCTTCAAATCCTGTTCAGTTAAGAAAAATAACAAACAAACAATAAACCTATAAACTACAGGCCTGTCAGCTCTGAAGTATGAAGGCTATGGTTCTTGCCTATGTGGAATTCCTTGCCTGTGTGTGTGTGTGTGTGTCTTTTTTTTCTCATTACACTGGATACGGCATGGTGCTTCCAGGCTTTGCCAACTGAAGTTCAATTACTGGGGTGCCTCGGGCTAACCTTTTATCACTGAATAAGTAGTTTCCCAACGCAGTGCGTGTGTGTGTGTGTGTGTATGTATTGTCAAAGCCACAGAGTTGAATAAGAAAGTAAACATGCAGTGCAGTTTCTAAACGCAGCATGTACAAAAACAGCCAGGCATGCATGCCTACGCACACGATTGCAGCTTAGTGGGGAGATTTGACACATTCACATGGATGCGCATTAATTGCCTTTATCATTTTCTCCCATTGCAAAAAAGCATTTTTGCCCTTAAGTTGAAAACTGCCATGTTTCTACAACCTATGGCTGCAAAGGACAGATACAGCAGAATACTTGTTTCCACCTATTTTGATGTACAACAAAGGCTTGCAGAAACCATGGACATTTGTTTATCTGCCATGCTACGCAAATAGAATATGATTAGATTCAGAGTAAAATAGGATGAATACAATTAAAACAAATATTATCCACAGGAGGGGCAGCATGGTGGCACAGTGTGCAGCGCTGTTGCCTCACAGCAAGAAAGCAAGCTTTATTTTGTCATTGTTACACTGCAAGCACACAACAAAATTATGTTTACATCCTAGTAAAACAGGCCCCTTGAAAAACACACATATGCAGCTCCCTTTAGATGTCTCAACATTCCTCACACCCTCCTGGCCAGAGGGGCGACATTTCATATCTCCAGTCTGTCAACAGTCAACGTCCAGAGCAAAAACACATTCAATGCACAGAACCCCAATGTCTGTCTGTACAGGTGATGGAGCCATAGAAACGTGAATCAATTGTGTTGTTTTTTGAGCTGTGCTCAACTAAGGCCTACGGTTAAAAGCCTGGTCATCAGACTTACTGGCAAAGCCTCTTTGCAGGACCGGGTCCAGAAGGAAGGCTCCATTGTCTTCCCCTGTTCTGCAGGAGGTGATGCAGCTCCCTTGAAACAATCTGGGTCTCTTGGGAGGCGCTTAAGATAAAACAACACAACTCCAAGAATCACAGGGACTGACAACCCTCTCCAAAAAACCCACTTAACAAACATCTGTTACATCTGGCCAGGCCAGAATGGCATTCAAACCTCTTTAAGGATCGCTTAAGCCCAGAAGTATAATTGTAGAAAGAGAAAAAATATAATATGGGTGTCCAGTGAGGATGTCAAAAAGGTGCATACAATAGGGATAACACTGGAAAGTAAAGCAGGCCAGATTAAAAGGGAAGCGGAGGTGGAGTAAATGGATAAAGGAAGGCGCAGAAGACAGATAGGACAGAATATCTTAGAAAATACTCTTGATTTGAGCTTCTCTGCATCATCCTGCATTGTGATCTACCGCTCTCTCACACAAGCATATGTGAGTGTTTGCAAGAGTGTGCGAACACTTTATATTGTGTCTGCTCTCTGAGGAAATGGTGCCAAGGTTTGGATAACGATACAGATAAAGAGAGGGGAGATGGGGTTGTAAATCACACGCACTCAGAGACGCCACATGCAGTTCGACCTTGACTCCAACTCTCGTGAACATGTTGTGTATTATTCTCCGCATCCTCTCACTTAGAAACTGATGCTTATCTCCTTTACTTATAATGGAGCGTGCACAAGAGAGAGAATGGGAGAGAGTGAGAGGGGGGAAAAAAACCAAGATATGGAATGTGAAAGTGAAAAAATGGAGAGAGGGGTTGTATGTATTGAGTGAGAGAGAGGAACGAAACCGAGAGGGAGGGTGAATAATAGACAAGATACCAGAATAATAGATAGAGATGGGCAAAACCAATGTTCTGCGGAGTGTGTCCTACATTTGTTCACTTTCTGAAGGGAAGGCACAGATGGAAATCAAATGCTTGTAAATTGGTTGTATAAACATATACCGGCAGCTCTCAATGGCATAAAATGGTTCGAATGTGTACCAGGGATGGATGTCATAAAAATATTGGTGTTAACAAGTAACTAAAGTGATGATGACATAATAGTGACAAATACATCATCCTGTTTACTAATCACTAGCTGATCAACTTTAACAAGGTGATATCTTTGTCTTTGATCACAAGACTTTTCAACTAGTTGCCTCATGCCTCTATATTTATTTATTATTAATATTTTTTTTCCAAGGCAGTATTTATCCCGCCCAAAAAATATTTAAATCTATATTTTACACAGCCTTTTCCATCCTGGGCCAGTTGTGTGTTACTTCCCTCCGACGGTCCGTTTGAATGCAATGAAGACACTATGGGGTGTCCAATTGTACCACTTCTGTGATGCCTCAGGAGGTAGTAACAGTGCTTAAGCAGGCATCTGTACGATGCTGTGTGGCCGCGTTGCAGAACAGGTGTGACGTTGCAGCAATATGTTCAGGTCTGTGACCTACCCCAGGGGAATTGAGCTACAATCTCAATTTCACCCTAGCACCCAGCCCTACCACTCTAGCCTGCGCTGGAGGGATAGTGTTCAGCTAAACTTTCAGAAGTGTTTTCAGAGGCAGACTCAAAATGGAGGGGCAGAAGAGAGTGGTAGAAATTCCTAGAACGTTTTTCAAAAGAAAGCTACCATTGCAGGAAGAAGCTTTCCTAAATATTGTATATTTGCACAAATAACCATGAAAAAATATTGATATTTTGCAAGAATATCTGATTGATATAGATTCAAATTCATATATAATTGGATTGTTGTCATGCATGCAAAAAACACAAAATAAATCTCTTAATATGTTCTTACCCACATTATTTTCCTCAGTTCTGAACAATTAACCTGTATTCTTAAACTTGTGGCCTGCAGTGATGCAGACTGGGCGGCGGACCAGAATGTCAGGCGCAGTGTGACTGGCTACTGCTTTAGTGTATCTGAGAGTGGGCCTATTGTTTCATGGAAGTCAAAGGAACAGCCCACGGTCGCTTTATCCACACGTGAAGCTGAATACATGGCTTCATCAGCTACTGCACAAGAAAGTCTTTATTTTGTACACTTACTGGCTGGAATGGACAATGGGATTGCACTGTGTTGTACTCATGTCAATCTGAGAACAAGTGGGGGTGTTGAACTGTTTGTCTTTGACATGACCTGCATTTGGGGTGGGTGGGCGGGGTTGCGGCTGTGGTCTGAGTATTTCCTCCGTTTACCGGCATCTTAAGTCCTGTAAGTATGGCTGCAACAACAATGCAACTTGTATACTTTTTATATTTTTATTCTCTTATCTCATTTTTTCTATAAAACTTTCGTTTTTGTTCTGTCCTGCTAATTAGGTCAGATTCGTCTCTAATTGCTAACGGTAACAGCAAATGAATTGTATATTTATGTAATACATTCCTGCTTTCATGGGCGCCTTGAGCAATCTGGGCATCCAATCCCATTTCCCAAGCAGAAAAGAAATCTACTGCCAAGGTGCTGTGCATGGAAGTGGCCAATCCTGACTGTTGTATTACGTTCTCCAATGTATATGTCTGCAATAATAAATCTTAACCATAAATGCAACATTCTATGACAAGTGGGGTCCCATTTCCTAGATATATGATTTCAACCACGACCCCTAACAACTCTGCTTTGATGGGCAAGTCAAAAGTTGAGGTATACATTTAAAAACAAGGAATAGGGTACAAGGCGCAGTTGCTGGTCATTCCAATTATAAAGGTAGGTTTGAAAAGAGTTTGAATAAATAACACACACAATGTTCGGATTGAGAATTGAGCAATTTTTAACTGCATCATTAATTGGTGTCATGAAGTTTAAATGTTTGTTTAACTGAATGGGAGGATCAATAAAGTCCTCTTTCCTTCGGCTCCTTCAAAGGATTCTATTTACAGCCCGTCTCCTGAGACGCCCCAGACGTCATGGAAGAGAAATGCTATATGGCTCACTGTATTGCGTTAATTGAAAGTCTCGTGCTTTCTTGACATTTCTTGGAGTAGCTCCACATATTTGGGACAAAATAATTCCAGGCAAGTTTTCACTCTCTCTTTCACTCGAGATAAAAGGATAAAAGAATCGGCACATTCTCACATCCGGTTTGCAGGTTTTTAGTTCTGTTGCATTCTTCTTGTAAACATTTTTCCGTTTGTGCATCTCCACTGTGCAGTGATTGAACAGACCATCATTACCACTGCAATGTAGGGTCTGCAGTGCAGAATGCAGTGAGACCCCACTCTTATGTAGTACAAAATTACAGACAACACTGAACATGATATTGCTATTAGATACATTACATACGTTAAATGCATACATCTGTTGTGGTTTTTCACTGCTGTATGCACATGTGTATGCATATACAGTATAGAAGAGCAACTGCCGCCTACACCAGCTCTATGAATAAAAGTATTATATTTTGTGATTCATCATAAGGCCAATTCTGGCACAATGACTCATGCATATCACACTCCACCAGAACAACTTGTCTCAGGATTTGGCAAAGTGAAACTTCCTGTGACCTCATGCAACAGTCACTCAGAAAAAGACAGTGTTGGCTTTCTCCAATTTAAGTGAATGTAATTAATCAGGGGGTCAATAGTCCCGTCGCTAAGTGAAACCTGGGTGTTCATATGATAGCACTAATTTGCAAGAAATGCAGCCTTCACTTCGTCAAATCCGTCTTGGGTCTTTTCAGGATTAAATAGTGGACCTCATTAGGAGTTTAAAAGTCCCCAGTCACGAGTTTCCTCATGATAAAATGGAACTAATTTGTTCAGACATGAAGTGCTCCCTCGGCCAAGGCTGCACTGATTATTTCCTCAAGTGAAATGTTAGTAATTCCTTGAGATTTCGATAGTCCACTTGCAAGAATATCATCCTGAAATGAGATTGTTCTGATGAATGACAATTTGATATGAGCCAAACTGTTTGTGAGAGCAGTGAAATATGAATGACATAGTTTTAGGCTCCATTTCAAGCATCAGATTCTTAAATAGACAGGATGCGCATCAGCTTTTAGCAAACAGAGAACATTGACATATATATATTGTTCTGTGATGTAAGGGAACTATGAAATAATTAAAATCTCAATTCTCATGCAGTTTTTATTAAACAGTCATGTGACTTTAAATACTTCTAACAATAGTCACTGATCTCTTTTTCAACATCTCAATATGTTGAAACTCTATTACCAGTTAGTATGGCTTCGGCTGCCAAATATGAAACTCGGTTACCTGCACTCATTGCCAGCTCTGAAATCGTCTTTAACCGCTGCTCGTATTTGATGCCTGATCTCATAAAGGCTTCCTCGAGCCTAGTAAAGTCTGAAAAATGCATCGCAAATGCCATTGCACAAATGAAAAGTAAAGTGCTTGGCACAAGGACGTTTGTTCATTCTCAAAGAGGGTAGAAAAAGCATACATGTCCTTTGTTATTAAGTCTCCCACTCTACCATGTCCTTTACAAAGGCAAACGGCCATTTAGGAGGTAGGCCATTGTGTGACATGCAAACGATGAGTAGAATAGCAGATGGGAAGTCGAGGGAGAAGGACAAATCTGGCTCTTGCTGTAAATCTTAGAGTATCATCAGTGTAGTGACAAATAAGTGAGAATCATAATGACAAGTAAAGGGAAAATATCCAGGTGTTCATCAAAACCTTTTTTCCAGTCCCGTGGACTAGATCTATGTTGGACGAGCACCGGTAGCTCACCGGGTGAGTGCGCTCACCATAGGTGCCACAATCAAACATCTCTCAAACTCACTCCCGGATCATTCCAGTGAGTTCTGGCCAATTTGATTAAACTTCTAATCCGGCAGCAATGATGTCAAGATCTGTTGTGAGCTTCCTTTTAAAATCATGAGAGTGATGTTCTGACTCCATAGAGAGAGGCAACTTATTTCTTGAGTTAACTTTGAATGCTTCTATGTGTATATGCATACTGTGTTTGTGCGTGCGTTGCCTGGTACCTAATGGTTTAATGGCTATAATGAACGCACAGAGCCCATAATGTCCACTATTGTGAATGGGAAATCAATATTTATCATATGATGGAGTTGTGGGGTCTAAAAACATTCAGATGTTCTTTCCCTTTATCGCTCTCTGCCGCACTGCTGTACACCCTCACTTCTTCCACCCTCCTATCCGTTCTTCGTGTCTCAGCCCCGTTATCTGTCCTTCTCTCATCATCCACCTCAACCCCTGCCCAATTTTTCTTCTTCTACACACCTCTTCTCCATAACGAAATGCTTCCCCCCGTCCTTCTTACGCTTTCTTTCACCCCCGAGCTGTCCAAGCACATGTTTATTATCTGCCAATGCTGGATGTCGTCTAGCTAAATATTCTCAATAAGTCTTTAAAATACATTGCAGACAGTTGGACACTAATGGCAGCTAAATCGCCTTGCCTCTCTATCTCACACACACACACAAAATAATTACCCGTGGAGGTGGTTCTGGCCTCTGACTTGACACTTGCAGCTAAGTGTTGACCTCTTGAACTCAAGCTTATTGGTATAATTCCTTCCTACTTTATCTTTCTATAGTCTCTCTCGCTCTCACCCCTTTCGTTCCCCTCTTTCTCACTATGGAGTCTATCAATACACTCCCCTCCCCGAGTATTATCAATCGTGACACCCATTCTATCTTTTTTTTATCCAAACATCACTGTCATATTCCAGTCATTCGCTCCGCATATAACTATAGTAAATGTCAAGTGTCTTTGAGAAATTATACGCATGCTGAAGCAATGCCCACTGAGTCAAACACAGTATTTTGTTTTCTATACCCATCAATATTCTTCTTTTTTCTTTTGATTGACATGAGATGGGTCATTTATTGGAAGTGGTGGTTTTAGAAATCCAATACATTCAAAAGTAGGAACAATTCATCTTTTATCCTTTATTTTTAAAATCAATTTTCAATTCAAATTGAGACAAAATACAAATATTTTCTGAAATATTCATGTAAAAATATATTTGTCATTGACATCAACATCTAAAGCTTTGATTATTTGTGCTTGTATTGTTTTTGTGTGCTTGAAATACACATCTCTCATCTTATTCTCAAGTTTGAGATTATTATTAGGTTTTGACTGTTGCAAATCTAAACCATATAAAATGTACATTATTGAATCTAACCTAGGTGGATAAATGCCAAAAATGTGACATCAGTTTATATAGAATGTGTTCTCTTTGCAAGAGGAAACATGAATCAAGAGACAATCCACTCTTGGGATTGTGTTGGGGTCGGATATGTTGGGTGTGAACTGAGGCAGAGAGGGACGCATATAACGGCATCCCCTGCTGCCCTCTATGGCAAACAGTCTGCATAACCTTCTGAACATGGATTGAATGGAATGGTTTTATGAATTGGCGTGTGTGTGTGCGTGTGTGCATGCTAAATCTGAGCTAAGATTTTATTGTACAATCTTGTCCTTGTAAAATAAAGCAGTTTTACACCTTCTTGGAATGTGTTCACCCATCTCCTTTAAAGTACGACTGACCCTCTGTCTCTCTTCTTGCTCTCTCTATTCACACACTTATTCATTTTCCTCTTTTTAACCTGTTAAAAGCAGATGGTGATTGCATGAATTGTATGAATGTGCTATGTCTGTGTTGGCTTTAGCCTGATTTATGGTCGAGGTACTGAAAGTCTCCAGGGCAGGTTTATTTAGTTCAGCATCAAATCCCTTCCATTAATAGCACCACTATAACATTAGAGTGCAACATTAGAGTGCAACATAGGCAATCAAGTCATATAAATCTTTAATTATTCCTCATAGTTACTGTGTTCTCTTTGCCTATTTTGAACAGTGGGAAACACTTAATTGCATCATTTATATTTCTACCCACTGTGATACTGAGACAGGAACAGAAGGTTTGCTGTCATTGAAAAGGTGAACATAATGAACATCAGATATCGGAAACCTTTTCGAATAAAAACAAGCAGGCCATGCGGGCAACATTTGGTACGGAGCCCAGGATGGTTCTCGCTTCGCCACACACGACTGCTTTCCTCACGGCCTTGTGCATCCCCATCCAGCTGCTGATGGTACCCTTGTTTGTCTCAATGAGACAAACAAGTGTTAAAGCATGAATGCAAATACGTGATACCAATATTTTCCTAAACCTAACCACGTAGTTTTGTGTCTTATTGTGATTGAGGCTATTTGTTAAGCATGTAATCATCGTCCTTTAATCCTATAAGTTGGAGTTTTGACAGCAAGTGTGGTAATGGATGAAGATAAAGGTAAAAAAAAAAAAGCATCTTATTGAAGATGAATTTGGACTTATTGAGCTGAGAAATTATATATGAAATGATAAATATTAATTATCCAGACATGAGTTGTTTCAATGACAACACAGACAGATTAAAAAAAACAAAACATCTATTGAAAAGAGGGAGAAGATTATAGAGGCATGTAAAAAACAAATCCATGACTACAGTGCAGCCTTGGTTTAGGCACACTTCTCAGATTTTTATTTTGCATGCAGTATGAAATGGTTGCATAGAAACTACTTGCTGGGGGCAAATTGGTGGTTATGTTGAGTTTTCATATTCCTCAGTATGCCAGAATATGAATGTTTCAAAACCATGTTGGGAGATGATAAACAGTAAAATGTCAAAATAAGTCAAATCGGGTAAACAATTTGAATTATTTACTGTCGGCATTATAGAGTGGGTTAGTATCATCGCCTACTGTAGAGGCAGACAGCAAACATGTATCTGCTGAGTCAATATGGCTGAAGGCTGGACAGGGATGCAGAAGTTGTCATGGTAACTAATCCATATGGGATGGTGGAACCCAGGTGCCATATTTAGAATTGCAAATCAGATATTTCTGTCAGAAAATAGATGACTGAGTAATTGATAGTAACTGTGAGTGTGTGTGTGTGCAGGTGTTCATTGCCCTGTGAAGGCACATTAGCATGGGTTTTTGCTTTTATTAGTATACGCTCTTTCAACATTATGTATTTTTTGGGTAAATGTGCATGTATTTTTCCATTATTTTGTTTGAAGTTACTTTTCCATCAATATGCTAAAAGAGAACCTGTGTCTGAACTCCAGCTCTGCAGATCCTCTCTTTCCTTCCTCTATACTTGTAAGATGTGGGAAGAAACTGGGCCAGGGCTGCAGGGGCAAAACAGATGGACTGTCAAAGCTCTAGCTGTTCCACAAGTCATTCTCTTTCATTAACGCTAATGTTAAATTGGTACCAATGTCAGAGCAGGTAATACCATTTGAAGCTGTAAAACTAAATAACCTGTGGGCTTGTATAGCAGTATACTTTGCTTGATTTATGTTTTATGTCTGTTTACACAAGGTCTAAAGTCGAACTCATGCAATTAGGGAATCTGCTCCAAGATTCCAGGCGCATATATGAAAATAGAGAGGCCAAGACTGCCGGAGAGGAAGAGATGGGAGGAAGGAGAAGTAGCGTTACGAAACTTGGGAACTAATTATTACAGTATGTACTTATTCTCGGAGCACTCGGAACACAGTGGATCTGTGTTTGTGCCTTTTAATCTCAATCTATGTGGACAAGACAGTTGAGGCAATTATAGCTGAGTTCCCATTCAGGCTATTGTTAACTTTTTTTTCCAGTCAATTCAAATGATATTCCCATAAGATAAATTCATAAACAGGATCCTTCTAGTATCACTGGTTCATTTTCTATCATTGCCAAAATGATTATGTCGCATTAATGCAAACTGCTCAGCTGTCTTTGGCAGGTAAACTTGATTTAGAGTGGTGTGCAGGAGAAGGAAGTTTACAGAGGTGTTTACTGTCATACATTTATACAATTTGGAGTTGTAAATAGATAGAGCACTGTACCAGGCTCAGCCAGCCATATTGACTAGCCATAAAAAAAACTTGTTTATAAGCCCTGTTAACTTTCTTGGAAATAGCAGCAGGGGGTGATGGTGAAGATCTCCATCTGCATCATAATAGTGGGTGGGCCCTCTATTGGTTTGTGCATTTAATATATATGCATTTAATATAATAATAATAATAATATATACATATAATGTGTGGTCACAACTGATGATTGAGACCAGACTTGGCTGTGTCTGTCTCACAGCCAGCAGAGCTGCAAACCTCACGCTGTATCTCGCCAGGCAATTATCACAGAATGATGTGGACACAGATGAGGCTTTTTCACCAGTGCTTATATTCAGCACCAATCAGCTAACAATGGACAAAATATTGACAGATATGATCAGATCAGCATTTAAAGAGTTTAGAGCTAGGCTCTAGCTTGCCTTAATAGCAAGCACAAAAGCAGCTCAGCTAAGTATCTCATAATTGGCCTAGACTGCTAGGAAACATGTAGATGAGTCAGGCAGCTTCGAATTGCTTTAGAGAAACAGCTTTTTCACAACATCTAAAAATAACGGCAAAAAGTTGTGGATATTTCTCAACGGAAGATTCTGTTCCGTCCGTGTGTGTGAACCAGATCTCATGAGTATGCATCTGAATCTCTTCTTTCTGTGCTAGTCTCGAGACGGCACGGCTGCATGATTACCTAAAAGAGAAGTGGTAATCCTGCCATGCATATTTATGAGAGCTAAAATTCTGCTTTAAAAATTCTAGAGGCATTACCAGATGTGGGTTCCTGAATGTTGTACCTTCCTGCCCTATTACTGGAATTCCAATATTAAGAGGCAAGGTTAAAGTGTTTTTTATTTTATTTTATTTTATTTTTATTTTTTTGCACATGCATTTGTAGCCAGCGGGAAACCCATTTTAATTCTAAAGATATGCCCATTCAACTAATTGTGTTACTCGACTTTCGGATTGATCAGGAGAGAGCAAGAGAGAGAAAGAGGGACCGGATGAGTCAGGGAAGATGCAAGGATCATTATTTCTGTCTGGTTAATAATACCTCATTGCTCTGTTTGAATTTATGTCTCGCTACAGGCAATATGGCTCGGTTGTAATAAGTAAGTGCCTCAACATATGTGCAGAAATTAAATGGATAGGCTATAATGAAATTTGATATTTGTGGTCTGAACACTCCTTTTATCATGGTGTTGGAATGTAACGAAACACATTTGTTCACTATTTTCCATTTTTCTGAACATCATGCTTTTGCTCCATTTTATGCAAAAGATGTGCACTCCAATATATATTTGCCATCTGGTGGTTCCACGCTTCAGATTCGTTTGTTTGCTACACATGTATGTCAACTCAACTGTGGCGACATAATTTCAAAATCCTTCGCTGTTTCATTCCAGGTTGCAGAGATGGAGGTGGCAAACATAATATTATGATAAATGCATAAAAAAAAACCCTCCATTCCAGCATTTTACTTTTACCTACATCAAGAAGCATATTACAAGGCTCTTTCTTTGAGACCCAAAAATAAAAGCTGTGCAGTGACCACTTTGTTGCTGGTTAGACAGCATTGGTTATTGATAATGTCTCTCTTTAAGGTTTTTCCCCTGGCCCAGACTTATCGTCCTGCTGCGTAAACCAATATGGCTCTTCAACATTTCACTTGTGTGGGTGCAGCACAGTTATTCAATAGCCAATAAAGCCAGATCAATTGAGCTTACAGAGCAATCTAGCACTGTAAGGCTTTGTCTGTATCATTGACATGAGAGACTAGGGGTACCTGCAAGTATTTTATGGGCCTGGCAGAACCCTTAAGCTTAGGAACGATGTGTGTGTCACTGATAAGTTGGGCAGTGCAACCGGCTGGTCTATAATTTGTTTACTGTGAATTGAATGTTGAAGCAACAGCTCAGCCTGGTTGAGCCTGTCTGTTACTTTGTTGATGTTCAGTAATGAACGTAGTCGATACAGTTTATGACCTCTTTGAGGTCCGTGAATGAAGTTTGAGTGGATGCTGCCCACCATAAAGTGTTACCAAGAACAAGCATGCGACTTGACAATGATGACTACATTAGTGCTGATTATAACCTGCAGCATAGAGGTGTGGTATCTACTCATGACAGGGAAAAGTAATGACTGTGACAATTAAAGCCCACTGGTTGAAATCAATGACTTCTAATGGGAAGTCATAGTTCATCGTTACCGACTAGAGTAAGAAGACCTGAAGGCACAAATAATTGAAAACCCAGGGGTAGGGGATGCATAATTTTGAGATCAAAGATTATAGGGCTAAGCATTATTATTATTATCTGGTCAAATTGACTATATGCAGTTAATTTTGAGATATTTGCATAAAAACAAAATATGAGATAATTAATTTGTCAAGCTTTGGGGAACTATAATATTTGGTTTGTACTGTGCCATATAAGCTCAAGAAAATCCTGAATGAACAGATGTGGTCGAACAGTTCAGCTCGTAACCACCAAGGTCAAACTCTGTTCTGGGAAGAAAGTGCACGGCCATTTTAAATGTATAAGTATTGAGGCAAGTCAGAGTTTTGCAAGTGTTCCTGTTCTAGGTGGGTATGCAGACGGTGTCATAGAGAGATAATGGTAGACAGATTGAGGTACACTATACCCACAAGGAGACAGTGAAGGGTTGACTCACCCACCCACAGACACACACATTGTCAGCGTATTATAAAAGGCCTGCCTGGAGTCTTGCAGTAATAGCAGATGGTCTTTCTGGTCCGTATATCACTTTCTCTCTCTTTCTTACTCCACCAATCTTTTTCTTGTCGTTCTCCTTCTTTGCATTCCTCTCTTTGTCCATCTGTTGCTGTATTGCCCACTCGACCAATGATCTTCCTCCCTTGCTTGTACTTTGATGTTATTATACTTGACTGACACCCTTTTTTTCCCTTTTCTCTTTTCTACTCTCTGCCTCTATGTTCTTCTCTTTTCCCCAACAATTGACTCCATGTCCCTCTTTATCTTCACTTGTCTGTGTTTGAGGTCTTTTTCTTTGGGGGGGGGGGGGGTCTGTGTGTTCCCCGGTTTCCTGTGGGAGGCGACATGAGTTGACAAGGCCACTGGCAGTGCCTTGCCATGCCACCTTGATACTGTGCCAGTGTGTCTGCTTGTGTGCCCCCTGGACTAAGAAAATATGAGAAGATAGAGAAGAGTATGTGTAATTGTCTGTGTGAGTGTAAAATGTGTGTGTAATTGGGTTGACAAGGGTTGGCAGCAGGCACCCTCGCTGCCTTGTCTGTATGCCAATGTGGGCCAGCCTTTTTCAGTGTAATAGTCATGAATTTGTATGTGTTCTAAGGATATGATATCAATCAGCCATTATCTCCTCATCCACTTAACTCAAATTGTGAGTTTTTGGAGCTAAACAGCTAAACCTGCATCATTTCTGAATATAATTTAAATTTTGTCATGCTTTTTTGCTCTGAAACTACCAATAATATTTTGTATTTTTTGGATGAACCTTTCTCATTGGTTTTGTACAACATCGTATTCCATGTAGCGTGGGAGGAGCCTTTCATGGCGGTCTCTGATTGAGAGGCAAGAGTCCTGTACATCACAACACAAATGACCGTTCACACTCACACCGGTAATGTGTAGAGACACCTGTAAACCTGTGTCACACGTTTTTGATGGTGGGACCCTAGAGGTAGTAATTATATACACACGCATCCCTTCATATAGCTGTGGCTGGACAACACACATTTCTTGTCGCGTCAAAATTAATTTTCTCTGCTCTCAGATTCTGCCTCATCATTTCCTAAAATATAGCACGCAATGAACAAACCAAAATGGTTTTAAGCTAAGGAGAAACACTTATCTGTTTTCCTCTGCTGCTTTATTCCCCACCAGCATTGCTCACACTGCTTAGTCATCAATCCCTTCGTCACCTCAACTCCAACCATCCCTCCTTTCCCACACACCTGGTATCTTTTTCTCTCCATCTTCCCACTCTACTTGTTTCATCTGTCTCTCTCTGAATCATTAATGCCTGCCATGTCATGATCTGTGTGGACGTGAGCTGTGTTCTGAGTGGTTATTCCTCCTTCGCGTGTTCCCTTGATTTCCCACTTGCTGCTACACGCAGGCAGCAAACTGACTTCTCAACGCAGCTTATCATCAAATGTTCATGCAAAGCTTTGAATAAATGTAAAGTGAGGTAGACAGGCTTTGTCCTGCTCAATTTCACTCTGTGTTCACTGGTAATTACCTTTTCCATGTATGTTGTGTTACAGTAATAACAAAGGCCAGCTGCAGCGCAGAGCTACAGCTCGCAATTTAACCCTCCAAAACCCGTTGGTCTCATATCATATCACAACATATATGTTATTGTTGTCTGATGAACTGACATAGCTAAAAGCATTTTTAACAAAATGACAATAGATGCATGGGAATAAGATGGAATGTTGAATGACTTTTCACACAAAAACCATTTCATACATAGAAAATAAGTAAGCATGTACACTGAGAAAGTGGTACACAGCAGTGTCTAAGCCAGGCCTCATGTCTGATGTGTGTGCATGATTACTGCGAGACACAAATGGACAAACTTGGGTTTGGTTTCTGTATAGACAAAAGAGCGCTTCATGTTCAAACTGTTTTGAATCATGCCATTAGACAACTGAATATGTGGGATAAAATAAACCTAATGCATAGAAATATTAAGCAATTCCATCCAGCTCAAAATCCAGAAATATTTTGGTATAAAATGTTGCTGATGAAATCATTGCTGTAGCTCTGATGCAAAAGTGCAAGCTCGCATCTTGTGTAAGGGAGACATACAGTAGTTCTCTATAGAGGAAATAAACAACAGATTTAAATGACTTTATTAATCCCAGGAGGACAATTCAATCCACAGGCTAGCCCATTAATGTAAATAAGGACAGGAATAAGGATTTGGGTTTACAATAGATTGAGCCCTTGTAACATAAAAAAGACAAAAGTAGTTACATTCTACAGAGGTACTTGTTGTGACAGATTGTGTAACAACCGCTGGGTAGCAAGTTAACAGTAATGCAGACATTGTGACTTCATATTGATCTTGTCTAGCAGCGGATCCACACTCACTTGTGTACTACTGCAATGCAGTTTTGCTGTTGAACTCCAGACATACTGTCTGGACTGAGAAACCTCACCCAACTTTCCACCAGCAGGGCATGGGGGGGGGGGGGGGGGGCACTTTTGGGTGAACCATTAACAAGGATGTTGTAATTATACATCATGGATGTAAATCACAAGACATGGTAAAGAGGTAGCAGCTGTAAGAGACGTATTGTCATGCAACGGTGACATTAAAATTAATGTCAGGTGGTTGCAGCAAATTCAGCCACTGGAAATCGTACAGTATGCAAGGCCAGTTTGAACAGCTGTGTATGTTTTTTTCCCCCCTGCACTCTGGTCTTAAGGCAAATGTTATTGTCATACTTCCTTTAATCCCTTTCGGGCTGGATTTCAAGACGGCGACTGACCACACTTCTTTCTCTCGTTTTTTTCACCCAACTTTCTCTTTGATCCTAGAATTCCTTGAACACAACTTCCAAATTGTCCATTCACATGCCCTCTCGCCACACAGGCACGCGCACGTGCGCGCACACAAACACACTGCTCCTTGGTATAATCCAAATATCCCCAAGCACAAAGTAATGTTTTTAAATTGCTTGATAAATATCCAACATATTTTGTTCTGAATAAATTTGTATAGCCCCATTTTGGCTGTCCTTGGAGTTACACTCTGCTCCAGAAAGATGTTTTGTATAAGACAGTCACCAGCAACCCTTTTCTTCCTTTTATCACTCACCCCTGCTCCAAGTACATCTCTAAGTTCATATGTGCTAACACAATTGCACAATTATTATGATTCCTATTCATCGCCTGTCTGCTCACTCACCCTTTTATCAGAGAGGCTAATATATTGCTTTGGGTCCGTCTCCTAGAATTAGCTTTCATTTTTTCTGCTGCTGCTTTTCTCCTATATGACATTTCCATTGTTTCCTTTCATTTTTCTTCTCTCCCTTCAGTTGATTATTGTGTATTTTTGTGATGCAGCACCACTCTCGGAGTTATGGCTGCTCACCCATACAATATGGAAGATAATGTGCGGGTTTGAATATTTCAAAAAGGATTAACTTCTGTGTTCATCTTCACGCCAATGTTGTTGTTTTTTCCCCCACATTCACTTGTTCTTTCCGGTTTTCTTAATTTGTTTAAACATTTATGAAACATTTAATCATTTCTGTTCTGAAGAGATTTAACCTTTATTTGTATTACAATCAGAATTGCATCTGATATGCAGTTGATGTCACTGAACAGACACTGGAAGAAAGTGGAAAATTACATACAAATAAACAAATTCTAAAGAATCCTCCAGGACCATCGGCGCCAGAGCTGGAAATGGTGGTATTCAGTGTGCCACTACTTTACTGTGTTACTCGTCCTAATTTCACAGTGATTTATACAAAGAGAATATAGATAGCTTTTTAATATGACAGTAAAATCCCAATTAGTGGTTACTCGTTAATTTTTTACAGAGGTTAATATGGGGTTTGAATTCTTCCCTCCATTGCATTTTCTTCTCCTCTGTACAATTCCAATAATATCTATAGGTTTTTTAATATATATATTTGTAAGTTTAGCAACTTTTGGTAGCATGTTTTATTTTCGGTTTTAAATTCAATCTATAATACATAGTTATGTAGCTATGAAGTGGTATCAGAATCAGAAGTGGTTTATAGCCATTGTCAGTGAGGGTTCACAGACTAGGAACGTTGCTCGGTGAAGTCGTGCTACATCTAACATTAAGGACAAAATACAAAGACCATACAGGTACAGACATCAACAGCAGCCGGAGTGGTTACACAGATGTGTACTAGCAGCAGTAAACTATCGTCATCACGCAGTGCAAATGGAAAAGTGCAAGTTGTATTCAGGAGTCCGGGACAGAAACATTCTTCCTCCATGAAGGCATTAACACGTTCAGGCAATATGGTAGACTGTGTATGGGTTTTGTTTTTGACAGAGCTTCATTGATTTTATCAAAGCAAACTGAGGGGAAATTGTTCATTTGTTTGCTCTTACCTTGAAAGCTCAGTTACAGCCCCCATAAACACAACATGTTATTCTTCATCTTAAACTTTGTTTCTTTCCACATTATTCAGCAGAAGGCCTCTTACAAATGTGCCCATTACTATACGATCGGGCAAGAGAAGGCTCTCTTTTTTTTTAATATCACCTTTACATTTAACGGAAGGACAGGTTCAGAGTTTCAGAGCCAGAAACATGTTGCGCTTGTTTGAATGAATTATTCATTTATCTGCACAGTTAGATGGAGTAAATTGACTTTGTTGTTGTTGTTGTTACAAACCCAAAAGGTTATACAGTTTGTCTTTTAATGAATTGGCAGACATATTGGCAAAATCACTTCAGATAGCTCCAATTGATTAAACTCATTTGATCTAACATGTCTGAACAGAGAATTTTTTTTTTTTTTTGAGAATTAAGAAAAAACTATCCAATTAAGGAAGGGTTAGAGAAAGGTGAACCGCATTTTGAATAGGTACGTATTTAAAAAAATCAGAGAGGCAAAGGACACATTCAGCTTTGCTTTAAAACCCTTGTGAGCAACTGCAAATTCAAGGTTTGCGTGCTTGACTTATTCTGTCTTTTGATTGTAATTTTTTTATTTGAATTGTAGGCATGTCCTCTTTAGTTCTTCTCTCTCACACATTTTGACAAGAGTGCTCAGTCATGTGAGTGAACCCAAAACTGAAAAAAAAAAAAAAAACATTGCTGAAGGAAAGTCAGGTGAAGGAGTCAACATTTCTAGAGTGTTGCAGCATTCTCATAAATAAGTTAAGAAGATGGGGACTGTTTGGAAAAGAAAAAGAGAAGACCCAGATAGAATGGCTCTGAACAGCGTATATGCCCGAAAATCCCGAATCAATGTGAAGAGATGTTATTTACAGACAACATACATATTTTAGACAGAAATCTAAATTAAATTTACCGAAATTCATGATCTCTGCTTTTCCTGCTGCACACACACACACACACACACGCACACGAGAAAGGGCTAAACTAGTTTTTTGCAGCTCTTGGTGTGAGTACTCAAGAAACTTCACCTGACTTGAGTTGGCATGAGGCTGAGTAGATAACTAATTAATTATTTGTCATTTTTGGTTTGAACTTTTCTTTTGAAGTCCGCCAGCCCATATTCGGACAATTTCTGTTCTCCGTTACTAAAATTACAACTACGGTAAATAAAAACTGCAACAGTGCAACATTTTCTTCAGCTTTGTCTCAATTATTTCAACACAGCTGCATGAAATCTTGTCAAAATCTTTATTTCTATTTCTCTCTGCTGATCCAAATGTCTATTAATATCCAAAAAGGTTACAAGATGGAAGAATGGAATATTTTATTAATTTTGTAAATTATGCAATCCTCTCGCAGTCAAAAGTCAACATAATGGGAAACAAAATCATGTCTCACAACATTTTACACATGCCAGTTGTAGAGTGTGTCGGGCTGGCAATCACAGACTGACAAGCAGGCTCACCTCACAGAGAGTCTGAAAGAAGGCAGAGTGAAAACGTCTGAGGATGCATAAGAGTTATATCAAAGTGCACTGGCATTTGCAAACAGTTGCCTGTCTGAGGTGAGGCATGAGACTGTCAGGATGGTTGTATTTCACTCGACGGGTGAGAAAGGATTGAATTACACGGGGAACGGAGAAGACCAGAACAGAGGCTACCTTCGAGACAATCAGATTACACGCTCTGTTAGTTCCACTATTAGCTCTGATTGGTCTGATCGGCCAATGCTGGGCCAAACAACAAGGCAGCAAAAGTTATATAGATGGACTGGATTTATTTGCGTATTTCTCCTTGCTGTTTTATAAGCTTTGATGTATTTTTGAACACTTGCCCGAGGCAATGAATTGAGCCATGGGAAGATTTGTCACAATTCTGCAATGCTGGTTCTTGTTCTTGTTATTTGACCAAGGGGGCTCAGTAATGGCTTCTCCCAGCATCCCAGAACCAAATCCAGTTTCCAGCAGGGCCGGGCACATAGCTTGACTGGATATGCAAGTGAAACGCCATTATGGCCTTAACACAATGCCATTAATGCTGTAACACAGTGCTAATGCTTTCCCTCACTTGTTCTCCCGCACAACATACTCATTTTTACACACTAAAACTGTGTCTCTCTGGAAACTAATGGGTTGTGCTTCTAGAACGACATTACCTAAGAGCTGGATGCTGTGCGTGTATGCGTGTGTGCGTGTGTGGGCAAGTCAACTGTTTGCTATGTGAAAGCTGTCCTTCAGATTGACTTGTCCAGGATGAGCCTTACCTTTCATCCAGTGTTAGCTGTGATAGGCTCCAGCCCCGACCCTACACAGGCTGAATGGTGGTGGAAAATCAATGGTTTGTTGAATAAATCAATGCCGCATTGTGGTACGCAAGACTGACTGAGTTTAGGACAAAACTGTCACACACACACAAAAACAAATCCAGAATTCTTTCACTAGATGAACAACTGAAAATGCCTGAACAAGCCGAAAGAGAAGGAAGAACTTTTCATGAAATAGGTTCATGACGCCATCAGTAGAGCACTGCTCGACTACTTTTGGCTTACATTTGCGTGAATCACTGGGCTCAGAACAAAGCAGAGATCACCAAGCAGAGCAACACGGAAAGACAATAGCACAAAAAGCAGATGGCAAATATGTTTTCAGAATTTCAGTTTAGTTACACGTAAATACACAGGAAGTGTAATATTGTATCATTAGTATACGTCCCTATTCCATAGTTTTCCCAAGTTAAATGGGCTCCTGCGTGTATTTTGCAGCATTTAAATAGAGAAGTGGGACTAGGCACTAGGGCCAGCTGTATAGCCCCAATCCTCTCCTTTGTAAACTCTGACGCTGGTGCATAGCCCTCTTCATCCCTATAGTGGTGAAGATGGATAAGAAGTGAGCCCAGTGAGCATGAGCTGCTTTTTTCTTTCACCCTGCATGGCTCTGCATTTGTTCATCCCAGGGCGATGCACACTATTGTATGTCCTTGTAGACCAGTAATTCAGTAATGAGATTCTAATTTGAATCGTACAGTTGCCATCTGCGCTGCCATTTCAACAAATGCTCATCTTTGGGAACTTGGGCAATGCAACTAACTGTTTTATTGCTAGTCTTGTTCTATGCACTGATGGTTTTCTAACAAAGTAATTTGGCTCACTTCCCTTGATAGCTATAAGTACTATGTATCAGTGAGTTTCAATATTCTCTCCATAGTAATGGGAGTTTTTCGTGGGTGATCCAGATTCCTGTGCAGTCCAAAAATATGTAAGATGAGTAAATTGGAGAAAATCAAATGCCCATAATAACGATGACAAGTCCTTCTCTGCAGTTTTTGCTGTGATGGATGGAAGGTGCCTTGCCCTGGCTATTCTATTTTTTTTTTCAGCAACTTAATCTATTTTATGTGAGTTAACAAAATGTGATAGCCTGTTTTGGTTTAAACACCCATATTGGATTTGTGGCTTCGTTTGGAATTAAGTCACATCCTGGTTGGTTGCAAATTAAACTTTTAATTTGGGATTTAGTAGTGAAGATGTGAAGCTTTCAGAAGAGTTTGAAACCTTTGTAACAAAAGCTTCTTGATCTCCTCGAGGAAGCAAATCTATTTTCCCAAAAAGATAATTCCTCTTTTGATGATGGCCGTGTCTGAGATGAGTATAAACCCTTTTAATGTTAAAAAGTATAGGATATAGCAGAGCTGCAAATAATCATTGTTATCCATAATTGACAAATCTGCTTCTGCGTCTTCTCAGATAATATAAATTGTTACATCGTCCCCATTCAGTCTCCCTTTGTATTGAAGCTTCTGTATATGTTACATTCCCCCCCAGCAGTTTAAGGGTTGTATGTGTTAACCTGGATATGGCAATTATTTCATTTAGGGGTGTGGAAAAAGAATCTACTGCATGTGAGCTGAGCCCTCTCTTCTTCTCTAAAGAGATCTTCTATGAGATTGTTATTGTCACTGACAGAAATGTTTAAAACTTGCTGTGAACAATCATTGGGGATGGGCGATATGTCTTGCAACATCTTGTTAACCGTAGCCCTTCTAAAGCAAAATGTATTTAGGAATGATAATTAACCTCACGGTTCTCCTTTTTAAAATTTAAATAATGCATTTACTGGCAATACCGCCGAGTTCACTTGGGGAAGGATAGAATGGTTGATGGGGTTAGAAAGAGGCAAGAACATCTGCTGTTAGAATACACTCACTGAGACACAGAGGAGTTTATGGGGCCACACTGATTACGAAACACCGGTGTGTAGCTGTGTGTCTTTTTGTGTAGATGTGCATTTTAATGTCTGTTTGCATGTGCATGAAATTACATGTCACTAAAAATGACTATTAATGCAGCTCTGACTGCAGTGTGCAAATAATGTTTTTTTTTCTCATGCACCAATTAAACACTGAACTGAAAACTGCTATATATAAGTGCATGTCAGGTTCACAGCCAGAAATATGAGGACTTGAGTGCAGACACGACACAGAGTGCTCAGGTCCAGTCCACAACAGGCAACAGCATCAAAGGGGGGTAGGACAGGCTCAGAAATCCAGATTAAGGCAGATAACATGGTGCACAATAAATTCAAATCGTCCAGAAACAACAGATACAAACAACAAACTAAACACAGACAGGATATGAGAGGAGGTAGGGAACAGGGGATTCAAGCAGGTCAGGCCATCACACACTGGAGGGTAAATGTTAAAGGGGAGCAAGCACAGGAAACTAAAGGGCCAGACAGGTAAAGAGATAAACATCGGAAACTTGATAAGAAGGCAAAAAACGGCAAATAACGAAATATGGAGAATATAACCTCCAAAGTACAGGAAACCAAAAAAACACCCAAAAATATCTAACCAACAAACTCAGATCAGGACCGTGACATCATTTAAATGTACCCGGTTTTAAATTCGACTGTGAAAGAAATGACTCTTCTCATTTTCAATGGATGATTCAATGCCACATTGGCTGTGTTATGGAGAAGTGAGGTGTCCGATTTGAGACAGCATGAGTCTTAATTCATCACTTTAATGTAATCACATGGTGATTATATTAATGGAATGTGATTGTGAGACTTTGCTATTTCTTGCCATGGAAGAGAACTCAAGATCGCATGTGTCACATGTTCATATTTTTGATTATCTCAGATGGTCAGTCAGAGAATTGAGCTTCCTGTTCTAATTCTCTAACTTTTGACTGTAGCTGGGAAACTACTCCTTGTTCCCAGGGTAGCCATTAGTGGTTAGACAAGCTGTACTGAAAAGCTGTATACGGGGTCCCAGAGAGTCGAGTTGAAGCACTTTTAACACTGCATAGACATGAAATAATAGCTTTCTGCAATTGGGGACGCAGGGCAAGGTTAGAGGGCTTTAATGGAACAACTGCAGATTCAGATTTAAAGAACACATCCGATCACATCCTAATGATAAGCTTTCAAAATAAAATGCATCTTGAATGAACTGCGCGTGCGATGTATCAATGCTGCTCCCGAAACTGATAGAGACAAAATAGTTCTGTTAATCATTTGAATTCTGGAGGGGACTGATTTGTTCTCTTTTAATCGTCACCTCTGCTTTTTAATTTTAATGGGAAGTTGCGCTCCCTGAGTCACTATCCATCTTCATTGGCCTTCCCTGTGTTTGACCTTGTCTCGTCTGTCTCTCTCACACTGCTGTTACCTAAATTCTATTAGTGCTTGACACTTTGTTCTCCTTCAGGTTCCTGTATTTTCCATGTGCTGTCCAGCCATAGTTTTAGTGCCCCAAAGAGATGCACCAGTGAAGAATAACTATGTCTAGCTATGTCTGTTTAATGACATTGGCCAAGCTTTTTATTCTGAATGCATTCAGGTGTATGAAAATATACGGGGACATTTTCTCCATGACATGATGAATTCACCAACATCATGATAGGCTGCAGGAACCGACCTGGCAGGAAATGGTACTTAAAGTACATTTACATCAGCTGAGCCTTCAGCAGGAATGTTATTATACTTTTCACCTTCACCCAAAGTACTACCCACTGCAATAAAATGATTAAAACATCTTACTAACTCATTTGACTATAATTCGAAGTAACCGAGCACTACCTCTAGAATTTCATAGCATGCTGTCATCATTGTTTTTCTGTCTCTGCATCAGTGTAGATAAATCTAGTGGATGTGGTAAACTTGCATGTAATGTCACAATGTCAATCTGACATGTGATACAATCTGTTTATAAGTACATAAAAATAGACAACATTAAAAAGTATTGCCATTAAACATAAATGCAGCATACTGTTTTTTTTTTTCAAGGCACGTAAATCGTTTGAGTACAGCCATTTAAAATATAAATACTGTGTATGCACTGTACATGTAAACTGAGAGTAACTAATTTATGAAATGTTTTTTTCATGAAGGCTGACAAGTATAGTTAGCATCTTACTTATTTTGTGTATCAAGGCCTCTGTAGATTTACACAAAACACGTTCTCATTGTGACAGTGGTGCGATACATTATTGAACTGTTCGTCTGGATGGGTCGTCTGTTTGGACAGAACAGATAGATGGAACCACAGATCTACGTTGAGGGATTTTTGTGGATACAGTGAGAGTGATATGAAGTGATCCTCTAACAATCTGTCAGATGTCAGGCGGAGCATTTCCCATGCTGCTATAAAGTGCTAACTAAATTGCATAAGAAATTCCACCTTCCCTGCATGAACAAAATATATGACATGGAATGCTAAACATTTGTGTCAGTTTATTCCCTCCATAATGAGAAGATTGCAATACTGGATTTCCAGTTGCATGTCTTTTAATTGCATTTGATGGCAGAAGCTGTCTGATGTGTCGAGTATCATGATACGAGACGAGCCAGAGGGACTCTGACAAGTCACATCACTTGGGTAGATCATCGTTCCATGAAATGTACCGTACGTATAAAAGCACTTCATGAATGAAAGCTGCAGCAGTGTTTGCCAAAGACATAGCATGCATGAGTAACACTGGAGGCATGACGTGAATACTGCATCAAAGAAATACTGAATACGCTGTAATGTTGTGAGATTGAAAATGACATTGGATTGCCGAAGTCTTGTAACTGACAGGGAAAGGTGTCAGTGCCGTTCAGACATCTCATGTGTGCATGTCACGCATGTTCATGTTTTCTTTTTTTCTGTTTCAACAAGACGCCAGCAATTGGAACAAAAATAATAATCTGATGTGAATATCTGACTAAGATATTGTTCTGGAAAGTAATAAGTGAGGACCTCCAACAGGAAATAAAGTAGATCAGTTTAGATTAAAAAAATAAAAATAGGGTTGCATAAAATGGGTATTTTATCATGTATCTACCTGTGCAGGTACAAGCGGAGGATGGAATAATACAAATAAGGTTGAGAATATTAAATTGATGCCCTCATGAACAAAAACAGTGCATAGCGTTAAGAACTACTTTGTTATCAAGGTGTTGTAAATGTTACATAATTTTAATCTTTAACTCTATTTTTTTAATTGCAACATAGTATAATGTTCTTAATTTTATCTCTTTGATTTCTCTGTAAAGGTGAACAGTGTAAGGGTACAATGCAGACAAAACAAGGATGAGAAGGAAACATACATTACATTTATGATCATATCAGATGTCGTCAGACACCATGGAAACGGAACCAAAAATAGCTATTATGAAATGATGCATGTATTTCCTCCTGCATATGCATGAGAGCGAGCGAGAGAGACAGAGTTTCAAAATGAAAGCTATCTATCCTGTGATAAGGGGCCTGTTCTCAGCGCTTCCTTCTGGACCTAGAATCGGTCTCGGTCCTTACTACTTTTTATATCTTGATTTATAGTCCCTCTAGTTTTCTTGTGTGTGTGTATTTTTTACATCTTTCTATTTTTTTGCTTAGCCCAGCAGCTCACTTATTTTGCATCTGAATATTTTCCTCTGGGTTTTGAAGATATTGTATACTCTGAAGCGAGCACTTAGCCACTTCATGCATTTCAATGTACACAAACTGTCTTTGACGGGCACTTTAATGCATTTCAAAGAGGCCAGTTATGTGGCACAAAGGTTAACTGAGGATTCAACAAAAGCCAGTGGGATGCAAAATACAACCAACGTCCAAATAAAAAATAGTATTATGATGAAGTGCTTTCAAATCATTCTTTCAATGCTGACATCATCCTTCACACACAGACAGCCGAGTGGCAATTCCCACGCTGTATTATTCTCCTGTCAAGCATATGCCTCGATTAATTTAGTCTTACAGCTCAACTCCTGCCAACTTGATGAGCCACAGTGTTTTTTTTAAACCCAGGGACTTCAGGCTGGATGCCACTGCTAAAAAAGGAAACGGTAAATAGTCCTAAGATATCAGATAAAAATCTACAGTGATAAACAGCACAACATGTTTGATGAAAATATGTGCCTGAAAACAAAGGGGCAATCACACTGAACTCTGCTATAGCTACCTTCGTTATTATGGTTCCATTCAATTAAACTTCTTCTGTGCTTCGTTTAAGTACAATCCTCCTAACAGGCAGTAAAAGCGGTGTCTCAAATCACAATGGGACATCTTGTTCTCCATCAGGTTCTTCCCATAGTCTTATTGATTGCTGTGAAAATTAGTGTAAATATTGCCCTAAAAGCTTCAATGAAGAGAGAACGCGGGAGTGACTGTTTGACGTATTTTGGGGATTTGACTGCGGTACAGAGCTGGAAAGGAGTTCTCTGAGGATTTACTCTGTTTAATGATTTGTGCATATTTTTCAAGGTTACTCAGGCACTGCACTTG
Organism: Brachionichthys hirsutus; assembly: GCF_040956055.1. Taxonomy (NCBI): domain Eukaryota; kingdom Metazoa; phylum Chordata; class Actinopteri; order Lophiiformes; family Brachionichthyidae; genus Brachionichthys; species Brachionichthys hirsutus. Next base: position 7,874,801 of record NC_090913.1, read on the forward strand.
CACACTTGTCTACATAATGCATGAATGTGCACACACTTGCATGTGTGCTCACTTCATTCTTCTATAATTGAACTATTTAGCGATCAAGAGTGCATTCAAAGTCCTTTATATTTGGTTTAATTGATACCTAAATACCGGCTCTTCTCCAACTTCTTTTCAATTGTAAATACAATTGCTCAACACTGCTTTTTCAATTATCCATCCATCCATCTTGCCTGATTTATCCGTAATCGGGTTGCGGGTACAGCTGGTGCTTATCACGGCAGCCTACAGGCGAGAGACGGGGTACACTCTGGACAAGCTGCCAGTTAATCGCAGGATCACACATTGACAATCATTCACGCACACACTTACACGGACAATTTAGCGTAACCAATTCACCTACGTTGCATGTTTTTGGTGGTGGGAGGCAGCCGGAGAACCCACAGAGACACCTGGGGGGCATGCAAACTCCTTGCTTTCTCAATTAGCTGGAGATAATTACGGGAAATTCTACCCACCAACAGTCCTAGCCTGCTGATGACAGGATTGTCTCATGTTCTTTCCTTTAAATCATTAAAAAATAATATGAAAAGCTAACAGCAGATTGGAAACTCTTCAACAAGCTTCACCAATGATAGGCGATTATCCTATTATTGATCAAATGAAATATGTTGGGCTGCTTATGCATTTATCCCAGGATTTATATTTACTCTAAAGCTCAGACTTTATTTTATTGCAAATGCAGCTATATCCAAAATCAGACTGTGGTACAGAGCTGGAAAGAAGGATTTCTATTAGGTGTAGTTTATGTGATATAAAATGTAGACTAATATTCTTTGACTACCAATTTGGAAAAAAAGTTTTTTTTTTTTTTTTTTAAAGATCACCTTCATACATTCAGCCATACACATTATCAGATGTGCATCAAACAGGCTGACCTGCATCCATGATGGCACGTGTAGATGGTTGTTAGATAGATGGCAGTAACTGGGGGAACAAGGGAATGTCACCGCTCTGCAGCCCTTTAGCACCTCTTGTGCACTGATGAATAAAACATGACACATTGCTTGTGCTCATCTTGTTTAAGATGAATTGACAGCCTTAAACTGAGAAAAAATTAAATCCCAAATTTCAACAATGCCCACATGTGAAATTTAAGAAGCTATGATGAAGCATAAGGTGTGTCGATGGCCGTGGGTCTGAGTTAGTTGTTTTCTTCTTGCAACTATCTCCTGAGTCAAATTATCCTCAACAAACAACAACAAACAAATGAGCTGTTGATGTTATTGTATCTGAATCTAATCTAAAAAATCATATGGCCTGATATGGTGACAAATATATTACGATGATGCAATTGGGACATGCACATGCACTTCTTTAATAGGCGCTAATGCTGCACAGGTGGTGCTGGTGTGTTTGGTCAGTGCCACAAGGCAGATGCCCACACGCATCCTGCTTTGCCTTGCTACACATTAGCAGGCGATAAACTCCTGTGGTGAGACAGAGGTTGAGAACTGCAGGGGGAAAATAGAAGTCACAACAGAGAGAAACACAAAGGGAGCAGGTGTCATCCTGCATCTACTCTCCCTTTTCCTCTCCTCCTTTCTCTAAGACTGAAGGAAGCGTTCCACAAAGAACGAGGGCACGTCAGGAAGCTAATCACGATGTTCATAAACCACTCTCGCTTTCAGTTACAGCTGGGTAGATCGAGATATAAGGAAATTGCAGCTCCTCTAAATTATTTTTATTTTGAGGGTTTAGGAATATAATTGCTTGAAAACATGTGCACATGGTTTCTTTCAGGCAGCATGCTTTCCTAATGAGGGTAAAAAAAAAATCAGAACTACGTATATATTAAATATCATTTTAATGAGTCACTCTTCCTCAATCTTCAAGGAAATATTTGGCAAACTGGCAAAAGAAAGGCAGAAGGCAATGTAGTACTAATTAAATAAAAATAATCAAGATTAAAATATAGGATAAATCAATGGAAAGACATACCGGTAATAGAAAATGAACAAGTAAAGAAAAGAACCTACATATACCAAACATTAGAAAGGAGGTAAATAATATAACAGATGCACAAAATATATGTATATTGGAAAAAGTCCTTTGACTGGATCACTGACACCTAAAATTGCCCCCTAAAAAGGACAACCTGGATGCTTTTTTATCTCTGGCAGCTCTTCAAACCTGACTCTTTTTCATATCCCGTCTTCTTTTCTTTTTTCCTGAACACCCTTTTTTCAGCCTCTGCCTCTTTTTATCACTTTTTTGCAACTACCTACTAATCTTTCTCAGTCTTTCACCCCAAATGCTTTTCTACCGCTTTAAGAACAGAAATATTTCATTCTTAATGTGAGAATGGTGCACGAAAAAAAGAACATCTGAAGGCCACCAGACGGGAAAACGACTGTGAAGAGGTGAGCAGACGAACAGCTCTAGACGAGAGAAGGGGATGTCGATTCAAGATGGCAAGAGTAGTGCTGGAAATGTTGGCTGTTGGGGAACCAGTAAAACATCTAAACTGTCTTTCACGTCATGCTTTCTCATACTTGCTGACACTGTCCATATGGAGATATTAATGAAATTAATTAGACTCTAAGCATTTTGTGAATTCCATTGGGAAAGGGTTGGTTTTTTGGTAGTCTCAAGTTTTGGCAGCTCTCAGAACTAATTTAGCCTTTCGTATGAACCAACAGGTGTGGTGCATATGGAAGAATCCCAGTGCATTTAATTTGGCTTTCAATCAGAAGTCAAAGGGTTTTCTTTGTGTGCATGTGCTGACAGATTATGTGCATGTTTGATGCAGAGGTAAACAGCTGGGCTAATGGACTCCTCAGGCAATTAATGGGTGTATTAGCTCAACCTAAGGGGAAGAGATTCAGATTTAAATAAAAAAAAAAATCAAAACGGACGCTAATGACAGACTCACAAGAACATCTGCAAATCCAATAACTTCTCGACTAATGCAGTAAACTCCTCAAGCCCCCGAAAGTCAGCATTTCCATGAAGAACTAATTACTCAAGGCATATTTCATTTTCTAGGAGATCACTCCCAACACAGAACAAGAAAACAAGTCATTGCAGCAATCAGTTATCAATGACAATTAATCAATACAATAATGCAACCCAGTATTGGAGGTTGATGGATGCGCCCATGGGAAACATACAGGAATACATGCACGCTTACACGAACACACACACACACACATGCATTCATATTGCAGCAGCAAATAGATACAGCATTGTGAGATTAAAACACATGAAATCTTTCAATGTTACTTACAGCCATGCATAACAATGATCCAGTTGGTATTCCATGTCAAGTTTCACTCATTCCTCTCATTATCCATGTATCAGTACATTCCAGTTGATCACTGAAGCAATGACAGATACTTTTATAATTACTTCCTAAGACATATTGATATAAGGACATGAATATTCTTTTTGCCTCAGTTGGTTTTTACATTTCAGTTACACGATCACCTAATCTCAGCTCCAATTTTTTTTTACATTTTTACATCCACATCCATGTTACTGCATTGCTCATTGTTTGAACACTCCTGGGTGATGCTCATTTACTTGCAAGCATCATAAACTGACATTAACTCATATGCACTTGAGATTAAGTGTAACATTTGTTTTTTGTATTCATCTAAATATTATGGATCCTTACATTTGTATTGCTTTTTGTTGTGAGAAATGACCTTGTCATTAAGCAAGCGCTATTATCCACCCCACGAGCAGTGTGAATTTTGCACCATCCATGTGACTCGTTCTCTGCTGGAGTAATTACTCATCGTGCTCAACGTGAACTGAAGAGGATAATGAGATTTGTAAACAAAAGGCAGCCATTTTGGCAGCAGCTGACTCACTTACTATCCTCAATGGTCTCCTTTGACAGGTGTGCGTGCGAGTGGATGTGTGTGGGTGCTCGTGTGCTTTACAGTACGTGTCCGTCTGCTGTGAGCTCCACTCAAAGCAGCAATGGAAGCAGCTGAAATGTGAGTTGGCAGTCGGGAGTTGCCATTCTGTCCGTTTTTCTTTCCTTCTTTTACTCGATTAACTCTTGCCAAGGGGCGTCAGTAATCATCAAACAAATAGTTGAAGTGAATAGAGACCTGTGCCACGGGTGTGAGTGGGACTTTGAAATCAGCACATTGAAGAGGAGGATCAATCAATCGGGATGTCCATGGTTAATAATAAGAAAGAAATGCTATGAATATCTGCTGATTAAAGTCTTTGCTCTCTCGCCTTCCTGTATGTTCACGCATATTTTTTTTTTCTGTGCTCTCATAGATTCGTTTCCTCAGTATTTGATCAATTTCTCTATAAACCAGCAGTCATTGTTACAACTGCACACTAGTGATTTACAACCTTTTTAGTAAGACTTGTGCAGACGGGTCATTCTGATCATCTGATGAATCTCTTCATCACCACAGGGGTCGCCTCAGCAAATCAACTTTCTAGTCGATTGCATGCTTAATTCTGGCAAATGTTTACGCCGGATGCGATTCCTGACGCAACTCTGTATTAATCCGGCCTTGGGACCGGCTCAAGGGAGACACTACCCATGTTTCCTATTAGGCTGCATTTACACAGGGATCTATTAGCTATTTATCCATTTAGAGGTATGGAAGCCAATACATTTTCTATATGTAGGATATCCTATTCTGCACTGCATCACATATCTCCAATGGAAGGGCACTCTAGAGGGCAGCTCATCGACTTTTCTGCATTTTAAGGGAAGCCATTATTGTATTTTATGTTTTGTCCATTGAAAGGGCACTCCAGAGAGTCTTCAGCCAAGAATGTCATTCACAGAAAACACTTCAAAGACTTGTCATCATCTTTTGCCATTATGGATGCAGTAGCCGTCTATGGCTATGGCAATCAAATCAGTGTGACTGTTACTTCATATCGAAGGCATTCTTTGAGATGAGCCACTGAACACCACATCCATTTATATAAACCTGGTGATACTATGGAGGAAGTGGATTTATACTGATCTTCCTTCAGCATAAATAAATTATGTAATTTAATTACAGAACCCAGAGATCCTTGGATGTTTTTGTCATCAGCCTACCATAGAATATGGTCTGTCTGTCGTAAATTGATTATGGTTGTTTTTCACGTTTCCTTGGACTGTCTATCTGGTCTGCATCTTCAAAGGGCTGCCCTTGTGATTTTTTTTGTGGTGATACAGGATTCAGCAGGTTGACAAATCAGTTCTTGAGGATATTAAGATAAAACAACCTCTACATAGGAGAGAGAGGGCATTTATTTGTGATCATAAGCTAGAACAGACATTAATTTCAGTGAAGTGCAGGTTAGTTAGAATGATCACTAATTCTGAAGATGTGGATGTATTGGTACAAAACATTTCCAGACCAATAAATATCTTAAGACTTAATACAAAAAAAACCCGAATATTAAATAAAAAATACATATGACCAATCACCAACTGTTCTAGCATATTCTGCATGTAATGCATGACACAACTGCATATCCCGTTTCAGGGTGATTCATTTCACATTTCCAAAAAGAAAACATTTCAGTGTTGAAGCTTTGTAATTGCAGCTGTTGAAATGAGACAATAAAAGTTTCAATGTGATCTTGTGTGTACACTTGTGTGCGTGTGCGCACGTGTGTGTGTGTGTGCGCGCATGTGTCAGGAAAAGGATTTCACAACAGCAGGCGGACTGCATGTGGAGGAGGCTTGTTAATAGTGTGGCCTATGTAAAATATCTCAACCCCGAATGGTAAGGAATGACATCAACGCAAAACAGGAACACTTACAAGGCTTGAGCAATGATGCAAGAAGGACCACAGTTAAGCGTTGACTCCAATAATTGCTTTCAGCGCGCTCCATGTTTCTCTGCGCAGCAGGTGTAATTGTTCATAGATTGTAGACTCAGAGCAGTGGGCGATTTTTTCTTTGGATAATCAATATGAATTGTGTTCTCTTGAATGGAAGAAACAATAAATGTAAAAGTTGTTACATTAGTTGGCAAATATACTGCATCAGCTTTTAATATGCTGTGTGCCCAAATAAGGTCTCTTTATGTTTGTGTCAAAAAGAACAACAGTGTGTGCACAGCTCCAAAAACACAACACAAATATGTGGTGGGTGATGTTGATGCACACCCACCGCATATTCGGCCACAATAAATTAATGTATGGGAAATTGTGCCTGGGATGAAGCTGGCTGCAGTGATGGATTTAAACGCATGTTAAACCTTTTGAATGCCAGAATAGAATCTGTTGTGTCTGTGTGCATACGTTACTTAAACTTGATAAGGATGTATGTCAGTGCTCTCAAGTGTGTAGGGATGTCTGCCATCTAGAGCTTGTTAGCTTCTGATTGCTGATTGATGTGGGACCACCTGCTTTTACACAGACGCACACACACTCATTGAGATAAAGTACATATGCACACATGGGCACACACATTCACACAGCTGCATGTACTTTGATGGAGATATGCTTGCCCACACAAATTCATCTTGCAGAAGATACCACTATGCCATACGGCACATTATGAATGAGTCCATATGCTTTCAGTCAGTTTCAAAGTGAGAGAAAGACAAGAGAGCTGCACTGTGGCGTCCACGCCTCCCCACTGAGCCTGAGCTAATTTATCTGCTTTATAGATTAACTTTTTTCCACTTTCATGAAGCAGATTCCTCTCAGAATAAATACTTTTTAGATCTACAAGACAGTTAGGTCAAAGATTTTAGAACTATTTCAATGTGTAAAACACCCATTCTGTCATTAAACTTTGACAGCTATATTAAATAAATATTTTCTTCAGTCCATTTAAAAAAAATTAAAATCACACTCATTTATCATTTAATACAAGTTAGTTTGGCTTATGCATTTACATTATTGGCCCCATGTTGATTTCGAGTTTGAACTTTGAGTTCAAGCATTGGGTCCGAACGTGTATACAACACACCTTTGATTCAGAATGCAATAAAAAGGGGAGTGACTCTAATTGTGTGTTAAGGGCATTTCAATGTATTACCTTATTTTATCAGACAATCACACACTTTAACTCAACAATATGCATGTGAATATAATGTATTATAAAATGGTATTACATTTTCAGGAATTGAAATAAAAGTTATAAATGTCCCCCAAAATAAACAAACTTTTTTTATTATGCTTTTGGGTGTTTTTCCTTTAGTGTGTGGCAGGTACATTAAAAAGGTGACAGGAAATATGGGAAGAGTAGGGGAAGTCGAGGCTAATGGTGGAATATATGACCCCGTCTGTTATCCTCGATATATGGGGAACATCTCTGCTGACTGACCTAAATTCACCTCCGATATAAGTTTTGCGTTAACATTTAAAAAAAGCAAATATTGTAATTTAAAAAAGGTTCTCATTTGTATGGCTAGTAAAATTGGAATTTACTTTTCCTATAGTTAATTAAACGATAAGACGGCAAAATCAGACTGCATCATTAATTATAATGCATTACCTGACTAGACTATGACGTGTGGGGTGGACTTGCCAAGATTAACTGAACACACACACACTATGCATGGAACCCTGAGACCACCAGAGCTTGTTAGTTATAAGTAATTAATCATGTAAATTAGCTCCTCCTCTCTCACCTCAGGGACAGACGGTGGGGCCTATGTTTGCATTTAAGTAGATGTTCAGTCTCACACTTCTGGTCATTAGCATATAGTTTGGCATATTATAGTCCAGCGTGTCCTAGATTAGTTGAGTGAGGTTGGTCTAAATCTGCAATAGTGTTTTCACCTCTGGGCGAGAAAGGTATGGCGAATAAGTACAGTCACAAGCGTAATAAAAAGAGAATCCTCAATGATGCAACTGCATTTTAGCATTTTATATATATATATTTATTTTGAAGCATCGTTTGATCAAAAATATGCCTCCATCTCAATAATTTTTGGATTATGTGGCAATTTAATTGAGGTATAAAACAGTCGTGGATGTAAAACTGCATTACGTAATTATCCAGACTTTAGTGGGAGTTTTGTAGATCCAGCCTGAAGACCAACTATTTTCTCAGTTGGTCATTATTAAATCAAAAGATGACATAGTAGTTTGTATAATGCTAATGTAACACAAAAAAAAGCATTTGGAGGACCTTTAACAATTCCAGAAATGAATAATCTAAATAAAAAGGTTTTGTGATGTACCCTACAACAAACTACAACAATGTGTAGTGTATAGTATAATGAAAATAAATTCATATCAGCTTCATTACAATGCTCATTTCTGCACTGACTTCATTTTCTCATTGTTTTAATAATAAAATGCCAAAATTAATAGAGAAAAGTTTAGGTGGTTCACACACTTTGAAAAACAGGAGGAAATGCTACCTGCAATATCCCAGAGCATCTGTTTCATGCTGCTGGCCAAAAAACTGGAACCTGGTGGGGTTCACAGGTTCTCTCCCTAATCTATTTAAAAACATGAGGAAATATACAGACAATTTGGTTTTAATGTGGCCTTTAATTAGGAGAGGACCAGGAAGGGAAGGAAGATATGGAGAGAGTGGGAGAGATTAGGGAGAAATATCTCTGAACAGGATGCAAGCGTGCAAACAAGAAGAGGAAAACTAAGCAAGAAGAGGAGGAGGATATAATGTTCATGTCTTGTGGCTTGCATCAGCATCCATAAGAGAGCTTTCCCTTCAATCTCTTTACTGCACCAGATGGCCCTCATCTTTAATCAGTGTGTGTGTGAGAGAGAGAGAGATAGACTGTCGAAGTGCAAGGGTTTGCCTGAAGCGTCTTAGTGTCTCTCTCTCTTGCCCATGTGGGCATATTGTGAGTCTGGAGAGCCAATCATCTATGAATAAAATGGTTGGATATTTCCAGCATAGCGTTTGCGGTAGTCTATGTATGTATGTTCTGTATGCAGCCATGGAAAACATGGTAAGAGGATCTGTGTGTTGAATAAAGTCAACTGGACTGTAGGAAAAGACTGAAGGTGTTTCGCTCCTTTGGTTCTGAGAACTGAATTGAAATATCCTCTTGGATGAGAGACAAGAGTCTTCAAGGGTTTCCTCTAAAACCTGTTCAAATAAAATATAAAAACTGTAAAGTAATGGCAAATTAAAACCAGATGACTTTTTTAAATAACGCCACTGTAGTGGCAATCAGAAACAAAGATTGTAGACTAATACTGTATTTTGAGGGTTTAATAAAAGCAGTGTTAATAGTAGTGTCTTTGCAAGGTCCAGCACACAAAGTGACTTGAAAAGCATGTCGAGAAGGATTATCTCCTACTGTTAGAAGCACACTTTTGTTCTGTTCTTTCCATGCACGGAGCCTACAGCTGGCTAATTTGGCATCCCTTCTATGTTATGTGACATTTTATTTGAAACTGACACTGCACACACGTATACTACAGATGTCGACTGTGTAATGAAGCAACATTGTCCATACAACTCTCACACACACACACACACACACACACACACACCTGCCAGACTAGAGCATGCCAGCATGTTTTCACCTTGGGGCCCTACTGGTCAGTAGACAGAGCAGAAGGAGTGTGTGAGAGAGAAATGTAGTAAAGCAAGGGAAGGGAGAGGGAAGCCAATATGGGTAAAAGAGCAAGAGGGCAAAAAACATGCGTTAATCTGAAAGCAGGGAAAAACTGGAAAAAAGAAGGCAGAGAATGGGAAGTGTGACAGAACTGAATATAGAAGACAAATGTAGAGGGAAAGCGGCAACATAGAGCTGGGCTGCATGTGTAGTCAGATACAGACAGGAGACAGAGGAATGGAAGGACAGATGGAGGAAGAGGGCTGACACACGCAGGGGGGCAGAGGGTTTATAATGCATTGTATGTAACTGACCCTGAGCTGGACTAAGCTGGTCCAGTCTGGCACGTTTTGATGACAGAAGACAGATGTTCGGATGACTGCCAACGATGTACATCTGAGAGGAGATGGCGTGTGCAATTCCATGTTGGAGGTTGTGATTGGCTGCTTTTGTTTTTCTCCTCCTTATTTTGATGCTGGATGAGTTTGTTGGGAGTGAATACACTGTTAGCAGTGCTAACAGTGGTCACCCGCCACTTTGGTGCATAAGAATGCTTTAATGAAAAATGAATGGTCATCGGGGATGTTTCCATCTGCTACTGGCTTTCTATAACTCTCCCAGCCTAATCCGCCCAGCAGCTCTCTTTGACTGCTGAAGACTAATAATCATCCCTCTCTTGCTCTCCCTCTCACCCTCCATTTTATTTTTGCCCATCTGTCCATTTCACATTTCCTGTTCTTTCTCAGCCTCCACTTTTCCCACTTTTCTCCACTCATTTATTTTTTTTGTCTTGTGCGAGGTGACCTGAGGGCCGACCCAGTCAGTAGCTTTAGAGAAATTAAACAATGGCATCCAGAGTTGGAGACAGTTTAGTGCTTAAATTGAACACCCGCCTCCAAAATGCATGCAATTATGTTAAGTAAGTAAATAAACCAAGGATACAAAATCCTGTTGCTTCGAAGATTTCACAAGGGTTGTGGTTTCGATCCATGCTGGAACTGTCTTCGCTGAAAAGAGGCACTAATAGAATTTGTTCAGATAAAAGCATCAATGGAGTTATATTTACCGGTACTAAATTGTGTATATGAAAAGAAAATCATTCTGGCAAATTTGAGCTGTTGGACCATACATGTCTCTGCCGACCTGGTTAAGGGTTCATTGCTTTGATTATGGTCTTTCTTTTTCTTTCCCTCCTACACACTCACAAACACCAGTACGCACACACGCGCACACACACAAATAGTTGAAGCGTTCCATGTCATCTCAGATCATCCGACACCAGGGAAGCATCTGGTCTCACACTGGTTTCACAGTCATGAGAATCAAAATCAAAAAGCCAATTTTCTTGTAACTCTGGCCCAAAACATAAACTTTGTGTGTGTGTGTGTGTGTGCTCTGCATTCTACATCTAAGTCCTAACCCGACCCTCATCCCCCCCCCCCCCCCCCCACCCTCCCTACTTTCATTTTATATTCTTACATATTTCAAAGCGGCACCTCTCTGTTTCGTGTTATTTTCATATGTTGGTATTTTGTCCACAATAAGCCCTTATGCCACAACATTACTAATTCATTTTTAGCTAAATAGACATTGGTTCCAGCTTCGTCATAGACAGAATGGCACCAGGACAATGTCGCTATGTTAATTAAAACAGCAATTATTATAGAGAGCAAGGCACTTTGGTGGCGCAACTGGACATTGTATTAATATAAAGTATTTTTGAATGGCTTCTCATGCAGGTTGTTTATAAGTATGCCGTCTTTAATGGGATCATGCCACTTAAATTAGGAATTCCTGTCTATCCCAGGACAAGACAAAAAAAACAAGGTTGAGGATTTTCATCACTGCAAAAAGATGTTCTGTAGACGGTGAACGATATTCAGGATTCACACATTGAATGCAAATTGTTTGGTATTTCCTTTCATGCTTGGACGCACTACAGAATTAGTTCAGCGCTTCAGTGAACCCGGGAACTGGCAGAGAAAATAATTTTCATTACAGTCATCTCACTCTTTTTAATTATGCCAATGACATAGATGATTATGGACTTTTGGCTGCACACTGCTGAGCCATGCATATTATGAGCCTTTTAAAGAACAGTTCACCAAAAAAAAGACATTCAGTCATTATCTGCTCACCCCAACAGTGGGAAAAGTTGGGTGATGTTTCTATAAAACATTTTAGAAGTTTTGCAACTAAACGGCATTAAGAAGCACTGAGAATACAAATAGCTTTTTCATTTATCATCTTTTGAATGATGATTTAAAACTTATATTGTTTTTTTCTGTACTTTATGATGCATTAATTGACTAATGCGTTCTTATACTCCAGTGTACACTTTATAAGGGTACCTGGCCTTTACAGTAATACCTTGACATACCTGTATAATTCGTTCCACACACACAATTGATTAGTTATTACTATTGTATAAAATGTAGTTTTATTATGAGTTTGCGAGGAGGAAGGAGGTGATTACGTGAACGGTTTGTTTTGCATGTGCTTTATCTGCAATAATATTTCACCATGTATTAGGATCCCAATTAGTTGTTGCCATAGTAACGCCAATCTTTCCTTTGTGCAAACACAATAGAAAGTGCGCAAAACATTTGAACTTTGCATCACAAGAAAAAAGTCCAAATACTTTGTAAACCAGTGACCCTGCACAGGGTAAGCAGTTACATAAATGTTATTGGGTGACACAACTCTTCCGGTTATATTCACTCGAGCCATGCTTTGTTTTATTTTTTCCACTCACGTAACCTCTAGATTTGTGTACCTCCATCACCTGTGTCTCCTCATCCTCTCCTCCCATCATATTCACACCAAAACACCGCGAATGAGAATTTTGTTTTGCAGACAAAAGGAAAATTAACTCTATATCATGAGATGACAACATTGCAGTTTTGCAACAAACGGTAACATTGTGTGGTGTAGTTTGTACATGTACCAGGATGTGTGACTTTATTTTACAGAAAGATGCAAGCGAGTGAGATTAAAAGGGAAACTGAGGATTTTTGTATTCAATTAATTTGAGAGCAGACTGGAGAACATAAAAAGTATAGAAGGAAAGAATAGCACAAAAAACACTAACAGAATCCTGCTGAAGGGATTTAGGGCAAAAGGCAGTGAGGGTGTAAAAGTGTGGCTGAAGCGTGTGTGTGTTGTTGTTGTTGCAAGGGCACCAGATGCTCATATGATGAATGGGATGCAATCACGACACAGGCAGCGTAGTGACACTGAAGACCTTAGATCACAATGTCAGTCTCTTGTTCTCTCTCTCTCTCTTATACACACACACACACACACACACAAACAGTTCTGTAGGAGAGGACTCATCTTTCATCTCAGTTTGCCTCAAAGTCCATTCCTCTGCTATCCTTTCTTTTCCCCCCTGCTGAACTTGCCTTTTCTCTTCCTCCTTCCTGTCTCTCTCCTCAGTGGAGATTTAGTTTAATTATGCCAAACATGGCATTTTTCCCCTGCATGTGCACAGAGAGATGCACTATATCTAAAAATATTAATTCCACACACACAGAGACACCCTCACACATGCATCAAGCCAGTGTATAAGACACTATAGTTATCATTGTCTGTTAGTCTTCTTTATCTTCTTAGCCATTCAGTTGCTGCCTCACACCGGTCTACACACTAACTGCATGCTGTCACAGTGGTATACTAAGAGACAACAAAACCATGTCAGAGGTCAGTTTTTGTTTTTTGCAAAATCTCAACATGATGGTCTAACTAGAGAAAGAAAAGTTAAAGAATCTGTCAAATGCAACAGACATTCATTGAAATCAGCGTGTGTGTGTGTGCGTGTAAGTACCTGTATGTATTATGCATGTGTGTGAGCAGAGATAATGTGTTTTTCTCTGTATGTGGACAGCACTTGGAGATTTCTTGTTTTTGTCAACGGATAGCTGTAAAAAGGAGAGTAGCAAATATTGCACAAATGTTTTAAAAGTAGTTCTTATTGACTTTGAACTTTCCTTTTAACTTTTAATTATGAAAATGAAGTGAAAGGTAGCTTTGATGAGGGCTGCTGGGCTGAAAACGCACAACACAATTAATACAGGAGTTGAAAAGATCTGCAGTGATTGATTGCAACAGAGATGTGGGGGGGGGGGGGGGGGGCGGGGGGGCAGAGAGAGAGAGAGAGGTGTTAGGCAACGTTGAAGCTAATATTGAAGTCTATGGAACATTTCCACCAGGAAACATCTGCAAGTATCACTGAGTCAAGGAAGGAAGGAAAGAAGGAGAAGAAACAAACACCCTTTTAGCTATCTATTTTTCTACTAATATGTAAAATACCTTAAGTAAACACAAGCATCCACATTTATCTAACTAATTTAATCATTTCACAGCTCAAACATTCATTTGTCATGCAATGCTGCTTGCATTTATTGTGCACCAAACTATTTAATAAATACCAAAAGTCTGCTTCACGCATGTGACTTGACTGTTCTCTCGTTCGTCTATTCTAAATCGAATTTAAAATGCACCTAGAAACGGACTGCAACAGAGACAAAGGAAGTGCCGGATATAATCACATAGGTGCCGGTCCCAAACTGGGAGGTCTCAGTTCCTGCTAGAATATAATTTGGTGCAAAATGAGCCCTGGTGGTGTTATGTAGTTATGCCGTTATTTGATGCCTGTAGACTTGACATATAGGGTAGATAGGAGGTGAGTTCTTATTTTAAACTGAGAGATGAGTACATCCCAAAAGAACAAGATGAAGGTAGGGGAAATTTAGGTACACACCAATATATTGCGTGTGTGTCATTGTGACTGTGTGTGTGTGTGTGTGGCAGTGGTGTTGCTGCGCAGTTTGCTGTGGTGTAGTTGATGATGGAGGAGGCCAGCTCTCTCAGCAGGGTCATAAAGCTTGTGTGCTGATTCTGTCACCAGCTCACAAGATTTACTCACTCACACACTCACAAAGACACACACAAGCATGTGACGTACTTGCAGCGGGTGTCCATCACTTCTCTCACTGCCTGCCTGCCCTTGGAAATCATCTGCCTCTGCCTCTCCTTGCATCTCCTTCCCGTATTTCCTTTTCTTAAGTGGCACTGCCTCGCTCACAGACATGAACACACACACACACACACACACACACACACACACGCACACAGCCATCTGCAGCATTGTTTTGCTACCTGATAAATAACTCTGTGGGAGATAGAAATAGTTATGTCTTGTCCTTTTCTTGAAGTTCCCCTGCACATATTCTCCACTGAAACAATTTCCTAGGTATGAATTCAGGTCTCTCTTTCAATATATCATTTTTTGCTGATCACGATGTTCCCACACTGTGCTTGAGTTTGTCATCCACAGGTGGAACATTGTCATTGCTGGTTTAATATACAATTATTTAGTATCTTGAGACTTTCAGTTGACCGTCTAAAGTTACAATATCAGTTGATATATTTTTTGTCAGAAATGTTGTTATAATAAAGGTTATTTCTTTTGAAGTCTAAAATATGGCCATTTCCATGTATTTGTTTTTTAATGCAGAAACACATTTCTAGTTCCTGTACAATAATTTACATTTTCAAGCTTCATGATACCGATTGTGACCAATCACAAGGCCCCTGAACAATTTACATCCACACTTATGATTGGTCAACTAGTCTACAAATAATGTTTGTGTGAAAAAATTAAATACAACTTTTAATAATGACACTCACATTGTGTTAAGTTATCATTTGCACCTTTGTGTTGTGTGATTTAATTTGCTATGGCCCAATACACCACAGTCGGAAACAATAGACACACTCATCAGCTTTTCTCAGGAGTTTCAAAGGCCTTTTATAAAGCAGGCTGCATAGTCAACAAGCTCTGCATCTATTTGTTCAGAAGGAGGAAAAAGCTGAGCTTAAGACTGTCATTGGTGGTGTTTAACAGTGGCAGCTTTTTGATTGACAGATCCTGGCTCAAGGGGAGGCAGACTGCCTGGGAGAAGGAAAGGGAAGGAGGCTGAGAAAAACAACAATATCAACAATATTGGGAGAACAAGATGGGGAGTGAAACAGAATTCAAAGGGAGAGAGATAAACAAACATAATGACGGAGACAGAGAGAGAGAAATTGCTAACCCCGAGAAGATTCTACATCTATTTGAGGCAGCACTGAACTAACAATGCTGTTCACGGTGAAATGCAAGCTGACACTGATCTATCGTTGCATGTGTATCTGAACATTTGTGTATTCTGTGGTCGTATGCATGCTGCCATAACCTTGTCACATGCCTGCATGTGATTTGAGCACGATTTAGAACATGTCTGTATCATCTGACTGGCAAGTTCACTCTTTTAATAGAATACTGTTGTGTTTTCACTTCCATAGAGGAAAGAGAGAGGGGGGGGGGGGGGGGGGGGATCTGTATATGTAAACATGTATGTTATTTTCAGATGTTTTCAATGCTATTAGCTATTTTGTTAATACAAAATTGAATCAACCTTTCTATCTAAATTTTCTTAGCTAATCTAAAATCTGTGTTACGGGATCTACTGGCTCCTATCCCAGCAGGCGAGAGTACATCCTGGACAAGCCGCCTGTACATCACAACCTTGCATCGAGAGAAGCAAAATGGTACCTAAACAATTTAAAACACCCTGTTGAATTACCATGAATTATTACAAAATATTATTGCATTAAAAAACAAAAACATGCAACATATGAATTAAATATTTACCATACATATTTATTGTCTCTGCAGTGTGCTGCCATCAAGCCTTCATGAATGTGTGGCTGCTCTGAAATTTGGAATGAATTCTTAGTCGTTACACACAGACACAAGTTTTAAATCAACTTCACCAAAAAGACACCAGCAACTTGAACTTTCCTTGAGGACAACGAGTTAATCTTAACAGGCTAATCTCCCTTCGAAGAGCAGCGCTCAGATTCAAGTGTGCGATAAGCAGGCACTGCTTCAGCAGCACCACTGTGTGTCCATGATGCTGAAAGTGCACTTGCATTGAGTATGCTGCGCTTCCGTTGTTGGAGATGTCAAAGCAAGTACGACTAATTAGTATTTTTAAGTTGTTTTAAAATATGTCACCATATCACCCTTTCTTTTCTTTTGTTTTTAGTGTTGCAGTGTGCTATGGGGGTGGTTGCAGAAATAAGAAAAATATCATATTATTGTGGATGTTCAAGAATAAAAGTGTCATGGTGTGTGATGATGGATCGGCTGTGAGTGCGTGGGAACCACTGGGTTGCAAATGAAAAATCGAGATCCATGATGAATGCCATGCTTACAAAATTGGAATTGATGGCCACAGCCTACCCAGATTCCGTGTCGAGCCATCAGTCTCACTTTGGTCATGCTAGCATCACAAAATTGTCATTCCATAGTAATTTAAAGGTAGGTGACGATCCTGCAGAGCAGATTGTATAAGCGTGCATCGTTATGATTTTGTCAGTCAGGTGGATCGAAACACTTCAACATCCCATCAAGCAATAACGTAAAGTGTAACTAACTGACTCTGTGAGCTCCACCTCCACATCTGCTCTCTTGTCAATGCGCCTCTCCACCGAGGCGAGGCCGAGGTCCTGCAATCGCATGCGTTTGTTTGTCTGTCCGTCCGTCTGTTAGCAAGGTAACTCAAAGATGTCTGGATGGATCTTAATTTTCCGGACATGTTGGGAATGTTACCAGGAACAGATGATTAAACTTGAGTGACGATCCAGAAGAGATTCTGGATCACTTTGAAATTGCTGTTAATATTGCAGTCAATGGAGCTTCAAAAATAGTGCCTCAATATCTCAGTTAATTATTGATCAATGTTTATGGAATTTGACACAGTAATGTAGGGTTTGGACTTCTATCTTATCACCAAATTTAATCCGGGTCGGATCCAGAATGATGAAAAAATGACATTTTATCATTAACAAATCTGTTAAAAATACACATCAAGTCCGATTCACTTTTACTTTTCATGGTTGTGTATAAAGATACCAAGAACAATTTATCACAGTGGGGATGGTGTAAATCCAATTATAAGGGGGATGAGCTGCTCGACAGAGGTCTGCGCTCTCTGAGTGCTTTTCTAGTTTACAACCTTTATCTATGATATGATATAAAGGAACAAAATATGTAACTGTGCAGTTTGTATATTTTTAGCAACTAAATTCCAAAATGGTTTATCCTTTCCCAACCTAGTGAGGCAGTATAAACACATGACAGCTGGTACATAGTGGGGAGACTTTCCCACTGGCTATGTTGACAACTAATGTCTCCAGTGAACCTGCAAATCAACCAACAGAATCTGTGTTGCGTCGCCTTAGCTGATTTTCCCTTCTCTTTTTACTCTATAGTGCTCTCTTATGACCTTTCTCAATTTCTTGCTCTATTTCTGCCTTCCACTAATTAGTCTCGTGAGTCCTGGAAAAACTAAACACCTCATTGGATGGAGATGAAGCTAGACAGAGACAAATGAGATCAACTTTACGTTCCTGAGCCTCTATAATTAGATAAATAATAATTTTCCACCTAAGCAGAGCTAAAACGCTAACATTAGGTGGGCAGGAGAACACCCTGATGAGGGAGACTTTGTACTTAAAAACAAAAAGAGAAATGAATCTGTAAACGGCTTCAGCAACCCATGTTTTAGTTCTCTGCTAGAGCATGAAAAAAGAGTGGTAAGGTGAGTTGGGGTAGCGGTGTTGTTTTGCTTCAGCAACATTAATTTCCTTTAAACATAAAATCAATCTGTCTTCCAATAAAGTGGGGCTTGGCTAAAGAAGATAAATATTAAATTAAATATATAGGTGGAAGGTGGGGCACACCCCGGACGCATCGACAGATTCGTGGGGAGAGAGTAGGTCTAATAATTCCTATCAAATATTTTCAGAGAGTTACAGTAATTTTAATCCAATTTTACATGTGAAACTATCTTGTATAGAAATATTTTAGACTAGATATATGGAATACAAAGCAAAATCATAAAATTTATAAACTTTTATATTTATTTTTTTAATTATTTTCAAATGTGTTGTTTTTGTGTTGTTTTTGTGAATGTATTTGCCATGCGGCATGTCATTGACAACACTTTATAAAAGGCTAGTTGTCATGGACTTCCCTGTATCGTACGTGGGTCACCCTGATGAAGGTCACATAGACCCAAAGGCCACCATACGCACATGAGTGTTCTTGAACAAGATGCGGAACCACAATGTGTTTCCAGTGGCTGTCCCATTGGTGTGTGAGTACCTTGCACACTTTCCTCTGCAACATATGTTTGAGTTTGTGTGAATGGGTGAACGCTAGCTTCTATTGCAGTGCAATTTGTGTGGTCGTTCAACGAGAAAAGCACTAAGTAGGCTGCAGCCCATTTACCATTTATGTCTGACATTTTGTTTAGTGTTTATTTGGTGTGTGAGCAAGAAATATATATCATTTAAAGTCTGCTCTTTTCACACTGGACCTGCAGTAGAACATCGTAAATCCGTCAAGTAAACGCCTCACTGAACTGCAGCCCTGTTTGTGTTCTTGTATCGAATCGGTGTGCCCGGTTTGATGTGTGTGATTTCTGTTGCATGCTTCTGCAGTCTGACTTTACCTGTCTATGTGTGCTTGCTGGTTGAATTTCTGGATCTATTTTGTATAGGAGCGTTTTAATTCATTATGGTGTGTATGTGCGTGCGTGAGTGTTTGTGATTGCGGTGCATTCACCGGCTGAACACCCGAGTGCCCACAGTGACAGAGAAGGATGGCAGGCTGTCCAAAACAACAACCTACAGCCAACACAGAGCTCTCCCAATTCATTTGGCTTAGTGTTTAATCACATTGGCGCAAACGCACTCACATGCGCCTGAAAAACAAATGGACATGCTTTAAAACAACTGTGTGCTGCGTGTGTCTGACATGGAATGCCTTGTTGAGTTTGCACACTTCAAACTGGGTACCAAATTGAATAACGGTCTTGATCTCAAATATGTTTTTCAACACAATAGCATTCTGTAAAAAAAAAAGTGTAGATAGAAAGACATGCCTGAGTTATTGAGCAGGTGCATTTTAGCAAACGATTTACACCCAGTTAATCAGATTGGAGTAGAGTAGTTGTAAGCAATCCAGCACTCTTTACTCAAACGGGAGGCAATGCTGCTAGTTTATTTATAAGCATCACTCCTGAGATGCTGCTGTTCCTTTGTTTCATGTTTCCAGAGAAATATCTGCTTTCATGCCTACCGTGCTTAAACTGGTTTGTGTTCTATGTTTTAATTTTTACCCCTGTCTGTCTGTAATATAAGTACACATGCTCTGCAACAAGAACCTCTGATCTAATGCATACTCCATCACTCAAACACACACAATGAATGTAACACAAGACCCGGCAGTTGCTACTGAAACTTCCACACAGTATGTAGAAACGGTGCGACCACCCTCTATAATTTGTCAATAAAAGGTCAAATAAAAGAAAGAAATTGGAGTGATGGCGACACAGGCAGAATTGATTGCATGTAAGCAGATAAGAGTGTGCAGAGTAGCGTGACGCTGTCTGACGCATCGCAATGCCATGAGCTCTCCACGTTGAGTAACACGACCAATCTGCCGAACTCGAGTGCTACACTTTGATAAAGATTTCAGATATGAAAAAAGAATCATGAGCCTTTGACTCTCTCTATTTTTTATTCATCATACACCCCTTCACTCACAACAAATCAATATATACCCACCCATTTGTCAATTGATCTATGTTTCACATATCACATGTTGTTGTTGTTTTTTATCTGTACTGACTCCCAGGCCTGGTTTGCATAATCCACCAAATTGAATCTCATTTGACTGAGGTCTTATCCAATGCAGATAACCACTTATTTTCTTTCTTATTTTTTGGCATATGAGAGGGCATTTGTGGTAGGTCATTTTTCATATGGAATTTGGAGATTTTCCTCTTCAGAGAAATATATCTGCTTGACATATAAAAAGGCAATTTCTAGTAATATGTCTAAAATGGCTCTTTTTAAAGCAAGGCTACTCATTTTGAGCTTCTCTCGACAACCCCCTCTTTTCTCTATTGATTCTCCTATTTAGCTTTCTTCTTCTCTGCTCTTCATCCTGTTTTTCTTTCCTTTTTTGACATCTTCCTACTTTATTAGAGTAAATTCTTTTCTCGGGAAACCAGCCAATAATGCACAAAATTGCCTTTTTGCGTTGATTATCTCTCTTTGGATCTTGAACACAGCCTTTTTAACAACCGCCATGTGTGTCTGCTATCATATTGCGGTAATGGCACTCCTGTAATCGTAACCGTGGCGATGTGGCTTGAGTAGCTTTTGCTTTGTTGCTGTCATGATGTTATAGTCTTAATAAAGCTAGGTCATGCTGTGCAGAGCCTCTTTGGTTCACTGTGAGATTGATTGATGATTTTATTGTCCGTTCAATCTATAAAATGCACTGAAAAAAGTAGAAGGTGGGAGGGAGAATGGAATGAGGAATGAGTGGGGGAAAGGGAGGGAGGCTAAAGTGGAGAACAGAATGGATTGGTCAGAAAGGATGAGTGAAATTATAGGTATGAGGATGCCAGAAATAGGAAAATAAAGTGGAAATTAAGAGAACTATGGACATGTAATGGTTGAAGGGCGTCTCATGCTGGCAGGTTAAAGGGTGGAGTTAAAGGGAGAGAAAAGCTTTCAATCCAAACTGAAGGGGGAGATAGGACTGGAGGAAGGAGAATTATGAGAGTGACTGTGAAGTCGGAAGGGAATAAAGAAAAAAAATGAGAGCATAATAATGTATCAAGATGGAAACTGGAGGGAGTGGGACATTTTCTCTGACAAAAGGCTCAAGTATGCGTGTACGATTCAGGCGTGAGCACCAGCGGAGGGGGGAGGAAAGGAGCTTGATTGATTATCGTGCATGGCTGTGAGTATAATGACACACAAACACACACACACACACAAGACACTGAATGAGTGAGTCACAGGATGCGTACAGCACATGAGTGAGGTAATGAGTAAGGAGTGTAAGTCACAAGATTTGACCAAGTGAGGTTTAACTAGATAATTTAATACCACAAATTGTTTGATTTTCATTGGCTATATTGGTTTATTGCTTGATTGATTGTTTTATACTTGAGATGCATCCATTTGTAAACTGACACCCAACATAAACACACATATATAAGTATTAATGTATGTTTTTTTAATCTGATTTTTTTATCTCACTTTTTGGAACAATTATAGGTTGATATTAACATGGCCTATAGACTCTCTCAATAAAAACCCAACACAATTTGAAGAGGCCAAGTCTGTATTTTCTGTTTTTCTTGCAGCCAAAGCAAGAATTAGCATTTTCTTAGGCCCATCAAGGCTTGCTGGAGTCATGTGAGACTTCATGGAGAAAAAGCTTTGCAAGTTTGAATAAAATTCAAGTCAGTGATGTGGTAGGGTCATGCAGCCTCAGCAAATAAGGACTTAATGTGTGTGGGAGAGTGACTGATAAGGACGGTGAGAGGTGCGAAAGTGAGATAGCAGGTGAGTTACGGAGAGAGAGCGGAAAGGGGAAATTCTCTCAAGGTAAAGAGAGTTAGTCACAGATGGACAGATAGCAGTGCCTTACAGCCAATGGCCATATCTCTTGCCACCAATGACTTCTTCTGCTGCTCTACAACTAATGAACTCTGTCCTCTTCTGCTGTCTTATCTGCCCCCTCACTCCCTCTCTCCCCTTTCAATCCTTTCTATCTCTTACTACTGGCTGCCATGCGATCGGTCCACTTCAGTCTCCGCCTCAATCTCATTTTTATCACCTTTGCCTTTATCCTCATCCCTCCTTTTCTATGTTAGTCTGAGGTGGTGAGGATAGAAAAACCTCCAACTTTATGCCCTCCTCTGTCTTTGCATTTTATTTTTTCTTTTGTTGCATGGAGAGAAAATGGAAAACTGAATGTCTTCCTCATCATCTTGAACTAAAACCTCACTCAAAAAAAGAAAGAAAAAGCTAATGAATTCAATTTGTTTGGAAATGGTGTAATTTTGTGTGCATCTATCCTGCATATTGACAATTAATAAATGATAAGTGTCAAGTATTTTCATATGCATTCTTCATATCTGTGATTCTTCCAGATGACCCAGGAGCAGTACATACTTGCAGCGCAGCCCAACCCCCTCCACCAGCGGGGGGCATCAGTGTGCGGCACCCAGGTTTACCCGGCGGTGGGAATCTATGGCTGGAGGAAGAGATGTTTGTACTTCTTCATCCTCCTGCTCCTTGTCACCATGATTGTCAACTTGGCTCTGACGATCTGGATCCTCAAAGTCATGAACTTCACACCGGTAAGAGGCATGTGCGTTTATACCTTTCAACGGTTGCGTCTGACATTTAATTAAAGAAGCCATAACAGACTTCACTCTCGTTCGCGTGTCCTCGCTTTGCCTCGGCTCCACTTGTGTTTTTGAAAATCTGACTTCCGATGCATTTTAAACAGATTTGTTTTTTGTTCATAAACCGAGTGGAGGTTTCACTGTGTATGAAAGAGCAAGAGAAGTGACAGGAGACACAGAAAGTTATATAGACAGAGCTCAAGTTGATTGAAAGAAGGTTTCAGAGGTCAGTGACTTGATGCCATACTACAAGATTAAGCAATATTAATATGAATAACATAATAATAATAATTATTACTTTGGAATTGCACTCATTAGTTCCTGACCTCTGTAAAACCGTTCCGATTTAGAAATTATGTAGGTTATCCTCAATGCAGGATATTACAATAATTGCTTTTGTCTATTTAGAGTTATTTTATTGTCATTAGTTATTTTATGAATCAACATTTAATCAGTGAAGAGTGATGGCATAGAGTTGGCGTGAATGATGGGTTTATTAGTGTTTGCATCACATCTCGTACCAGTGCTCATCTTTCATGTTATTTGACCTTGACCACAGCATTTCAGTAATATTTCATTTCATAATCAGTCACTTCTTCACCTATGAATAAATGTTTTTGAAATGCAGGAAGGGATTCTGTAAGATATACTATTAGAAAGGTGAGAAACCTTTGGGTTTAGGTTCTTTAAAGAGCTGAATCTGAATGCATTTCTGCACAAACATGCTTTTGGCATCGTGGACCTATATATTCAAAGGGATTATGACAGGGACATAAAACAAAAACAATGCCAATAACGGGAAGAACCACATGTAGAAGACATGACCGCTCCTCTTGGTCTTGTTTTCTGTCAGCTGCTAGAATGAAGAATGATCTGTAAATGATTGTGCACTTCCCAGCTATTAATCTCATCCCTAGCCGTGCTGCATTGAAAGTAAGGCCTGCAATTAGTATGGTTGGCACAGAAGGGAAAAACTAAACAAAAACAGACTTAACAGAGAGATCAATTGAATTGTTTTCAGGGAAATAAAAATCCTTGGTGGCCATGTTGAGTTGAAGGAGAGGCTGTTGAATATAGACAAGAAGCGAGGGAGGGGATTGATAGTGTCATTATTTTTAAAAAGACTGTAATGTAGGAAACAAACCTTGAATTAGTGATTCCATATGGCTGAGTTGCAGTAATAAGTAAATTGTTTTATTTACACTGTGTTTGCTTTGCCATCTTTACAGTTTAAGTTTTGTGTCTTAGGTCCGATTACAAACCTCTTGAACCCACTCGACTGCATGGGTAGGCAGAGGAAGGAGTGGGAAATTGGGTGTGTTTGATTACATTTGAGCAAAATGAGACAGGTCACGTGTGTATTTGAACTATTTATTAAGCTGCACGCTATTAGTTGATACAACTAGAAACTGTATAGTGTTGTGAGGAGATTAAATGAAAAATAAATAAAATCATCATTGTTGTTGATCAAGAAGGTCACATTGAAATATTCAGATTAATTTATAATTATATTTTTTCCAAGAATGCATTCTAGGTGTTTTGCTGTTATATAATATATTGCTTATTATCAGAGTATTTTCTCACACTCATGCCTCAAATCCTTTATTCTCATAAATAAGAGTTGCTTTTTATGTAAACTGGCAGATGGTTGTTCATTGTGTGTTGTGCTTCAGTAGCAGGGTTTGTGTGTGAAGTTGTGTATGTGAACAAAGCTGCCAAAATAACGTATTGTGTTGGGACACAGGTCTCAGTAATTCTGCCATTCTGGTTCTTTGAATGAATGGAAGGGGAATATATTTATATTTTTAATATAATTGAATAAAATTGATCAATTATTATAATGGTAGATTCTGTAAGTAAAGCCTTTTCCAACCACATTTTCAGGATGAAAATACTAAATGTGGCCATAATTTCAGCTAGTACAGTCATATAAGCCTCTTAATAAAGGAGCTATAATACAGGACACAACATCCACACTAACTGATAGTACCTAACCCCATCCTGGAAGAGCATTTATGTTTATTAGTTCCACCTGTATTTTCGTAAGTCGTAAAAAACTAATTTGTCCTGAAAGCAATGTGTAAATTGGGATCTGCACACCATTTACAGTGGTGTAGAAACAAGTAAGGGCTATTCATCATGCAAGCAAATTAGGTACATCCACAATATTTAGAAGCTCATCTTGGATTGCAGAAATCATGCAGAACCAGAAACATTGGAAGGAGGGAAAACATTGCTTTAGCCTGACATATAAATCATTACAAACACAAAGTGACTGTCCTGTTATTTTATCTTGAGTAATATGATTGATCATAATTGTAAGTGATTGAACACATCTACGAAGTAATAAAACATATCTTTCACATATTTAGTCAAAAATAACATCTTTATTGGTTCCTCTGAAAGTATTTTTGCTTAAAGTTACTTTGGCCATACATTTTCAGGTTTGTCATAGAGATGTTGAAAGTTTGAGCAGGGATTTGATTAAATGTAATCACCGACGCAGACAAAAAAAAAAGATAACAAGAACATAATACACAGTTATACATCTGAAAACTACATAATCATATCATTATAAGTGAATCCTGAGAACATAGAAAAAAGATCATAGCGTAACTGCATCATCATCTCTCGTTTCAAAGAAGCCTATAGGGAGTTGCTTCCTCTGTGGCGCCATGAGTCATTTCCATCGTCGTTATTCTAATCACATCTACATGGCTGCAGTAGAATGGCGGCCTCTCTCAAACTTTTTTTTTGTTTTGTCTCGAGCTGGCAGATGAGATCCACATTGTGATGGTGTGGGGAGAAAAAGAGATTTGCTTTTGAAGAGACAGCTTTGGCAGTAAATTGGAGAGGAGGGAGTTGTGGGAATGGAGTTTAAGTGTGTGTGTGTGTGTAAGATGGAAACGAAGAGAAAAACTGAGAGGAAGTATCTTTGTATGTGCCAACAATTATTAAACAAAGCTGATACTTGTATGTGTTTGTGTGTGTGTGTTTTTGTATGCGTCTATACTCACGTTTGTGTGTTTGTACTTTAATGTGTGTCCTCTGGGTTTTCACTGCACGCAAATTCAATTTAGATTGTCACTGAGCAACCGGGCGGCCTAATTCCAGGTCTGAATGAGACTATGGTGTGCGTATTAGAGCTTGTGTGTTTGCCGACTGAGCAAATGAGATGACAATGTTTTGTCGGTTCATTATGCATTCTATAATGTGATGTTCTGCGTTCTGTCATAATGGCTCCTCACAAAGTGTAAATGCATTATTTTAAACTTCCTGCGTTGAATTCGTGCAGACGATATGATTCACAGATTATCATAATTGTAGTTACAGTTATGAATTGTGCATCCATGTGCAGAATAAGCACACTTATGCTTACTCAAGGAAGAAATATTCACCATTTCAAGAGTTCAGAAAGAGGAGTGGACTGGATGGCCGTCTCTCAAAGAGCTGCCCTGCCCAGCATGCTGTCTATCAATAGCTTGAACATCCCGGCATCCACTGGCTATGTAGAATGGAGCTTCTCAAAAATGACCAACAAAGTGGAGTGCCAGTAGAAACAGGTGCTCTTATAGTGCTCATTATTAGTGAACACTTGATTACTGTTGACTTTGAGCTGTCCTGTTCTGATTTTTGCAACACATGTTTGAAAGACAAATGGCTTCTCATGAATTTTAACATTGAAAACTCCATTTATAGATTCAAAAATCAGTTAAAAGTATCTCTGATTCACTTGTTCTTTTGGTTGGTGTATAAAGCTACCAGGAACAATTTAGAACCTTTTGATGATGATCATGAACTTTAAAACATTCTGTCCATCATCCGTAGTTGAGCATTTTATCTTCTCAGCTGGATATTTATCCAATCAACATGTTGAAGTAGTTTATTCGGTACTTCCATATAGTTTAAATGTTCATTTTGGAAAAAGTATCACTACTGAGCTGTAAATAAATATTTTATAACGTTTCATGTTAAAGGAGATTAAGGAGAAGAGCGCCAGGAGAGAAATCCAGCTCTCTCTGTAAAGAGCATTTACTCACTGCTGTTTAGCAGACAGTTCGAATTTGTCATTTCATTCAGGCAGGGTGGGGTGATGGTACATGATCCCTGTTAGTGAGTGGAGTGTTCTCCCCTGTCACAGCTGTTCCTGTGATTTATGCTGTTGAAATATATTGTTGTTGTTTATATATATATATATTAAAAAAAAAACTTTTCCACCTGTAGCTTTAAGTTATCTTAAGAGTTAATCAGAAAGACCTTGATAACGACCGAGAAAGCAAAGCAGGGGGACCGGAGCGAGGAAGGGGATAGATTAGAACGAGGAGACAAAAGGGAGACATGGGAGTAAGTGTGTGTGTGTGTGTGTGTGTGGTTTAAATAGTACCCTATCATCTACACTCAGTGTCTCCCTCTTCCCCATGCCTCTGGAGTCCTCGGGGACCGGTAGAGGTGTCTGTTTTACTGCTTCATGGAGTGGAAGTGAGTGGATGAGCTGGCTGAGACGGAAGGTGTGGAGTTGGATGCTGCTCATGTGATCATCATGCATCACTATTTCTTAAGGTTGGTTCACACTTGGTCTCTGTACGCTAGTTTCCTTATATTTTTAGGTTGCATTATACATAATATGATTGAATAAAAATCTAAAGCCAATTTGTTCATGCTGTTAAAATCCATCCATCCATTTCCTAACCGCTTATTCCGTTATCGGGTCACGGGCCAAGCTGGAGCCAATCCCAGCAGTGAATGGGCGAGAGGCAGGGGACACCCTGGACAAGCCGCCAGCTCATCGCAGGGCAACACAGAGACAGACAACCAGCCACACACACACTCACACCTACGGGCAATTTAGTGTCACCAATCAGCCTAGGCTGCATGTCTTTGGTGGTGGGAGGAGGCCGGAGAACCCGGAGAGAACCCACGCAGACACGGGGAGAACATGCAAACTCCTCACAGAACGGCCACAAGCCGGAGACGAACCTGCGACCATCTCGCTGTGAGGCAGCAGTGCTTACCACTGCGCCACCGAGCCGCCCTGTTAAAATCTATTATTGATAAAAGCCAAAGTTAACCATTGTGTGCCACTGAGTAGATGTTCTACATCGCCGGGGATGCAATGTGAGGTCAGTGATTAATTTTGTCAGAAAATACAATGGTTGCAATTAAAATGTTCAATGCAATAAAATTAAAAAACATTTAATAAGAGTATTTTAATTGTTAAATATTTCAGCAATTGTAAAAAATGCAGTCATCATAATCATAAATGGTATAAAACAAAGCATACCAGCGCTGCATGAATGAGGTGAAAGGGCACTGAGTTATCTCTCTCTCTCTGTCTCTGTGTGTGTGTCTTAAATGTGCTGTTGAAGGCAGTATGATCTCCCAAACCTGCTTTACTCAGCTTTTCGTCTAGACCAGCCGCTGTTATTATGGCTGTTCACACCTGCACTGTGTAATTTATCGGTCCCACACGCACGTGCATTTTTCTCACTTTGTCAGGAACAGTGCTGACCTCAGGTAATGGGAGAGTCCAGCGTGAAATACTCTGTCCTCCTGTGTCACACGCGCACACGTTAACGCACACAAACACACACTGAGGAGAGGTCAATGCGATATATCCATCAGACTTCGAGCGCTGACACACCTGATGTTAACGGCTTGAACGGTCACTGCACACACACACACACACACAGAGCGGGAGAGAGAAAATGAAACGAAGGATTTGAGTAATTTCAACATGTAAGACTGACCCATTCACTCAATAATTACTTTTCTCAGCTTTTTTGAGACATTAAAGTAACACAACTCCAAACTCTGTTTATAAAGTTGATAATTTAACGATGCCTTGATTGTGTTATTAGAGACTAATCTGAGGAAGATGAAGCATCTTGTTGCATTTTAACATTGAACAAATCTTACATGTCAATTTGTCAGCGTTCACCTTAGAGGAGCTGATTTAAATGTTACAGCTGTCGATTAATGTTAAATACTTACGTGGGTTTCTTTTAAGATCATGATCCAGTGATATCAAACAGTAGGCTTTGGTATTCTCGTGGGAGCAATACATTTTCACTCTGTCCTTTTCCCCTCACACATTGAGCCATTGAGCAGAGTCAATTTACCTCCATTTCCTTTTGGACTTCCGTCTATCCAACCATTTTCTACAGCCTTTTATCTGCCTTGCGGGTCACAGGAGTTGCTGGAGCCTAGCCCAGCTCGCTACAGACGAGAGGTGGGGTACACCCCGGACACGTCACGGGGCCACACATAGACGGCAAGCACTCGAGCACACAACTCACTCCTATCGACAATTTGGAGTGATCAATTCACCGAAATTGCATGTTTTAGGTGAATTTCAGGAAGTGAAGGTGGGCGGAAACCCAAAGAACTCTGCCATTGGGCCGCCCTTCTCTTGGACTTGTATAAAGATTTTTTTTCATTGAATAATTGACTTACTCTGCGACTTCCACAGCTGTCTGGATCCTGATTGAGCTATTATTAGCACTATAAGAGCAATAATGTTAGGTAGTGTCCTAAATTTAGAAATCTACCCTGTCTTATTACTGCATTTTGGATGAAGTTATGGATTGTGGTGATTAATTATTGTTTTGTAATGACATAGCACAGCACTTATGATCTCTTTCTGCATAAAAAAACAGTCCCGTTTACAGTTAAAATGACAAGTTCTTCTTTACAGGGTTGATTGCCCTCTGAGCTCCAAAGCTTTAAATTCAAGTGACAAGATTCAATGAGCAGTGATGGCAACTAGGCCAGAGAGAGAGATGAGACCATCGGTTGAACTCAACATTTAACAGAGACAATCCATCACCACCCTCGCTCTTTGACAAACGGCTGATCACAGAAGCATGCAGGGCAGAACCGGACACCAGGAGTCCTGTGTGTATCACTCAAGAAGATACAAGAAAAGATGACAAAAGAAGAAAATAAGTCTATTACCACTTTAAATATCCGTTTGCACTAGACAAAGATGTCTTTTTAAAGAGCCAGCTAGATTTTCAGAGAGTCAAGAACTACAACATTAAATCAGTTTGATATGTATTTCCATGCATCGACCCAAGGGTGTATTTCTGTGTGTGTATAAGAACCAAGCACTGTCTCAGTGTATATGTGACACCTAAATCTGAATTTGTCAGCACTTTAGTCCTATTATTTCCAGTGGCAATATGTCAAACAATGATATGTAAGGAACACACACACACTTGCAAATACTGTCAAACAATTGGCCCCCTGCCTGTTTGTTCAGTGTGTGTGTGTGTGTGCGCGCAGAATGTGTTTTGTCTGTTGTTTAAGCGTGCCTATGTGTAAAGGCAAAATATCCATCAGTCAGCAGTTTCAGCCTTGTTATCTCCACTGGCACTCTATCAAAGATATAAACAATGATAAATAATGAACACACTCATCTTAATGGAGTGTGTGAGTGTGTGTGTGCGCGTATGTTTGTGTGTGCGTGCACCCACACCTTTTGGAAGACTTCCTTGTACTTGTTTGCATGCATGTCTATTTGGGATGTGGAGATTTGCGGTCGCTGTTATGCGGACACGCTCAGTTAAGCAAACTTCCATCACGTCACCCTAAAATCCAAAATCTCTACTGTGTGGTTATTTCTGCTAGATGGTTACACACAAACATATTTAACTAATTTATAATGTTTGTAGGAATAAATGAAGCATTATGCAGCCAAGCTGTGGAGGAGAGAGGCGCTCTTGCTTGCAACATCTCACTTGCATAATCTATTCAAGTATTTGGATTCAAATTACAAGTAGGTCAAAGATGTCTGGACGCACACATTTACACATGTTTTTAGCTCTGATGGCTGATTTTACACAGACAGATGCTGCCATACGAATTTTTTATAAAGCATCTTAGTGATGACCCCTCAAAGCATTTAGCTTTACTTTTATTCTATCATCTAGGTCAGGTCGTCCTCGTGAGAAAAGTTCCATCACAGAGTCCCTAGCCGCCAACTTATTTCAGCTTCCATTCCACTGTAACCTATAAAAAGGCTTCATAAGTAATCATGGAAAAGTGAACGAAAAGCTTTGCCCTACAAAATCATAAAATGAAGCATATACTGTATTAATAAATGTCTTAATCAGTCTGTTGACATACATCAGAAATTATTTTTAAAAACGACGTTTTTACAATGCTCTATTGGCCCATTAGTGTTTTTTCAGCCTTTTTCTATAAGATTTGGCGCAAACTTAAATTCATGTTTCCAAGCATCTGAGTCAGCTCAGACATCTTATCAGCATCTGTAATTTCCCTAAGTATTCATTTTAAATTCCTTACGCAGTTTTTAATCTTTCTAAAAAAGCAAAAATGAGAGGGAAAATATTCAGGTGAAACAACCACCTCAAATTGCCAGGGCTCATACTTAGTTCGCTGTGCATGCAATGCTGTAATGAATCGTATTACGGTGGAGGGCCAGTGGAGAGCATTGTGGGCTACATCTTCATTTCCTTGTAATTTGCTTCCTGCCAAATTTCCAATATGAAATTGGTTTATAGTTATTACCATGTTATTACTGCATACTGAGAACCAGTATAGAAAATGTGCAAAAGACAAATCTAAAGAATGACTTGCCTTATACAGCAAAACCTTGACCAATATGTATGTTGTTCACTGAATATTTGATTGGAGCTCACTGGGGTTTATCTTTGAACTAAACTAGAGCTTAGTGGAAATAGAAACTATCATTTATTGTTGGTGCAGGTAAGGTGATGTAAATACTATGTGTGGCCAGAAAGAGTGAAAATAATCACCAAAGCCTTAGAAATGTCAAATTGTCTGGTGCTTTCAAGCCTTAAGGTGGTTGGTTTGTGTGGTCACGGTTATTTGTATGTTCATAACCATATATAACTAACTAATAACACATATGGATTACCCTGGCATGTGTAACAACTCAACTCTACCAAGTTCATTAGAATGAAACGATTCTTTCCCCACTCAAACCCTTTCCATCTTTGAGAAGTTATGGCTTTCTAAATGGCTTTGCTGACGTATTTATAGACCCATTGATCTGAACTCTGCAGAATAGAACTTGTGATTTGGTTGTGCTGGCATGTTGTAAGGAAAAGTGATGTTGCCAGGCATGGGACAGCAGCTATTGTTTCATTCATATTTACATAAAGATTTGTACAAAAACACACAGAGGTGCAGGGACAAACAGCGTTCCATTCCACATTTCAGACAAAAGCCTCTGGTTCAGTCATTTATCATTTTACAGCACATTTATATTCTGTGCTTTCAACTGTCTGTTGTTTCCTTTATCTTGCTATTGAATTCTTTATCCCTCATCTCAACAAATTTCACCCCCTCTTCCTTTGGCCTCATTTCATCCCTTCCGCTCTTCCTCTGCTTCCTCCCATTCTCTTCCTCCTGTCTTTTCTTTCTTTCTTCCACTTCCCTTCAAGGGCCCCAATGGCAGATTCCCCACCTCTTCTTTCATCCTAAATCTTCCTCGTGTCTTTTATCCCACATCCTTCGTCTTTTTCTCCCATCTACATTTGTGTCTTGGGAGGGTACCCATCCCCAGTAGAGTGTGTGTGTGTGTGTGTGTGTACATTGCCAGACTTCCTGCCTGAAACAGAGGGATCAAAATAGATTAGTCTGGTTTCCCCATCCTACCCCTGTTTTCCCTCCTTTCTTCTCCATCAGGAAGATGAGGCAGAGAGACAGGTGATGCTCTGTGATATGCCCTCTTCTGGTGGAGGACCAAACTGAAAACAGACACAAAATCATGCTATTATGCTGGGTCCTAAACATGTCGGAAAAAGTATTGATATACTGTAACTACACGGGATGGCATTACCTTGGCCTCCAGCACCACCGTGAGGAACCTGAGAGCTATCTTTGATTGTCCCACCTAAAATAAAGTTCAAGAAGTGCCTTGTTTCTCAGTCATTAGTCCATAAATGTTTCTTTCATATTAGCCTCTCTGGACTGGCTCCATGTAAAATCCTTCTCCTCTCATAGAAATGCATCAATGGCCAGGAACCAGCATACCTTTGAAGAGTAGATAGAACCCCATGCCCAACCAGTGCACAGTGTTCACAGAATATATTCTATGCTTATTTATCACATCTGTATATTCTCCAGACACGTCTTTTTTTTTTGTACGGTAGGATATTCCTCTTTATTTTATACCCTGAATGTATAGAATCATAATTGAGGAAAAATCTCAATTGTTTAAATGTTTCTCTACTTAACTTTTAGAACGTTTGCTTTGTTGAATGTGATCAATATAATTCAGGAAAACAATAGTTTTTCTATGCAAATTCTTATATTAAAGCTTTTACTGTGCCTTTACAGATTTTGCAAGGCCTGCACTTTTCTGTCGCTCTGGATACAATGACACTGGTTTTTAATGAAACAGTGTTCATTTTGAGTTTTTGACATTTTACAAGATGTGTTCAATATTTTAAGGGAGCAATTTTGAGATATACTGATAAAAGATGATGATAGATGGTCAGCGGAAGTAAAGAATGGTGTTATCAATGGGCATTGTTTTGTCTTTGTATATAAGCGTGGGCTGACATTTATTGTGTTTTGCTGCCTCGTGGGGATTACTTTCATATGTTGGGAAGCTGTATTCAATCATAGTTTCTGCTGTATAAAGAGAAAGGGGTGTAGTTCCCATGGACCATATGTGGAACACTGTCTTCCATTCATCTATTTATTTATTTTTCCTTTTCAGCTAATACCTAATCATAAACCCCAAGATAAGTTTTGATTTCAGATAAAAATGATTCTCAAATAACAAGAGCTTTATATTTATTTAATTAATCAGAATGACAGAAAAATTCACATCGAATATCTATCTAATATGTCACACTATGAATTATCATTTAGTGAAACATATTAGCTTCAAGTCATATGACTTGGGTTACCTGTTGCACAACACAAGGGACATACTGCAGTTGTACGTAGTTTTGGATCTTTTTTTTTTGTTGAGTGATGCTGAAAACTGGTAAAATAATAAATTACTGTTTCCAGCAGAGCTGATTACATCATCAAAAAGAGAATCTTTCCCTTATAATTTATCTCAGTTTGACATTGTCGTAGAAGCTGCCGTGTCTTCAGAGGGAAAATGACCCCAAGCATTGCAACGCAAACTTCACACAATAGAATTTGAATGTGCTTGTAGACGCAAAGGAGGAAACATCCGGATAATGAGGTCAAATGTCCTTCTGCGGAATGGAAATGGGATATAAACAATCTTAATGAGTCATCTTTATTTTTGATCCGATATTGGAGATCAGTCTATTGTGCTGTGAGGAAGAGCTCTTTTTGGTTACATAATGGATTGAAGTTCTTTTTCATCTTCTCCTTCTGTTTTGTCTTTTCAATTCAAAAATCCTGTCAGAGACACCTGTCTTGCTGTTGGTGCTCTGGTGATTTCCTTGTGTGTCTGAATTCAGGACGACACCTGAAGGTACTCCAGCAAAATGGAATGCAAGCCAGATGAAGCCTCGTGGGATCCATGTTGGAAAAGAAGATTGTGGTAGCAACAGTGTAGCTCTGTCGGATAATCCAAACTCCAAAATCCAAGGACACAGAAAGATGGTTTCAAAAGCCCTGCACTACAATCCACAACTGTTTGCATAGGTTCTTAGAAACAGTCAAAAGAAAGGGATGCAGTTTTAGGTGTGAAATCTAAATTTATTTTGCTGCCGGTGTCTCGTATTACTTTTCCTCTGCCCAGTCAAATTACATCCATCTCGCCGCACAAACATAGACGGCCTGCTCTGGTAATCCCCCCGGTTAAATAGATAACCAATCGGCTTTCAGCCAATTCTATCAGTCTGAAGAGATTGCAGCAGGTTAATTGTTCATGTTGAGGTCAGATGAAGCTCGTACTTCAACCGATAACAGCCATCAGTCAGTCAGCCAATGTTTGTAAGATGGTCTGTATGAAGGAGAGCAACATGGAGGCAGAGCAAGTGAAAGCAGTGTGTGGGTCTATTTGGTTGTTTAGCTGGTTCGTAGTAACTGCAACAGACTCCAGGCTGGATCTCGCCACCTACTGCCTGTTACAAAGACGAGATGAAACGGATACGGCTGGCGGTTTGTCAGAGGAATTTCTTTTAAATTCCAACAGCACTGTGTGTTCCAGTAGATTTAGTCATTCTACAGTATTTCTTTTTTTAGATTAAATCATTAGGTTCAGGAGGCAGGACCATGATTCATCCACATCGCTCATCATCTGTCCAAACCATCTCACAATTGCAGAAGAGAATAGAGATTCACTTTCCCCCGGGCATGACAGAGCAGACCGGCAACGGCCAAGCATCTGAGGCCTCGCCTCCCTCAGTGAGGGTTCGGACATCACAAACACCACAGGGTTCTAATCTCTGGCTGTGTTCCACGTTGTTTCAATAGGCAGTATATATATATATACCAATTATATATACCTTGATCAACATGGCTTTCAAAAGACAATACTTTTTGTTCTGTTTGAATCCATTACGGTAATTCTTCAGTTGTCTTTCAAATGGTTTGAGACTTCAGACGCCAACCTGTCGATGTTCTGGATGACATTGTTTTACAAATGATATGTGTACTTTAAAAGTTACTTCCCTTGAGTCATGCCCTCTCAGATAAAGATGACTGAGCAGATCCTATGCAGAAGCCCAATATAAAAGATTAAATCAAATCAAAAAATCAAATCAAAAATCAAAAACACTTTAGTATCCATGAAGTGCATTAACATTCAAATACAGTCTAACTTATATTTTAAGTATTTGCTAAATTCATAGAGCTTATCAGGATGTCAAAGATTTGATTTAGCTTTGGTTGACATTGTGCAGAAGGCTTAGGCTTGATGTTCTATTTTCCCAGCGACTAGGTGAATTGTAACGGCTTATGTGACAGCTTTACGCTGAAGAACACCTCTTGTAAAGAGACAAATGGACGCTGGGGAAGGAGGCTTATAGTGCCAAGGTGTCTCCATATATATATATATATATATATATATATGTGAGTGTGTTTGTGTGTTTCAATGCCCTGGCTCATTCTTCATAATGTAAGGAGTGTGATCGCTGGAGAACAATCCCCCACACACATACACACAGTATTTGTCTCTCTTTCTATTTGCAGTTTTTGCTCTGTCGCTCTCTCCCTTGCGCCTGTTCTGCCTCCAACTACTTTTATCTCACTTTTTCTTCCTTCTTTCTCCCTTGTGTGTACTTCCCCATTTTCTTCCTCTTTCCGTCCCACCACTTCATTCCCCATCTCTTTAAATTCCTTACTGTACTTATCATGTATAATTTGTTTCCTTATGTATACGTGTGCAATTTAATGTGTAACTTTGCTGCGTTCTTGGCCAGGTCGCAATTGTAAAAGAGATTGATAATCTCAATTGTTTATCTGGTAAAAGAAAGGTTAAAAATAAAAATAAATAAAAATGTGTCACTCAGTCCATCGCTCAGGCTTCAGAGGTGAAGTGAGACACAGCTTTTTATAAAGGAGAGGAGATGTTAACTGCACTTGTCAAGTGGTTCCTTTGTGATTTTGTGCGTGACTTTTGTCGATCTCTGGACTATGTGGAGTGAGCCAAATCGCAGGAAACTCCCTACTGTCATTTATCGGTCAGAAGTGATTTACCACACAGCTGCTGGCTCGGACACTCGAGTGCTCCATTTCTATGGACACTTGCGTTTGGCCTCATTCAAACACAAAGCAGAGCCTAGGATTTTTAGGTTGCTATCCATCCTTGTCAGATACCTGACACGACAAGCATTTCCATTAAGGGAGTTTTCAATTTGGAAAGTGTTGCTAGCCCTTTACTGTTCCTGCTTTGTGAGTCAGGCTGTCAACTCGGCACTTGTCAGTCATTTTCATAAGATTTAAGATTTTAGAAAATGTTCTTTGTAGCTAAGCTCTAAAGTGCTGTTTTTTTTTTTCACATAATTTGCATGACCACCAGAAAGAAGAGCATGCAGGATACATAAAGATAATAATAGAAAGGAGACGAAGGCAGTGAGAAGAGAATTACTATTTAAAAAAAGATATTATTCATGCATTGACTGCTGGCATTTTGCCTTAATATCCCACATCACATTTAAAACTCTGAAGTCGTTTCCACACATTGCCATGCAAAATACAAATGTATAGCATTAGCCTCTTGTGGGGATCAGCCACAAGAGCTGTTTCCTCAACTGTAGTCTCGGTCTGTCATCAGACATAGAAGATTGTGTGAAATATTGCAGTCTTGAATATCACAAGAGCGTGCAAAACACATGCACAGCAGAGCCATCAGCACAGGGACATAAGGGGTTAGAGTGTACAGTGTGTGAGTATTAATGTATGCAACCTGCACACAGCAATGCTTACCCCTGTCCAACCCTGAAAATGCCTCAAGTTTGAGAGAGATCACCAGAACTGGGCTATGCAGCAATTGAATGGAATGGTCAGGCAAGCACAGCAGTTCAAGTCAAGTTTAAGGTCTAGCCTTTGAACCAACTTCCCCAGATGCCAATTCAATCAAACATATGTGAGATGTGCTCGACAAACAAGGCTGATCCATGGAGTCCCCCTCCCCCCCCTCACAACTTACAGGACTTAAAGGATTAGCTGCCAGCTTATTGCCAGATGCCACAGCACCCCTTCAGAACCTGGAGTCCAAGCCATGATGGGTCAATGCTGTTTGGACAGAGTGCAAATGCACAATACGGAGTGTACAGTTAAAATATTCTAACTGATCAATGTGCATTGTAAAACCAATGTGTCATTGGGTTTAATAACACCAACTGCTAATTCAAATAATGTGTTAAAGATCAAACAAGGAACTAGAGGACATTTATACACTTAATGACCAATATAATGAAAACAATTTAAAACTTAAATGGGGATAAAAGTAAACAAGACTTAGGTGAGATATTCACACCAACAGATGTGTTGGCCTTATGCCTGCTCAAATGTGGAGCTGTCTCTGGTGAGACCAAATGTGAAAAGTCTGAATAGAGAAGGGGCAGGCAACACGGTGGCACAGTGGGCTGCGCTGTTGCCTCACAGCAAGGAGGTCACAGGTTCAAATCCAACGCGGCCCCTTTCTGCGAGGAGTTTGCATGTTTTCCCCGTGTCTGCGTGGGGTCTTTCCAGGTTCTCCAGCTTCCTCCCACCACCAAAAACATGCATGCAAATGTGGAGAAGCACAGGCAAAAGAGAAAATAATTTACAAGGTTTTTAACTATCATAGAAAGTTAATGAACACCGTAAATAACCCTAAGCCTTTTTTGCAATACTGAACATTTTTAATACTGCCACAGCAAACATGTGGAGAGTTTGCATGTGATCCGAATGCCTGCCTGATTTTTCTTCAGGCATCCTACTTTCCTGTATGATCCAAAGACATACTGTTTCGGATAATTGACAACTCTAACTTGCCTGTAGGTGGAAATGTCAGCCTGAATGCAATATGAATGTGTCAGCCCTGTGACTGACAGCCAGCCGGTCCACGTCCTGCCCGGTGTGAGCTGGGATTTGCTCCAGCTCTGAAGCATGGATGGGTGTGTGGATGGAACTAAAAACATATTTTACTTTCCCAGTCAATGGAAAAATAATATAGAATATTCCATTAGCATCCCTGGCTTCTCATTTGGTGGATAGCCTAGCCGTTTCCAATGCCAGTCACTCCCTTTACAAATAGTATCAGATGCAGAGAGCTCTGTTTGAATCACACCGCTCTGACCTTCTGTGTAAACAGCAAATTGGTGCCCTCATAGTTTTGATTGCTCTTAGAGAAAACAATTTGATTTGCAGTTCATTCAAAGTGACTTCCCACTTTGATGGCTATTAATCAATGTTGCCTGGTATCGCATGCAACTGAAGTTTGGTTATTTTGTCCTCCAGTCCGTGTCCCTTTTCGGTTTGAGCTTGAAGAATGAGACTATGTTCCAGTTTTTAAAATACAGGCTGTGGTGAGACATTTCGCTGGATTAGGTTTAATTTCCGTTTCATTTTATTGTCAGTTTGAGGTGATGCTGCTCTTTGGTTTTTGCTGCATGACTTTTTTTTTTCCATCCAGCTTTGAAATAAACCTCTAACATCGGGTGGGTTTTTTCAGGGGTGCTGTCCAGGTAACTAACATGTTTTTGAGTGACAGCAGCGTGACCAGTATCACACAGGCCAGTAACCACTAACCTTAGTGGATTCCCACAAGGATATCACGCAGCGCAAGGAATAAACCAGAAAGTCAAACTCCAAAGATGACAGGCGGCAAAAAGCTGGGATAGGCTCCAGCATAGCCATGACCCGTAAAGCAGAAAAGCATCTGTAGATGAGACGATCGTCGTATCTGCAAGAAAGTGGATGGATGGATGTTCCGCATTGTAATGTAACAAAAATGAGTTGGGGACATCTGGATGCAATATTATTTAACAATAGTTCAGAGTATTTTTACAATGCAACTTCAGGTTTAAAAATGAATGTCCTAATATGTCCTACACCTATTGGGATATTGCAAGGGGATTTTTAGTGGTCCTTCTGTAACTATAGGCTTCACGGCAGATATTCTGTCTTCCTTGCATTGCCAGATGAGTTATTACAGAGACATTCAGAATCTTGTCATTTTGACACTGATAAAACAACAATTGTGTGTGTTATGTTGTGTGGCTTTGGCACCAGACCAACGGCTAAGTTTTTAATTATATTTGAATAAAAAAATGTTGACAATCAACAATACAAGAACTGGAAAACACTCAGAGAGCCCAAACCTCCTCAATAGCAGTTCTGGTTTCCCATTATGTCATCTAAATGATAGTCCAATGATAAAAGACCAATAAAACGCTCCTCTATAATTTGGAATCACATTTGAGTTAAATTATTCAAGCAAGTGTTCATTCCCCAAAGGGAGATCTCATCCACGATGTAGTTCAGTGACCTTATTAAAAGGTACTGTATATTAAAATGGAGTTTTAGCTACAGTTAAATCTCAGCTGAAGGTCTTGAGTATTACTTGAATTGTTTGTTCTGAGTGAGTTTCTTTTTTTTTACATTTTCTGTGACCAGATCCATCGCGAATGATCCAAACTATACTTTAATTAGTGC
The DNA here is from genome assembly GCF_040956055.1 of Brachionichthys hirsutus. Lineage (NCBI taxonomy): Eukaryota > Metazoa > Chordata > Actinopteri > Lophiiformes > Brachionichthyidae > Brachionichthys > Brachionichthys hirsutus. Next base: position 7,914,717 of record NC_090913.1, read on the forward strand.
ATGATATATCTTGTGGGTTGTCACAATCATTGCATTATAGCTTGTAAAATGCTTTGAATTTGATTATAAGTGATGCTGAAAAATAAATTTTGACATGTACATAATCAAGAAATAGTGTCCTTGTCCATTAATTACTGAAAATGGGCAACCCATTGTCATTTTCCTTCACATAACTGAAGGAACTGATAACTGACTCATAATTTGTTTACCCTCCTACCATGCATGCATTTATGAATGACCCATTTATTCTGAAACAAATGTTCTCTGCATGATGATCTGTCAAGACCAGGAAACCTCTCTCAGTAACCACTGCATCTGTCTCTCTTTATGCACCCCTGTGCTGTTAGGATGGAATGGGAAACCTGCGAGTGACGAAGGAAGGTGTAAGATTGGAGGGAGTGTCCGAATTCTTATTGCCTTTATACGTCAAAGAGATCCAATCTCGTAGGGTAAGAACTTTTCTATGAGTGTCTTTGTGTCTGTCTTTTTGGTTTTCTTCCACTACACATGTGTGTGTCTGTGTGAGTGTGCGTGCGTGTGTGTGTGTGTGTGTGCGTGTGTGTGTGTGCCTGATGTTCAAACCTCTGATGAGAAAAAATCAAATGCTGCTCCCATTAATCAGAAACTATTTTTATATAATTCAGCTCTTCCTTACCTCCATTCATCACACCAGAATTCTCAGTATCACTCGTACTTTGTTCATGGGTATGAATAGTAAGGAGGAAAATTGACTTCAGTGGGGTCACACTGGACAAAGGATATGGGACAGTTGACAGACAGCAAACTCGAAGTTATATGCCACAGAGCAAACACATGACAACAAATGTAAATGTGTTCTTAAATAGGATTTAAATCCAAAGACTATATTCTATAGGATCTTATATGCAGTACATAATGTGTGGTATGAGGCAGTTGTCAAAAAAACAAACGTACAAAGGACGTACTCATAAGAGCAGAACAAAATAAGATGTCACAATAAGAAGGAATTAAGCTTAATATTAACAGCAATGTTGAACAATGAAGAATGACAGTGATGACATGGGATTACAGGATGTGTTGTAGTTTGAGTAAAGGAGATGATGGCTGTGGAGAAAATTCACTAAAGAGGCAAATACAGGCAAGAGCAAAATAAGAGGGTTTAAAAGGAGATAAAAAGAGGACCAGCAAATTAATTCAAATTTAAGTGCAGAACTCAGAATAATTTATTTTATTTACAATGTATTCTTTGCTGGATAAAGGAGAGAAGTGGAAAAGGCTGATATGAGAGGGTTTTCGGCGGCATTTGAATCAACACTGTTTCAAATGCATGGCATGAAAACCCAGAGGGCTGTTCAGACCACTTGTACCGAGGAGCAATGCAAAAGATGCTTTTCAAGTTGTTATTTTCTTCACATTGAAGACATTTGAGTGGCGATCTTAGGATCAGCCTCACTAATAATCACAGATAAAAGAAACAACAAACCTTAAGTGTAGAATTAAAAGAGGTCTCTTCGCACAAAGCTCCTATTGTAAAGTGATTTTGGTCCGACAAATCGTTTAGACTACAAACTGTGCAGTTAAAATTATGTAATATGCTGCTTCACCGCAACCGCTTCTAAAATAGATAGACAGAGCAGAGATGTTAGATTATGCTGCCGTCTTCCATCTGTGGACTTTAACCCCTGTGTCAGTCTCAGTTCTACTTGACGGCAATACCTGACCACACAACATGTATATTGATTATTCTATACACGGTAATACATATTCACTGCCATTAGAAAGGAATTCCCACTCCTGTTAGTTTTGGACATACTAGCTTACTGACATGGGGGAAAGAATAACATACACAGTGTAAACTGTGTCTATTCTGAAATTATTATGTGTGGAGGGATAATGTGTTTGTGGGTTACACACCATAGTGAGAACCACGTTATGATTTTGATTTTCAAACTTTATTTTTATACGCCCCTTAGGCGCTATTGATGTTTTATAATAAAGTAAAAAAGTATGCAAGTTTTCATGCATTTGACCGCGTATGAGGCAGATTATCTATCATGATAGCAACCAGCAGACAATCCTTACATCTTCCAAACAGCACTTCAAACAATCAGAGTTTCTGCTGTGCAGTGTGGTTGCACTGGGGGATCATGTTTAATTGGAAGCATTGATTAAACTCCCTGTAGAGAATTGTCAGTTGGCTGTGTGGAAAGATGGGAAGACAAAGGATAGGAACACCGAGGGAGAGTGGCAGTTTAGGACGCAGATCGTTGCTACGGAGTTGCTGACTAGCAGTTCAGACCACAATCAAATAACACTAATTATCTCCTCGGATTCCACACAGGCTGTATTAGAGTTAATTGAAGAAAACCACAAGCATTAGCATAACTTAATTTTTGTTAGTCATCTACTTTATTTGCTACTACCTATTTTTGGGAATTATGTCTTATCTTTAATGATGCAAACAATGTGAAAGGCAAACAGTCATATGCATCGAAACGCCTATTAGCACATATAACACGCATCACATTGGGTAAATGGTCAAGTGACTTCAGGCCAATCTTTGTCCCAGGAAGGTAAAAAGAAACATGAAATAAAAGAAAACGCAAACAATAATATTAAATATTTTAATTATTTTGCTGTTGCAGTCAGATAAATTATTTAAACACGAGTCTGTTTTTAGCTCCTTCCTATAATCTTGTTTTTTTGTGTTTCCACTCGTAACAATTTTCTGCACCGTGTACATGCATTTGCAATCTCTCAAAGCTTAGGTGAGATTTACTGTGTACTTGACAGGACATGTTTTCAAATACAACTTTTTTAAAAAAAGTTTTACAAACAAGATTTAATTGATGATGAGGAGTAACTAATTGCATTTGTGTAACCTGCGTGACCCGGCAATCAGAATGGTGACAGGGCACATAATGTCAGACCTTTAATTGTTTACCAGCTGATCAGGGATTTACGTTTTCTGAAAATGTATAGAATAGCTATCGCTCAGTTTCCAAAATGTGCAAAACCAGAAATGTAGATTCTTCCCTAATTTTTAGGTTTCACTGATTTACTTCCAATGTCTTATCAGGATCATTTTCACAGGCCTGGTATTTTTGAATGATGGAATGATTATTTGTTGCCCGACAACAAATAAAAATATATCCCATATATGTGCAAAACTGGAGGAGAGAAAGAACACAACCTCCCTCCCACACAGCTGTATTACCACTTGTTCTAAAACATCACATAAACCTAGATGCACGTTTTGCATAATCAGTGCCATTCCCAAGTAGTGCATTGAGCGAAAAGCAAATAGAACTTTGTGAGCTAGAACACTACATATGATCAAAACAACAACGGACTGCAGGTTGGATGAGAGAGAGAAAAAAAAAGTGGATGGAATTCATAGGAAAGAAAAGAATGCAGAGCAAAGCAGACAATCCAGAAAGGTTGGGGAAAGGCTATGAATACCAGATGAGATCAGACGAAAGAGAATCAAAGGAATACAAGAGTCACAGTGTCCGCCCCCACCTGTCAGTCTGATTGAAGGGATGAAGGAACAGACAAATTTCACTTGTGAAATATAACAGATTAATGCTGCAGATTAATATGTTTATATTTTTTAAGCAATTTATTTAAGATGTTGTCAGATATTTTACATTTTCTGCATGCATAATAAATAAATGTTTTTTGTGGTTTCTAATCAAAAGAAACATTCTTTCCCAGACAAAGCTGGCCAATAAATACCCTCTCCCTGTAGGGGAGCACAGTCAACATCGAAACGGAAAATCTGGGGCTGGAATTAGATTTATAAATAAGGCATAAACAGTTTCACACGTGCCACTTTGTAAGACAAACTTTGTGAGCAAAAATGCTCTATTCTCCCACGTAGGTAACTATATAGATGCTGTGCTGATGTTGACATATTTTACACATGTGAATAAATCAATCAATAAATAAACACTTTCAAATGGCACTCAGTAGAGCACAAATGTCTGCCACGTTGATCGCACGCTGGCATATTTATGATTTACTACCCTTAGATCAATTTTGAACACAACTTTAAACTTTTTTGCAAAAAGAAGTTGTGAGCTTGCAAAACTATGGTTTCAATGTATGCATTGACTTGGAAGTAACTCCACTGGGCGCCATAGGCTGTGGGAAAATCTTGTAACGCAGCAGGCTTCATGGGAGGTTTCAAGGTGTGCTGGTGTATTTTAAAAGGAACCCCGAAGGCAGTGTACCACTTGTATCTTGTCCCCTGTGCTATATTACCTCAAAGGTCTGTCGTTAGTGTCACACACATGCTGAGATGCACACAAACTGCCACTAGGTCCAATAATTGTTCCCACAGGGACCCCATGTCGACCTATCAGCACCCCAGGAGGGGGAAAAAAAACTTCATTTATTCTCCTCTTGTCCTTTGCCCTCTTTTTCATTTGACATTTCTACTTTTGTGTGTATTTTCTCCATTATTAGGCTTCTTTTCTCCCACCCCCATCAATGACGTCTTTTTCTCCATTACTATCTTTATAGGCCTTGCTTGTTCCGTACTTTCCTCCCACCCCTGTTGTGATACTGCCTCCCTGAAGACAGGCCTAGTTATGTGCAGTATACTTACCTGGATAAGGGCATCACATTGTGGCGAAAAAACAAATCTGTGGCACACACACAAGTGGAGCGCATATGCATGCGGGGGGGGGGTTATCATGCATGGTATGAAAGGGCATGGACAAAGGACAATTAAAGCAGCAAATGAGATGAGAGATTGAAAAACAATGAAGTTAAATGTAACCTAATTGAAGAGCTTGTCTCATTCCTATTTCGCACCGTAGCTTCAAGAAAGACTGAGAAATACGGGGGCGGATAAAGGTGGGAGGATGCCATAACCGTATTTTTTTCTGTTTGTCAGTTTTAGATTTATTGCTGCATCTCTCGCTCTCGTACTTTGTGCTTCTCCTCCAGGGACCTGAGCTAGCTGAAACTTCTCCAACTCTGGAGCTGTAATTGAATAGTAGAGAGTTCTAATGGAACATTAGGCTGTTCCTGTCTTGGCAGGCCCTATTGATTTTGACTTTGCTGCATTGTAAACAATCTGAGGTAAATGCAACTGAGCGGATGCGGACCTTGGTAAAGACTATAATTCCAGCGCTATTGCTGTGGAACTGTTGCGCTGTGGCCTGTCCAGCTGTAAGGTGTTGTCTGCTTGGGGTGTCTTAGACTTGCAACTGTCTCAAGGATAATAACAATGTTTTGAGGCTGGCTTTTTTTTTTACTTTGGATTCATGCTTTCTTTTTGGGATAAAGAAAAGGTTGCCAAAAAACTCTAGCTATCAATAATGCTGCATTTTAATTGTATGTCAGTTGGAGTCATGATGCCGGTAGGAGTCCTCTCAGAGTAATAGCTTTTTTTTTTTTCTGTTTACTTCACATTCATGTTTAAAGTCAATTTATTTTAAGTCCACAGTGCTTTTGAAGGGATTGCCATTCATGTAACGACAAAAAAATTCTCAAGCAACTATTTTGACACACTGAACCAAACGTCCAAATGGTAGAAATGTCTGATTTGAATTACATGCCATCCTTTACAGGTATGAGGTGACAAATGGAGTGGTGAGGGATTTAATGTTACATACGGTCACTGTGATGCATGAAGACAAATAACCTTATGTGTTTGTCTCTGGGGCATTGAGACAACAATTTGCTCTGGGTAAAGAGACGCATTGTTTGGTGCATTTGCTGGGAGTCTCCCTGGTTGATGATACCAATAAGTGTGTTCAGAAAAAGGAAAGTTCACTCACGGTTCACAACATTCCCGGGCATTGCAGGGATTTTTATTTTATTTTCCTTTTCTGGTAACCATCATTTATCTGTGCCACAGCTACAGTAATACAACAGATCTTTGCTTTCTTAAAATAGCTCTAATAATGCAAGGTAGTGAATAATATTTCTCTGGTACAGTGATTAATTTGAGTGTTGTAAAAAACAAAATGGGGTAGATGGACTTTAACAAGCTTTCATGTTTGTTGAGATGGAGTATCACGTAGCTGCATCTGATGGACATTCATTATTAATGCAACATGATAAAAATGATGAAACCTTTTTCTGCGCATGCATTTTTACTCGTCACCCTTGGCCTTTGATTCTTATATGATCTTCATATCTTCTATTCACCAGGTTGACGCATATGTTAAATTTCATTAAAATTCAGAATTTTATTTTTTATAAGTTTCAAAGACCTTTGCAGCAGTTAGTGAAGCAACAAGGCTTGGGGCCTTATTTCCAGCAGCCAGATGGTCATAATTTTATGAGTCAAATTGAGCAAAGAATGGAGTCTTGGTTTGTGTGTGCATGTGTGTGAGAGAGAGATAGAGAGACAAATGTCCAGCCTGTGTTTGTCCATCATAAATGTGTGCACCAGAAATGGTCGCGACCCCTGTAAAAATAGTCTCCATTAACATTTAAGAGCATTTTAGAATGTCAGGAGAATGAAAGTCACACTGGCCCTGTAGGGGACAGAGAAAAGAGACTAAATGAATAAGAATATGAATCCCTTGCTTTAAAAGATCACTCCAGCGCTCCCTTCAGCTTCTGTCTCAGAGGTCACGTCATCCAAAAGCCACAACAAATCCCCTCATCACAAAACTTGACTGAGGCAAAAGGGCACATAATGTCACACCAGGCTAAAACTAAGCATTTTGATGACACGGTCATTAGAATGGATATGGCTTCATCCAAACTCCATCAGAATATTCTTGACACTTCCTTGTCAGGCTAAATTGGTCAAAGCCTTTGAGGTTTTTGTTCTTGGGCTCTTTTGTCAAAAACGAAAGCTTGTCAGGATGAATTTCATGTCAAAGAAAATATAACACGACTTCAGATTTAACACATGTATTATGGGATTATGACATTTCTTCAGCTTGATTTATTCATATTGTATTGTTTAAATCACTACTACTAATTATTACACCTGTAGTCATTTATTAATAACACCTTTTTACCTTCTTTCTCGCACCATTCCGGATGCTCATGAGGTCATTAAAAATAAAAATAAAAATCCCTTCCATGTTTTGAATACTGATCCGAGACTGATTATCCATCCACGTCTGTAAATACTGTAACCATTGATCACAAGGTCTTCAGCTGTGTACCAACGATAGATAGATGGATGGATTAACTCCTTTTATAACAACCATGGATTCAGCTCCAATGTGACGGGAACCATTGCAAAGGGTATTGTGATGCTTTGCTTCAGCATTTTTCTCTTTAAATTCAAATTTGAATACCCCCTAATTCTGGCTTCTGCTGTAATTGGCATAATGATCTGAAGGGGAGATAGCTTTGTACCGACAAAATTATCTTCTCGCCCACAGCTCCTTTCAGCGATAGCATCGGTGGGAAAATGAGGGCCTATATTTAACAGGACAGCCAGGACGGGGAGGTTTATCCACAGCCGAAGCTAAGCATTCATAGAAATCTTTTAGAGCACCTGTTCCATGTGATCACCACGTCAAAATACGCATGTAGAGTGTATATTTAACATAAGAGAGATTAATCTTAACTACAATTGCAAGCATAAAGCCTAATTTACATTTATCCCTCCTTCGCTTTCTAAGTGCACAGTGCACTATTATATTGTAGTAATGTAAATTAGAGTCATGAAATACGTATTTTTTTCCAATGTTATTGTTGAGTCAATTATATACTGATGTGTTACAGTCTGACTGAGCTGATGTCTGCTCAATAATGGTTGAAAGTTCAACGGGTTCACTACGACGACTGCATATCAGCTTCGAAATGAACCTCTTGTCCATTGATTTGACATTTTATAGCACAGAACTTGTTGATATTGCTTTCATAGCCTGCAAAATAGAGAAGTCAATAGTACACGATAGAGACAATAGCTTATTTTGAAAGGACAACTTATTTTTATGGTAAAGACATTTTTTTTATATTATGTTAAAGAAAAGAGGTCTGAATATTTTGAGAAATATTGTAGAATGAACAATATCTCATTATTCTGTGCTCATATGAGCATAACACGGAAATCTTCTACAATCCCTTTCATGGGCCTGTTGATAACAAGCCATCATGATTTGTGTTCAGACGGCAGCTTCACTTCCTTCTAAGTGACACGCGTAGAGTTTATGCCTTATAATGCCCTTTGTGACCCGTCTAGCTCACCGCTGCGTGGCTTTTCCACAGCAACACTGAAGCTAAATCAAGCGTTTGCCACTCAACAGATTAACATAGATTTACTCCTCATGAGAAGTGCTTTCTAACAGTTTTACATATATTGTTCAACACAAGCGGCTTCAAGGAGTTGGACCTTCTGATTGGTTTGTGAACTATGTGTCCCCCTTCATTCAAAAATGTGTCTATCCTTTTCCTCTGCAGCTGAATGCCCGTGCTTCCCTTTGGAGAGTGATGTATGTGCCGAGTCTAATACTATAAGGCTGTTGCCACATTAACTGATGGATAAAAATGGATCTGTCCTCACTGAAAATTGCTTTTTTAAGAGGCTGACACTACAAGTATGATTTGCGTAATCACTAGTAGTTTGGAAGTCGAGTCTGATCCAGTGACGGATCAACGAACTTTCAGGGCACATGCACAGAGAATAGACTTTATTGTAGTAAAACTTAAGAGATGAATAGGAACCATGCACTTTAAGGATAAAGTAGGGTGCTTGTTGACTGGTGCATTGTTGTCTCTTCATTTACATTTGAATATCCTACAATCGCTGATCATGTGTGGTGTTGGTGTGACCTCACTCTTCAGTTCATCAAGAACATTATTCAGCCGAGAGGTAAAAGCTAGATACGAGATACTATCTGTGTACTGCCTGTGAGGATTTCAGTCTCAGTTCCATTTATTTTTACATGAATTTTCCTCGGATAAAACTTTTTTTCTCAGTAATTGCATGTGAATTATCATGATACAACAACTCTACTGTCGCTGTTGTAGCTCTCATCTCATTTTTATTTTATAAAAAGGCAAATCATAACATTTCCAGACTGAGTGGGGGTCAGAAAAGCTGGTGCACTGCACACACAACTTGTGATGATGTCATGAAGTAATACATAAATTGACAGGATAAATTCAAAATATAATATGATTTATTTAATAAATAGTTAACATAAATCTCTTTACACATACATTTATACAGTATCCTCCTATCCTCAGCTGACATTCTGACATCTCTGTCATCTTTGTATTAAAATTAAATTAAATATTGGTTCAGGAAATAATGCACATATTTAATCAACATGCATATAAACAAAATACATTTTGACATGCTCACGCTGAAAACTCACTCTCATTCCCCAAAAACAAGCCTGAATAGACATTAATAATAATGGATTTTTATAGACCCCAGCTCACACCCTTTCTCTGCTGGTTGTTTCCAAGGTAAAGGTCACAATCCATAGTGTGAAATTAATTAAGGTGGGAGATTTGAATTAATTAACTGGATGGGAGTTTGACATTACACTGCATGGCCTTATGACATTAAACATGCATGCTCATACAGACTTGCATGTATAACACACATGCTAGATTTAATTACCATTGTGCAGCTCATTGGTACAATGTGGTTCAGCTTTAATTACATATTGTACTCCTCCTCTCTATGTGCATGCAAGAAGAATTATAATTCAAAAAGAAATAAAAAGAAATCAGTTCTATTTTCCTTGCATGTACCAAAGTAAGCAAGCCTCATTTTCTGCTGCTTCGGTGTGACATCCACAAATTGCATTGTTTGTTAACTCACTCAGTTCATTGGTTTAAGGTAAAACAATAAATAAAAAATCTGATTCCAAAGTTTCATTACATTCGTCTGAAGTGGTTGAATATGTTTTGCCAAGCGGTAGCTTAAAAGCTGCAAGTCCCCTGTCATCACAAAAGCAGCCTCAGGCTGAGGATCCTTTTTCATCTATAATCAGTATTATTAATGCAGCAGAATCACTGTGGTAAATTAAAGTGGCAACACCTGATGCTTAAGCGCTCCAGGTCTAGTGGATAATTTGAAGAAAGTCCTGTGTCATCAGTAGAGATGAATACGCACACTGCTTTGTTGATTAAGTGGCATATTCTGCCAATCTGCCTTACATCAGGTTTCTTTTACGGCGCCAACTGAAACAGCCAAACTACCATGGTGAAGTGTTAGGCTGCAGCCATTTTATTTTACGCATATTTGGCAGATGAGGCTGTATGAGCAGATGACTATTTGTAGACTATAGGGATAGGCTAATGAGTAAATTAACAACTAATCAATTAGTATTACCCCATGACCCCCACACAATTGGAGTAGTGGAATTCAAGGCTCTGCTTTCCTTTTTTTAAAACACATGGTGTGATCTAGTAAAGATTTACCACAGACTCTGGTTTGTGGATTACCATTTGAAGCCTTGGCACAGTGATTTTCATCATCTTTGATTATTTGGGTGCAGCAGGGATCAATATTTGGCTGTAATGGAGGAGCAGGGGAGGTAAATTGCTTGCCCCTGTCTGAATTGAGGGCAGCACAGTGGGACAGTTGTTTGCATCATTGCTTCATGGCAAGAAGGTCACAGGTTAAAATCCAACTTCTGGCCTTTCTGTGAGGTGTTTGCACGTTCTCTCTGCATCTGCGTGGGTTCTCTCCGAGTTCTCCGGCTTGCTCCCACCACCAAAAACATGCAAATTAGGTGAATTGGTTACTAAATTGCCCATAGGTGTGTGTGTGAATAATTGTTGTCTGTGTGGCCCTGCGATGAACTGGCGGCTTGTCCAGGGTGTACCTCGCCTCTTGCCCACAGACTGCTGGGATAGACTCCAGCATGACCCTGGTCCCGGTTACTGATGAAGCAGTGAAGATGATGAATGAATGAACATCTTGATTGAATGTGACCAAGAAATTGACTCATTTTATACACAATTGTACTATGAATTTGACATAGAGGATATGATTTAGCAGACTGGAGACAGACAATTGTTACTGTAGATATAGACAACCCTTTCCTTGGAGGTACTGTATGAGGAAAGTTCTTCGAACTCTTCGACAGCCTCCCCATCTTTCCAGGAGTGCAAAGACTACCAGAAATTGGATGTGTTTTCCCTTGATATTATGGCGAATTATTCCTAGTAAAAGAGATTTCCTTAACATGGATGTAAATTGTCTCTAGAACAAACACAATGATTCAGCAGATATGTCTATATAAGAATACTAGAACCCCAGAGACTCTGAAAATGTCCGTCTGGGGGGGGGGGGGGGGGGGGGGGCGATAACTGAAGTTCCTGCCAAAACTGTTGAAGAAAAAAGTCAATTATCAGATAAAATAAATGGAATGCCTCCAAAGACTCTTGTAAAGATGACACCTGCTAAATCCATGTACTTGAGCCAAGAACTTGAATATACAGGCAGTGTGTAATGTCATTGGTGCTGGTATGAGCAGTAAAATTATTGACACAAATGCATCCTATGAATATGCAGAACTGGAGCTACTTGTATACCATTTACACAAGGTTGAAAAAGAATACAGGAAGGATGTGTTATGCAAAAAGGTAACCTTGTCTTTCTGGATCACGTGGCTATAAATTTCTCAAAGGGGAAAACATCTACACCAATATGAGAGGATAAGAGCAAATGTCGAACAATGTTAATTTACAGAGCAACTAATTATGGAAGCAGCTACTCGGCTAGGGATTTCATCACATGGCTGAGAGCTCTACGGAGACGCCAGCATCAGGAAATCCCTGTCACGGCAATGATATGCCAAACCACAACACATATTGAACTGCTAGAAAATGAGCCAAAGAGCCCAGGGGAAAGGCGATTAAGTGTTCTCTTCAGAAATCAAATGCAGACACAAAGGTTTCCCACTAAATAAGGTTTGAGATGAGGATTTGGAAATCAATTATTTATATCTAATGATTGTTTTCATGCAAAGCAAAATAAAACGGATATAATTTCACACCAACGGAGATACGTGTTATATTTGATTGTTTTTTGGGGGTTTTTCCTGCCAAATCATAAACTCAAGAATCCAGCAATCCAGACACTGAAACTTTTGGTCCATCTGGAAGTACTAAACAATTGTTCAAAGTGTTTCCAGGATGACAAAGAATTCTGCAGCACGTTTTCTTGTACTATTTGACAGGATTGGGGTCTTTATAGAAAATAAGAACATGAAAATTCCTGCCAGCCTCAAGCCCCCAGAGAATTAGAGTATTCAGTTTGAAGCAGCCACATCCCTTCCAACACTGTGCCTCTGGGGGAAGAGAGAATACATAATGCAACAGCTATGACTGTGGGATAACAAGCTGGTGAGGCTGAGCTGGATAAAGGACAAGTTAATGTCGAGAGCAGTTATAGATATATATTTAATGGACATTTTGCAACGTGATACATGTTAAGGCATTTAGGCTCTCAGCGTGGCATACTCCTCTGCTCATCAATTGGTAAACACTATTAAATCTATACCCTTGACAATTTGGTGCCATTTTCTTTTCTCACATTGATGTATTTTTTAATTGTTGGATTTCTTTTAAGTACACTACTCTATGATGATCAGGTTAGAAACTGATAATGCTGAGGCAGCACATATTTCCCCCAGCACTGATAACTGATCTAGATTATTGCTGGACACGGCAGCCTTAAAGCCAGTAATGTAAGTGCAATGTACTGCAAGCCTTGCTATCTACCTGATCTGTCTTCCTTTGATTGAATGGATTGTCCTGACTTTGGAGAGGTGGCGGGTTTAAAGAGAACAGTCTGTGTAGGCATTAGAGAGAAAATGGGGTTTAAACATGCACATGCAAGTCGGCATGTACCCCTTGGATCAGTACAAAATGAAAAAGGATATCTTATGATCCCAAGGAGAACTGGATGGAACTGACAAAGAAACTACAGGAAAAAAAAAACAAGGATCCCAGCAATTAAACATGAGACACAGTTGCACGTGAAATTTTTAAAAGCAATAAAAAGCAAATCCAAAGATTGCTGTTACGAAACCGTGGCTCGTGAAGGCCTTAAAGCGAAGTGTGTAAGAAGCAAACAAATATATCTTGGGGGTAGTTATCTTAAGGTGTTCTCCATTATAGTATTCAGGAGGATGGGTGTTTGTGTCAGCAAATGCAGGTCTCAGAAAATGACCCTGATCGATAATCTATTAGCAGCAAGATGTGTTAGCTTGAGGAGACATAAATTCTTACAGAGAACTCAAACGTGGATTCATGTATACTTTGCGACGGGATGAATGTGAGTCCCATGCACACATGTACATACTGTTGTATCATCTTACATTCTCCTTTCACACACACACACACACAAAACACACACTTCTCCAGATGCCGCATATTATTCCTGAAGTATTTGCACTACAAGGGAATATTTCATGGCAAATGGAGCATTGCAACTTTATCTACGCTGCAGTCCTCCATCCTCTATTCAAGCAATACACCTTACCTGAAGAACAATTAACTTGTAAAGAGAGAGAGAAAAAAAGCATCTCGTTATAAAGTAGCTGTAGACTTTTGTCCATTGATGTATTTGCTCTTTCAGTGTTTGCTTAAATGCGAGTTTTTTATCAATTTCCTTTCATGTAAATGTTTCTGTGAACACAATCTGCAAGTCTCAGGGCCCCAAATTCAAACGTCATTCTGAACATCAGTGGCCTTTGTGCAATCATTCATGACTTTGCTGATGTTTTAGGTCATAGATCAGTTCTGCTGGTTTGTACAGTAGTCTTCCAGTGTTTGGAAATTTCACTGTGATGAAGCACAGTTGATTTAATATATCCCAGCCCGGGATATACATAGCCTTTCATTTTTCTGGTGTCAGAGCCCTCTAACAACTCAACTCAAAGTGCCAAACCTCACGACCCTAATATTCTTGACTGTATTGCCCTTGGCATGGTTAATTTTTCATCCAACATGACAGTTAAGAAAGTCTCTCTGCATTGCTACCTGGATCTTATATTATTTATGCCAGCGGAGGAATATGATTGGTTACTTCACATGACAATTTTACTGCCTAATTCAAAGTGAAATTCTCATAATTAGGCAAAACCTTATACGGTAACAGGTAGAAGGAAAAGTGACACTAATATACACTGCAGTCCTGGGGGGGCTCTGATGTGCAACTCCTCCAAAATTGCCAATCTCACCTCAGACTTTATAGGCACGCAATCTGCATTCCATTTCTCCTTTAAAGCCCCGAGCCAGAGCTAGTTATAGGCTAGTTACAGATAATATATTTATGAATATTCCCAAATCAGAAGTTCCTGTCTTATTGGTGAAGTACATGCTAAACTTTAAACTTTACTCAATGCCTTTAACACAGGAGAATTGGGTGAGCAAAGGAAATTTCGGTATGCAGTCCAATGCAGGTATAATTTGGAGTCTTATTCCAAGGGATTCAAGTCTGGAAACATGTAGGTGGTACAAAAACCACAACAAAGTGGAAAAGGAAGAGGAGCAGTCGCCCTGAACTGCCAGACTTTCCAGAGGGTGGAGAAGTCTGCTCAGCACATCACCAAGACATGATTGGTTGATTTCAGCAGGAGCCAGTGCCATTCTGACTCTGTTCTTGGATCTGCCCATATTCTTCTGATGTCAATTGACTGCGGGGACTGAAAACAACAAATTAGCATTGTACCCCAGCAAACATATTATTAATTTAATAGTCTTTGCTACTCAGTGGAATCAAAGTTGAAAGAGGAATGGAGGAACACTGCAGGGATTTTGTCACAAGCTGTTTACGGTAATTGTTATTCTGTTTTAGCTTGTGCACTTGTCTTTACTGATACATTTAAAGAATTTACTTTATATATCTGTCTGAACTCACACACTCTAATTCAGTCAGGACTTTTGAAGAAACAGTTCATCAAACTATACTCCACTAGGATGTTGGTCTTCCATCTGGATAATTGTCTTATTTTTTTTATTTATTTTTTTTCCCAGTTTGCATCATTATTCACAGTATATATAATACAAATTGGGAATTCTATAATTATCTCTATTCTTCCTCATAAAATACAGGAAGGATAACTGAACGTGGACCACATAACATATTAAACTGACTTGGTTAGACAGGAAGTCATTTGCAGTTCCAGTGAGCAGGACAATGCAGCAGGGAGCTGGAGGCTGTGATGACGAACCACCAGTCCATAGCTAATTATTGTCTACCTAATTACACTGGTTACCTCAGGTCTGCGTCCCTGCACCTGCATTTATTGTGATGAAGTCAGGCACGTGCTTTAGTGATTAAACTATAAGCTGAAATAATGGCTAATTACCGTAGTGTATGGTATTTTGTATTAGCTCACAAGAGGGCCCGTGATGTGTGCGTTATGCCTCTGTGGACATTTCAGCGGGGATTTATGAGAAAGACAATGAACACAAAAGCCAGAAGGACATTGCAGAGAATGTGAGATAAAGAGTTAATCTGAGCATACAGTAAACAATGTCACCAAACCAAATGTTTTGACTCTAAAAACCAAAAGAAAAGCTGATCCCCCCCCCCAGCACATTGTATCAACATCTCTCCGGCCAGACATGATCATCATTTCCCGAGGCTTCAAAACACCTGAGCATGCTGGAACTCTCATTGCCCTGGGAACAGTGGATCGAGGAGGCCGTTGAAAGGAAACGCTCCAAGTATCAGGAACTGGTGGAGGAGTGCGGAGGCAGGGTCTGGAAAACATTCTGTGAGCCCATAGAAGTCGGCTACAGAGTTGGACTTGATGACCCTGGCTGGGTTGCCTCTGTGCTACATTATGCTGTATGCAACACAATCAGGTGGTTTGGCTGCAATCGGCTGTTCCGTAAATAAATATTAACAGCTGTTTAAAATGCAGCAATTAAATCATGTATTTGCATATGAGTGTTGGAGCAAATACGATTTTCCATCTATGTTCACATTTTTAAATGACTGAAATGAATGAATGAGTGCTGCACTCGCTGAATGGTACCAAACCTGTGCATGCACACTGCCCATTGAGCTGGAATGAATCAAAGCACATTGCATTTGTTATGCTTTACAAAGTCCCCAGTGCTGAAACGGAGTTGAGAGATAATATAGTGAAGCCTATCACATGCCTCGTTGAAAATAATTAATCCAGCACACATGCGTGGGGAAACAGATGAGGAAGGCAATGCATAATAAACCGTGTGGAGCACTCATTTGTTGTTTGGCAAATGTGTTACCTTACTCTGCCTGAGTTGGGGGGGGGGGGGGGGGGGGTGCTAGTGTACTTGTACAGAGGATGGTTTGTGTAAGAATTTACACCTGTACACACTCTGTGTGTGTGTCTGTGTGTGTGTGTTATCTGTGCATGCTTAACTTTAGTATTTTCCCCCACACACTTATGGTTTGTTGTTGGAGATCAGTTACCATCTTTGTATCTCTGGACACTTCGAGATAGAACATGGACAAGGTGTGTTTAATTGGAAATTGTATATTGTGTAAGCAGACATCAAAACAAGAAAAACGAAAGCGTGAGATTTAGTGTGAATATGAGCAGACGGTGGGGGGGGGGGGGGGGGTTGTATACCAATGGATCAACGACTTTTCAATTTTAGCACAATTCTCATTTTGAATTCAGGCCAGGATGCAGCTAGATATTAATTTGAGGAAATCAACAGAGAAATTGGGTCACCTGTGAGCTATTCATTGTGTCGCCAAAACAAATGGGCAATTTAAAAGACAGGGGGAAGGAAGCGGAGGGGGAGAGACTCAAAAGAAAATATCCAAGTGCAGTGGATACAAGAGGACGGAAGGAAAGGTTGTTTAAGATTGTGAGTATAATACATTTTTAGATTAGTGTAGACAATAAAAAAATGAGAGAGTGAGCGAGAGAGAGAGATTAGATTTACTTTGAAACTGAAAGGATAAAAAAAGAACAGCAGTCGGGGTCACAGCTCCATTTAGTGTGTCTAGGTTCAGAATAATTGGCTTTAAAGGAAACAAGCAAGGTGAATGTGAAACTGGTCAGCACACACACACACACACGCAGACGCCGCCAAGTTAGTAACATGCATCAGTATGGCATGAACGTGTAAAGGAGAAGGACAGGAGGAGAGCGGTCTATGTACTGGAGAACGTGTGTGTGAATATGGAAATAAAGCTAGATGTATTTGTTGGTGAGAGCGTGAGAATATATTCAATCTGCATCATTCCTCTCTTCTCAGGACAGTCCATTGATCCTTCAGTCGGACAGAAATGTGACTGTCAATGCCAGGAACGATCAGGGACATCTGACCGGTCAGCTGACCGTGGGTAAGATGCATACACCATACGGTGATTTGTCCACTTACTGCATTGATCCTTTCAATCTTGATCACTTCTCAAAGGCAGGCAGTTTTATTGCTTTGTTTTTGCTTGGATTCCTAAATTCATTGTACCGCCTAAGTATTGTCTATTTCCATTAGAGTATCTCACTGAGGCTGACAGCCTTACTCTCTCTTTTGTCTCGACTAAATTATTTTTTCCCCAAAATTCTTATTGGATTTGTAAGTGCCCAGTGTTCAATGGAAGCCGTCATTTTAGAAGACCTATATTTTTTGACATATTTATGGGACTCAAAAACCTAATTCAGTCTCAGAACATGGATAAAATTTGATACTTTGAAATGTGCATGTGGAAATCGTCAGCGAATATTAACTGGTGAGAATATGTGTACTTTCTTGTTCGGCTTTATTACATTTTTATCGTGTTTCACGCCATGGTTCATGGAAAGAGAGGAAAAGTTTCAATTTACTTCTTTAATTAAGCACAACACAACAGTCAGGAACAAATACAATAAATAAGTCAAGAAAGAGGCGTCCAAGATAATAAAGGTCAAAGATCAAAACAGATTTGGGATCTGCATAGCTTGAGTGTCTGGGCTTAGTCTGTTTCAGTTATCAAACAATCAGCAGCCTGCCCTGCACCTCGTACACATATATGTACAACGTACCGGAAGAAATGAAGACTAAGAGTAATTCAGTAGCACGTTTAGATACTCCGTTTTCACGACCTCTAAAGAGTACCTTCTGTCATTTGGATTAAATTTAGAAATAAACTCTCTCAGAAAAAACAAAGAAATAAACATACTTAGTACTCAACCCTGGAGGAATAACGCAACAATTGTACCATGAGCAGATCCACCATCGCATTCAGAGTAGCAGCTTAGTAACATGAGAAGAGACCAGCAACGGGAGCTGCGGTTGTACTTAAACATGTTGTTTTTCATATTATCTACTTCATCAGTGACAAAAAGCAAAAGCAATTAAATGCATCATTCGGGCATCAAATGTGTTATCATTTAGCAGCTATGACATTAAAACCCACTAATGAGAAAGTTATCTTGATTCAAGGTACATTAAACCTTTTCTGTTTGTTACAATGCCTTAGGGTATTTTCAGTATTTTCTATAAATGTATACATTTAGATCTCACCTGTCCTTTAAATGTTACTCTCGGATGCAGTGTCTGTGATGGGTTGCAGATTAATATAGCTGATTCAGTGTGTCTGTGTTGTTTGTTCAAAGTAATTTGTGCCACCTTCCAAGCGTTTCTCATTTTAAAGCACTACTGGCCAGGCTGCTAGCAAATACAAACAAAGGATTTATTTGGATTGTATTTTTAAAAATTATCTTTAGGTAGAAATTCTGTCACTAGTGGCTATGGGAAGCTGGGATAAGTTGAAGTCTCATTTATTTCATGGTGCACCTGCGATTCCCTGAGGCCTCCTTTCACGGTGAGCATCACGGCATGTCCATTCTTTGGTTGTCAGATGGTCTGTCATATGTCATTAGAGTGTCAAGCTTCAGCAGTACATTTGTCAGGCAATGATCTTTTGATTTTTAGAAGAATTGTTAACTCAGCTCGGTATAACTGTACTGGGTGCCAGTAAAACCAGTAAAATGAGAAAGATTGACAGTGAGTGCTTTGGTGGTGGAGCGGAAAAAAATAATACTGGTTGATGTAGTTTTCCTTTCCAGTCCTAATTTCAGGTTTGGGTGGGGATAGTGGTTTGGGAATGAGGTGAGAATGAAAAGCCATTCAGTTAGTAGGTTAGGAACTCACTGGCAAAATGGCCTTATAGCAATCAGCCCTCAGATAAAATATACATACATATATATAGATGTATATGGACCCTCTACTTTGCTGGAGTTGTGCCAGGTGAGAGGCAGAGGACTGGTGTGGGATTACTCAAAGCCCGCTGGCGCTCTGCTTATGTCATTATACCGGTCCGTGGTGATGAAGAGCGAAATGAGCCACAAAGCGAAGGGCTTCCTTTACAGCCTTGTCTATGTTCCGACCCACACCTCTGGTCACGAGCGCTGGACAATGACCACTGAGAAAGTGGCTGTAGATGCCTGTAGTTGACCAGCGCCATATCCTTTTTTACTTGCACATGCATTGTTTCCCTCGCTGACATGCATCGTGTTTGAAGTCCTTGACAGCTCACCTCCTGCTGTTAAATCCCCTTAAAGCTGTACTCCTCACCAAGAGAAGCACTTTAGTGCTCACTCGTGTCTGTGGGAGTTGGTGCCTCTGTGTCGATCTTGCAGTCAGCAGAAACCAGACATCCAGCTAACCTACTGCAGCGGACTAGGATGGTAGAGGATGAAGCGTGTTTAATGACCTAAGTCGTAGAATTGCTCAATTTATACCGACATAAATTTTTAATTGTGCTTCTGATATCCTCTATCTGTAACTGTCATGCATACCGAACATATAAACTGTGTCTCATATATTCATATAGATACCTTGCATTTGGACTAAGATTCCACAGATATGTGGAACTCTGACAGGCACATCATTGTAGTGATTATTTTAGGTCACGTTGTGTGTACAAACACACACACACACAGGACTGCTATCCTCCGGTATGCCCCAGTATCAGGTTCTGCCTCTGGTCTGCCTCCCAGTCACCTCCGAATCATCCTAGCCCACGGCCATCCTCCCCTCAGCTGGACAGGAATGAGCTGCTTTCCCTGAACATGTTTCCCCGAGCAGTGAAACAATCCGATGAGAAGGGGGGAAAGGGTAAGGCAGCTGAAAATAGCAGCTCCACCTCTGTAGAGTGGGAGAATGCTGAAAAGGCACAGCTGGAGAGGTGGTTTGACGAAAGGAGGAGGATGCAGAGAAGCCTTTGGTGTTGGGCGCAAATGAAGAACAGAGATGTGCCACTGATAACTAGATTTTTCATCTGCAGCTGACTGAGTAGCAGACGTGCCCAAAGGGGTGACTGCACATCGTTGGACAACTAGGAGGCCATTATACTGGATAGATGAAAAACAGGAGTGCTTGATAACTTTGAGGAAGAGCTAGTGGGCAGCTGAGATAATGGGATCACATGGATCACCAAGATGTTATCCCTTCTAGGCTATGCAAGGGCCCAGCTTTCATAGATACAAATATGTTTGTTGCTTTTTGTGCATGTGCCTGATCGCAAAGAGACAAAGAATCTGAGCCAATCACATACCGTAACCTACTTTGCAGAGATAATGTTGTCTTTATACACACTGGATGCTAAAATCCACTTCCTGTGGATGTATCATTGGAGCCTAAGCACAAGGGACTAACAAGAAATTAGTACGAAAAAAGTGGATTGTATTTTGAACTGTATTTGAAGTGAAGGAGTCGTTATGTAGTACCAACATCTTGCTACATGATTGAGAATTATAAGACATAAAACAGGAGAAATACACTCATGCACGCGCATACACTTAGCTCGTGTCCTACCTTTAGACAGAGATATGGCTACATGTGTCGGCCTTGGGCTCTTCTTCTCAGTTTTATTGCCCTCTGTTGTTCATCCCCCATCGCCGTCAGCTCATTAATGTGAGAGAGAACCTGTCATCTTTGTCTTCTGATGGTCGACCATAAATACGTGATGTCCAAGGTTTGTATCTGTACCCTCTGAACCCCCCCCCCCCCCTCCCTCCCTTGGTGATGATGGCTCAGCATGCGGGGAAGTGAAATGGTGTTGAAATAGTAGTAGGATAATCATCTTGAGATTTTTCTCAGAGGCTACGGAAATATTATAAAATGTAAAATACTAATACAGTAGAAGACGAGGGTATCTACAGACCATAAACCTGTACCATGAAAAGATACGCTTAGTGCTTAACTCGGCTCATAACCTTTGCGGACAAATTAGCTTTTTGGGTGTTCTCCTCCCAGATAACTCTTTCTCTGACAAATATGTCAAAAAAATATATCAGTCATTTATTTACTTAAATGAACATGAACATTGTGCTGAGACACTTTTTTCTAACTGTAATACAAAAATGATTGCAACAGATGAGAGTGGAAAACCTGCAACTACAGAGCAAGTCAGACTTTCTGCAAATAGTGTCGGTTGTTGTTTCTTTTAAACCTGTGACACGAGAAAGAAACAACTCACACGGTGTGTGGGCGTGCGTGTGTGTGAAACACTCATACAGTACCTGTAAAACCTTTCCACTTAAAAACTAATATTTAAAGTTCATCATCTCATCTCTTCGGCATTTTTCATTCATTATTCTACACACTCGTATACTTCCCCCACAGCTTGCCCTTTTCTTTCTCTTTGCTCTGTGCCCCGTTTCTTATCACCGCCTCCTCTGTTCTGTTGTCAGTTTTACCTTTCACTCTCCCCCTTTTTAATCATGCAGGGACCTCATCTCTTATTAAAGCAGTGAATTCCCCACTGACCCTGTTAACTTTTTCTTAACCCTTCTTTACATTTATCACTTCATTATCTTTGCCCTCTTACATTAATTATGTTCCATTTTATCTGTGTGTAATCACTCACCTCAATTCTCCGTTGTCCAGCTGATGTATCTAAAAAAAAAAAACGAATTACCAAAGCTCCACAACTATGGAACTGAAAGGGAAAACCTTCAAGTGGGGTGAACTTCACAGAGAAAGTCAAATACTAGCATGTGCTGATGTGTGTGGATACGTGCATTAATAACTGTAATGTAAGAATATAAAGTCTTATCTTGGTTTCTATTCCTCAGTCTTATAAACATGGTGGTTAAACTCTTGAATGTTGGTTGAAATTATTTTCTGATCCGTGTGCAGAGTGAGCACTCGCAAAGCCTTGCATGAAATTCAATTGTTTCATTACGCACAGTCTAATTAGGAATATACAGCTTAACAAATCCCCCCTCTGAGGAGCGAATGATATACATAACAATCATTTTCTGCAGTGATCACATTTTCAGCTCGAGTGTGATCTTTCTGGCTTGATTTGGCTGGCTGAGAAGCACAGAGATGCTAAGAAGTCTAATTTTACTCCCTTATCAATCAGTGAAGTTTCTTACAACACGTCTTCCTCATTTAATACTGCCTCTCTCTGATCAAATCAATGGTTCTAATGAGGCAATTAAAAATATATAGAGCTGAGCATTAACAAAGTTGAATACACTTAAGGGGCCATCAAGGGCTCAATAAAGGCATGGATTTATTGATATTGTTCTCGTTTATCCTTATGATGGCACTTTAATTAAGCAAAGGCTAATTGCCTGCATACTGTTGTGGCTACAATATGGAAAATGTTTTCATTCCTTGTTCATATGTGTGGGTATGTTTGCCGAACGGAATGGATTTAATGGACTATATAAATCATCCTTCTGCATCAGTGAACTTTATACTGTTTACTGGTGGCTGGACACAATAATAAAATGACATTTATATTATGTCAAGCATGAGATCACTCTCTGTGCCTCTGGTGTTGAAGCAATATACAGTAAAATATTTTAGTAATAAGTTATTTTTATTTTACTGTGGTTGAGGCCACTTCTGCTGAGAGTCACAATGATATCTCACATGCTCTGCAATCCTCATTGCCCAGCCTGTTTTCATACTTAACACGATGTAATCATGAACCAATGCATTAAATAAAAACATTATTATTATTTCCTTTTTTTTATTATGAGGCATTCTTTCATTTTGTCTCACATTGACTGCTGCATCATATCATGATTAGCTTTTTCTATGTTGTAAAAGCTACAAGATTATTTTCCTCTTTATGGATCTACAGCAGTGACCAACAGCCGTCTGCTATTTCCTGTGTTTTACCTAATAACATTAAAATAAAATGAAAATAAAAATAAAAATAAGAGCTGCAGTAAAATTTAAGTCAAGTGAGAAAACTGTCATATTCAGGCAATAAAGGTGATTTAACCCAAGTATGGAATTTGTATTGCAAGGACAGCAGAAAATGACGCTACCATTAAGCGACAATGTACAATTCACAATCACCTTGTAAAGAATGGAAAAGTTGTTTTATTATACCATCTCTACTGATAATGGTAATTCTTACATTTGAAACCATCCAACCACAAAATGCTCAATTCAATTTTCCCCAGAGGCAAATCAAAAGTGCTGTTGGTAAGGACGCCTCGTGTATAATAAGATGATATATTTAAGCTTGATAACCAAAAGGAAGTTTAGAACCAATAATAATCCAAGCTGATAAAAGTATTCTTTGGGATACGTATTATGTCTAACAGCGTTTTTTTTTCTCTTTCTGCATTATCTAAACATGAATAATGCAGAATGCATCATAAAAAGGTCACAAGGACTAAGCAATAACTCAATATTCCTTAAGGTATATATATTTCTCTTTGAAATGCATTTTTTTTTGACTGTGTCCAAATCAAATGCAAGGACAAAATGGCCAAACACTCCTCTATACTTGTGTTAAATGTTGAACACGATGGTCACTTGGGCACTTTTGCCACATTATTTTACTTGGCAGATTTTAGGCAGTAAAGTAGCACAATGTTCCAGGAGGACACTCAGTAACTGCAAATGATAGAATGTGCTAAATAGATCTTGTGCAGGTACAAGGACAATATGCACAGGCTCTTATGTCAGATGTATTGTATGCTTTCCAAAAATAATTTAATGTGAGCACCAAGCTGCATAAAAGCCGGGACTATAACTTGGCACTATGCTTTTATTGCAAATATAAAAGGTCATTTAATAAAATGTCTGTTAAAGATCACCAACACAATTAAATGCAAGATTGTTATCTTTTTGCATCTTGCGTTGACTTCAGGATATTAATGTGATTAACAGAGGCATGTAAGTCACTTGAAAGGCACATTTGACAGATAAATCCAAGACCAAATCCATGCCAGACTGCCTTCTCTGTATGTGAATCAGGAACTTTAGGCTGTTTTAAATTTTCCTAGGCCATATAATGAATATGCAGTAAGTAGGACATCATTGAATCTTGGACTGGGACTTACATGTGAGTTTCAAAGACAAGAAGACCATCTCTTAACATGCATGGGGCGTTATGCTGCCCCATTACCGACATGCCAGTCAGCTCCTTGCAACTTGTGAAAGCTACCTTGTCTCTAATTAGTAAAATTGGCATGACATTGTCTGAAATACTTTTGTGTGCTGTCATAAAGCATTGCATGCTATTCAACATTGCCTGCATTAAGTCATTTCCACTATGAATATCAATGAATCGCTCCCTCCCACCTGTGCAGTTTCAAAGTTAAGAAATTGCTTGGTGATGCAGTTTCTTCTTTTTTAGCCCTCTAATCCCATTCAGGTCTTTTTCCTCATTTATCATTATTAGTTTCTTTTGAGAGACATCTTGAAGATATTAAAGGTGTATTGGGGCACAGCAGAGGTCCTGTCCATCTCTTTGACTCGTAGAAACAATGAAAAACAAACATAAAATGACTCTATATCTTTTACAGTCTCCAGAAGCTTATAAATACCATTTGCATATATTTTATTAAAGTCAAGTTAGCATCGTCAATGCAGCTTCAGCTAAAAGTGTTAACCCATGCTGTCTCTGAAGCGATTGTAAGCACTCAATCATTGGTGCATACGTAACAGGATGACATCAACAAGAATTCCTGATTGCCTCTGTATCGATCCGGCATCTAGCAAATAAAAGGCTAATGTTGGCATGACTGATATTTAATCTTGGATTTCAAGTTTTACTTTTGCTTTGGTGTTATTTCCAAAGGAATACAGAGAAGCATTTTACACAACATTTAGTTCAATATTCTTACATTTCCTGTGCCTTTCATTATGCGATTTGCACAAATTCCCCTTCAAGAATGTTTCCTCTTGCAGAACACACAGAAGAGCCCATTGGGCTTTTTGATATTCATTGAATTTGACAATCAAGACATGTGGAGAACTGACAAGCATATCAGCCTGACCTGCTCTGTGGAATGCTCATCTTAATCCACTGATAAGCCTTTCCATGTTTAAATTGCTAATCATAAAGTTTAGTGAGTGAAATCCAGTCAACACTTTCTCTGGAAGGTTTGTTTTTCCTTGTGAAATGTCCGATAGTGCCGTTTATAGTCCTTTGTTCTTTGTACTAACTGTTAGTGGTTAAACACAGATCACACATCAAAAACACTATTTTTGCTTGTCCATCTGGATAAAGGGGTAGATTGAGGGGTTTTCTCGCTCTCTTTTTTCCAATATGTGATAAAGCTCTAATCATAAAAAAAAAAAAAGTAATGAAGCAATTTCCATTAAACTCTGTGGAAGGGTGGGGCACAAATCAGGAACAAACCCATCACATGTCAATCCAATTAATGAATTAATCCTGTAATTTATGAATAACTTTCCATAGTATAGCAAGTTTTGGAAACTTGGTAGAGGTTTAGGGCAGAGGTTGCATGCTGTTATCAGATATGTGTCATATTGTGGCAGTATGTGCCTTGCATCATGCCATACATTGTGTATTTGCAGTTGGATGATATTTGGAGCAGAGCCAATCCAAGGCTTCATGCCAATAGAACTTGAGGGAGGGTTAGCTGTTCGTGTTGACAAAAATGCTAAAAAGACTGATAGCCAACTTTATTTTCAAATAAACAAACAAATCTTCTCTTTCCTGAAGTCTCATCCTGTGCGTGTGTTTCACAGACAGAAATGCTTTTTAGAGCTATTGGATCGCCGGCTATAACTGTGTGTTGGTAAGAACAGCTGGGCACTGCCATCAAGGCACCTCCACCCATAGTTGCATCTTTACATTTGATAATCTGACTGATGATTAACTCCTGCTTATAGCACTGAATAAATCTTGACATCCATCGCTCACAAGAACAAATGTGCATCTACACAGAATGTAAATAAACTGACTAACTGTTTTTGTTTTACTCGTAATGTCCCTTTCGGCCAACAATAAAAGCTGCAGAAAGTTTATTCAAGAGAGTCATACCTCAGGAAAACAGGGGGTATACTTAAAAGTCATACAAGATGAATAATGGCTTTGCCAATGGCCAAAGCCCAACCATGTATTAAACACGAGAAACTAAAGCTTTGGTTGCATGACCCAATGTTTTACTGAACAACCCTAAGGCTGTTTTAAACTAAACAACTAAATATGATGGACTCCACATATCTAAAGGACAAAAATGGCCTAATTGTAGAAGTGTGTCTTGGCTGGAGAACGTATTAGCATTTACAAATGCAAATATTCATGGGGAGGGGCATATGCAACATCTCAGAAACAGACAGAGGACAAATAATTAACATGAACATTATTTACAGTGTGTAGTGGAGTGCAAGAGTGGGATGCAAAGAAAAGAAAGATGAGGCTGATGGGAATCACGATGCATATAAGAGCTGGTTTTAATTAAAAACTAATCTTCACCTGTTTGGCAAACTCAAGCATTCATGCAACTATTACTTATCCCCACTCTCCATTGCATCCCAAATCCCTTTGCAGCGTCTTCTTGTGCCATATCCAATCAGTTCTAGAAGTCTTATTTTAAAACATTTACCGGTAATTAAAAATCTAAGGAGGAAACATTTTAATATATAATGTATGTCATCTTTGCTTTAATGTGCAGTCATTTAAATTGCATTTAGAATTCCATTGAAATATGTTTACGGTCTAATAAGTTCTTGAAATTGTGTTCATTGAAAGTTAAAAGTTAAAATGAACGTTACTGAACACACACAAATGTATACAAAAAACAACCTTCGTGGTTTTGTTAACTTGCCCTGCCTCTGGCAGCTAACGCTGTTGGATATTTCAAGTCTCAGCTTCTAAACTGTTGTTAATATTTTTATTTATTTATTTTTAGAATGGCTCTGCTGTTTCACTCAGGTTCAGTCCCAACAGTAAAAGGCTGTAATATCAAATTCCTTCTGTGCTCTTTGCATCTGTAAAAGATTCATCCAAAGCCATATTTCTGGCCAAGGATGAAAGTTCCTTGTTCAGTCTCTGATAAGCTCTGCTTTGATTTCCACTGGAAAATATCTGAAGAAAATGTTCATCTTTTTGGCTTGTAAATGATTCACTTTGTTTAAAAGTTAGCGATCAATGGGTAGCATAGCTCTTCCACTAAACACAGCTGGCTGCATCTGGAAACCGCTGATCACAGCAGTGAGACACAATCGGATCAGGTTGTGGCCATAAAATTAAATAAAAATTGAGCCCAAAGATAGGATAAAGCTCTGCAGCACTGAAGTGAACCGCAGTTGGGCCGTAAATGTGTGTTGCTTCCTGGCTATGATGACCTTGTTCGCTTTATGCAAAGTCATCTGACCCACTGCTAATGCAAAATTATTGATTTCAGCTTCTTAAATGTCCTTTTTGCTACTCGTTGTCCAGAGTATTTTCTACTACTGTAACCAGAAGGCCTTTGTCTCACACCTACTGAACAATAGGCAAGACACTGAGCATGTAGTGTCTGTAGACTGATACCGAACCAAACACTCTGCTTTAGCCGCAAAAATAAATGAATATAAAACGCCTTTTTTGTCTGCAGTTACGCTCATTGCCCATCAGACTAGAGTCACATGCATGAGATTTAAAAACATCCAGACATGATGCAGCATTCTAGAATTCTCCTTATTTCTTTCGGTGGCATCTCACATCAGCCAGATTGTTTAGAAGCATTGCTATTAGTGAGAGCTCCTGCTGAGGGAGGCACTTGTGACAACAGAAGGATCCTGTCAGGAAGTGATTATTTAAGCCAGTGCATGAATTAACTTGTCTACCTAACAAGAACTCATGTTGTTATTGGTGACAGCAAAATCACTTTGAGGTAATCAGTGGGAGACACAATTGCAGGAGTATATTAATTGACCAAAAGGACCTCATTTAAAATGGATTACTTGCACATTGCTAACAAGATGAACAACAACAACAACAACAACAACAAGGTACTAGATATTAGACAGAACATCTCTGGTATATTTGCAAGCTAAAATGTATCAATCGATCACAATCTGACATTTAACACAAAGAAAATATGTAATTTCAAAGCATCGACATTGAATTTAGTTTGATGCAATGAGTTGTGTATTTATTCGACTGTATTACCCTGTATTATATGAGCAGGTGCTGAGGATTAGCAGGTGAGGTGACTAAGTGATGATGATATATCTTTTGGGGATGATCTTTAATACCTTTGTCTGCTTCTGTGGAAAAACTCGGAAAACAGCCATTAAAGTAAACGCAAGCCTTTGCTTCATTGTGTAATTGCTTTGTCTGATGCTGCTGATCTGCTATGAAAGGCACATGACAGACGTTTTCTGAAGTTTGTCTTACATCTGGTAGCATGAAGGGGGGAGTGCTGTTGCCTCACAGCAAGAAGGTCGAATCCACCTGAAAGTCATTCGACTTCCTTCCATCACATAAAACCTGCAATATAGGTGAACTGGTAACGCTAAATTGCCCGTAGGTGTGAATGTGATTGTGAATGGTTGTTTGTCTTTCCATGTGGCTCCTGACTTGTCCCAGGGTCCACCCTGCCCCCGACCCACACACAGCTGGGATGGACACCAGTCGTTATAGAAAATAAAGCTGCTGCTGCTGCTGCTTCCAAGTCTCTTGCAGATAAGACAGGACCAAAAATTCTAACCTTTCTAAATGTGCTGATCAGCACCCACGCTGAAAATAGTCATGATGTGCTGCATTAGTACAAGAGCTATGCGGACAAACAGGAATGATGTCAGAGACAGTAACTTGCAAGGCAATCTTCATTTTAAACCTGATCCTCTTTCTCTTTATCATTCATTCTCAAATGTCAACCCTCTTTCACTATACTTCTCTCTAAACCCCACCACCACTCCATCTCCAAGACTTTCCATCCAATTGTAACGCACACACACACACATCTTGTATTTGAGTGAGCCTTTTACAACAGAAATGTGGATTGCTGTTTTCCACACAGTTGATGGAGGAGAAAGAAGCTTAAGGGGGAGAGAGAGGCAGGTTAAAGACACTGAGAGACAGATGAGAAGACGAACTTAATCCCACATTGATGGCAACTAATAAAGTTTGATTATTACTGACAAGGCACTTTGGTTTTCTAATTGACACTTGTGATAGCCTGAGAGCACAGACAGTGAAGGAAGAGGACAGGGGGTCTTGGCTTTCGGCTCAGCTGCATTGAAACAGCAGCATATATCTCATTCCAGTTCACAAAATGAATGGAAACATGGTTTGACAAAATGATCTAAAGACAAGCTGGCATCAGTTTTATTTGAAAGACAACAACACCACATCTAGTTTTAATTATTTGAAATATTTGGGAACATGTCAATATTTAGTTTGTTGCAGCTATAAAAGGTATGTGATGACATCAGATTCCAAACATCACCCAGTCGAACAGCCTAAAACAACCCTGCATATAGTAGTGGTGGTAAAAAAAATAAAAAAGGATCAGCCACCCTGAAGGAAGAATATTGAATATTGGAAAATGATCATCACAGTTTAGCTTGGAACCAGTGATTTATGGTTTTCAAGTTGTTATTCCAGCTTGTCAAATACTCTTTCTCATAGCCTTGTGCATCTCATCCTCATCTCGAGAGCATGCTTAAAGCCACAAACATGTAAAACTGCATTACTTAACAGCATTTGACAGGATTTTTGGTGCTATGAAGATTATTCTCTTTAATGGTTATTTAAAAATTTCATGAAAGATGCTGTCGGCAGCACGGTGGCCCAGTGGTTAGCGCTGTTGCCTCACAGCCAGAATCCGACTTGTGGCCTTTCTGTGAGGAGTTTGCATGTTCTCCCCGTGTCTGCATGGGTTCTCTGCAGGATCTCCGGCTTCCTCCTACCACCAAAAACATGCAAATTAAGTTAATTGATTACGCTAAATTGTCCATAGGTGTGAATGTGTGTGTGAATGATTGTCTGCCTGTGTGTGGCCCTGCGATGAACTGCTGGCTTGTCCAGGGTGTACCCCGCCTCTCTCCCCTTGACTGCCGAGATTGGCTCCAGCACGACCCGCGACCCGTTAACGGACAAAAGCGGTCAAGAAGATGAAAGAAAGCTGCTGTAGAGTAAAAGCACACTTGTACCCAACTTGTATAAAAAGATCAAACATTAACATTGCTGTTGTGTGTGTTCAAGGCTTGTCTGTTTTTATTTTTTGGATTTGCTTGTAATTATCAGGATCGACTCATCAGAATCAGAATCAGAAGTAGTTTATTGCCATTGTCAGTGAGTGTTCACTGACTAGGAATGTTTCTCGGTGAAGTCGTGCTACATCTAACAGTAATGACAAAAAACAAACACCATACAACTACAGACACATCAGCAGCAGCAGGAGTGGATACACAGATGTGTACTAGCAGCAGTAAACTAGCGTAATCACGCAGTGCAAATGGAACAGTGCAAGTTGTCAGTTATGAAATGTTCAGGAGTCCGGGACAGAGCCCCGATATCTCTGTACTGATATTATACAAGGACCACAGAAAAACTAAATGCAGATATGCTAGAGCCGAGAGTTCAATTCTGTAATATAATAAAGTCTTCCAGCTGGAACAATTCATGCTATATAAACTTTCTGTTCAAGTTTTTTACTCAGTTCACTCCAATCTCTCTCTTTCTCTTTCTCTCTCTCTTTCTCTCCCTCCCTCTCAGGTTCAGACATGGTAGAGGCTCAGTGTCAGCGATTTGAGGTGAAAAGTGCCGATGGGGAGAGAGTTTTATTCTCAACAGACGAAGAGGAGACCAGCATCGGCACAGAGAAGCTCAGAGTCACAGGTGGGAGCTCAAACACAAATCACCAGCAGAGTTTTCTTTTCTTTTTCTGCTTTGAGAGATTTTTCCACTGAGCATATTTTATTGTTTTGTTTATTTTGCCCATGCACAGAAAGCTGCACAAGCGCTCGTGTGCATGGGGTGGTGACCCAACACTCCGTACTGCCAATATCGCACTTTATTTCACTGATACAGATTATGGTATGGAGTCTTGCACCAACAGCAGCAGGAAACTGAGAGACTGCAAGAAAGTTAAAAAAATAGACACAATCCAGAGGCCTGTGCTGCAGTACAATGCAGTATTTATGGTTAGCATGGTTTGAACTGAAAGAAAAAAGCTGAAACTATTAAACACACAGCATTGGAGTGCAGTCAGGTCCTTACAATGATGATGCAGCCTTGTAATAATAAGCAGATAAATTATACTTTCATGTTATTCCAGTGTCCTTTGTATATTTTCCCAGATCATCACAGGTTCAAACCTGATATATACTGTATGTTTTGTTTCCTTATATTCCTTATAATTATATTATATCCAATATTATAATTTGTGCATTGCTTATAAAATGTGCCCCTTGTAAAAATCTGGATTGCTACATCTCTGAATTGTTGCTAAAAGGGTAGTATCAAAATAAAGGTCGAAAAGAGAAAGATCAATTAGAGCTCTGAGTGAAGCCAAGTGAGGATAATGGCAGAGGAAAAAGGCAAAGTAATTTGAGTGAAAAGAGATGAAATATGAAGAACTTCGATGGGGGAAAAGCCATTTGGATAGATATAATACACACCTTACACTTTTCATTAAACTAAGTTTATCTTATTAAATGGAAAAAGAGGAGACCGTTGGAGAGAGAGAGAGAGGTCAGATAAAGTATGCACATTGAATACAACCTTTCACCTCATGCTAAATATTTTCAGGTTTCTTTGTATTTCTGATGAACAATGTCTCCACAACTTGCTGCCCTCTGCAGCAGTGAGAGGTGTACAGCAAGGGCCGCACACCTAAGGGGAACGTTGCGTGTAAGCCTGCTGCTCACGGGGATCAGCCAATCAGTCTGTTTTCATGGCAGCTTGGACAAAGTGGAACCAAAAGGGACACAGTCAGAAGCTGA
The DNA here is from genome assembly GCF_040956055.1 of Brachionichthys hirsutus. Taxonomy (NCBI): domain Eukaryota; kingdom Metazoa; phylum Chordata; class Actinopteri; order Lophiiformes; family Brachionichthyidae; genus Brachionichthys; species Brachionichthys hirsutus. The sequence continues at coordinate 7,946,754 of NC_090913.1, forward strand.
AGCCAATGTGACTTATGGTTGGCAGAGTTGGAAACACAATTGAACAGTAATCAAAATTAGCAACACAAACACATTCACACAGTTGGAATAAGAAAAAAGGAATAAGAAGAACATGAACAGGAATTTCTATGATATTTTATTTTATTATATAATAATCTACATAATTTCCTTTTGCTTTTATCTCATAAATTCAATAGAAAGGTAAAACAATATTTAATAAATGCTATATAAATTAAATAACTCCAATTTGGTTTATTTATCAGTTCAGAATAACAGGCTCTGTGATGTGCGTTTTAAGTCTCTGCCTTGGTGCCAATAACATATAATAACATTTGTAGGCTTCTATAAAGATGTATGCCTTGTCTTTTCCTCCCTTTCATCCACTCTTTCCATCTCTACAGGGAATGAAGGCGTGGTGTTCAGCCATTCCATAGAAACATCACATGTGAGGGCGGAACCCTTCCAGGACCTTAAGTATGTATTCTGAATAGTTTATGTAGTATACAATGCTGTATATGTTTGTATCAGACAAGCAGTTCCATGTTAATAATTCCCCTTGCAGTTAATAATTTAATTGGTAAAATATTCACAAAGTGTATGTTCTTGTAAATAATTGCCAAAATAGAGAAATGCGTTACGTAAAAGTTTAAGCTACTGAGTTGGCAGACTCCCCCATTCTGTGGCGCAGTGCTCTCCTCAGGTATAATCAGCTCACTGCACTAAGCAGCGCTTTCTTGATTGGCAGTCTGACAGGTCTGACAGATGGAAAAAAAAGCCCCCAGGGCTGTAGTGTATCAGGGTCATGCTTTTACCAAGTGGTTCCTTCCACTGTTACATGTTGAACAAATGTAGTGCAGGGTATACACTCGGTGTATTTGCTTTTTAGTGGTTACTTGAATTCTGTAAAAAAAAAAGATAAAGCACAAAATGAACGTCTTTGACACTGATGGGATTTAATGAGGAAACACTATTTTCAAAATGGTAACTAATGGCAAGTTTTGATTCTGCTTTTATCCTTCCACAAAGAAAGCTAATTATGTTTTTTACAGTTTACCAGTAAGAGAGGAAAACAGAAAAAAGAATTATGTGTGTCACTGGGTCCTGCAAGTCAATAATTATTATTCAATGTGCTCTTCTTCAATTCAGTCTGATTTAAAGTTGCCTCTTGCCCTAACAACTCCTGAGACTGCAGGTTCCCCTATTACTGCATTATGATGGGTTTAAGCAGCTGAATGCCTCATCCTCTCTCCCGATGTGTGTCCTGGTTTTCTTTTTAGACTCGTTCAACAAACTAGTGGACTCTAAGCCTCATTCAGGTTTTATCAGGCAGCATTTTGCATATCGGGAATAAAGGGAAAGAGAGGCAGAGCAAAATAGAGTGGAAATTGAGGATATATGGTAAATATGTGTGGAATCCTCTTTATTGGAAACATATTTTAAGGAAGAAGTAACTAATTTGACAATGTTGTAAGACAATGCCGACTATTAAATGCTCTTCCAAAATATGTTTTAATAGGTTTGTATTGAAGCTCAGTCACACCACCAACAGCACGCTACACAAAACAAGTTTACTTCGCCCAATCCGCTGTAACATGAAACAGTGGTCTCCTCTGAAAAGCCTGACAATCCAATCAGCGTCACGGGTGGGATTAATGCCACTATCAAGTTGTTGTCAAGCATTAGCAAGCTCAAATAACGATAACCATGCAAAGATTGATGCAGCCTTTATATCAATCCATGGATTGTTTTCACTTTGCGTCAGCCTCAGTGGCGACCAACTCATTCTGATCTGAGTTGGTCAGACACTGTCGTTTTGTGTGGATCAATCACATTTGGCTTCACAAAGGAAACTCACGTCTCCTGGGAAAAATTGGAAGTAGCTTTAGCCTCTGCTCATTTCTGACCCACATCTTTTCACAGATTTACATTTCGTTCCTTTGTGGAGTGATTTTAAACAAATGTGATGCTAGGAAAACTCAAAATGCATCTGATTTGTATGAATCAACCTGGTGATGACAAACAAGACTACCAATGCCTAACAGCATGTGCAGCATGTCAACATAACATTTCTGCAGCTTCAGGGTAAATCAGGATTGCTGCATCCCCCTGAACAAGTGCTAGCATGTGCCTTTCCTGAAGTAGGTGCATGTACATTCAACCCTTAGAAATATCAGTGAGAATCTGTCATGTCTTCACATCTCCATGTTTATTTGATAACCGAACGTTTTGTCTCCCACAACAACTTTTAGTGTGGAGGCTACAATGGAAATCATGGCTTTAAGACGTTTTTAATTCAATTAGGGTATCTAAAAAGCTGGATGTAATCTTTTTTTAAGCATAGCTCAGTGTAAATCACTCATGGATTTAAACACAAAACAAAAGGATGCAATATAAGTGGCAACACTTACCAACCCAAATGCATCATCATTAATGCAGTCAAATGAGCACATCACAATGATACAGACCACAACAAACACGTCTGTCCTACAAAGATACAAAGCTCTATCGTCGCATTTGTCACAGTGAAGAAACTGCTCTTCGTGTTTTCTTTCACCCAGTGTAAGCAAAAACAAATAAACACCTCAATATCTCTGAAAACTGCTGTTGTTGCATAATAGCACTTTATCGGCTTGAAACGAATATACAGCACTTTTGAATGGTGTTGAAAGGTGGCGAAAAACAGCAGATACTGCACTTTATCTTTGTCAGGCAGACTTGCATGAATTTCATTGGTATCACGATTGCATCACTTCCTGTGCAGTGGATGAAAACCATACAAAAATAACACTGAAGAAAGATAAATATTTCCTCCTCTCCATTTTCAGTCATTAGACATTCAATGGTAGGGAAAGATTCAACTCCAAAAGGGCATAGCATCATCATCATCATCATCATTTTATTTTTCAGGTTTTAATTGAGGTTATTTAAGAGAGGTAGATATTCACACTAGCTGAAGAGGTTAAAAAAAAGTATATATTATACTATTTTCCTAATTTGCAGGAATTGTCTTTCAACTAGGATTTTCTTTATTTCTTGATATAGTCTCCATTCTCTAACAACTTTCTTGTTAACATACGCAAATTTGTCTTTCTCATTTACAAGTCCTCCGAGACCTTCCCACATTCCTTCTGGCCATATTTCCCCTCTTTCTTCTGTCTCATTATGAAAGGTAGAGGGTTACACGTTGAAGGTAAATGGTAAGTGTAATGAGCGGATTGAGGTCTGTTGAAGGCTAATGGTATTTCTCTCAGTTTATCAGTGAGAGAGAGGAAAGGGGAGTGGAGGGAAACAAGGAAATATGGATCATACCCACTTTTGATATGGCAAAGGATAGGATCAGAAGTCCTTTTCATGAAAGATAATCTGCACACACTCTTTTGAGTGTGATTCACTGCAACAGAGACTACTCCGGTTATTACTCCACCATATGTACAGGGAGTATTGCCGTGCATGATGGGGCATGCGACACCTTCTCTGTCCTGCCCTTGTTGGTTCTCAATGTGCCAGTCTGCTATGAAACGTTATGCATATTACAGCTAAAATATGGCACTCCAGTAAATCTTATTTGGGTCAAGTAGGTCATGAAACGCAAGCTCATTTAACAGCCCCAGCAACATCAGCTGTTAGCAGCTGATCTTAAGCCACCATCACATCAGCTGATGGCTCAGCTAATTCCCCGGCTTCCCGATTGGCAAATTGCATTTAGGGCACCTTATCTAAGCTACTTTAGCCTGCCTGCCCATGCCTCTTCCTCTCCAAGCAGCATTGCAACCCACCTTCCACCCCAGCTTCTTCTTTTCAAGGTCTGTCGGACTTAATTAATGTAAATTCCGTTGCCTCTTGGAGGTTTCAGCCGCTGTTCGCCCGTCTTAAATATAGACACATGTAAGAGTCTTGTGTTAGGCTTTACAGGAATGCTTGATACCTGGAAATCCCAGAACCTGAGACCTAGACTCCAAAATGTATTTAGCCCAAAGTAGAATATAAGACAGCCCAAAGGAGAATATAGGTAATGCAGAACCAGATTGTTATATTTAATCAACACTGTCTGATAAAGTTGGTATAAATACGTAGAGAGAGAGGAAGAGGGCAAGACCCACTTCATATAGTTCTGTAACAAATCTCATAAAACAGCAGCCTTTTGAGGGTAGTATTTGATTTATTGGAGTATGTGCTCCGATAAAGATTTAAGTCTAGCAATGCCCCTGTGCATCTGATTATGTACAAAACAAAATGTCACAGTTTGGACATGAATTTAGATTTAATTAATATATTTGGTGTGTAAAGTTTTAGCTGTTGTTGTTTTTTTGATAATGCACAAACTCACAATCCTCACACTAATGCCAGCCAAAATGCATGACAAAGTTCAAACAATGCAAATCCCGTTCAGTCACTACTTTCCGGCCTTGCTCACGGTGCACATTTCACCCTTCTTAATATCTTATCGTCTTATCCCTCATAACGAGACAATCATTTATCTTGGTAAAATTTCAATCTAACCGTAACCCTTGTTCAGTACACAAGTAGACTGAAGCATTAACATAAAATATGTGCTTTGTTTTAACTATTTATCCACTTTATCAGACATCTTGGTTTTAACTAGCTACGTGCTTGGACAAAGATAAGTTATCGTGTAATTTCACAAGACTGTTATGACAAATCCAGCTGCTTCTCAAAGTTCTGCATTTAGTTGTTCAGATGTAAGTAAGGGTACTCAACTGGATAAAAATCAAAAGTGGCGGTACCAGTGCGTAGTGACGCATTTCATGCATTTCCACAAACTGAAGTTAAATCAAATATGGCAGCATAATTTGCGTTGCCACCCGAGTGACTGAATTAACACTAACTTTAGACAGGCTTGATGTTATGTGCCGATTCAATTGTATTGACCAGAGTAGGAAGCAGTGAAAGTGTCTATCACTTTTGCTTACAGTTCTTCTGCAGTCTCGGATAGCAGATGTGACTGCGGGTAAACAGCCATGAATCCACAACACAGAGCTAAAACTGGGTCATATCACAGAAATAAAATGCTTTCCAGAGAGAAGCACGACAGCAATGCTGTGCAATGTCTTTTCAAAGTATCTGCTGTGATCGCCACAATGCTTTCCCACATCAAAGTGTACAAAGAAGCCAAGAGGCAAACAGAAAACAGTCACTTGAGCAGCACAGTTCAACGTCTACATATATATTCACGACAGCGAGTGACTACATAACACCTGAAAGGAAACAGGATTTGACAACACATAGGCAGCCATCAATAACTACAACAGGCAAAATATGAAAAGTATCTGTAGAAGAGTTTATTGTTTGTGTTTGTGAAGCACATGATGCTGCAACTTTCTTGTTTATTCACTTGGAGGTGTAGCTTGTACAGTTTTCTGAAGCACTGACTCCAGCAATTCATTGCGATAACAAAACCGCTTTTCATTATCAGCACCACAACAGTCTGAATGCAGCATTAGTCGAAAGCATACTGGTTCATGTTTGGGTGAGATGACTCGGAATTTGCATTGGGTTGGTTATTTTATCGTTACATGGCGATTCATCATCATCTTCATCATTGATGACTACAGACGAGTTGCCTCAAGATGAGCAGTCTTCCTTATCCAGTAATTGGAGATTGTATCTCTGATACTTTGCCTCAGTGTAATCATCACTGTTTGGACTGAATGTTCTGACAAGGAATGTCTATTGATTAATGTCGTGACTAAAAGAGACCATCAGCATTAATAACTATCACTGTACGGAGACACAAACACTTTCAACATGCTCTGTTTTCTTTGTTTTAGAACTTTATGCCCCTGTATTCATAAAGTGTCTATCTTTTTACCCAGCAACTTTTAAAAAGAAGACATCCATGCTTCATAAAACAGTTTTCCTGCCGAGATCATCTAATACTGATCTTATTATGTTATCACTGAAGGTTCAGTCATGGATATTTTGTTTGGCTCGGCTCAACCAGTGTGTTACTTGCATGTCCTATCGAGAGTGCTTTTGGATAAGACTAGCAGACATGTGCAGTATTGAGCATCTAACAAATAAGAAAATCAGAGGCCATTCAAGGATCCTTTGACATGGGATTTTGCCACAGATCGATGGAGACTCTTTTGAAAGCAAGCCTCCCTTTTTGTCCAGTTTTGGGTGAGCATTTGGGGTTCAGTCTCTTGATCAAGAGCACTTCAACATTGATGCAGACTCTGGGGTTTTGAGCCAACAACCTTGGATGAATAGATAACTATTTACCATCTGAGCCAAGGAGCCATAATCATGTGTTTCCCTGTAGCATACTGTAACAGCTCATATAGGATCCGCGCAATGATAATTAAATAATGATAATGCTAATCTGATGAAATTACAAGGATTATAAAATAAATAAACAAGAACTGCCTCAAATAGACAAATGAAATGGTCCAAGTAAAATGAGAGGAAACAATCTTGTCTTGAGTGACCGCAGATGGGTATGTGGTGCTGACGGGGCAATAACACAATCGCAAATTAAAGACACACAAAAGGTAGCAGATGGCAGGATCAAATTAAATGGGACAGGATAGTCAGCAGTCACCTTGGCCACAACATGGGTAATCTATTACAATCCATCAGCTGACCCAGGTCTGCACCTGCATGCTTCATAGGCACAGCACTACTACACCAAAAGAACTGCAAGGAAAAAGAACTGCTTAAACTGGAACATAAATCAATCCCTAACAACAGCAACAAAAAAGTTTGAGGAGTCCCGCACAGCAACATTGAGCTGATGGAGGTGGACATCCGGTTGTATTGGGTCACTAACTTCATCTGATGCTTGGCTCCAGAGCAAAGAGAAAAAACCTGCTGCACAATCAATATCTGTCTGTTCTGTCCACTCTTTCATCCCCTTATCTTTCCGGGCCTTTTTCTTGTCTATCCAAGTTTTGGAGTTATGCAAAGACTCCTCAGAGAGCGTTAGACTTGATACAGGCAGAAGGGATTGGAAAGGGCTTTGTGCTCTATTGTCTTTACCCCCATCTGTTTCTTTGTATCTATCAATTCTTCCAGCTCGGAAAGAATGTAGTAAATAGAGTGCATCGGAAAGTTTTTTTCCCCATCCAGAAGATATTTTGCAAAGTTGGGCATATTGGACCCGTTTATGACTGTGATTTTCGTTGAGTGAAGTTGTGATTTTTTTAAATATAAAGCCCCAATTACAGTGGTACCTCAGCTTACGAATTTAATCCGTTCCGGGACTAGCTTCGTAACGTGAAAACTTCGTAAGTAGAGACGCATTTTGAATGTAAATGCACTAATCCGTTCCGAGCCCCGCAAAAGTATTGTAACGGTTCATGTTTTAGGAGTGTTCATTATTCCTACGCTGCAGAGAGTCCGCAAAGGCATCCAGGGAGGAGGGGCGGTGTGTGTGTGTGGGTGCCGCGAGGAGGAGGAGGAGAACGGGAGAGCTGCGTAGCTCCCGTAGCTCTCCCGTTCTCCTCCTCCTCGCGGCACCCACACACACAGAGAGTTACCCGTCGTGTGCTTATTCCAGCGTCCGACGGACGCTACATTATGATATTTTTTTTAAATATTAATCTACCGGTTAGCTGTTACTTTTTGTCCTCTTTGTTTACTGGTCCTTTGCGGTGTTTTCTGCCTCGCGTTTCTTGAAAAACTGATCCAATGACGTCTGCTTTTGCCGGCTTTTGACAATCCGTCAGAAATGTGCGAGGCAGACGTCATCATAATGAGCAATAGCCCGACTTGTCAACACTTTTTCCGGGTGACACGAGGGGGACACGAATAGCGTGCTGGGATACACACATACGCAACGGGTTGCCAGGCAGATTTTAGGCGATAGCCAATGGCAGAGCAGCTACGAGCAGCTATTTTTGACTTCGTAGCCTGAAACGCCTCCGTAACGAGAGGCAATATTTTCCCATTCAGAAACTTCGTAACCTGAAAATTTCGGATGTAGGGACATTCGTAAGTAGAAGTACCACTGTATAAGTAAATGGCAAACTCTGGATCTTTGTTATTTTTTGGTATCCAGATGGGTATCTGGATCACTATCAAAATTTAATTAGATCTAAGTTAGACCAAGTTATTAGACTAAGTTAGTTAGTTAGGTTTTTTTTTTTTCATCAAGATCCATCCAGTAGTTTTTTTCCGTAATCCTGCTAACAGACGTACAAACAAATGCTGTCATAACCATAACTTCCTTGGTGTGGATAAAAATTAAGTATTACTTTTAGAGGATGTGTTCAGGGGCCTCAGTCATCAAAATATTTCTGATTTATACTTGAAGTTATGGCTAAAATAATTTCTGACAGTGTTTTTTGGATTAATTAATTAAACATGACAAGACATTAGCTTCAAAAAAGCTACATTTTATTGAATTATGATACCCTGAATCACAAGGTTGCACCGTATTGAAGAAGAGGATGTGATAGAAGGAAATACTGATTGTTCATACATGAAGAAAGACTGACTGGTTGGCAGTCAACCCACGCCATTTTGGGATCCAACAGTATTTGTTTATTTTTTAGACAGACACTGCAATTCAATGCAGGATTAGCACACTTCAGAAAGGGATGCATTATGACCAGAGACAGAATGAATACATTTTTAGCCTTTTGTCATTAGCTCTCAAATATAACTTCACTTTTCCAGCAGTTTGGAAATAATGCACACACTTCTTGGTCTGGTGCATGCATAAATTGACACATTATAGTCTGTACTATACCTTTACTGCTGCATCCGACGACTTACTACTACCATTTCCTCCACTCGGCTTCTTTCCTCTGCTGCTTTCTGTCACTGTTCACAACATAATTATATTTTATAAGCTGCCCAACCATGTGGAGACATTGCTTTTTCACCATGGAATAAAAATCCATACTACAACCATAGCCCTGATGGTCAGGCCAGCAGTCTATGTGGCATCATTTTGCCAAACAAATGAACCCGTTTATCATTTGACTGACTTTGTCACCACTCTCGCTTCTTCAGTTTGTTTAAAAACCTACACAACCTCCTGAGTCTGTCTCATTCAGAAAATGTTCAGGATGCTGTCGTTTACAGAGACTAGTTATGGATTTTGTATGAATCCAAGCAAGACCAACATTTCACGTAGATTCGTAGAATGTGTAAATGAAATTCTGGGAGCCACATCGGGTTAATTTATTCAATTTACTTTTTTGATACTTGATAAAATCCAAAGATTTTGATTTGTATTTTATTAAATATGCACAGTAGCGTTGTTAACCTGGGCCACGACCGATCGGGTATGACTTTCTTATTTGCGTTGAAAGTCAACGTAAATCTCCTGGCATGTTCAATTTGGCACATTTTTACGCCGGATGCCATTCCTGATGCAACCGTCTGCATTTATCCGGGCTTGGGACCCGCTCAAGGGAGAAACTGGCTACAGTAGCTCCTGCTAACTGCACTACCCGTGCTACCCATAAGGCTGCATTAGGTGGGAATCACTTAGTCTTAATCTCAAATGGTTCTTCCTCAAGTTCATAACTGACAAAGTCTCCTCTCACAAATATGAGTCAAACAAGCTTAATATTTTCTTCACAAACGGTGTGCCTGTCTGGAAACTTGCCCTTATCCAGCTGCCGGTCAAAAGATACAAGAGAGAGCTGCAGGTGTTGCTGCATCATTGACTGTCACACTGAAGCTCCATCAGCTTCAGCTGCAGGTGATGCAGAGCCTCATCAGGGTCCACAGTGAAGGGAGAGGAGAAAAGCATGTCCTTTTTGATGACTGCAAAGATCTCTGCCTGCTGGGCCACCTCACATCATTGTGATATATATTACATATCCATGTATTCTTGTTCCTTGAATTTTCCTCCACGGTTGCTCTCACATAGCTTGTCAAATGTGGTAGCGTGTACATATATTAACAGTCTTAGTATTAATAACGGACAGTTATTTCCGCTGTCAGCGAAAAAATATTGTGATTTCCACACTTCCTGGAAGCGCCGGCCTTCATTGTCAACTTTCCTTTTTCAGCTGACAGCTGAAGGGTCAGAGCAAATTTCATTCGCACAGTTCATTGTCAGCTGCGAACACCTGCAGAGCTCTCTGCAGTGACATCCCCTCCCAAGCAAGAGTAGCGGCAGCACACAGCACGGGCTGGGATTGGTCCGTCTTTCAGTGTTCTTCTTTTTGAAGATTTATAAATGACAGGCATCTGTGACACGACCCTGCCTCCATGAGTTGAGAAGAGGAACTGCATACTCAATTAGTGTGTCTTATGGCGGGCCAAAGTAGCACATTTTTGGACAAAACAATCGGGTCATATAAAATCTGACGTTGGACCATGATTTGCCGGTGGGCCACTATTTGGACTTGTCTGCTCTAGATGAAGGCACTGCAACAGCTTTGGGTGAACTGCTTTATTCATTAATCCTTATCCTTGTGGAAAGCCTTGTGGTGTTTCACAAGAATAATGTATATTAAAAATAACTATTAAAAATGCCCCCTCAGAGTAACGCTGCATATGAAGATTTTTACTTCACCCTTGTGTTTGGTAATTGATATGCCTTTGCCAGCGGTCTCTTCACACATGGAGTTCAAACCAAATCAGAGCTGAATTTAATCTGTGCCCTTATCGCCATAGTATGTTTCTATTCAAATTAACCCCCTATGGTGAGATTAACCCCTCGAAGGAGCTTCGGTGTAATTGGTCTGTCCTTTCACTTTGTTTGGTCTTTCTCATCGAAAGTCTCAGGATGGCTGCTGATTTTGTGGGCTTGCACTAGTTGAGATTGAGAAAATGTTTGAAGGAAAATTCAGATTCAGAAAATTTGAAGGAACATGCGTACATTCCAAGCGAGATCACATTAGCCTATGAGAGACATCCTGTAGCAGTTGATGGTGCTGCCACGCAACAGTAGTCTTAATGAAACCCTGTGGGATGTGATACCCCATTATTCTAGGTTTTGAAAATCAGTTGGGATTTTAAAACTCCAGTTGAGTGAGCCAGCCATTAGTGGGCAGGTAATGAATTAATTAGTTGCATTCAGCTAATGCATCAGCCGTGTTGTACTTTAGATTTGTAGATGGATTGTTCTGTTTAACGACTCTTAATGAGGAAAAAGTTAACTGATTCACTTCAGGTTGTAAAGTTTACTGGTAATTTATACAAAATGGAAATGGGAAGGTTGCTCATGGGTTGTTATCATAGTGGTGGATTAGAAATGAACTGGGTTACCTCAAGGAAAAAGTAATCATGACTAAGGTTGTAAAATAGCATCCACGATGATATGAAGAATGGGTCTGTGTCCATAAGAGAGATCCACCGTTCATCTCTCCATCCCAAACAAGAATAACACATATTTTTTAGAAAGGAATCAGGTTAATTCCATTTTACAGTATTTTCTTCCTAACATTAAAAAAATACATTAAAAATATTCCAAGAACCAAAAGTTGTTTTACAGGTTTTTAAATGGCAAGAATGCAAACGGGACTGGCTGTGGTGCCTAAGGGTTCTCCCAGTTTAACCGAATTATACATTGTAAAATTGTATGAGTCCTTAAAGTGGGTATTGGATAAATAATTCACACTGTGCGCTCCATTTCTCTCTACCCAGGATGTCCAATGTGTACATTTCAGTCAACTCTGAACAAGTTTCAACACAACACAAGTTAAAGTTGATGTCCTAAAATACCTGAAATTATTTAATCTTATTGTTTTGTGAAAAATATAAACATTTGTGATGGTGCATGAAACATTTCAGTTTAGATAAACTACAAACTAGCAGTTACAGACAAAAATATATTTGATTTGGGGTCGGGGGTTCAACAAACAGATTACAGTGTGTTATACCTTCACATTAAAGAAGTACTTCACATTTGAAGTTACAATTCTCAAATGCCTAGTAGAAACTGCAATGTGATCTGAATTAGACCCACTTCCCACATGATTTCTGGAGGAATCTCCGAGCGCAGGTGTTTTAACCAGGTTATCCTATGAGCAGCCTGTTGGAGGGGCATGGCGTGGGCTGGCAAAGAACCCCACCTAATTAGCTGTAAAACAAAAATTAAGAATAAAAACCTCAGAGACTAAGTCTGCCCTGAGCTGTTTTATGATTAAAAAGTTGGGGTTTGTGTCAAACTAATTGGAAATCATTAACATTGAGAAGGAGCCACGATCTCGTTGGGCTGTACCTCGGGGAAACGCTCGCCACACTAGAGTTCCCATTAATAAAGAATAGCAGTTCACCAGCATGATGGCTTTTAAATGATGCCTGTTCTTTCTATGTTTAGCCAATTTGAAATGAGAGACAGAGAGAGAGAGAGATTAAGGATTAAACATGGAATGTTGATTTAGTTCATAGGTGATAAAGTATATGCATCCAGCACATGATTTTAAACAATTGTAGACTTGTTCTTTATTTAACCAAAAACCACAATTTTCCGTGACCTCAAGTAATGAGGTCAGCTGGTGACTTCTCGATAATTGACAAAACTGTTCAGTTTTCTTTCAATAGTTGAGAAAGCTTTAATACACCATGACAGTAAACTGTGCATTGTTGTTCTGTCTTTGTTTTTTGATTGCTGTTTATCCTCTTTTAAGGTATTGCTTATCAGGTGCTGTTTATCATTGGGTACTGTTGTGCACATATGTAAACACAACAACACCCAGTAAATATTCAACAGCCTCGCCATATTGCCACATGCATCTGTTCCTTGTTTCAATATGTGGTTGTGTGTGGCTGTGTGGGTGGGTTGCAAAAAAGGACTGCTGTTAATGCCAGATTTTGCGACTGAGCCAAGTGTTCCACTGTGGTTAAAGACTATTAAAAATGGCTGGAGGCTGTTTTGGCTGGAAAGGGAACTCACAGCAGATAAGTACAAAGCTTATCAAACAACCTGTATGTATGTGTGCACGTGCTCCCAAGAAAATAAGCAGTATAGTGTTGTGTTCAGGAGAAAACCCAACTTCATGGTGCAAATTTAGATTGGTAAAATAAAAGGAAGCATACCATTTCGGGGATGATCACTCTGGTACGCATTCTAAGATGATGTCACAGGAAATGTATGTATTATTGGGTGTTGCTAAAATTAACATTGATCTTATCACCTATTTGGTTTTGAATATTACCTTTAATTTGAAGAAGAGAAAAAAGCATACGACAAAACCAAATTACATACAATACTTGCTATGTTTCATTTCAATTATGACTTTTAGTTCACAATTTGTGAAAAAGGTCATTTCAGTATTTATGCATAAACACATTCCACTGTTTCTTCAATTAACTGATCTATACCAGTCAGTTATTAAATGATGATGGCAGATGTCCTCATCAGAAAAATCAGGTCATCACCTTCTGATGATTTGGTTGTAGGACAAGATCAGTTTCCCTTGGCCAGAAGAGGACGAAGCCTATAAAATGCATGGACTGCGTTATATTGAGTTGTTTTGTTTGTATCGATCTCACTGTTTGCTTTCCATACATTTTAACTCAAGCATTATTCATAGATATCATGACAGCTATTATTTTAGATTATTTTCTGCCAAAAACAAGTCAATGAACAATGGATGGAATGGCAATTTGCAGAGGAGTGAAAATAGTCCTTCACCACACTGATTAAATTATCAGCTTTGTGCCACATTGGAGGCACAAAGGCATGAAATTGCCTCACATTTTTTTCTCTGTGGCACTCCACCATTAGCTATTTCCTCAGCTACATTTCACAGTGAGGAGGACAGCAAAGTCCTTTTGGACAAACTCAAGGATTCGTCAAGCAGAATGTTGTGCCGAAATGAACAGATGTACGGGACGCTGAGCACCATGAAAAGACTGCTGCAAAAGCACGGCAACTCCCACCTACACATAAATAGTGCACACTAACACACACGTGTTTCGGATGTAATTCAAATATAAAAACACCCAGAGTTGCCGAAGTACAACATTTATTCTTCAGTGGACATAACTTCCTCTTAAGCATTCATCACAAACACACACACACACCTTACTACAAACACGAACCTCTAATGTACCTCAACTCCCTCGTGTCCCACCTGAATAACTGAAGTTAGTTTTAAAAAAAAAAGAAACTGCGGGATTCTTGGAGCAATTCAGACCCGCATTACGCTCAATCATCCAAAGACTGCAAAAGTCAAGAGCCTTAGAAAGGCAACATTTCTGCATTCAGTCCTGCATAAAACCCAAGAGCTGCCAGGTTTCATATCTTCAATCTTGTTTCAATGCAGCAGTCAGTACAAGTTTTTGAAACTTAAAAAGTTTTGAATGGAAGTGCCGAGGCAGAGGATGGAACATGAAAAGGTTAAAGGTTTTTACCCCAAATGGCAAGGTGGCAATAAGGTGATGTGGCTTTCATTGCAACTGACGATGAAAAGGGCAGGATGAATGCCAGCCAAGACTTCTGGGAAATAAATCACACTAAAAAAGATGCAATTTGAATATTTTCAGCAACATAAAACATTTTCTGTTTCTTTTTTTCCCCCAACCTTCAGCAGTTCTAAACCTTTTGGATAAATCTCTTCCATATATCACTGCAGCCATACCAGAATAAAAATGTGTCCCTACCAGTTTATGCAACTTGCATCCTTTGTATTACTTGAGACAAATGTTATGCAATTTTTTTAAAGATAAAGTTTATCTCAACAATCATACTGCATTCTGCTCATCACAGTGATTCCTTGTCTCTGACCACATACTTTTACATTTTGGAAAGCCTGCCGTAACTCTGAGTTGTCGTTAAGTGAGGACCAGCCGTTTGTATATATCTTTCTCTATACTAACACAATTTAAAGTTACATTTTTAACTCGTATGGGGAACAAGATTTGGTGTAGGAACACCCAAGCACACCAACTCCCATGCTTGGCGTCATCAAACTCTTCATGTCTGCTTTGTACAGCGCGTTAAGGTGCTGCTGCTGGTGGGGCTAAGAAACCTATAAGAATGAGTAGTTTTCCTCCTCCATCATCCACCTGTGTCACACACTTTCAACAGCAAAGGCAAAGTGTGCAATTATTCTGTTTTGCTGCTGATGCTGATAGTGACTGGCAAGATTTAAGTAGACCTAAAAAACAAAATACTTAAATATTTCAGTCTACAAATTGTACTCAGATGCTCTGTCTATATGGTGCTGTAACGCCATGGTGTCCATCAAGGCTCAGATAGTATTTAATCTTCATGGAAATAAGGAATACAATGAGTGAATCATTGCTAGTTGCACCATAAAAATCCATATTTATCTTGAAATTTGAAGATTATTATTATTTAGATTAATTATTGCTCATTCAAAAAGGGTAAAAAAAAAGAAAAGGTCCTGCTCTGTTTCACTGCCTTTGTTTTTATTATCTTAGAGCATCCCCTATCCTTCTTCCTCCAATTCTTTTTTTCCCTGAAAATCAATTAAGATAAAAAAAAAACCATTCATATTGATGTATTTCTTTCTTGCTTATCTTGTCAGGCTGGACAAATATGGACGCTGCATGAAATGGCCTTGTTGCAATTGAAGGTTATGACAAATCTATGCAAGAAAGGAGGGGACAGACGGTTTGCTTGAGCCCGAGGGAGAAAGGGAATGACGTAAGAATTGGAAGCAGGGAGGGAAGGAAGACATTTTCTTTTATCATTATGAATTGAAAAGATAACAGCTTAGCCACAAAGGGTTGCTATCTGTACTGTGAAAAACAACTACAAGTAGTAGTAGTCATGATGAGCAACTTTTTGTATCTTTCTGTGACTCTGTTTCTGTATTATTGAAAGATTTAGATAGGATGTATGCATGAGTCTCAGCATTAGCCTCGGCATAAAATCTATTATTTATCTGAATGTCTGCAATGTTAACAAGACCATTAGGATAAGTCTATATCCTGGGGTTATGTGGGGTTTCACTCTCAGCATGCTGGTATGCTCAGACCAATATTAAGTAAGCGTAATGTTGGTTTATCATGTTAGGATACTAACATGTGCTAACAAGAGCATACAGTTATGCCTAGAAGGGAAGCCACAATCTTTGGAAGTATTTGGCAGTATTTGGAGAAAGAAAATGACACTCTGGTGGAGACCCCTAGATGAAAAGTCAGGAGATCACCAAAGTTATTCCAGTTCATCCTGCAGGGAACATGAATGTCTGGGCCTGAAGCTTTGGAAATCAATCGAACATTTGTTGAGACAGTTTACTTGAAACCACAAGTGACCTTGCTGGAATGAAAAACAAAGTATCATTGAAGAAAGTAGGAATACTTCCATTAGGAAAATGAATGTCTGTAAAACCTTTCATGGCAATGCATGCAGTCTCTCGCGTATTAGGTATCTTTAGAAGTATGAGTTCTAGTCAAGATAATGGAATGAAAGGAATTGATCAAGTTAGTGAAGCTCCTCCCAAGAGGGACATGACTGTCTATGGCAGATTGTTGTGAAGAAATTTCAGAATTAGGATCTTGATAGCTTCATTAGAGGAAATGTCAAGAGATCACCATCACGCTTATCCATGCCTCTGCAAAATTCCAGAGCAATAGGTGAGGCATGTTGGTCCAAAGTGACCAACCTCATTGCTTTCCTTAGACCTATGCCATTAACATGATTTAAACAGCCATCGGTCACGATGCATGTTATATAATTTCTGCTTCGGAACTGTGAAGGAAATCTATTGAACTGAGGCACGGAGGTCTCGGGAGATATATGATAGGCTAAGCAGAGGCATTTATTTCAGCTTGCCGTGCATCAAGGAGAAGTAAAGGTGAGGAATGTAAGTGACAATCAATGAATAGCAGTGCCATAGAATACATACCGGTACTTTATATAAGTCATTTGCTCCTGTTCACGTGTGATGTACTCTAAAATGGAACTGGATAAGTCTGCCAATCATACAGCAGAAACCACCATTATTATTACTGTTCCTCTTCTAGAGATAGACCAGCCTTATGGAGTAAATATGCTGAATAACCAGACTGTAACTTATTACCATCTCAATAATTAATCAATCTAATCAAGGACATTTCTTTCTCAATAATCAGTGTAGTATTATCAATAAAGGCCAAGTCCTGATAAATTCTACTAGGCCACACACACCCACATATATATATATTTAAACAATATTTTCCACAAATTTAAATACATTACTACATGGTGTTGTCGACGTACGACGGCAATTGTTTCCATGGGATTTGCCGTGTGCTGACACGGCCGTAAAGTCACCCCCATTTAAAATTACCGTAAGTATATTATACTGCGTCCAAATACGGAAAATAGCAGCGTAGTAAGAGCCAATTTTCTCTCGGTAGAGATCGTGGGTGAGAAACCGTCGCACACTGAACGACAGATAGCCAGTTTACTTGTGTGTGCCTGCCCATCAGAGCTGGTTTAAGCCTTCAGCAGTGTCACTGTAATTGCCTCAATGTCAAACAGCCAAAGAGCCTCACTTCACTGTTGGCTACACAAGCAATCTCTCTCTCTCTCTCTTTCGCTCTCTGTCCCTCTCATGCGGAAGCAAAACCTTAGGATAGGGAATGATAGGATAAATTTCCCTGTTCTCATTCCCTCAAACTCCCTTTTAATCTGTCTTATTCCCTGTCACTCTGTTTCTCTCCTGTTTATGCCTGAGCGCTGTAGCATATACTCTGCTTTTACAGCTTCTAGCACTTATTATATCACTTGGATGCTGTACACGGCACCATTCCCTCACCCAGCCACCCACCTCAGAACTCCTCTACACCTCAAATAGCTTTACTTTCAAGGGAGGAAAATAAAATCCCATTGTGAACTCTCACACACGGTAAACTCGAGCAAGTTGACAGAGGAAAGGTTTCATGTGTGAAGTACAAACTATTCAAAAGTTCTAAATTAAAGACTGGATTTTCCATATAGAAGACAGATGGAGATTCTTATTAAAATAGACCAATTCTCATGTAGTTGTTTTTCCATTTTGCCAGTCGCAGCTTGTTTTAAGTCCTTCATTCATAAACTGCCAATTTCATCAACATAAAAGTGGGACATTAGTGGAGCGAGATGACTTAATTCTGATGCAATCTATTCTGCTTGAAGGATTTTTCTCAAGTAAAGTGACATTATCTTAATATTTGTGGTCTCCTTAAGCATATTGCACCTTAATGGAGGGAACATCTAAACCCAAAGAATCTCAATTTGAAGTTAATGGAATCAATTAGTCGATGTGTTCATTTTGTCTAGAAAGAGGACTTTTAAAACTCAGCGCTCAGTGAGATGGGTTCTCAAGTTAAAGCATCTTTGCGAGGAAAATAAAGTAGCTAACTAATGAACTATTAACTCGAAAATAAAAGCAGTACAAAATCAATGTTCCTTACTTGGGTGCAAACAAACATGGAAAACGATTGTCTGCTAATGTTGAGTTTTTCAGTTAGCAGCCCTGAAATATGTCGCTAGTGAATGGAACGGCGTTAACGGCGAAAGCCCAGGATCATCTTTCTGAGACAAAGTACCGCAAAGCAAGGCACTGATTCCTGGTTATCTCAGTTGACCTGCGGTACATCATGGCTTCAGTTAATTTGCCCCTAAGATAGATGTATAACCTTAAATCAGGGAATGAGAAACTTATTGAGTGAAAAGGATCTGGAAAATGGCCCTCAAGGCAGATCTTTTTATTATTATTTGTATTTTATATTTATATGTGTCTGATTGTTTAGCTCATTATAGGCTATGGTCCCCCTTCAACAAATAGGAATTCTGTCAGCTTTGCCCAAAGCACTCTTTATTTAATTTGCATGCCAGATTGCCCTTGAGTGCAGCACTGTCCTAATCTAACATGCCTAAACTGTTTAATCTTTCACACGCTGCAAAAAAGAGTGGATAGATTACAAAAGGGAAGAGAATGACTTAATTCTGTTCAAATTATCTGTCCACCCAGAGAGATAATTTAACATGTCAAGACATCTTACAATTAGTTGTCACAGTCTGGAAATTGTGCTATTAACATGTAAAACAGGATAAAGTGAAGTGTCATGTTCCTACCTCCGTGCAAGTCCACACCCAACAGGGCTGAGGGAGTTCAAATAGTGGCGTGAAAGGGAAATATTGTGAGATATTCCAAAAGGAATATCTTCAGTTTAACGTCCTGTATTAAAGAGAAGAATGTCGTTTAAGATTCCATTTCATGTAACTCCGGGGGGATTGTACTCCACTGAGGTCTTTATTCAAGACTAAACATTAATTTAACAAGTGCTGATTTTCTCTTTTGTTATATTTGCTTTACCAGTACAAGGTAATCTTCTGCTGCTTCAGACTGAGCAGCCGAGGAATTGAGAAGCTTTCTCACACTCAACTTATTATTGATCCTGTTATAAAAGGAGCTGGAGAGTCACACTTAAAGCCCTCCGTCTCTTCGTACTGCACTGTATTCTTCCACAGTTGTGTGATTGGACTGTTTGGACAGCTTTAAGTATGTGACTAAATTACCTGCATGGTTCTCAGGCTGGAGTCTCCAACTCGGACCCTGACCCTGGAGGCCCCCAGAGGGGTGGAGGTCAATGCAGGAGTGGGAGACTTCACGGCATTGTGTAGGAAAGATCTCCTCCTGCAGTCATCAGAAGGAGAGGTGAGTGTGTTCCTGAGAATAAACAACTGAGTTGAGGGTGTGTTGGTGTTTGTGGGAGGAAAGAAAATAACACAAAATAGCTGTATGTTTCAGTAAATGCTTGAGAAAGCACTATAAGAAAGAAAGTGTATGTGGCTGTGTGTCTTTAGATGCTGTGACACTCTACAGTGTTGGGTTTGCTTCATTAAAGTACCTTATTAGGCTAATGAGCATCATCAATCCAGATGACCTTGTCCTCCTTTTCTCCCCTCCTCCGCTCATCCCCCTTCCCTCATCTCTTCAGTTGGGAGGAAGTGACTTCATTAAAGCTGGTTTGATGAGGTTTTCTGTCAGTAACCGCTGCTCTGTGTCTGTTTTTGATGTGTTATCCTGCTATTTCACTGTCAAGCTCTTTGCATAGCAGCCTGCCTCCTTGGGTGTGCACCAAAGCAGAATTAGTAATCTTTTCTCTGTGTGTGTGTGTGTGTAGGTGTGTGTGCACATAAACCTGCCATGTTGCATGTCAGTCATGTCTGCTGGAGCATAGTGTGTCATTACCTCAGTAATTAACAGTAGAATGCCCCCCCCCCCGCCGCCCCCCCCCCTTGTTAATCACACTCTCATTGTCAGTCTCACACTAACACACACACACACAGGATAACAGAATTCTGTGAAAACAACACTGAAAGTTTGATGCTCGAACTCATTTCTCATTTCCTCCCTTTTATCACATGTTTTTCCTCTTCAGCTTTTTTCCTTCTTGTCTTTTTCTGCTCCCCACCTCGTCCCTCTCATTTCCTTATCTTCCTCTGCTGGACCTTACCTTTGAAAAGCAGAAACTTCATCAACAGTATCAGACACTTGAAGTTAAATTATGCATACTGAGGTCACCAAACCCTCGGCACCATTTGTCATAGTGATAACAAAATAATAAGGAAGAACGCCAGCTGTGCAAGAGATAATGGACTTTACAAATATACTGTTATTTGGTGCACCCAAGCCTCGTGAGCGTAGCGTGCAGTCTGTTACAGTTGTGTGGAGGTGAGCATAAACCCCAGAGAACACTGGTAAAAAACAGGAGAACATAAAATATGCATCTGAAGTGTAGATATACTTTATTTTAATGAATATTTTTAGTGCAACATCTACTACTTACATTTTAACAAAAAATACTTCTGTAATATCTACATTATTATTTTTGATTTTAAGTACCGGCCAGTTTGACCTGTTGTCTTCAGAGTTTCTTCCTCGTCCTCCAGGTTTATCAGTATCTGCACACATTCCTGAGTGTGAAGGAGACTGTTTTTCTACTTAAACCCAGAGAATGACAGCGTAGCCTGCTTCTCACAGCAACTGCAACTTTATCATAATCATACCGATTATTTTTGTAACTTTGTAGTAACTGTCAGCCACTTTCTTTCCTAAATCTTCCCTGACTGGTATCAGTTCTCTCCAATTGTTCTTTTTTTCACTTTTGTATTCTGCGCCTTCCTCTCATTCTCTTCCCTTCCTCTTCTCCTTCCCAGCCTCTTGGTCCTTGATGTTTAAGTAGCCCAGCCCATCTAATTAACTTTCCACCGCCAGGATTATACATCACAGAAGTTGTCACTTCCCAGGGGAAAGGAGGGGGAGGATAATGTTTACCTCTTTTCTGTCATCTCTTTCTTTCCCCTCATTTCTCTACATTTCATGTACACTCTCGCTCTCTCTCTCTCTCGCTCATATCTGTATTCCTACATAAACAGAGGTTTCTCTTGATGGTCAACAACATCATGACGCAATGGGTAACCTGAAATGGTCTTCGATTAGTGAAAATGCTGAACCACTATTGACACCCTTTAGCATAGCACATGTTCTCCATTTATAAAGAAATTATTTTCCATACGGTCAAGACACACTGGAAAACATACACATTTGACACCAACATCATCAAATACATGGGAGTTTAACTTTCTTTGATGCTTATACCAGGTTCCAGGTTACATCAGTCACATTACCTTAGTTGTCTTGGCACTGTTTGACATACGTCAGTAAAAAACCACCCAAGTGTGCCATAAAACAGGCAAATGTCTCTAAAAATAAATTTTAAAGGTATTTTATGGAGACAACAGGGCACAAATAGTCAGGCAAATTAATAGAAACTGACATGACAGAGAGGCCAAGGAAAAGCAACATCAACGGCAGATAGATCAGTTCAACAAAGAGAAGCTGGCATTCATGGAAGTTCTATCGGGCATAACTATTGTTTTATGTTTCTGCCTATTTCCTGCATGTGCTATAGTCCTCTGGTGGCACTTCTGTTCTCGAGATTATGCGATACCCATAAACTATTTTATGGCAATAATGCCGTATCTTTTTATCTCTTCATCAGACAATCCATTTTCTAAGGGTCCATCTTTTACGAGGGCATGCTGTTATCTTTCAGACAGGAGGAAATCATTTGATTGCTATTGAGGTGGAAGATTTTCTAGTGCAAACGTTTATCATTATCAAAATTATTTTAATTATTTTGATGCTATCTCGCTCCTTGACAGAACACGCCCACGATTGATTAAACCCATCTCTTTTTAATTTCACATACACTCCAGCAGTTGTCTGCACTGTCTCACCGTCCAGATCAGGAACCTCATTGCAAACATGAAGACTTGTCCATGCTGCATGTTAACTTTGAATGCCAGGGAGGTTAATCAGCAGTATGCTTGGATAACATGCAAGACCCTTTCACTCCAGAGAATGACATTTAATGGCTCAATTAATTATCTTCTCTATGGCTCAGCAAAATCAAATTCATTGAAGCAATAATGCATCCAATCGTTAATATCCACATGTTTCTCTTGATTAGTAGTCTTACAACCTATAATATCCCCCTACCTGTCCCCACCTGCCCAGCTGGGACCATCGGGGCTGTGGGACCTATCCCATTTCATTTGTCTTTGTATATCAGCTGGTGAAATATCTCACCCACAGTCTGCAAGGGAAAATATCCCCTTTCAGTCTGCCATCACAGCAACAATATACTTCCTTGAGAATAAACAGTTTATCCTAATAGCACCCCTTTTCATCCATTCTCACACAAACTTTCCTCCGACCGCTGACAAGAGAAAAATGAAGAGCAGGATGACGGAAAGATGGAAGGAGGATCGAATGAGCAGAAGTTGGAAGAGAATGGAAGAAAATAGATGTTTCTGTTGATTTTGCAGGAGAAAATTTGCCAGACAGCGAGGCTTAGCCAAATCAATGTTGTCAGCAGCTGGCACTTAAGAAAGGGCCATTAAAGTTTAAAAAG
Source organism: Brachionichthys hirsutus (assembly GCF_040956055.1). Taxonomy (NCBI): domain Eukaryota; kingdom Metazoa; phylum Chordata; class Actinopteri; order Lophiiformes; family Brachionichthyidae; genus Brachionichthys; species Brachionichthys hirsutus. Next base: position 7,969,548 of record NC_090913.1, read on the forward strand.
TTTGGAAAGCAGTGCTGGAATTAGGACCAAATGGGTTAGAGGTGGGGGAGTGCTGGCTTCCATTAAAATCAAAGCCAACAAGACCTGACAGATCTTCCCAGGATTTCTGCAGTACTCCTGGCTCTTTTTCATCATCTCTCTTCACCCAACTCTCTTTCTAACCTACGATCATGATCTCTTTCTTCTTGTCATCTTCTTTTTCTCTCTTTCACATTTGATCACTTGCCAGCTATGTCTATACTCATCTCTTTGTTGATTATAATTTTCACAAATGTCTTTTTGTGTGCTTCATGCTCTTTTCTGTTACTTCTGTACACATTGGACAGTTTGGTTTCTTCCAACATGATCAATGTCTTGGTAAATTCTGAAGCAATGACCATGTCCGGTTGCAGCAGCAGCAACGATCTCACCCTAGCTGGGAGTGGCAGCTGCCTGCCTCGGTCTAATTTCATGCTGCCAGTGACTGGAAGAGGCGGGGAGACCAGACGTTGCTATCGGTCATTCCTTGTCCCTAGAATTAATCTATCCCAAATTGGCCTCTTGCTATAAAATCCAGTAGAACTGTCATTGTATTCAGCTAACTCCAGAGCTTTGTTAGTCTGCAATTACCCGCCTGATAACATCTTTGGATCTGTGGATTCTCTGTATTGGACAGCTGACTTTGTCAGTAACAACATGACTTCCTTAATGAGGCTACTGATCAGGAGTGGGAGAATGTTGCTGTGCAGTATTGCCTCAGCTCCTGCGTCAGTGTCAGTCGAGCCAGATCACATCAGTGGAATGCATTTTTATCTCCACTCAAGACTTCTGTTAAATCATAGCTTTGATATTCAGCAGGCTCCTTGTCAGCAGTGTTAGTAGTCAAATACTCCCTTCATTAGTACAGTTAGTGTCAGAAAGGCTACGTTTGCAGTCAAGTGGAAAGTTCCAGGGCACGAGAACACCACTTGAGATTCAAAATGGTTACCATTTGAGGGTTGTTTTATTTTTTGCTGTGTGCTGAGACACAGACAGCTGGAAATGGTTGTTATATTAGAATACAATTATTCAATACTGTCTAAATTGCCTTTAGCAGGAGCTCCAGTGCAATTTATGCTTTTACTGGGAAGAAATAAATCAGTATTTATGCAGGTAAAGTTCACAAAGCTAAATTAAATCTGAAACACCTCTTTGAAGAGTATTGTTTTTACCATAAATAATGCCCCCCCCCCCCCCCCCCCACATACACACTAATTTTAGTGACTTCTCCCGACCAGGTGCTGGATGTTTTTTAAGAAGGGCGAGACTACAGAGCATTCGGATTCACAAGTCAGACAGAGAATCAGACAGTCAAGAAACAAACAAAGGTGCTTTGTCCCAGAGGGAATCCAGGTTTCTCCTTTTTGTCATTCTATATACCATTTAATTATCTTACTTTAATTGCAATATGGTGTTGAAAGAAAATAGCAGATTGTTCATAAAATAAGCAAGCAAAAATCACTTCGGCAAATGGCATTGTTTTGCTCAAGGAAAGAAATGACACACACTAAACTGGCAAATGTTATTCCTTTAAAATGTCTTGCAGCATACAATAAGCAACCCTAACTCTTTATTAAAGGCTATCAGATTGGTTGATGTTTAGAATTGAGCATTCTGTCGAACATGTAATAAACTAGTTATGTTTTGTAAAGGTTGATTGACAGATCTAAAATTGTAATTGTGCTAGTTTCAAGAATTCATTCATACAGAACCTGAAAAAATATAAGTAGCAAGTTATAATACATGATTAGTTTAATGTTATGACAGACACTGGGAAAAATGATTGTTTCTATCAGTTTATATTCGATACATAAAAACAAGAATCTCATTACATTGATGCTGAGTGAAATCAAGTTAGCAACAGGAACTATTACCAGAGGTGGCTTTATTGAATGTTAATCTTTGTTTACACATTAAAAATACACTAAGCCGCAGGAATAATTGAGTATAATAATACAAATGCACACTGTAAAACAAATAGGCATAATGCAAGTGGATGAAGCACAAATACTCGCACATACTCAGAAACACACTTCTCATCAGCCTCTATAATAATAATTTTGGCAGCCAGTCAAGCACATATGCATACCAACTGAAAATGCAGGGACACACACACACATGCACAATCAGTAGCAAGATCCTCTGTTTTCATCAGCCCAGCCACTCTTTGAGAGTGTGCATTGAAAAATGTGAACGTGTGTGCTTGTGAAGGAGAGGCAACAGATTAGCAGACACTCGTCAATAAGGAGTGGACGGCACGGAAGGCATGATTAACGTCGGAAAATTCATTAGCCTGTACTTCACACCCAAGGCACTCGCCCGTACTGGGTGTGATGTAACTCTGTCGCAGTCTTTCAGTGTGTGTGGGAGTTCTCTCTCTCTCTCTCTCTCTCTCTCACTCTCTCTTGATCTATTCCCCATTATTATTTGTTCTCTCTCTTTCGCTCACTCGCTTTCTCTCTTGGTCTCGCAGTGCTTTACTGTGAGCAGCTATTCCTGGTGACTTATATGTGTGAATGCACGTGTTTCCAGGTGTGTGTATGGATAGCACAGGTGAGCTGATATCACTTTATGACTGCATTACATCTTGGTTACTACAGCCTTTGTCATTTAGTCCATTGTCAGGTCCCATTTCAGCACCTGTCCAGTCAACACAAGTAATGGTCTGTGTAATACGCTCAGATGGCTTCAACCCCTCCCACCTGCTTGTGTTGTTGGTGTGTGTAGGTGTGTGTGTGTGTGTGTTTTCTACATGCGAATGCACACGGAAACAATAGAGAGAAAGGAAAGGATAATAGCAGACAGAGTGAGTTGCGGCTCTCTGAATGTATGGATTGAACAGTGTGTGTGTGTGTGTTCATGTATGTATACTGGTGATATTCTATGTTTATTGTCATCTCAGCCTCTTTCACAGCCCGCCACCACTCCTAGCCCATCTCAAAGAATATAGAGTGGATAATTTTCAGTTGACATTGAATTGTACTAAATTCTGATTGGACCAAACTGTAACATGAAGTCTGTAAATTCAGCAATACAAGCTGGAATGTTTGAAAAACAATCATCTCAGTGAATATCTATATAAATGTTGTTTTATCATCCTGTCAGCTGAAGTTGTCACAAAAAAACCAAAGCGCACAAAGAATCCAACAAAAAAGATTTCAAGTTTTGTGTACGTTTGTAATTACTAAGATATCACAAACTATCATGTGTGATGTCACTTTTATCTCAGAGGGTATAATGAACATTACAGTTGTAAAAACATATATAAGTAAATGCTCTAAAGATGCACACTATTTGCTTTGATTTTCTGTTTCCTATTTTCTCTATTTACTTTAGTTTATTTATTTTTTGCTGTATTTTAACTCCACAGGTATACAAGAGGCAGCTATTGTTTCTTTACTTTGTTTTTCCCTTGGGGGGAACATTGTGTTAACACTAACATGCTTTTTCTTGTACAGGGACACTGACAGCTTAAAACAATATATTGTAAGTTAAATCTTTTGTCAAAGTGTATTTTGGGTATTTGCAACTGAATTTATAATGACTTTACTAAAATATTGGACCACATTGGTTACATTAAGAAAATGGTAAAAAAAAAATAATAATAATAACTCCCTTAATCTTGCCTTTTGGACTCTTTTCCTGTCTTCTCCTCCCAGACCACACTCCCTCCTCCTCCTGGTCTCCTTCTAAACACTTTCGTAAACTCGTTTTCTCTCCTAAGCTACTTCTCAGCAAACTCTACAACACTTGTTCTCCCTCGCAATCTGCCCCCAGAGTCACTTTAACCCTCTATTCTCCTGTGCAGTCTGTTTCACTCCACCTTCCTCCCGCTTCCTTTCATTACTGTGCTTCCTCCCCTTCTCCCAGCCCATTCGCCTCCCACCCATTTGTGCCTGCTCCTCAGCTGTGCCAAAGTAAATCATCCATGAAACATGTTTTGACCCTCCTTAATTGCCACTTCCTGCATGCCTCTCATCTTCATAATGCTGGAACTGTGCTTTCACTAACCGCCTGAGAGAGACAGCCTCAGAAACATACTGTATGCACACTTCATGGCACAGCACAGATTTGTACATTTTGGGAAAATGCATGAGGGACAAGACTGGTATAGATGTATGTTTCTGTGCAGGGAGTGGAGAATATACAGTAATATTAACCCCTACTAGCCCTGCAGTAACACACCCTAAGGCTAGAATTTTGTTCACTGCCAGTGTCTTTGTAAATTTATATGAACATACGCATTTAAAACAATAGAGACTGTTTGTTCCTTTGAAGGTTTAATTAATGGAGAAATTTTGCTGAACACATTCACATAAAATCATCTTTTCCAAAAAAGTACTCCTTTGTGCCAATTCTCATTGACATTATTCTAACCCTCCTGTTGTCCTCATATTCTGTATGCACCCCGTGTCCTCCCGGTCAAAGTGACCCATCTTCGTTAAACCCCCAATATAAGCAGCTTATTTGAATTTGAAACACAAAATCTTATTTTGCCAGAAGAAACAACTTGTCATTCACCACAAATTGTTTGAATACCTGAGTTTTCCCTCTTCACCTGGTCCTTTAGTCATGCAAACTAGCAAACATTTATCTATTTCAATGACTATTTCTACTTTTCTCACAACCTTTCTGTTTTTTTTTTGTTTTTTTGCTAACTAGCAAGTTTCCTGTTGGGATTAAATTGGGGATATGTTGGGAGCTGTAACTGAGTCTTTTCCCCTGTAAGGCTGTAACTGAGCCCTGGCAACTTTCATTGCTGAGCAAAAGGGAAGATGACAGGGGTGCACCAGGGAACTGTTTCAGTCATGCCTCAACATTCAGAAAGGTAGTGTGCTATTTTTGTGCGCCCAGTGCACAGGGAGAGATGTGCACATATTGATATACACTGTTATGTGAATGTTATAACACTGCATTAAACGATTGCATTAATTATTTATGATTAAAACCAATGTGCTCATTATCTGACAATTCTTGAATTGATTTTCTGGTTTGTTTTTAGTTTTACTTATTGGAGAAAATAGAAAACTATTTTGAAGGTGTAATCAGAGTAGACACTTGTTTCACAGCTTATATCTAGCATGGGTTCAGTGGCATTTATTAATTTTTGTAAACAATATTTCCAATATTTCTTGGCAGGCAAAGGAATATATATGCTAACTTTTTTTAAAGAAAAATGCCTTTGATGCATAAACATCATAGAATCATCCATAATTCTCCTGAGAAACAAAGTAGTTCATTTTAATTAGCAAATTATTATTGGGTAGTTTAAAACTAAAATTAATATATTTGCAAAAATCAAGCATCTGTGGAAGGTTTAAAAAAAAAAAGTTTAATATATTAATTTTGGAAACATGCATCAGCCACTCTGAAAGGTCATCAGAATGTTGATGGTTTGGAAATGTAGAAGACCTAGCTGCAGGTTTGGGGATGCGCTGACTAGCGGTTTCACTGCAGTCTTTCTCTCTGTGGTACTGCTCATGGCAGGAGGCTAGCAACTGCAGTGCAGGGCATCTTCTTCACTGACCTTTGGTATTTGTGCATTGCAGATGCTTTTTTTATAAAGTAATTCCAGAAATACCCGACTCGGCACATGATCTTTTAAATGCACTGGCTGTCATCAAAATGCAGTCACTTTGAACCCCTTTGGCCCAAGCAGGGTGAAACTATGCTGAAGGTCTGGAACTGGAAATCATTGGGTTGAGCTAGCTGTCCATTGTTTTAATGCCAAGTCAGTGAAAACTGCAGTTCACTGTTTCTTTGGTGAGTGATTACTTTTGTTCGGCAGATTTCTCTTGTTTGATGGTTTTAAATAATGTACTTCAGTGAGTCATCCATAAAGATTGTCTTTTTTTTTTTTTGCATACTGTAATTTTGTTATTGCTTCTTGCTTGTATATTTTCTTGTGTCTATTTTTCTTCCCTGCAGTCTTCTCTCGCTGGTCCCGTTGCTTCCATCCTCATAAAACCAGCCCTCTACCTTATTTACTCCCACTTTTCTCCTCTGCCAGAGGCTTTTTTCTAAATAGGTATTCCCTCTCTCTCATAGATCTTTCTTGGTGACACTCCCTCTCGACCACTGCAAGTGTATTCATCCCTTGTGAAATGTGTTCTTTTTGTCTGTATCCAACTCCATATTCTTTAAACTGTTTGGGAAGGAGAAAAAAAATATTTCTCCTGCTCATTTATTTTAAGCCTTTGTGGGAGCATTTAAATGTATAACTGTTAAATCTGTGTGTTTCATGTATAACTTAAGTCTTTACTTATCTTTCTCTTTTTTTATTTATTCCCATACATTGTACTCTAATATTCAAAATGTTATCTCTTTTATATGGACAGATCTTTTTGGACGCCAACACCATCAGGCTGGGAAACATTCCTCTTGGCAGTGCTGTGGACCCCCTAGAAGGAGCCCCAGCAGGCACCACCTACACCAAACAGACTGTGTACGAGCTTTGTTCCTGTGCTAACGGCAAGGTCTACCTGTCCCCAGCCGAGAAGGGGTCTACCTGCCAAACCACCAGCAACTTTTGTCTCTGGAGCTGAGAGTGGGGGGGGTTGAAAGACACTCAGGACACATGAACTATAAGAGTTTGAAGCTAACGCAGGTCATCAGACTGAATCAGTGTGGATTATGATTTGGAAAGAAGATAATCCAAAATAACAGGTCGAATCAACATGACAAGATTGTCACTTTAACAAATCAAATGATATGGATTACAGTTTAGGAGTAAGCTAATTCTTGCCAACAGGACAAATCGACACAGACTGCAGTTTGGTGTGAAGCTACTGCCAGCAAAAGCAACAGACTCAAGTCGAGCTCACCAACCAAATGAATATGGATTGGTCAGCAGCTAATGCTAGTTAAGAGGATGAATAACTTGTTGGAAGCAACAGCCAACAAGGTTAACTGATGCGTATGACCCTGTGAACATGGAAGGACGATTTCATTCTGCGGCTTTCTTTGCCCCTCTTTGCCATTGTTGCTGCCAGTTTCTGAAAGTCATAAGGATTATATTATAAACGGGGAAACTCTCTCGCAGTTAATGTGGGTGGTGTGTTCACTGTATGACCAAAATATCTTGGAAAACGTGCTCCTGTTTTTGATAGATATGGTGATGGACACCGACAGCAGGAGAAGGACTCTAGTTTAATCTGTCTGATGTCAAACAGGCATCAGTGTGGCTCCTGGTTCAGCCCTGTGGGTGGCGGTAAGTCCGACGATGGTTTAGTGTACTAAAAAGCTAAGGATAGCTAATGGACCAATCTATACCGGAAAGGCCTTCCCCTTCCTCTCCCTTGAATCGTCAAAAGTTTATGTATGGCTCTTCTGCATTGTTTCACCTACATCTGATTGTCAATATGTTTTCTGACCCCAATTTTCATATAATAACTAATGCAAATAATTGTGCTTCAACCTTGCCTCACCAGCTCTTCCCTCATACTGTATATTTCTGAATTTTTGACATGCACTTTTAGATTATTTTCATTCTATTTGTTGCGACTTTGAGTCCAATTACTTTCCATTCAACATTCCTGTAGTTTTTCATATTCAGTATGTTCCTGCTGGCTGCTGGGGCTTTATTTTCATTTCTGTATAATTACTTCTGGTGGACTGTCTATGCATCTATCTCTGCTTTTTTCATTTTCCATTGGGTTTGTTTAAAAACATGCAGGCTTTTCCCCCAAAAAAACTTGCACAGTTTCTGCCCCTCCCTGCATGACCCCCACATATTTCAGTCTTCCAGCATGCTTTAGGAATTTGAATTGTTTTTTTTTGTCACAGACAGACGGTAAAAGGACTAAAAAAGAAAGTCCTAAGTTAAATTAAGGCTCAAATGGGTACTATAGCAGACCAATCATTTTATCATATTGAGCCCAGCCAATCAGACTGCAGCCGTATTCAGGTGAGTTATGGATAATTATGCATTGTAACTTTTCATCATGAGTTGCTTCACTTGTTTTGTTAGAACTTTTTGATTCTTGTCTCTGCTCTCATTGTCCCTTTTCATCTTCTTCATATTTTTTATACCTCAAATATCTCCATCAACCTAATCAGTCCTCTCTATTTTCTTTCACTTAAATTTATAATCATCTTGTGTCCTTGATTAACCATCACCCACCAAATGTCTTGATTGTGATGCTGTTTCTTCACACTGGTTATGTGTTCAGTCTTTAATCTCCCTCGGGCATCTTGAACTGAACAATCAGGAAAAATAATGTCCATTCACCTCCTAAGTAAGTCCCCATGCAATGGTTCTGCAAACTAAACACCAATAATTAAAAAGGTCCACAATATTATCTGGGGGGCCTATTTTTTATATACTTAATCAGTCTCAGATGTGGAATTGGTAGTGATGGCCTCAGTACGGCTAACCTGGGTGGAAATGATAGGAAATTGGCTAATTTTGTGGCAGAAATCCCACAATCCCCTTCCAGGTAATTATGGATTAATCATATTATCATGAATGATGGTGTATGTATGGACTCTACTGGTAAAAGGCCCTGAGGCATACTTTCTTTTTTAAACAATGCGATACACAGGTGCCTTTGCTGCTGTTGGTAAAAGCACATCACAGTCTGAACCCTCACACTATTCTCAGTGGACCTGCAAGTGTCTCTGGAAAAATCGATGTATTTATCAATTTGCCTAACTATCTATTTATTTTCCTGTGTTCTTCTCCCCTGCTCTCCTTGTTTTGTAGAACTCAATAGATCCAGCTGAAGAAAGAACAGTTCAGTCCTGGTTTAATTTTCCAATATGTTCCCACTTTTATTCTTGATAAGAAAAAAGCACAAATTATGCCATGTATATAACTATACATATAAAATACAAAATAAAACAATGTTTTCAAAGATAGCCTCTGGAGTCTTCTATTTAGGATGAATCCAAATTATTGCTATTATGTTTCCAACTGGAGCCTAATCATGTTCAAATGTCTTTTTAAGAAAAACATTAAATCATTCCCAGATTACCGAATACCCATATTATTTTGTTTCTTAAAATAAAAATACAATCTATCCTATATCCTGTTTCACAGTTGAGAAAATTGGCATATATTTTCCTTTTTCATGCTTTTTGCATGATTTGTCTGTGTACAGTTTCCCAACTGACATAATTGAAGTAAATACTGTTTTTATTTTGTATCATGGTAATAAGGTGCTGTAATTATTTATAGTGGCATGACTGAATCGAAGCCATGGCAAGACGGCATCACTTGATTCCAACATGATTTTAGGTTAAGGAAACATTTGCCTAGATTTGGATAGAGAGGATTTTTTTTTTTTTTTTTGTACGTTCAGTATCAACATTCTGTTCAAAAGCGTTAAAGTATTAAAAACCTTTCTTCAAATTGTTGATGGGAAATTTAATCTAGGAAATGTGTGTGCGAGTATGGGGGGGGTCAGCACATTTGTTATACTGAAGTCACAGTGTATGAACATAATTTCAGTCTCACAGGGTTGGCTGACACACTGACAGTCCTGTCAGTTCAACGGTTGAACAAAATCAGTCACTGGCTGACAATTATTTCCAACCCTCAATGACATTATTATCCCCCACAAGGAATGGAGTGAGGACAGGGATAATGAGATCTCAAATACCTCAAACGCTATTCGGTATTTTTCGTGAAACTGTCTGCACAAAACTGAAGCGGTGCCAGCAGCTGTTGTACCCCTATAAATCCCTGAAAGTACAAATTGTTTGGGTTGACCTTTAATAACGAATCACACATTACTGAAAATGAAAAGGATCAAGCACCTTTGATTTATTTAGGGAGCTAAGCAAAGACAAGCATGTGTAAGTATTAGAAAATAAAATCTTACTGAGTGTTTTAAAACTCCATTAAAGCTTTCTTAATAATTTATAACAGGTTTATTCTGACCTGGCCTTGTTAATAACAGGTTTCACGACATCTAATGGATATGTAGTTATAGCTGCTGCAGTCTTGGCCTGAAGGGGAAAAATAATATTGTGATTGATCACAGTACACAACCTGCTCTCTGCCATCATTGTTCCATTTCTCATAGTTTTGGATGTGCACCCTGTTTATTTCCTTCCTCTACAAGCGATAATAATCCTTTCATTAATGCATTCTCTATTACAATTTATTTCGGGGCAAAAAGTGCCGATTAATTCTAATTAATCTCTCATCACTTCATTCATCTTGATCTAGCAAGACTCATTGTCTAACCTTTTTCTTTCTGATTTCCACACTGCCTCGTCCTTCCTTTGCAGGAATCCCCCCCCCTTCCTCCTCTGTTTGTCCTTCTTCCCTGTCACTGGTTTTAAGTGGCAGTAAAATGGTGTTGAAAGTACTTCATGCTTGGGAACCAGCCATGAAATAGAACATACACACACACACACAAGCAAACCAAAATGCACGGTGTGCCTCTAAATGCGTGCGTCCCGCTGCAATCTTTTTCTATTACAATGCTTTGTGAAGCGCTCAATGGACACCTCTTTTTTATTATCATTTCCAGTGTGCCCACTGATACATAAGCCAGTTCACATTTATGGGATAACTTCATAAAAGTGAGGTGCATTTCCCATCTTTAGTATGGAATGTAGACCTTCTCTGTTTTCAATGCCTGACATGATTTAATTTGAGATAATTTTATATTATTCTAAGCAAATTTATCTTTGATATATTTCATTTGTTTTCTGTCTGCATTTCCTCAAATGCTAGAAGAGAAGACTGGACATTTTCAAACATGCAATCTTCTGGTGATAAATCACAAATTTTGTTTATATTCTACATGCAGACATAAGGCAAAGATAATAATTACTCTGGTTAAATCTAACAGCGTTCACCTACCCAGCCATGAACAGACTATAGGCTGCCATACTTGTACTAAGTAAACTAGACACCAGTGTCATCTTTACATTTACTCAATGTCAGTGGAAGCCACCAACATGACCAAAAATTTGCATAAACATATAAGCTATAAGGAAATAATGCAAAGTGATGAAACAAGTCATGCCATATTTAAAAATACTTGTCAAAAGTGGAAGATAATAATCCTTATTATTATTAAAGTCAACCGACTGAGGCTAGAATGAAACAGATGTAGAAAACATGATCATTTGTAATGCAGTTTGACATATCCAAATCATTACATGCTAAAATAAGTTGACAGGGTAAAAGCTAGAAAGTAAATATTGAAAGTATTATCATATGAAGAACATCGGGTCACATTTAAAGCAAAGCAGAGGATCCTGACTCGAGAGATGTAGTTCGATTATTAATGAAAACAAATATAACCTGAAATCAAAATTACAGGAGTAAATAATAACAAAATCTTAGTTGGGGGGGTCAGATTCATACAAAGAACCTGCATCAGTAATTTCAGCATATCAAGTGGGCAAGAGTTACATGACCATCAGGGGTGATCCTTTCCCAGATTGTGGACAACATCCATTAGATTATACACAACATAAATGAGACACTGTTGATCAATAGAGCCATTGTTCACTTCAATGTGATGATATGACGGCAGTCAGCCCTTTTCTTGCAGTGTCAAGCAGCAGAATTAACTGAGCTGCCATGACAAGCCTCCTTTTATCTATCAAATGACTCCACACACACACACATACACACAAACCAGTCGATTATGAAAGAGTGTATTTGAACAACAAGCCCCGTCAAAGCCAGGAATGGACAGAGATAACATTCCCTCATTTCCTCCGTGCACATTGAGGAACATTAACTGAGAGAACAGAATGGGGGTGGCTGTCACAATGCACAAGAGAATAAAGCGGGGTGAGAGGATTAGAATAGAAAGATTTGTGATGACGATGGAGAGGTTGAGGTGAGATAAGTTGCTCTGTTCCCATGAATAACCAACACATTTTGAGTCATTCCATAACCAGAGGCACGACTGTGGAATGAGTTGAGGACTGGATTATCATTTAGCCTTCTGATAGCTGGCATCACTCATTGCTGGCTCAATCATCTTCATGCATCCTTTGGGATAGATAGGATGCTGACAGCTTCATCGAGGGAGAGGAGAGTCCAACCCAAGCCTGAGAAATAAACAAAATGGGGGGAAATGGCATTACAAAATGTCTTGAATGAAGGACAAATGAAAATGCTGCCATCTCAGGGTAACTAAGAAGAAGCAAAGCAGTGGGAAAAGTGAGGACAGCGATGTATCGTTGACTTGATCCCACAGCGGTGACTGATGATTGTTAGTGATGATCTGTGTTTGGTTGTACAAACGAGTCAATGTTTTACCGCCAGTGATCACAAATCAAGGCCAGCAAAGAAAGGAGCAAGCAAAGCCCAGAGCAGAGGATCGGCAATCTTCAGCATCAAAACATACTCGTGTTTGTACAGATCATACATTTTATAACATAAATAGTTTATTAAAATATGAAAAAATGGACTGATCTGGTTCTATAGAACTCATGCACTTGCATAAACCTACTGGTGATAAATTATACATTTTAACAACTCATCTACTCACAACACTTTTCAGTCAATATTTGCTTTGGGATGTCCACATGCCGTAAATTCAGAACCTTGGTTGCACAAGATATGCTGTTGCTTTCATTGGCCACTGTTACTTGCTCTGTTTTAAGTGCTGTTGAACTCAGCAATGGCAGCAGAGAGGTAATAATCATGGGAAATGCCCCTGTCAGCTAAGATTGTCTCTTCTACCAACGTGGTCTATGGTAAAGCCCGGCTTATGTTTAGGTGTCAAAAACAACTGGTAACTTTGACAGCCTCAACTGTGTGTTCTCTGCGTGAAATTAAATTCTAGCGCAATATTCTAATTTAAATATTAAATTATGTTTGATGTTAGCAAGCATCCGATAATGATACTAATGGAAAGATGAATGTTTATGAATGCAAAAACCGAAGTCTTTCAAAAATAATAAAATAGCTTTTTTGCATGACTTGATTTTGTACAGAAATAATTGTGCAAATGTTAAGTTTTGTTCTATAATATAGCATCCTGTTCTGATTCAGAACTCTCATTTATAGTCATCTACCTGTGCCTAACCAATTAAATCAGCTATGCAGAGCTTATTTATTTATTCAAACAGTTGGTCTCCTTGAGATCCAGCTCTCAGGGGACTACAGGGATGATAACTGAAGCATGAGCACAAAATAGCAGCTGGGGCTAAAGCACCGGCTGGTGCGGAGTCACAGCAGGAGATGGAGCGTTGTCAGCAGGATAGGATGCAGCAGACAGACCGGACCATTACTTCCTGTGTGTGTGTGCTCAGCTGGTGTCTTCTAATAGCGCATAATACAAACAGCTAATCATTCAAGTCTCATATCCCATTCAAAGATTTATAAGTAAATTATTTTATATTTAAAAAAGTCCAGCTACGCTGTTGATGTAAACTTACATGAATCTTATTCTGCTTTATTAATGTCATACACAATATTTTCTGGCTGATATCATTACGTGTCAACATCTTCCTAAAGTAATACAATTATTACCTAAATATTGTTTTCTGCTGCTAAAGAATTTACAATTGTCTCAATTTTCACTTCTGATGCAGCATATATTTAAATATATTCAAGCTCCCAGCCAATAACACCGCACAGACTGCCAAAGCATTGTGTTACATATAATAGTGTTAGATCACTGATTTATCTTATGGTCTTTGGCCACCTGCTGTGTCGGCTGCTACAGTCTGAACTTGAGCATATGTTGTAATGAGGCCACATTATCAGCTCCCAATAACAAGTTTTCTTCAGCTGCGCACAGAAGCAGACACGCCCTGAGGGCTAAAATCTGGAGTTTTAGTGCAGAACTAGCATTATATTTCATACAGGTTTGTCCCTCTATAGGCCTCGGGCAATTTCTAGCAGGTTAGGAGTTAAGCAGAATGTAAGTCTATGCTTGATAGGTTCTCTTACAGCAAGTATGACCACACCTGCATTAAGTATGCGCCGATCAGTTGAAGCTTTGTGCATGATCATGCATCACAAAGAACTGATTGCATAGCATAATAGAATATCCAATATTTGTCACATGGGATAAGGGAGCTGAGAAAAAGCAAATATTCTCACTGTAAGGAATTGAGGGCATGTTACTCACTGTAACAATCCAGTGAGGAGCAGCGTAGAAGGAAACTCAGGTCTGCTAACAGGCAGGATAGGGACAGAGAAATCCTGTACGAAAAAAAACCCTCCTGATCAGAATAAGCACAGTTCATAAAATAAGTAGGATATATAGAGAACGGGGAAACATTGTGCACATAAAAACAAATGAAAGAACATGCAGAAATGTCTTCTACTGTCATTCCATTTTTCCACGGAGGAAAAACGTCCTCTGGCAGAGCGGGTTCAAATGCTTTCTGGGGGGGATTCATTCCAGAGGAGAGATAAGCCAGTCTGACAAGTACTGTGCAAAAAGGGGAAGCCCCTGAGAACCTTCCCTGTAGTGCAAAAATAAATGGGAACAGCGCAACGCAGCTATGCATGCAATATGGCATGAAAGCATGCCTACTCGACGGAGATAAGGAAGTGTAGCCTCAATAATCTGATGTGAGACCAAAAGGTTGGAAAGAAACCAACCAATGTTAACACCCTTGATATAAAAGCGGAAGACATATATAATTATTTAAGTTCAATTCATTGTTATTTATATGGCACCAAATCCTAACAGAAAGTTATCTCAAGGCACTTTACTGGTGTAGCAGAAAAAAGTCCTATACGGAAAGATAGAACCCATCTTGTCCCACAAGAGCAAGCACTTTGGTGACAGTGGCAAGTGAAAACTTCCCTTTAACAGGCAGAAACCTTGAACAGAACCTAAGACTCATAGTGGGCGGCCATCAGTCTTGACCGGTTGGGTTGAGAGAGAGAGAGAGAGGTAGAAAGACAGAGACAATGACAGAGAGGGAGTTGCAGACCTACTCAGTCTAATGAGACACACTATCAGCTTAAGAGTGGAAGGAATTCCTCCTTACATTCATCTGGAAGAAAAACTCCATATTGCACTCTACTTCAAATGAAATTGGACTTTAGCCAGTTAAACACCTTTCCCATCTCTGTTCTGAAACTAAATTGACAGGGTTAGAAGCGTGCCGATGTCCTAAAGTGCCCTAAGCTAATTAGTTAATAGCCACTCAAAATGCCCCTGAGGTCAAACCCAACAATTACCACCTGGTCACCCTGAGTTGCACTTCTGATGTCAGCGAATTATAGCTCATTTCAGATTCATATCATGCATTCCCTTGCCACGTTTTCAGATCTATTGTCACACACAAACAACCTGAAATCCATGTCCTGAAATCACTCAAACGCCATGTGGATCGCTCCGACTGCAGGGGTGAGTCCACCATCAAAATAACGCTTTAAACTGGAACTATTTTATTTATTTTTACTTATTCTATTTTATTATTAACTGTGGTTTAACTACAAGATTTAAAAAAAATCAAAATGTCTTGGAGATTAAAACATTTTCTTTTTAAGAAAAAGGAAAATATTGTCTAATTCCAATAAAAACCAAATGTGCCGCCCACAGATCGCTTTCATGACTCCAGTTCTTTTAACGGATGTTTTATTCATTGTTACATCGTAGAACTAAAATAGAACATTTAACATAAGACAAAGATCACTGGATGCAACTTTTCCAGATATTTTTCAAGAAACAGAAAAACAAATGCTCAGGCTCTCCATGTGTCTTTTTTCTTTGATTCTTTGTTGAAGTTAAAGCCCCTGACTCCTGTGGTAAAATGTCGTATATTGGTTGGCAAATGTAATAACCTGTCCACGATGTCACTGTGTTTCACACTGTGACTCACCCCGGGATAAAAGGTGATACCACGCTTTTTTTTTTTTTGAGACATCAAAGATTCAGGTGATATGAAAACAGTTTCTTCTGATTCGATTCCTCACCTTCCATTGGATTTGTTTATTGCTCTGTTCCTTGGTTTAGATGCAGCTTTGAATGTCTCTGTGGCCTTATGACCCAGTTACGACATATTGCAATTACATTCCAATTATCTGCAAGTGTAGGGATGGATAATGACTTTAAGGTATATCCTTTGGAATTTAAATCAATTTTGCTTGTTACGTACAAGAGTTTGTGATGCATTTCAAGTACAACCTCTGGCGATTGAATAGTAATTTGGGCTTTCAACTTTGGTTCATTAGTAGTCGTCTGGCTTTTTGTCAATACTATTGACTAGAGGCTCACAGAGAACATCCTCTGCAACAAAAACAAAGACAATGTTTGCCTTTTATTAGTACGTATCCATTTTCCTCTGAAGCTATTGTTTACAGGAGGAGTCCTTAGCATTAAACATATAGGCTCACATCTTTTTTTTTTATCTTTATGAAATACTAACCACTTCATTTTGAATTTGGGCACGAATTGTGTTTTTGTATCTCGCTCCTGTGATATATTTCATCATGTCAAGTTTTTATCTGCAGTATCAAGCACGCCTTGCTCAGTTGTTTGGCCTGTGACATTATTACTCAGTTTTCATTCTCTCATTGTTGCCCACAGCAAGCTGTTGTTTTCAGTGAAAAAGTCAAAGACTTTGTGGAGCATACGGGTGCAAATGAGCCGCATATTTCCCTCAGAACTGACGGAGACCAAAAATAAAGCTGAGAGAGAGAGAAGTTTGGACAAAGTCCAATTTTGGACAAAGTCCAAAATTCGAGATAAACAAATCGCTCAGTGTGAAAGTAAGCATCTGTTTCTTGCTAGATCAATCCAGTAGATGTATTTAATTTAATCACACTAGAATGTACTTGTAATGCATCACATACATTTTATAGCATACAAATATAAAAAGAAAATTAAACCAGAATTAAAACTGTTGAAGCTCTAACAGAGGCAAGAAGGAGAGAGAAATGATGATAATGGGAAGAGCTTTTACACCAAGGACACTCATTAACCTGCCCCCTGCTCTTCAACCCTGAGCGTTCAGCATTTACAGAAGAAGGGAAAATGATGGACTGAATAAAGGAGAAGAGAAAGAAAAAGCCCTGTATTAAGCACCCCATTCTGATCTCATGAGAAGAAATTGGAAACAGAGACATGGCTCCTGAGACCTTGAGGAAATTAAATACTAAATTCAATCGGCAGGCCGTCTCATCACACCACGCTTTTGTAAAATGACTCGGGAATTGAATCCCTTGCTGCCTTGCTGGGGATGTTATTGCTCTTGTAGCTATTTCTGTTTAACAAGACGGGGCTGAGGAAGGGTCTCGCGCGTGCACACACACACTCACACAGAGTGTAAATAGATTAGATCTATTTAATGTCACACCAGTAAGTTCACACACATGTAAGCAAAGAGGGCTGACAAGTCATTGAATTATTTATTTTTTGTTTTTCAGGAATGAGAAAAAGGAAGCGGCAAAGAAAATCTCAAAATGACACCTTGGACCATCAATCAATTTCTTAATTGTCAGATAAAGGGCATATCATATGAGTTAGAGTGGATTTGTGGCATTATCTGAACAACTTGCATCAAACATCAAATTTAGAACGTTTCAACTCTTTGAGTGCCATTCAAGTCTAAAGACATTTTTTTGAAACCCAAACATTCCCCATGTGCATTTGGAATGTTCTTATGTGATCTCCTTAAAAGTGGAAGATCCGAAATGTCAAAATGTGATGCTTAAATGATGAGAATTGGAAGTTGTAGAAAAATGTATGGACAGCAAACGCACTAACAACAACCCCATCTACCTGTAAGGATGGGCAAAACGACGCAAACAGATATGTATTCATGATAAAACTTTACAAACCTTGGCTAGAATTTAAGTTGTTTTTTTTATGTGAGACAGATGTTAAAACCACTGCTCCTCTGTAATGAACATGCTCTGGGAACTGTTAAATATCTAACCATTTAGAGGCCCATGGAGCCCAATTAATCTTTCCTGCGTGTAGTGCAGCCAACATATTCACATCCCGGCTCACCACATTCTGAAGCTTTGTCAGACCCTTGTGCGTCGTATCCTGAAGCACAACACATCCGTGTCTGTGGCCGACACACAAATCATTCCCTTTAATGGCCAGGGCTTGCAGGTGTTCCTGCCACACAATCTTTATAACATGTGTGCTAACGTATGACTTAAAACTGACCATTTGTTAGAGATTTAACACTGCTCGTTTAATAATTCTGTGTACTGCAGTTTATTTGATGAAGTTTATTATTGGAGACAAACTTTAACAATGATTGTGCCCCAAATTTGAAATTTGTCTTATCTGGGTTGGTTGAATGATTCATGATTTGATGCCTTTGTTGTCTGGTTTAACTCTGCATGGGTCAGGAGTCTTCACAAAGAGGGGGGGGGGCAGAAACTACAAACAGATCTCGGTGAGCGAAGGAAAGATCACATCTGGTTTATTCCTCTTCTTCTTCACAACTGTTGGCATCGGGAGCATTATATCTGCAGACTGACTCGTACCCAAAGGTGACAGCAAGAGGAGATTGAGTTTCTTGTTAGGCCTTTGGGTTTGTGTGAGTTCAACCATGTGTGTGTGTGTGTGTGTGTGTGTGTGTGTTTGCATGTGTCCTGTCACCTGAACATATGTGTCCTCTTTGCAGAATAGGTCACCCTTCCCGCCAGGGGGGGGATTTCATGAACGTGGACACCATATGGTGGGGCTAATGATTAATGTGATCGCACACCAGATGTATCTGTGCATGCACGCACACACTCACACACTAATGCAGACATAGCTCTGGGAGACACTACAACATTCCCTTCGACATGTCCATAAGCACACAGAGGCATTCCCTTACACCTGCGGACTCTCATGAGCAGAGTCCATCTGAAATGGGATTTCATTCAGTCGATGAAATGCTGAATCCGAACTAACAAAACAAAGCAAAAGTGCTGCCATACCGAGCCATTCTCTGTTGATGTCCTGCAAATGAGCACACACGGTTAAAAGGAGAAGTCCCGGGTTGGTCGCCACATTTTAGAATATCTGCACACCACATCACATCTCCCACAGCCAGCATAGATTAGTTTCAGTGTTTGCCTTTTTATTTCCTTCTTTCCTCTTGGATTCTTGCCATTAAGGGTAAGCACATACGACTAGCCGGTTTTTGAGAATAGGATCACGGCTGTGAGCAATGTGGAGCCCACGCAATTAGTGACACGCTGTAACATCAATTAATAAAATGCCTTAGCGTCCTCGACTCAGCCCTCATTTTTTGATATTCATTGCAAAAAACTCTTGGTGACACAAAATATTTCATCTTTTCTTCAATAACATTGTCTCTTCTTCCTCTCTTTTTCTTTCACACCTCAGCAAATCCAAGTGTTTTGCAAACGTAAAAGTGAATTCTTATTACTGGTCACCTCCTCGTCTGCTCTCCATTTCTATCCGAGATCACCTCCAGGTTTGAGGAACCCACACATCCACTCACATGCATTCTTATATTGAAGGTGAAGCGAGGTCGCCTTCTATTTGTGTGTGTTTCATACTAAGCTGAAAATTGCATTTGTTGATGTTCTGGGATCAGCTTATTCGGGATTTACTGGAAAGCGGTGGGTTTTCATAACAAGCAAGAGAGGATTTAGGTGTGTGTATGTGAGTATGTGTGTCTTTCTGAGCATGTGTGGATGTGAATTCATTTCCAGCTGTGTAATTGTACACATTTATAGGTCTGCGTTGAAGTATTTTTGTGAAATGTAAATGTTGAGAAGTAAAGAGCCGGCGGGTGTTTATGCCAATGTATAGTTTTGCATGTTAGCAAAAGACAAGCAAATATAACAATAGTGAATTTGGCCTTGCTACACGTCGATGTTGACAAACTTCAAACTCCCATAATCCTCTGTTCACATTCACTAACACTGTTCATTGACTGTGAAGGCACTAGTAAATTGAACAAGGAAACAAGGAAGCAACTGCTATGGTGGACACAGTAGTGTAGACATTAATATCAAATATTTTGTCTATATCTATGTTTTGATATTAAGACATTGTTCTAAGATTTCCTATCCTTGCTTTCCAGCAATCTCTTCCTGAAGAAGCTGCAACGGTAAATGATTTAATAAATATGTGTCCCACTGCGCCCTGCGATGTACTGGCGGCTTGTCCAGGGTGTACCCCGCCTCTCATCCGTAGGCTGCCGGCATAATCTCCAGCACGACCCGTGACCCGGGGACTGGTGAATAAGGTGAACCATTGGTCGCAGTGTATCTATAGTACACTTCATTTCTGTAAAGCTGCGGCTTCTTTATGGCCAAACGCTTTTTAGTTTATGTTTTTTGACCAAGTGAGTGGCAAAAGACATCCTTCAAGAAGCAGGTGCATAACCCTTTATTCTATGAACATTTTTCTTTTTGCTAACATTCCAGTTAAATAATTTATGGCCTTTCCACTCATATTTTGAGATGCTTGGGTTGAAATTGCTCAACAACAAATTGCTCAACAACATGTTGAATATTGTGCTGCAAAATCACAAAGGAATAAACCTCAGTGAGTGTCCAACAGGGCTTCATCTTTTGAAATGCAGCTGTGTTTCCAGCATTGAATTTTCACCGCTTTTCAAAATTCTGTTCACTCCTTTTGAAATGGCTTCTGCGTACATCAATAAAGGCGGTCCGGAATGCAGAACGAAAGAGACTGATGCATGTCAAGTGCAGTTAAGCCGTACAACAGGAGCGAGACAGGGAGAGAACTCTATGGTCAAATAGTTCCTTACAATCAAAGACATTTCATTTCCTTCCATCACCAGGATTTGTTCATTGTGTGAAGTCTTACATGTTATGCAGTTCTCTAAATCTAAATGACAATTTGCTTCATTGAAGTTATCTTACTTCCTTCGTCTCTTCCTTGCATGATAAAATTAGAGTTGCATGTTGTTAAAAAGTGAGCTGCTGCTGCTAACAACAACAATCTACCACATTTTTAACCCAATGTTGCAAATATATGTCACTACAAACTATAAATATGCACTAAAAACATGTATGGATAATTACTGTTCAAGCACTATTTGCCATCCTTTAATCAAAAAATAAAAAAGGAGACTTATCAGCGTGGTATCCAAGTTTAATATCCTGGGATTTCAACAACAACAGTGTCAACTCGTCCACATTTTTGTTATTATTTGTTGCTACAACAGCTAAACTTTTTTCTTTTTGTCTGTACTGCCAAAGGTCTATATCGAACCGTGTGTGTTTATGAGGGAAGGAGAACTCTGGTATATTGTCATGCTGCCATTGGCAAACATAACACGGATAGATAGCAATGATAAATATTAAGAACTGCACAGCACTCCAGCAGGACCCCAAGTTCAAGATGCACTTTCTCTCGACGTTTTCTTTATTTTTATATAACCGCAGATTACCAAGTTCACGAGGGTCTTTGCCATGAGTGGGATGAAGGTAGATGGTGAGAGTCAGTATAGCGCTGCACTCCTGTTCTATAAATAAGTTGGAAACAAGTGGAGAGAATGTGAAAGACCATATAATTTTAGAATTCCATCGCTATGGCAGGAAGGGACCAAGGATGTGTTTGCATAATGGATTGGATGCATCTTGGTGGTAGTTTGATTCCCGGCTTCGCTGTTGTTGTGTCCTTGGGCAAGACACTTCACCTGCATTGCCTGTGTGAATGTAGTGAGCGAGTGAATGTCGGTGGTGGTAAGGAGGGCCGATGGGGCGAATTGGCAGCCTCGCTCCTGTCAGTCTGCCTCAGGGCAGCTGTGGCTACAACAGTAGCTTCACCACCACCAAGTATGGAGTGAATGAATAATGCACAACGTAAAGCGTATTTGGGTGCCTTGAAAAGCACTGTATAAAACCAACACATTATTATTATTATCAATAAGGAAACCATTTATTAATGGACACCCAATTATTTGGAAATATGTTGTTTAATTAACATCACTTGCCTTGAGATTATTTCTAATAATACCCCTTTGCTGCGCTGCTGAGTATTTACAGCAGCAGTACATCACATACAGGAATGACTCAACTCCAGTGAGTAAAGAGGAGCACGCCGCCCAGAATAACAGTTTAATAGTGTAACTTGTGGACAACAATTAACATTCAAGGCAACAGTGGAATGAGCAGTTTCAATCTTTGGCTGCATAGACAGCACACAGCAGGATTTAACGGGGTTTCCCACACATGAATTAATTGAATCATCTTTTCCCACCACAGATTAAGCACCTCTCTCGGTCTCGTTCTGTCCCAGGTCTCTCAGCTATACCCAGGTAAGCTGCTGTATGCTAATAACCACATATATATATGGCACCACATTTCATATCTTTCCTCGTGTATACAGATTGATAACCGCTACGCCACCGTGCTGCAAGCATTTTTCTCTCAGACTGATAAAAAATGTATGCAAAAAAAAAGATGAAATGTGGCACCAAATATATTAGGTGGCTGTGTCTGCATGGGTTACCTCAGGGCTCCCTGGCTTTCTCCTGCAGACTCAAAACATGATGAATAATTAATTCATGACTACAAATCACGAACCTTTTAGCCATGTGATGAACTGGGAACAGATCAATGGATGGATTGAGGCCACACAATCGATTCATCTCACCTCAGAGACTAGTTTAGAGACTGTTCTTAGATACAGTAGATCAAGCAAACTTCCCCCCAATAATTCTATTTTAACTTCCCTTTTTTT
This sequence comes from Brachionichthys hirsutus, assembly GCF_040956055.1. Taxonomy (NCBI): domain Eukaryota; kingdom Metazoa; phylum Chordata; class Actinopteri; order Lophiiformes; family Brachionichthyidae; genus Brachionichthys; species Brachionichthys hirsutus. The sequence goes on from NC_090913.1 coordinate 7,992,149, forward strand.
TTCTAACGAAGCACAAACCAACCCTTTATGATGTAGTCATTCCCCCATTTTCAGCAGTGCTCTGTGTTTGAGTGAGTACCTTCAGAAATACCTGCAGGCAGGGCCGGAAAAGAGAGAATGCCAAGAGAGCTTTATATTACAGGCTCAAACCTCATCAAATCCAATCAAAAAGGCAGAGGAGGGCTTTTATTGTGAAGCTGACACTTGTGCTTCCTAAATTGGGTGATGGTGTTGCAACCTGATGGTGTGAGATTGGACATGAGAGACTCATACAAGTTGGCCAGTGTGCAGAGGTGCACACACAGACACACTTGAAAAAGCCCAGTTGGAGAGAGTGAGATGAGAGAATTATGTCATCCTGAGTGTGTGCATCAATGTATACAGCTAAGAGTATATTGTGCGTATATGATGTGTGTGTGCCATGGTGTCACAACATATCCCAAACCAGATCCATCACTGAGAAGTCCTTCCCGCTGTCCGTCAGTTTCTGATGGCTCTGCCCCCATCAGGGTTGCACAGTGGAGCGACGTTTGAAAGGTTTGGAGGGCCGTTCACTGTCGGCTGCCCTCTATCAAACGACATGCATGAAATGGGGGGTGGAAGACTTCACTTTGTGATTTGTAAAGATGATGTTATCTGAACTGTTGTATTTAGTTTTTATCTGTTTTCAAAGGATGCTATTTTATAACATGACAACATCCAACAAGACATAATATAACGTGACAACATCCAAAATAACAAGACAATAAGCCATAAGGCATCTCTATATCAAAACAATCTCAAGCTAAAAAAATAACTACAATCATATGAAATCATTCAAATGTAACATCCATTTGAGCATCTTATTGGAAGACTGAATCCATCCATTTTCAGTAGAGCATTTCCATCATCAACATGTGGGAATATAGATATTAGAAAAGGGGAGGAAACGGATAAACAAGTAGACGAGACCTCCATTTGAAGACGCAGCACTGCTTCAGTTGGAAGCAGGGGACAGGAAGCCTTCCATTTGATGAGGATTAAATATTGCTGGCGGATAAATATCATTAGTATGAAGTAATTTTATGTTATGTTATTTTGTGGATACTGCAGTTATCATCCTGTATAGATTTGGAACTCTTGTCCACTTTTAAATATAAGAGTATGCATCAATTATTCAGGTAATGAAGTTGATTAATGACCAGGAATATGGCCCATCGTCCCAGGCGACTGATCTGAGACAGCTCGCGTCAGCGCTTGAAAGCCTTTTCAACAGTTTAGCTTTTGTAAAATATTGACGATGGGTAATTTTAAACTGAAGGAGACAGCGGAGGATGCATGTAGATGAGGAGTAATTGTGACTAATGGTACAACCCGAATGGAATGGGGGATAAGCACGTCAAGGTCTTGCTCAATGGCATCTCTCTGTCTCAGTCATTTTGGAGCTATAAGTGTGGCATCAGTTCTCTATTGAGGGCAGTGTGGTAGGAAAAGAAGGAACGTATGCCTGTCTCGGAAAGCACTATTTTGCTAAATTAGTTTTTGCAAGTAGAATTTGCCTGAAATGTCATACAAGCGAGAATCTGGACATGAAGGCTGTTACTGTCCAGTGAGCAGCGAGAGATCAGGGAAAGAGCCTGCTGTGACCTGACAGGGGAGAGGAACAGCATACGCCATGTAGTACAGTGGGGGGTCCTGCTGATAAAAGCAAATGAGTGCAAAAAGTGTGTGGAGAAGGCCATGAATGCACCCGCAGCCAGCACTCATTCAGCTTTCATTTTTCAAGTTTCAGTCTTCCTTTCATCTTTACTCTTGCTGTATATTTGATGACTTTGGCTTGTCCGTGTTATTTGAGTAATAAGCATACTCTCGCAGATGTAATGTTCTGAATTGGTCATACTTGTTATTCCAGACCTGCCGGTACAGCCGGTGAATTTGACTAAAATGTAAGTCAGGTGGCAGACATCCATGCAGATGAGGAAGAGGGGGCTGGACACAGTGACCCTGGTAAAATGGCGAGGCAACGCTTATCTGGGTTTGTGTGGCCACCCCGTGGCTGTGACTGGAAAAACAACCACAGAGCTTTCGTTATGCGTCACAGTGCGAGATGTGAGTGAAAATGGGGGCAGAAAATAATGAGCTCAGGACATGCAGTAGAAAGAGCTCCCATCGCTCAGTCGCTTCAGGAGACAGGAAGACAGAGAATAGCTGCTGATGTAGGTGGACAAAGAAGAACTGATCAAACTATTCCACCTGCATCCATCATGCAAAGGTGTGAAACCAGCCATGGATTAGCTCTGTTTCCTTGGTGTTTCTTGCAGTACAGAGCAGGCCAGTTTACATTCAATTAATGTGGTTATTAATATTATACAGTGGAAACTCTGTTGTCGAACATAATTAGTGCCGTAATACTATTCAAAAACCGATTTGTTCACAATCTGAAACTATATTTCCCATATGAAATAATGGAAACTGGATTAATCTGTTCCTACGCACCAGATAAATGTACATGCCTACAGTTATATTAATATGCAACTACGTGTATCTAAACAGATACGAAAAACAAGAGCATAATAAAAGTAAATTTAACACAATTCTGTATCATTTTTGCTTCCAGACATGTATTCAAGACAAATTACTCAAAAAAGCTGAACTCTTTCAACGTGCACAAAGACATGAAAAAAATCTCATTTTGCATCATCAAAACCTTTCAGTTAATCACCGGACTTTAATCTCCATCTATTTGCGGCTTTCTTTGACCTTGTATTTGATTTAAAAAATATATATATATATCTAACTAACTCCAAGAAAGTACTTATTTTTCCTTCTTTTTTTTTTGCATCAGTAACTTTTCTTTCCCACAAATGTGCACCGGATGAAAACGCCACCTTGCTTTTCCAAAAACAAATAAAGGGACAGTCACAGCCTTTTAGCTCAAGGGTGGGAAAGTTAATACCCTTGAGCTTTGGGAAGTAGTGCACAAACACACACACACACACACACACACAGAAAGCAAACTGGATGGATAGACCATCAACATGGGGTGAGACTCTCAGATGCCACATGTCCTTCGAATCCTTAATATTTGCATTAACTGATAATTTGTCACTGTAAGGGCGCAGAGGGCTCACCAAGCCATTATACTTATGCATGCAATTTACTGAGTGCAACTCTGACTCTTTGTACTGATGTATTTGCCAGTCTAGCTCTTGCTGAGTCGGTCTCTGATGTGGCAAAGTGTTGGCAAAAAGATAATTTTAAGGATTTAATTCACCTCTGCACCTGTATGCTTTGATCATTTTCTCGTATCTATACGTAAACACTTTTATGCAACAGCCACACAAAATAAAATAAGGAAAAGGTGGTGCGTAAGCATCCTGGAAACATTTACATAAAAAAATGTTTGTCAGGCCTGTAAGATGACCCAAGCTCTGAGCAGTCATTTGTTTCAAAATGACAACGGCTCAGCTATAAACCGCAGTTTGACGGACGGTGCTCATCAGAGATGAGATAAAGGGGAAACATGTTTTTCATATTGCAAACTGGAATCGAGGTTGAACTGTCTTTGTACCAAAGGCAGTAGAGTTGATATATATAGTCTGCTGAATGATGTTCATACATAATCAAAGTGCCTCTCAGCAATGATTGGCAGAACAGCTTTTGCTGCCGCATACACAGGTTGACAACTGGCAAAGCCTCCATGTGGTTGATTCTTGAATATGATACATTTTCACTGTGCGTGATGAACATTTTCCCTCCAAATCCTCCGCGATATTTTTGTGATTTCTTACACACATTTATCTGCGTCTCCTCCTGTCATGATTTGAGTCCCTCTTGTGTCTTCATATTCCATGTGAATATGAATAATTGGGCTTGCCTCCACACTCTATTGTTTGTGACATTGTGTTTTTGTGCGCCTGTGTGTTTTCTGCAAGTGTTGGAAAAAGTCTGATTTCATTCCTGTACATAGAAACACAGCAAGCTGTCAGCTAAAGGCTCTTATGTTCTGATTCAGCAGAAAGTACTGACGACAGGAACGGCAACCAAACTGCTACCATCTTACTATTGTTACCATCTTTAAATGTAAAATTCACTTTTAACTATACAATAAAGACAAAAGTAGACAAAAGTAAATAGATAAGACTCATTGAGTCATCATATGTGAAGTGTGGATTGATCGATCAAACAACCTATTTTAGGTAATCCATGATAATGAGACCCAATATCTGACAACAACCTCCGAGTAACGCACACAGTACCACTGACCGTCATCTGTACCAAGCATCTAGCAAAAATGTAATTGAAGAGTGAGATGTGGTGGAAGACTGGTCGTCTGAAGAGAGTGATCAGATCAGAGAGGGTTAAAAGAGCAGGTCATTAAGCGGCGGCATGGTGAACATGTGGGGTTAATTATAGCCGATTGTAGATGCCTGCACTCTGTGGCAATTACCCACATGCTGTATGGAATGGCATGCAAGAAGGGAGTTGGAGTTTTAATGCGACTCTCAAGGGGACAGCAGATAACTGATGTGTTTGTCCTCACCGCTGCAGCCCCCCCCCCCACCACCACCACTTTGTGTGTCCATGCAAACAGGATTACTGAACTGCTCTTAATAGTGCCACTGTCAAAACTAATTGTTTAAAGTAGATTTGGTGTTGGAGAGCATTAGACTGATTAGAAGAATAATCTACTGGCAGAGGAAAACAACTTGGAGACTGAGAAATTGTGTGTGTGGGGGGGGGGGGGGGGCTTTGCTCATTTGTAACACCATTAATTAATACGCATTTATTTTAAATGTGTGTAATTCATGTCTCAGTGGTCAAAATTTTGTTTCATAGTTAAGAACTTTTCAAAGCCATGAACCATGACAACAGCATTTTATACTAAAATAGAGCTGTTACAGTGGCCTTGCATTTAATGCAATATTGCATGGAAGATAACCGAAGTATCCAGAACAAGTTCAAGAAGATTTATTGGTCTTTGAGAAAAGCCAAAATGTTATCAAATTTCCTACAAAAGAGACATGGGCTGTAATTTCAAATATTGTGTTCATTTTGCATATTCTTTAAAATAGTGGATAGTTTTTTGTTGCATTATATAGTAAAGCAGTATGCAGAGAGGCTTGTGGTTTCATGGATGCAGCATGTATTTAATTAATTAAATATTACAATTAAAAAGATTCAACATAATAGCATAATGGGTAAAATTATACCATGAAATCTAATCAGGCTCTTCTTAATTACTACAGTTTTTATTCCACTAAAGTCTGCAACTTTGTTTTGTTTTTAAATACATCTGAGTAAATGTTGTATGCAAAAGATGAACATTAAAAAGAGGAATGACAACAGAAAATTGCAATAAAGTCTTCAGGATAACTGTGCTGTTTTCCCTTGCCTTGTATTTATTGTATTAAAAGTCATCTTCTCTATTTGCAATTTGCTTGAGTTATCAGGTTGGAACTAGTAAAGTGCACATTTATAATAAAATGTATTTCCTTGGATTTACCTCTTCCAATGATTTGCAACTAGTTTCTCTGATTCGTCCACATTTCCTATTACATTTCTTTTCATGAAAACTGAGAGGAAATAATGCCTTATTTTCCAAAATAACTGTGTAGAGATTATCGGGAGAGGAACATTTGCTTGTGCATAAAATGACGGTGTTGTAAATATCCCATCTATTTGAAGCCTCATTTCCCCGTGAGAGCGTGACAATCTGTTTCAAGATTTGCCGTTGCTAAGTCATTAATCATGGTTAAAAGCAAGCATTGATGTTAGCGAAAGATTAGGACTCCAAGCATTCAATGCCTGATATTTCAAGAACACGAGGAAATGGCAGCGGAACCAACAATGTTTTAGGAAAGGTTCTGTGTAAAATGTATAAAACAAATGATCTGATTTTTAATTCTCATTAAACTTATTTTGCTCGGTACTGAACCGAAATTTGAATCCTGGCACTGCATCGTAGTTTGTCCAATTGGAGGAAAAGTGGATGGATTAGTCCTATAACAGGAGAGGAGAGGTGAAATGAAAGAAGTGATGAAATAACAAGGTGAGGAAAAATATCAAAAACCAAATAAAAAATGCATTGGTGTTTCCTAAGAAGGTGCTTCATTAAAATCAGGATTGCTAACGGTACGCTCTCTTCTCTTTTGAAATCTAAAAAGCTCAGTCTCTCTGAGACCAAACTCTCCTCTGAGGTCTGGATAATTAGCAGGAACATAAACCCCTGAATTGCTTGCATATTGGGAAATTGTTGGAACTAGCCACTGTAATTACTGAATTCAAAACTGTAATGCATTACACAATACAGGACCGAAAAGTAATACTCGAAGTCATGCACTCTTGCATGTGCTCAACTCTGACTGTGTGGAAAAGCCAAACCCAGATTGAGACACAAAACTCAACTGTGCAGCAAAAGAGAGAGACTGAAAGGGAACATCCAGGAAAAAGATGAATGACAGGAAGGCGCGAGCAATAGGAAGTACTCAGCGACTAATGGTTGAGTCTCAGACACATACACCATAACGGATGAGTGATCGACACATGCAAACAGTTTAGAGCCGCTGAAGTGCAGTCTTTGCACTTCTCTTTTCATCCATTTCCCCCCCCCCCCCCTCATCTCCTCAGCTTACTTATAATAACATTTGAAATTGACATTACTTTGCAGTATAAGTCCCTGCCTTTCGCTGACTGTGCCACATTTTTTAACTGCCCCTGTTTTACTCACCTCCCTTGATACTATTTAACAAAGGAGGTTTGCATCTGGCTCCAAGTGGCACTGAGTAATAATTGGTCGCAGAGGAAAGGTCAACAAGAAATCCTCTCCATTAAATGCCTGCCTTGCCGTGTGATCTGATGATGACGATGTTGAATGGGTTTCATCTTGTCACGATTTGTGTGTAAAGTAAAATCTCCAGCAGCTATCACGCTCAATACCAGACTTTCATTCGGGTAAATAGGGTGAGTCTGCAGTGTCTCCATTTGCAGGCACGGGAGGCTCTCATTCTGTGTTTGGTCCCACTTTGCGATTAGATGAGGGTATTCGGTCTACTTAAGCATCGCTGCAATGGAGGCTCACTGAATCTCAATTTCAGCTCTCTGTAACATAATGGTACTGAGCTGAAAAGAGTTTTACAGAAGTGTGTCTGCCTTTAATTCATTTCATCCTCAGAATCAAAGTCCATCAGCACTGTTAAGCAACATTCAGTTGTCTTATGATAAACCTGTTACACACGTACACAACCACACCCACACACACGTACACACACAACCACAGTCACTCGTGTACAAATGGCCCAGTGAGCATCTTCTTCCCAGACGGCTCCACTAATTATCTTGGCGCCATTTAAATGGATTAGTCTAGTAGAGTCCTCTTTACAGTGCGTGTTGGTGTTCTATCGGAGCTCAGTTAATTGCACAAACCCACTTCCGTGATGTGACGGCTTACATCTTTGAAGCTGCTTCCTTCTTTGTGCAAACGAGAACAGAAAAGACTCGCCCAGGTTACTTGATCTGGATCCTTTTGGAAGTTCTGTAGAAGAACGATGAGTAGACTCGCTAGCACAAGATGGAGCGTCTGTTTTCTGTTGTTGAAGAAAACTCAACTTCTGATTCAGTTTTCAACATACAGTAGATGACTAGGATTAATATTCCAAGGAAGGGTGAGGTCTCTACTTTTTAAATAAAATCTACATAAATCTAAACTTTTGAAAATGCCTTTCTTAACAATATTTTGGGGGGGGCTTTTTTTTTTTTTTTGATTGAAGGGAGTTAGATGGGGGGGGGGGACTGGCATGGAACAGAGTGGATGGGAATTGACCCCATGGCCACAGTCCTCTTGCTTGTGGGGGTTGCATGCCTACATCATCTGTGCCCCCCCCACACACACACACACACACACACACTTTTAATGCATTAAATGGAATTTCAGAGAGTTGAACGGAAATAAAAATCCACTTTCACTGTGGCCTCTGTCTGATCTCCCAAACAGCTAAAGGCTGGGTGGCTACTCATGAGGCCTGTGCTGTTGTAGAACAAATAACGCAGGTCACCAAGTCTTTCATAGGGCGAGCCGTTCAGTCACACAAACAATTCATGTTGAAGCCTTATCCAGAAGGAAAGGGTGGGAAAGAAAGAAAATGGGTTTCTAAAACGCAGAGTAAAGTTTGCCGTTTGTTGAAGTGACTTGAAGACCTGAGGTAAACTTTCAAACAAACTCCGTCTTAATTAGCATACTTCAGCAAACACACACACACAACTGTTTGCATCTCCATCCTTCCTAATGAGTCCAAGTTCGTTTCATTTCTTTCCATCATTCATTTGACACACTTCTCAGTGGCGTCATGAGGTCATGGAGATACTTTGTGGGCAGAGCACCTCCCAGAGCTCCAACAGGGGAGCTGGGCTGGTGAGTACCCCTTTTAAATATTTATGACCCCCTTGTTCAGCATCTGTCAGTCTGTGTGTGTGTGTGTGTGTGCGTACGTGCGTGCGTGTGCATCCTACAACGTGTTTATGCGCCGACTCCCTGAAAATGTCTGATCTTCCGAAATAAAAATCGGTGATGATGGAGGTAATTGTCATGATATTTGTGTGACACAATATTTGATTAATTCACACAATTGTCCTTTGAACTCCCTCAGAAGTTTTCATTCAATAGGGCTAATTAGCTTCCAGCGGCGTGCCCTTGTCTCTCCTCTGCTCTGTCCGTGTCATGGAAGAAACGACAATGGCGTTCTATTTTCGACTTGCTGCTTTGTTGTTGCTGTGCTCTCTCTCTCTCTCTCTCTCTCTTCATTCACTCAGTAGCTCACTTGATCCCCTCTCCTTTCTTGTACCAGAGACCAACCGAATCCTCCTTATTCTCTGAAAATGAAAAATGATTATGTATCCGCTCCATGGATCCCCTCCAAAATGTAATAGGTCATTCCTTGGCCCATGCTGCTGCTCTCTGCTCTCTGATGCAGATCATCCAGTTCAAAGAGACTGCTGCTTCCAGCTCCAAATGGAAAACACAACTTGTTCCTCCCCTTATTTATTTGAGCACTCAAACGCAAAGATAATTATTGCTTTTGAAGCAGAACAGGCAGCAAGACAATGGAGTAGAAAATGGCAGCGAAAGATGGTAAGCTGGTGAAATTGTGAAGAGAGTGACAGGAGAGACGGTGAGGAGAGGAAATTGAGTCGAAGGGCTTTAGTTGTGTGTATAAATGCTGTATGCTTGGACATGATTGTGTAACCTGTAAAGCCCCTGCAAACGTCGGAGGATTCTTTCGTTCCAAAGATGGGAAAACACTGGAGCATGTTCATCACGACTCCTGCACCGCCAACCAAACCCAGCTGTTTGTTTCTGTGTCTGACCCCATGCCAAGACCCAATTTCATGGAGAACAAACAGCAAGACGAAATGACTGCGTGTTGCCAAGATAGAATACTTTATAAAAAATGTAATATTGATCCTGGCCCATCTGTTTGATGAGAAAACAAAAGAGGATAAAAGAAAATAATATATCCAGGCAACGACGTTTGCACATTAACAAGCGTGACTGTATGGGATGAATGAATAATTCATGAGCCATATGTACTTATTATTAAAGCCGTGGTTATGAGTTCTCACATTCTCACCGTGCATATGTTGAGTTAGCGCTTGGCTGGATATGAACAGATTCCATCTCTTTCCTTGTGGCATGAGATTTTAAGCATTCGTCTAAATGAAAGTTTATCATCAATCGTGTGTGCTATCCTCTCATTCCCTTGCCACAGCAACCAGCAGCTGATAGCTGCTGCTATAAGAGCCTCATAAGGAGCCATTAGTTGCATGATTTTCTATTTCACTACAGCATAAGTTATACTCAGGATGCCATATGTCCCTCATTATGATTATCGTGTCTTCTAGCTACATATCTGTCAAAGCTAAGTGAAAGTTTAGGAAACCACAGTCTTGTCCTTCGTAGCTCCACCTCAGCTTTCCACAGTGCTCTAATTGGGGCCTGTTACTTTTGTTTTACAGGCCACTCGAGTACAGGAGATGCCTGCTGCACCCTCCGGGCATCTGGACATGAGGGGCAGGGTGTGTTTGCTGACTCAGTAGCAGCTGATGCCTCAGGAGTGCGGTGTTCATCCACTAATTAGAATGTGGTGGTTCAAGCCCTGGCCCCTGCAGTCTGCAAGGCAAAGTGTCCTTGGCAGAGATATTGAGTCCAAATTTATCCTCGTGGCTCTTCTACCATCGTGTTTTCCCACAAGTTATCACTCCTGGCACCTTTTTTTAGCCTCTGCCCTGGTAGTATAATAGTGTTCTCACAATTTTAATCTGACACCAGTGTGCGTGTGTGTGTGTGCGTGTGTGTGTGTGTGATTGCAAATCAATTTGTCAATTTGTGGATTTAAGTCAGCATATTGTAGTAAAGATAAGTAAATTTGAGTTTAGCTTTCATAATGTACTTTAAACTTGGCAGTAAATTCAAATTGTATGTAATACACAATGCTAAGTACATGTCTATGACACGTTATTATAATATATCTTTATGTCCACTTTCTTTACGGTCGGATCATTTCACCAACAGCCAAAAGAGGATATTAAGATTCTGAAGAGCCAAGTGGGGAAAAAAAATACAAAAACTCCCAGCAGTGTCAGCTTCTGCTTTGGAGAAGCACAAACTCAAACATAAAACGTAACATTCTAACCAACATAATACATTGAAGGTTGCAACTGTGGGATGTCTTTTAATATCATGTCCTAATCTCCTGAGGTGGAAAAACTGCTCCTTAAAGTCCCTTTCCAGGATGCAATCCTCCAAGATGCAGCGGAGCACTGTGAGTCCTCCTTTCATTGCTTCGGTCATGCTGTTGCTCTGCCCTGGAGGATATGAATTGAGGATTTGGCGACACCTTCTGATCTGCGCAAAACCCTCTGGGGGTTTTGCAAACATTTTGGCATGACCTTTAGGAGAGATATGTGAAGGCCGCAGCTCAGGAAATAGATCACGGGGTTAACTGTTTGATCCCACCTCCTCCTTCCATCGTTTTAAAGTGCCCTGAGGGAGGACATTGAAAACCCAATCGGTCCCTCTGTAGCAGCTTGAGCTGAGAGGTGTTTATTCCTCGTAGAGGTGCTCTTCCACAAGCAGCACAGCAGATGGAGCTAGAGTCAAGCTTTTCTGCTTCTGCCATCCACAGAGATGAGGATGAGTCATTCCAAGGAATTGATTCTCACGGTGCCTTAGGTGAAATGTTTTGGAACAGGGACACGGGTTTTAGACAAAACATGTACCTGGGTATGATCATGAATACATTTTAAAAAACACACTCAAAAAATGTTTTATACAGGTGCAGTCCTTTGCAGCCAGAAGACATAATTCCCCTCTAAGAACTGGCGCACATTATTTATGAGTTCCTAGTTCAATTTATGTGAAGTAAACACAGCAAATATGTATCTATAATCATGTAGCCTTGTCTAATTGTGTTTCTGTACTAAATGTTCAAATGTTGATGGGGTTTTTTTTACATCTGTTACCAATAATAGCAGCAGTAACTTAGTCTGTGTAAATATTCTGCCAAACAACTGATGAAGCTGGATTTGTGGGCAAAGGATGGCGCCGGCAGCTCCTCGCATGAGTCCTGATCCCCTTTGTGTTCCTCCTCCCTGCCTCACATGGATGCAGTGATGGGAGCGTGAGGAGAGATGGATAAAGAGGCTCAGCAGTTTTCTGGGGCATCTGTACCCTCCACACCTTTTCTGTTCTGCTTTTTATTCCTCCTCATTTTGTCAAGTAGCTCCTCGTTGTTTTCATCTTTGTGTGCTTTATGAGTCGCCTTCAAGGTCACAGGCTGAACACTCGTGCACTTTAGTTCTTGCAGGGCTCTCATTGACAGAGCTTCCTTTCATGAGAAAGAAATAATTTATCAGCATAACTCCTGTTCAAAAATAGATCCAGCTGCATGGTGTACTGCTGATTCATTTACATTGGAAAAGCTGCTGAGGTGTTTTTGCCACAGACAAGGATATAAAAATGAAGCCTTTGGTTCTAACAGTTGATCTTGCTGTTTCTGTAATGATCACCATGATGACTTTAAACTAATGAGGACATTTATTCTTCTAGAATTAGACCAATTTTAATGATCAGTGTTCTGTTATGTGTTGTATAATCTCAATCATCAAAACTTGAAGCTTAAATGTGATACTTTAGGTGCATGAAACATGAATTAATTTGGTTTTGCGACTGTGCGTTTTCAGAAGTTCCATTAGTTCTATGTATTTTTTATCTAGACAAAGACTTAAAAAAGGTCAAACGAGAATAAAACAGAATGAGCGAAACAATGAATAACCTAAAAATAAAAAAAGATTATGTAAAAAAACATATGCACCTGAAAAAACATGTGGGGAAAAAAAGTGAAACCTTTCCTCTGGAATGATTTGTCCTGCTACATAAATAATCTATAATAATAGTGTTGTCAGAACTTGTGTGTGTGTGCCCCCGAATCCTGAAAGAGAAACAGCTGCAAGGAGGCCTTCACTGACTGTAGCCATAACCTGATGGAAAACCGCTCACTTCATCAGATTGAGGTTTCCTAAACAGCGATGTGATTTTAGGGTGTGTGTCTGTTTGTGTGCTAGACGTGACATGGATCAGATAGAAAACAACCACTGCAGCAGAAAGGGAGAGAAAAATACGGGACAATTATTCATGTTGATGGTTTGGGAGAGGCTCAAAACAGTGAGATAGGGTTTATATGGGATTAGTGAAACACAACAAAAGAGCATTATCTCTCAAACGCAGACCAGAGTTGCTAAAAGAGCTGGAAGTTGATCGGCAGGTGCAGATTAACTTTGGTACAGAGAGTTGAGGGAGAAGGAAAGCACAGAAAAGATGAACGCTACCGAACGCCCTGAGGAATTCATGGGAAAACTAAAATGTTGCATTCTCTCCAGACATTAAGAGTTGTTTTTCTACAAGGAGACTAAACTGGAGAGTAGTTTAATGATTGTAAAGTCTGTATGAAGATGTTCTGAATCAAATTGGGTCAAATAAAGTAGCATAATCCACAGCGATAATGTGCAAATAAAGTTTAAATCTTTGTTTATCTATGGCAGGTGCATTAAATGTGTAATGTAATAGCATGATTTGCTAATCTGGTTAACATAATTAAAGGGATGTTAGACGTTCTAAGTCTTCATATTCGTTCATATTCTGTTCATCCCACAGTAAATTGGATACTTGAGTAATCCAACCAGGAACAGAAAATCAGGGACAGAAAATCTATGACGGTTCATAACTGTTGATAACAACATGGATAATTCTGTTTCTTTAAGAACACATTACCTATACTTACTGTAATCTAGCATTAACTCACACCATGTGACTTGCTCACAAACTTAACGCTTTAACACACGCCGTTAAAAGAAGGAGGATGTTTGCTCATGTCAGCACAACCTGCAGGAAGTAGATCAGTGAAGTCTTACCAGAAGAAACACGCACATGATCAAATGTTTGCACAAACCCATGTGACTCAATCCTGCTTCCAGGTCAAGGCAAGAGGAAGCAACATGTGAGTGTGTGCGTGTGTGTGTGTGTGTGTGTAGGTGTGTGTGTGTGTGTGTGTGTGTGGGTGGGTGTGTGTGTGTCTAGGGAGGCAATTCATTTGTGTTCACAGGTCAAGTAGATATACTTGCTGACAGTTAATGTGTGATCTGGAGTATTTCTGGCCTGGTGGGTCAAAGAACCACAGACCGAAGTTCATTCTCACAGCTGGATTATAGCTATGGCCGAGTGACCTTTGTTGATAACGGTGAACTAAATGTAAACGAATCACCTTCAACCACACACATTGCTTCTATTTGCATTCTATGGTGACATTGCTTCTGATATATAACAACAACAAATTTTTTAAGGCTACTGCATAATGATGTTTTGACACGGGCAACGTTACACGCAGCTTTTTTTTTAAATATGAAGGTTGATGCTGAATTGTCTCATGTTTTCCCAGCAACAAGTAGTAGTAGTAAACCCACCTCTTCACAGAGGTAAATTGGTTCAGTAGTTTTTGTGTAATTACCGGTAGATGAATTACCACACTTCATAATGTTGAAGAAAGTAAGGAAAATATAGTGGATCCACACCAAAATTTAATAGCTGGGGGGGGGGGGGGGGGGGTGGCCCATTCTCTATCTTTTCATAAGGTTTTGTTCAAAGCTGTCCGTATAATTCTGATCTACCAAACCAAGCAATTAAAAAAATAAGGTCCTGTGTCTTTTATGTAATCCAAATCCGGCCACTTTACACATTTTCTGGTACAATGCTTCCCTTTCACGAGTGAAATATTCAATAATGATTGTAGTTTTTGTAGACATAATCAACAAAAAGCTAAATTTTGCTCCTTGGCTGCTGTATTTCTACCCAACAACCCCATCCAGCCAGCCAGTGACATCATTCCCCTTTCACCCAGTTCCACGAAGGCTGCAGTGCGAGGTAACTTGCGGGCGAACTATGATGAGTTCAGGGGCTCTTCAAAGGCTCGTAAATCTTAAATATCCAAAAGATGCAAGTGGAACTTTGATAGAACAGTCAAGTTTTAGTTTTATATTTCTATATGTCTGGTTTTTGCTTGTTTCTGGATCCATCCCCCCCCCCACACTATATTTAACATTGTGATTTTCTACATATGTGTTCATCGTAGGGAATAATGCGTATATATATCACAAGGTTATTAATGTGGTCAATTTAATATGCATCAAGTTATATTTTCATGGGGCTTGCGTATGGAGTTGATGAGGAATGAACGGCTTTGACGGCATCCTGTAAATCTGTAGCCGCCATCCTCTTAGATATCCGGCAGTTCCTCAATGCCACCTCATTGCAGACGCTGCATGCAGGAGAAGAGTCGAGCAGCATCAATGTTTACTTAACACTGAAGTCCTGCTTTTTTTGCGTGTATGATGTGTCAGTTTAGGAGCACTATATAAATATTTCCCGGTGGAGTCAGCTTCTTTCTTTTTTTTGCTTTTTTCTTCTCGAGTTTTGCTGTAACGTAAATATGTGTTACATTACATACATGCAATCTGAGGACAGATAAAACCAAGTGGAACATAATTAGTCCACAAAACAAATACGACACATTTTTACTGTGTCGATAAATATAGGCAATTCCTGCACCATCCCCCTCCAATCCTGCTTCCCTTCATCCAAGCCTGTGCTGGGGTTACTATCGGACAAACTTCCCCTCCTCCTTCCTTTTATGTCTCGGGGTTACTATCGGACAAAGCTTCAATCCTCGTCCTTCTCTCGCTCTGCTGCTCTGCACTCCCATCATTTTGGCATGGCGGAATATTTTGGATGTTTTATCAATGACATGTCCTTCCTGCGGGCAGCATTATTTATTTGGTAACAGAAATGATAGAGAAATCCGAGATGCGTTGCAGGTTCACACAGAACATTGTTGTATGCATTCAGCTGAAGTTCTATCCGGGGTTACGATGGGTGAAAATAATGCGGAAGCTGATATATTTTCATCCGTAATGTGAAAAAAGTATTTCAACATTTAAATCAAGTCACTGCTTCCTTCTTCGTCCGCTGTCTAAGAGAAATGAGCCACAGGCTGTTTTTCTCAGTGCAAACATAAATTGTGTTTGACTCGAGTCCACAAAAAAAAACTGAATTTGAATTGATGTTGTCAAAGAAACAGGTTGCCGAGGTTCTTTGCCTGATCCTCTCTATGCTCACATCTTCACGTCTGTATCATACTGTTTGTTTGATACATTTTTCAGCTTAAGCTAAATTGTCTTTAATAAACTCTTGAATAATCCAATGTGGTTCATTAGAGCAAAATACTTGATTTAACATTTAACATTTGATACATACCAAGATTGTTCAATAGTTTTGATGGTGAAAGACTATTATTACCTTTTTATTATCCTCCTATAATTAGTAATTTGTTTCTTTATGTGTACTCGCTGTAACAGACACTTGCTTCAACCTGCTTTGTGTCTCTCTGCTGTCTGGTGCACATTTGAATTTGAACACTTGGTTTGTCTATTTCATATCTTCACAAGAAAAACTACAAGATTTTTAAAGAGAGTCTTAATATCTTAAATGGTCGACACAGTCAAGTAATCCCAATCCTGAGCTAAAGAGATATCTCATACTGTGCTAGCCAAAACAAACCATTTTACACAATAAGTAGGACTAAATAAACCTGAAAACATACAATACATAATCAAGTGTAATAAAAAGCGACTTCTCGAACTCAAAGCGAGACATTCTTGCCATCACACAAGAAAGATTCTGGTTCCGATTCTGATTCTAACTAGAATTTGCAGGTAAATTAAGGAGAGCTGGGTGGCGTGCTCTGAGATCTGAGATTTAAGTAGAGCATTTGTCCCTCATAAGAGAACTGTCTCTGGGCTCGATTCGGTGGAACAGAGCGTTTGATGTGGCCTCCATTGGTTGTTTTATTTGTGTGTTAGAGGTTTAACTCCAAAAGTTATGAATGGATTTTTGGTTCTTTTGGAAAAACATATTCTGAAAAGAACAATGCATTCGATTTTGGCTGTGATCGGGATCATCCTCTGGTCTTTTATTTATAAGGGTTCTTTACTTTCAAAGGATGTGTGTACCGGTAGGTAAAATGTGTTTGTCTATCCTGCGTTGATAATATCGACAATGCTTGGACCAAAAATGCACAATAACATCCCCATAAAATCTAAATGACACATACGTTTGATTTAATTGATGTTCCATTATCAAATTTTAGTTGATACTTCTCATTTTGAGTATTTACCAAATTTTTCGTGCTCTACAAATTGTTCTATGCATGTTAAGTGTGTTACCGGTACTTTTTTTTGATATCTTCGTTGATGTTTTTTACTCCAGCTGCATACACAGATAATTTCAGTGATACTTAGTAATATTCTCCTTAACCTGGTGTTAATTATTTTATTTTAAAAACTATATTTGTTGTTAGTGTGAACAAAGCCACCATAAATGAAAACTATATTATTGCAAATGGGAGATTTTCATTGTCCAAAATTCATATGACAGGACTGTTGCTTGTAAGTGTAATGATATCATGGGAAACTGAGTTCTTTTGACAGAACACTCTCACACATTCATTCATTCATTCATTCACACATTCATTCAATTCAATTCAGTTCAGTTTTATTTATATAATGCCAGATCACAACATAAAGTTATCTGAAGGCACTTTACAGGATTAGCAGGGAAAAGACCTGCAGGGAAACACAGAACCCAACTTGACCCACACGAGCAAGCACTCTGGCAACGGAGGCAAGGACAAACTTCCCTTGCCTTGCCTTCCCTTGCATGCATTCATTCATTCATTCATTTTCTGCAAAGGATGGGGTCTATATCCAGTTGAATTGGGTGGAAAGTACCCACCGCGGATAAGTCACTCTTTCATTACAGGGTCACACAGAACAGCAAACAGCCAACTTTGTAAATTGTCTTTGAAAAGTGTAATGTAGATATAGTTATTACATTTGTACTGCTAGTACTACTACTACTATACTTTAGGTTATTTTGTTTGTTTGTTTGATTGATTTGAGATTTGTTTGTTTGACTTTTGGCACGATTGCATAAAATGCATTATACATTTCACGGTGATGCTTGGTGTTAAAATCTATATGAGAGAAGAGGTATCAAGGCTGGGAACTTTGGGAAGCATGGTGAAACATAAAAGGCTAAGTAGCAGTGGTTGTCCTTACAACAGAAGTTATGGAACTGGATTTACAGGTAAAAGACTTTAGGTTTTCATATGGAAATAAGCCCTGCAATGCGCTGGCGATGCATCCAGGGTGTAACCCGCCTCTCGCCCGTAGTCAGCTGGGATAGGCTCCAGCAACACTCATGACCCAAAGAATGAGGTCATGTCATCTACAAGAAGATGGGTGGATAATATTGAGTCAATGTTTGATCCTTTCAATGTCAGCTCTTTTTAATAATGTGAAGCAGAATTCACCAAACGTTGTATTGTTCTCCCATTAATGGGGAACGTGAGGCTAGTTTTATCCTACTGATTATTATTATTATTATGATTCTAATTATTGTGCATTTTCTGGCCCTTTAAGTCATGTTTTGACTCAGCACGTGCTTGCCTTATATGGGAGCAGCGTCACACTTGACCGATAGTTACCTCTGCTTCTGCTCTCTTCCGCTCTCCTCCGCTCTGCTCCGCATCGAGCAGCCCTATAAAACGCTGCTGAGGAGAAAAAAACTGTTTTGTCAGAGACACTGAGGGTCAGAGAAACCCAGGAACGCAAAGGAGTACAGTTCATTTGTCTTTTATTACTTGATGTGGGGAAAGGAATCCGCTTTATGAAAAGAGAAACAGTGGATATTCACGGAGTTCACGATAGGTGAGTTTGAAGTCATTTTGTGAAGGAGTTTGGGAAATTCGTGAGTTCCTTTGTTGGAGCAACAAAGAGATTTATTAGAATTTATTTCAAATTACTCTTCTCAGCTCATTTTTTGATGAAAAATGTATCTAATAATCCATCCGCAATTAATTGCTGCTTAATAAATAATTACTGCCTGTTAATTATGTGCCGAGTTTTCCTTTCTCTCTTTTTTTCTTTTAGCTTTCAAAATTGGACCAAATCGCAATTTAATGAATGGATACTGTTTGTTAAAGTTGTTGTTTTTTATGATAAGCGTTGACTGTACTGTGTTTTCACATTTTATTTATTCCTTTATTTGACTGTTTTTATCCTTGGTATCATCTCCTGTGACTCACAGCAGAATCAACACATTAAGCGCATAACCTCCGGTTACATATTTCAAAATAAAATGAGACTTCTTTTTTTTTGTCGTACCAGATAAACCTTAAGGAGTAAAGGTTCAATTTTTAATCATATATAATATTTTCGTGCGCAACTCTTCAACAAAAACATATGTAACCGTATTAAATGTTACAATAAGGGATGTCTGGCGTGCGTTATGATGAAGCACCTTTGTTGCAGCGGGGTGCGGAAAGGCCAATAACGTGAACGTGGCGTCATTTTGTCGGACTTAACGAAGCATCGCGAAACGGAATGACCGACAGTAACCTGACTTCAGAAGAACAATGAAACATAGCAGCATCAATCGGTCAAGAGACGATTCGTTTTTTAACGATGTCTTGATGCTGTCATTTTGTCGCAGTAAAAACATATATTTTATGAAAATAGCCAATGTCTTTTATGAAATTCAGCTTTTGGCTTTGTTTGTGTGTGCTATTGTCCTATCTGCGGGATAATGAACTGTTTTTGCAGTGGTGGTGCAAATAGAGTGTAATATAATACATTCATCCTGATTTATCTTTGGGGTTTGAACAAGCAGTTATACGATGCAGAGCATCGACGCTCTAAAACTGCGTACATCTTCGTCAGTGCAAAAATGATCTCGTCTTTCTTTGGAAATAATTAGTCAAATAAGTAAGAAGAAATTAAGACAAAAGATTTCAGGGGAGGAAAAACTCTGTGTGAATGTGATATAACAGGTGAGCGATGACTGATGGTAAACAAGTATCATAATAATGACGATTTTTCTTTGCACCAGCAGAGGCGCCCTGGCTCTGCACCATTTGAGAACCTCATCCAATCATTTTCTCTGCATTTTCCTACCCGTGTTTACCAAAGGCTCACAATGCATCGAGCTTGAACTGAAACGAGCCGGGCTCCTCAGTTTTGATGATTACAGAAATTGCAAGCAGAACCCAGATGACGTAAGAGATTAAAAATACGGTCCTATAATCTTTTTCCTCAAGGCACCAGTCTTCACATGAAACTGGGAGGGAAGAGTTCATCTTTAAATGTTTCTGAATGCACACATACCTTAAAGAGTCATAAAAAAAAAAAAGATAATTCATTCATTAATTTAAAAGAGAGACAAAATTAGAATCCAAATATGAGGAAATGAGAGGGGGGGGGGGACGCAGTGCAGTTTGTTCCGAATGTGATGGAAATATTCACTTCTTCTGGTTATGTTGTTTTTGCAGAAGCCTGCAACAATAAAAGCATAGCTGCTTTTTCTGTGGTTTTTCCAGGGTATCTTGTGTCATTGTTGGTTGCTGGTGGATGTCTGTTTGTCATTGGGTCATTTAAACTGTTGGATATGCTGCGTTTAGATCAAGGGAAGCACAGAACACCTGCATACCTGCATGGCTCCTTGTGTTGATTGTTGATCCTGAACTTGATGTTGTTGTTTTTATTGCAACATTTCATGCATTCCAATAGATTGACTCAAGATAGCCAACAGTGTGTGTAAGTGTGGAAAATGCGTTGCTACGCCAGTGAGCAAGTGGTGTAAAAGTAAAATATTCACACATGTACCAGGTTTTTATTTCATTTTTATTTTTTACATTTATTCTGAGGGTTGTCTCTTTGCTCCAGTGACAGCTGGAAGGCTTGAAATCTGGTGGTGAAGTTAAATTAGCTTTACATATTAGAGGGATTAGATGTCTCGTTGTGATTCCACTAGATCTCATGGTGGAAAGCTGTAGAAAGGACCGCTGTGTACTCAACAATTATGAGGTTCCTAACAACTTTCACCACGTGTGAAATGCCCACACCCACTCTTTGTGGGTGTGGGCCAGAACTCGACCTTTGGACAAATGCATCAAACGGACCCAAGTCAGCAGTGATAAGCTTCCTTCCTCAGTCATCATTTAACGTCATTCGCTGACTGTTGCTCGAGTTCTGACTCTTCTGTGTTTCAGAGTCAAACCGTTTTGTGTGGATTAGGTGAATTATTTTGTTTTGTATGGACGTTACTGCATTTTGTTTTTTAAACGCTCACTTAACACTCATTCTTTATCTGACACTTTCATATCTTCAAAGGTTTGGTTATGGATTTAGTGTTTTTTTGCAATTGTGTAATTTCCTTTGTGAACATTTTATCTTCCATGCCAACAAAGATAGGCTGTTGAGGGGGATTCTTCTGTTTGTGTTTTATCTGTAGCCTTGATGAAAGTATTTGCCATCTGTGCAAGCCCTAGTTATATCTAATTATCATGACAAGATGACAATGGCTGATTTCTCTTCGTCTCGTTGACTTCGCAGTGAGGAGCTGGAGCGTGCTCAGTGAGGTTGGCTAGACGGCAACATGGCAGTCTCCACTCAACTGGGTTTACTGCTTTGGAAGAACTTCACCTACAGACGGAGGCAGACTGTAAGTAGGAGCGGTTCAAAAATTCTGACGGCGGCGCCATTTCCTGAGGCGCATCTCTATGTGTAGTAAAACATGTTTGAATGCATTTATTTTCGACTATCTTTTTACTGTTTTGTTTTTCTTAGGCTAGAAAATACTTATTTTATCAATGAAATAACGAAAATATTGGAAATGTAAACATTTATACATATCCATGATATATAAATGCATATATGCTCGGCAAGAAAACCCGTGATAAAGTGAAGCCGCAGAAGGTGAAGCGCCATATGACTGTCAATTTGCTTCACAGTCGTGTTCCCGTTACGGTTTGGACATACTGTAAATCAGTCAAAGACGCGGTGATGACACATTTCCATGTCAGGTCCATTGTCCAGTTCCTATCATGTGCTTGTTGAGTCCCACACTCTCCAAGTTATGCAAATACAATTCTGCTCCAAGTAGTAGCACAATGATTCTCTCTACACGAAGAGACTCATTTGCACACAATCAGATCATTTGAGCATCAAGTGGAGCTTTCTTCTCAGAATGACAACCAAGCTTGTTTGACAATCAGGACATTCATTTCCAACAAAAAGAATACAGTGCAGTGCACGTCTGCCATGCTGGTGAAGCCTGACTCACAGACACATCGAGAAGAGGGGTGCATGCGGAACAGATGGACAAACTCACAGACCTCTCTCATAACCCATAGACTTTACCCGGACTCATCGTGGGATTACATGTAAACCAGACGCACGCACTTCTTTTGTTGGATTTAAAATGCTCAAAATCTGCAAAGCTCAAAGGAAAGAAATGCAATGTGTTTGAGACGACTGATTGGTTGACTTTGTGTCATAAATGTCCATTTCTTAATAGCGTAAAACCTCATTTTTTTTGCATGTTTAACTTTTGTCATCATCCTTCTTTGTCTTCCTTCCTTAGATCCAGTTGGTGATCGAGATCATCTGGCCCCTTTTCATCTTCTTCATCTTGATCTCTGTCCGAATCCATTATCCACCCTACGAGCAGCATGAATGTAAGCAGACTGGTGGTGGGGGGGATTAACATGTTGCTCATCCAAGGCTTTCATGTTGTCCTCCAATACGGATCAGTTGGATTTGTCAAGCACAAGAAAATGATCAACGACATCAGAAATATTTATCCAAAACCTGCATGTGTTGCTGTAGTTTGTGCCCAGTACAAAACCATTTAACCGAGTAAACTCATTATAAAGGGGTATAAATTGTTAACTTCATTTAAATTGATTGATAAGATTGCAAACAACTGTAAAGATAATGGCAGTTAAAGCTGATTCCAAAGGCAGTGCCAACAGTGTGTGTGTGTGTGTGTGTGTGTGTGTGTGTGTGTGTGTGTGCGTGTATGTGCTAACTTATTTTATTCTCTAGTCTAGTGAGACACTAGAAATATTTCTGAACTGCTGATTTTCCATTTCTCTGCTATTTAAATCACACGTTTCCCCCCTCCCAGGCCACTTTCCTAACAAGGCCATGCCCTCAGCGGGTACCCTTCCCTGGGTACAAGGCATCATCTGTAATGCCAACAACCCCTGCTTTCGTAATCCCACCCCTGGAGAGAGTCCTGGGGTGGTGGGAAACTTCAACGATTCTATGTGAGTAAGAGTAACGCGGCCTTTTTAACAATTCAGAGTTAAGTCAGCACGCTGCATTCACTCGTTCCCAGTATTCACTCCAGCACAAAGAGTTGTGTAGCATGTTGCTTCATTTGCTTATTATTCGTTCGATCAGCATGATAGAAAGGAGGAGAGGGTGTCTCGGGGCTTGATTTCTCGAGGGATGAAATGCAGTGGATGTAATTTTGTCTCCTTCTTGTCTCGCTGACATTTTCACCAGAATCTCCCGTCTATTCACTGATGTCAAGAAGATTCTGCTGTACACTCAGAATGATAAGAGCTACGAGGGCTACAGGGAGCTGCTGAACGGCCTCAGGAAGCTGCAGAAGAACACTGCTCGTAAGGACACGCCCCTCCCTGTTCTGCTTAATCTGGGGTTATGTTAAACCGATGAACTATCTGATGTAAACAGTCGGCTCCCTCCTTTAGATCTGCTTCGGTGTTGCAGACATACAGTTTATTCACACATTGCCGTTAATGCCTCTGACCTTTCGCCTCAAGAAAGATTTGACTTGATGAAAGTACATGATGAAGTACAAGAAAGTCAAGATATCATGAATTATCTTTACCTCAATGAAAAACAAAACAAAAACCTGGAGGTAATTTGCCCATTCAGCTACTTGAATGATTAAATTGTTCAACCAATGCTTCTCATTCCTACTGTACAAAGTGCAAAGTAAATGAAGCGGATCACAGATGATCGGTAAGGCTAACAAAAATAGAACATCGGCATGTGTGAACTTGATAAAGAGGCTTGCTGAGGTCACATTTTCAGCGTACTAGCTGATGCAGTCTTGTGTGTAATGCCTTTATCACTGCCTGCCAGCCATGGGTGGGGGCGGGGGGGCAGCTTCCAGAGGCCAGTGGGGGTTACAGTACTCTGTTTTTACGTACTAGAGGTGATCTTTCAAGGCAGGAAGCACAGAAAAATGTGCACCACCCAGTCAGTTTCTGCACAATCACTGCATAGATCTGGTCAGTACTGCAAGTTGCAATACTGAGAACCATGTCACAAATGAAAGTTCAAGCTGCTCAACCAGTACATTGAATATATTTTATTAAATATAGCACTAGACTAGAGGAAGACAATCATCACAACGATCCTGACTCTCATCTTTTTGATGACTCAGCCAGTCAGTTAAATTAACATGAAAAGAAAAAGTTGGGTTTTGTTGAATGCAAACACATCAATTCCACTGATGGTGCAGCAAGTAATCTCTGCTAACTGAGTAAAAAGGCAAAAAGCCAAAAAAACTAATGTTATCAAAACAGAGTACAAATCCTTTGTGCACAAAACCTTATGCAAAATGGTCCTACAAAGAATAGCATAAACTGGAGAGAGCAGAGGGATGACGAATCAGAGCAAAGGAAAGGACACACATCCTGTTTATTTTTGAATTCCACAGCCTTTCGAGTACGTCTCCTTTCTTTTCTTTATAAGTATTTCCTGTCCATCATGTTGGGAGGGCGTGTTAGAGCCCAGTTAGTTCGCCATCTTGTCTACAATCTGAGGTCCATTTTATTCCTAAAGGAGTCAACAGTACCAGAAATATGCATTGATATTTTGTCTCTTTTTTTGGCCCTGTTTATTACGATGGATTTCATCACAATTGATTTTTAAATGCCAGCTGCCTGATGGTGCTCGATCCCTCCTTCCGAGGGAATTGATTAATGCAGTTTGTGTACAGTCACGTGTGATGTGTAGAGAAGCAGAGGCTACTGCTTATGATGTGTGATGATGATAGCAGCATGAATCAACCAGCTGAGAGTCTAGCCCCCCTCACCTGCCAGTTAATAATTCAATATACTAGTGGGGTCAGCATGGAGATAAAAAAAAAAAATGCAATTCTGTCACGGCAGACATTGTAGATAAAAGGAGGACATTCTGTTGAAGAATTGCGTCAATATTTGAGACGAGAAAGGTTCTCTTCATACTGAATAGACTGTTTATGTTGAGCTTTTCATTTAGTGCATTTTTTTTTTAATCTTTATATCTATTTTCACAAATGTAAACTGATTCATTCACTATGGCTGAATGAACCAGCAAACTGGGGTTCAGCGTCTTGCCCAAGGACAAGTTGGAGATGCATTGCGCTACAATCTGAGCCACAGTCAGACAGTCTAATCTGTCCTCATGAGCCTGTGAATGCAATGCACCATGGGAGCTGTGACTTCCTTCAGGGACACTGATTAGGCCTTATTAACGCTCCCTTGCCGTTCACCTCTGAGAGTTCCTGTTACATACTGTATGTGCATACTTCAGGCACAAGCGCTCACCGTGCACACACAGCAGTAATCGTGCAGATACAAGTGACACACACTTAAACTTTAAACTCCAACTGTGTTCCTGGTGAACAGACAGACATCGCAGTAAAATAACTTACACCCTGAAGCCCCCTTACCACAAAGAAATGTTCTGCCCGCCTTCACTTCCTCCCAAGGGAAATCGAATGAGGTTGTTTCCTGTTTGGTCGTGTGAACAGAGCGCTACACTAATAATTCACATCGTGGAAATGCCGGGTAGTAGGTCCTAAAAATCTTACATTTAAATGTAAAATGTGTTGTTTTGACACATGCTATTAGAAAAGAAAGGCATCAGATGGAGACAACGCTGTGGCCTGTTGGCTTTTCACATGAGTCTTGTTCTGTATGATTCCTCATAGCAAACGAGAGACAGTGGAGAAGCAGGAATTAATGGAGTACACAGAGAGAGGCTGCTGCTGTTCAGCAAAGTAGAATGCCCTGTAGTAACCTCAAGGACACAAGAGCTGTGTGTGTGTGTGTGTTAACTACAAAGCTGACTAAAGATTTTGTTGCTAAAGGACAAAAAGTTTGCACGGTGCAGAAAGGACATGGTGTCAGTGAACTCATCATTGCATTTTTAGCATTAGCTTTGAATCCATCACGTAATTTAATGATGCGCTTTTATAATCTCACTTTGAGTCTATCCGTTTGTTTTTACAGGTTTCAAGCTGAAGGACTTCTTACGAGACAATGAGACCCTTTCCCACTTCCTGCACCACAATGCTTCGCTTCCTCGACACGCACTGAAGCAGATCGTCGAGGCTGATGTCAATCTTGAAAAGGTAGATATCGTTCATTTTTGCATTGTCAGTCTGTATCAGCTGCTGTGTCTGCTCGCCTTTTTACTGCAGCCCTTTTCACATACAAGATAATCACGAGTCCCTGAGTGCAGTGCTTATGCTTAGATCCAATGACCTTGGCTTGTCCCAGTATCTGCTGTGGCCCGGCTAAGATCTTAATACCCAGCACCCAAACCAAAGTAGGTGGGGGGTAAGTGGTTATAGAGTCTGCCCACCCCCCCCCCCCCCCCCCCGTCCTCCCATCTGCCTCCCCTAATTAAAATGTTCCTCACAAAACCAGCCCCATTATTGCTCTCTTCCGGTACACACACACACACACACACACATTTAGACTCTTGTGGAAGACAACTACCGGTACTGTGAAAAGACACTTTTTTATTTTCTGAAGATTTCCTTTTTTTGTATTTTCTGGTGGAAACTTTCTGAAAACATTGTTTTCTATTTATGATGAACTTTTTGAAAGCTGATCTTCACAGAGTTGGAAATATCCAACAAGGAACCGGTTGTGATGAAATGACTTGAAACGGCCCTTTTGACTCAGCGGCATCTCAAGACACGCGATCCACCTTTCTTTTATTAAACTGAAAATAACTTCTGCACAAGGCTGCCCCAGACTGCGATTTAACTCGGCAGCCTTTAGACTATATTGAGCATTGCTTTGTAAATAATGACATAACATTTCAAAAACATAGAACATCTTTCCTGTTATTCGGTGGTTGATCTCATCTCAGAGGGTGAGGCTCTCCCCTTATTGGACATGTTTGTTTCTTTTTTGTCTTCTTCTTTGTGTTATCTATAAACTGCTTTCTGCTGCCTCTTCTCAGAAGCAGCATGTAACAAAAACATCACATTTTATTTCTCTTTTGTTTTTTTTTCTGAACCACTTTGTCCCTTTCTTCGCCTCCCAGGTGCTGACTAAAGGTTTCGGCTTCCACCTTAGAGATCTCTGTAACACCACACCTCTGGAGGACTTTGTTCGCATCGCTGACAGCAACGTGTCAGCGATGACTCGAGAAATCATCTGCAAATCATCCAGAGATTGGCTAAACAAGGCACAAAGTCACTTCCTGTCCAACTTGGATTTCCTGAAACCAATCCGGGTGAGTTGTGTGGACTAGACCAAGAAGTTGTAGTTTGAAAATGACTCTAGATTCAAAGAGGATAGTCAAAATGACTAAAAGAACTAGCAGGTTTGTCAGCCTCACAAATATCTGTTAGCTCTTTACTTGCAAATTCCTTCCTCTCATCCTCCCTTCTCCTGCACTTCTTCTTTTCTATCACGTCATTATCTTCCCGGACAGCCAGCCCCCTTCCCATAAAACCACTGTCCGAAGCATGAGTCAGGATGTTGACGGATTGCAAGTGCTAAAACAAACACCGTGTGCTTTATTGCCGATCCTGAGAGAAGGAGAAACAGACAAAGGGACAGAAACACATGGCATTAAAAATCACATTGAGTTCTTTTGTGGCTCTCTGTGGACTCGATTCTCCCTGAAGCACCGTGTTCTTTTTTTTTTAGACTCAAAACTTTAATTCAAGAGTGGAAAGAGCTCAGAATTTTACAGAATTACAAAAGCAAGACCCTGTTCATCTTTATCGAATTTCTTTCTGTATGTGGGTGCGTGAATGTGCGAGAGGGATCGAGGGTAAAAAAAGGAAACTGAAGAGTGAGCGAGAGACGCTTTCTTTGTTCCTAGAGAGTTGTTCTATCCTCGGAGACACGTGCTCTATCTACTGGAAATTCCAGCATGTGACAGTTGAGTGTAAATGAAGAGAACAAACACACACACACACACACACAGTTTGACTGACAGGGACATAGGGGGTCAAAGGCTGGGCTGTTCTTTCTCAGTTCCCCTTCCTTCACCTTTGACTCTAATATTTGTTCCGCTCTTTGTCTCACATCCGCTTACCCACGACTTTCTTCCACTTCTGCATTTTATCTGCCCCTGAGAAATTTTTGCATTAAAATGTGAAATGAATCCGTGTATGGAAATGGAACATGTTACTCCAATAATGTATAATAGATAGCAAATTAAACTTTTCACAAGAAAAATAGAAGTTATTTAACAATTAAGGGTTACAAATTAGAAACTGTCCTTAGTAGAGTAAGTATAGTTTTCATTTGATCTGACTGTCATTTAATCAAGGACAATGATTAGTTAGTTGCTCTGCTCTTGTTCTTTTTAGTCATATAATGCATTGTCAATTTCTACAACATAGTCACGATCCCCTTTCTCGTGAACAGAAGGACGTGAGGTCCGACCCCAAAGTCGTTCGGGAAGTCTCCGCTGCCACCGACTACCTTCTGGAGAGCCTGGGAGCGCTGGCTGTGGAGGTAGGCAAACGGCACACACAGAAGCCCACGCCGAGAGGCAGCAAGAGATGCAAACACAAACACAACAGCAATATTTTTGTTGTGTTCATGCAACAAACCGGTGAGAATGTTAATGCAAATTATTTTTAATCAAGAGACGATCGCCTGTGGCCGTTCATGTTATGGGTCTGATATCATTATTTCTACAGATGGATTAATATTATCCAAATAACAAACATACCGACACCAAGTTTTTTGTTGATTGTTGTTGTTTGTCATTTCTGACATTGTCTACTCAAAATACAAATGCATGTTATTTTATCCTGAACAAAACCAGTAGGTTAATTATTAGGATTTATTTCATCTATTCCGTCTGTACTGCTGCTATTAACAAATATTTTTCATCTGTTTACTTGTTTGTGTCTATTTTGAGATATGTTTAGCAAGATTCAGGTCACTGCTCAGATTAGATGCAGTTAAAATTCCGTTTCACACACACACACACACACACACAGGCACACTGCACTGCGCCGTTCTAAACCGCTGTCTATCGCTGCGGATATTTGAACCTTAGTAACCTCTCTGGGTTACTCTGGCGCAGCTCTGTCGTGCTGCCTGCCCCGTCTGTGAATTTGTGTTTAAGAGAGAATGTGTGCAAGGTGTTGTTTCCGCCCAGTCACACAAGTTAACACAGTCATCACCGCTTGAGGGAAATGGTTCATTTATTCAGTCTCATAAAAGCATCTTCAGCAAGGGTGAATGAATACCCTGAGCAACACACACCTACTAAGTTATGCATTTATGTGTGTGTGTGTGTGTTAACAACAGAGCAGAATAAAGTCATTGTCTTTGCAGCTACTGTAAATGTGTGAGGACATTAAGACATATATTTACACACACACAGAGAAAGAGAGAGGCTGTCGTGACGGATGTGGGAGCTGGTTCCGTGTATAGAACGTGTGTCTGTGCCGTGAGAGGCAGCGGCAGACGCCAGACGCAGCGTTGAATCTCCTGTTGTCGGACAGAAGAAGGACTGCATGCTGCAGAAAGCTGATTTCAAAACTCACACACTGTTCCTCTCAAACAGCCTTGATGAAATGGGTCAGGATCATTATGTTCCGGTGCCATCCCTGCCCATTGGTGTGTATGTACAGTACACTCATTAGTTTAATCTGGTTATGCTGGTGGAGCCTGTGGATGTTCGCTTATTAGAAGCATGGCCGACAGTAACCTTCCTCAGCTCTCACACCTCAGCTCTTTTTTTCCTTTGGAGTGTGAACTAAAGCCATTCGCTTCGTTCTCCCTTTGTTGGATAAGCTTGGACAAAACCGCCCACGTCTTTCCTCCTGTATCACGAGCTGGTGACATAACAGTGAGAGCTGTTGACGTGTTTGGTAACAGTAACCGGGAACTCGTTGGGACTTGTCTCTTGACCTGTAGTAACCTCTGTGTGAAGCAAACGGAACTCCCTGTTCCCTCCAGTCGACATTCCCAGATTATCAAGGACAGTTTGTCTGGAATCTAGAGGGATGCGACAAAGACGCCTATTGTTTACTTATTGGTTTGTGTAAATATCAAACAATTATTCCACAAAATTAAATGTCACAAGACAAAGACAAATACTGCACCAGTTGTCTGAGGAAAATGGAGGAAAGAATTCCTGACCAGAAGGAAAATATAATTCGATTTTGTTTTCACTGACAGTTGTTTTCCCCTTATTTATTTATTTTTTTGCTTCGCCGAAGAGCACGACTACCATTCTTAAATTAGTGGCTCATCCTGCAAAATGAAAATACTGCTATGAATACTGCAGAAATATTTAATTTCTGACATTAATACAAATAATCATCTGTTATTAGTGGCTGAAAATCAGTACAGGCACGTCCCTATTACAATAGTAAAACAAAAGTACTCTTGAACACCGGCAAATGCAACTTAAATACTTATCTACACTATATTTCATACATTATGCTGATTTAAAACCGACACGCCACATTGGTTGGAATCTGACTGCTTATTTGTACAGAAATACAACACCTCGTACATTTGCACGTCATGGCCCCAGTGAGGGAAGAGACAGAGCTGAGAGCAGCTGTTAAATTTATCTTTGTCATGCAGACAGTTGAGAGTGAGGCGTCTCCACCCTGCAGTATGGCGCTTGACTTCCATGTCTAAAATGCTTCTCATAGCACAGATGATAGCCTTTAATGGCTTCAAACCCTGCAGTGTCACACACAGACACACGCGGGTAGGGGGGGGGGGGGGGGGGTCATATTAGATCCCTCTTTTATAATTGATGATAGTATAATGTATGTAGAGTACCTTTTATTGTCACTCTCACACTATAAGCATATATAGTATAAAAGGTTTTTTTTCAGACTTTAAATGTAAGCTTTTTATAATGCATATTGGTGGCACAGTGGGTAGTTCTGTTGCCTCACAACAAGGTGCCTTCTGTCAGATAAGCGGCTGTAGACAGGATGAATACAATCCTATTATAAGATTACATTGTAATGTTCTCATTATATTGTCATCAAAAGCACAAAAAGCTGTTCAGATATGTGTTTATATACTTTGGTGTTGAGCCATTTATATTTTCCTTTTCATTGATTACCTGCTTTAGATAAACGAAGCTATTGCAGCTGCGAGCTAAGATGTGTGCCTTCCTTCCTTCTTCTAGCTTTCCAGTATGAATAGTTGGAAGGATATGCGTACGGAGATCCTGTACCTCACAGCCAACGCAACAGGCTCGCCAAACCAGATGTACCAGGCCGTGTCGCGTATCGTCTGCGGACACCCTGAGGGAGGTGGCCTCAAAATCAAGTCCCTCAACTGGTATGAAGACAATAACTACAAGGCCCTGTTTGGAAACCATGGCAACAGCAATGACAGTGAACCTCTCTCCTCTTATGATAACACCTCCAGTAAGTGTCCAAATCTGCTAACAGCTATTTAAAAGAAATAAAATCCTTAACAATCTGTCTGCAGAGCAAACAGACTCAGAACGTGTGTGTTTCCCCAGCTCCTTATTGTAACAACATGATGCGGAACCTGGAGTCCAGCCCCATTTCCAGGATGATCTGGAGAGCTCTGAAGCCTCTGCTCATGGGGAAGATCCTATACACCCCAGACACGCCAGCAACACAACGAATCATCCAAGAGGTACAGCATCTAACCCTCCCTTAAGGCCCCCCTTCAGAATCGCTGGCAAGTCCTATGGAACGACACAGAGTGTGTTTGCACTCGTTGCAGGTTAACAAGACTTTCCAGGAGCTCGGCCTGCTGAGGGACCTCGGTGGGATGTGGGAGGAGATGAGACCCAAAATCTGGAACTTCATGGAGAACAGCGAGGAAATGGACTTTGTCAGGGTGAGTCCAGACGTCCTCACAGACACACACACTCACACACTCACAGACACACTTCAGAACATATGATTATTTCTTTCTTTGCAACCCTGTGAGTGAAGTGTAATTATCTCTCTGCTAGACCACTTCAGGTTTGGCCCATCTTTGTGACTATTTAAATTTGACTATTTGACTAGAATAGAGGATGAGATAAGGAAAAAAGAGAGACTGGTATATTCAGCGTAAAGGGATAAAAGGTTTGGATCGGCCATAGAAATGAGTGAATAAAGTGTCGTATTAAAATGCAGATCTGGCAGCAGCCTGAAAGGAGAATTATAAGCCCCAAATCATGTTCACACTGGGCAAGCACACAAGGAGTGCATTTAGTTATACAAAGGAGAACTAAAGTTGTACAGATTAAGGGACATAATGTTACAGTCGCTCTGTCAGAGCTTCTACCTCATGGTGTTTAGAGAAAGAAGCTGGGATCAGGTGCTCAAGATGGCTCTTGCTTTTAGTCACAGCTCCACCCTTCCTGAGTCCAACGGTTAAGAAGCACCTCCACCTAGTGGTCAAAGGTCTAATTGTTCGGCTCTTGAAAATGCAGTCGTATATTCTGTTTCATAGAATGAGGACAGATGGCTTTCTGTAACATTTTAACCACTGTGCAGTAATAAATGGTTTTGGAAGGAGAGGTATGAGAAAGGCTCTGAACATAATGAAAATAGGTCACGAGTCACGAACAGAGTCACAGGGCATATTAGGAAGAATAGAAGGTCACAAAACTAAACATGCCTTAAGACATAATAGAGGGAGAGAGATTCATGTTTGTTTTGTTTGTTGACACTCATTTAACAGAAAGAGGAAAAAGCAGGTTAATCAGGATTAATGACGGTAAAGTAAGATTAGTTCCTTTCTTTATCTGTATTTATTTTGCAAGGCCGTAATCCATCCACTGACAAAAGCAACCAATGTAAACCTTCTTTTTTGCAGACGCTGCTCCAGAATAACGCCAGCGCTGCGTTCTTAAATGCCCAACTCAGCGAGACTGAGTGGCGTGTGTCAGACATTTCAGACTTTCTGACCAAAGTCTCAGAGGACCGAAGACCTGCCGGCTCCGCCTACACCTGGAGAGACGTCTTCAACGAAACGGATCATGCCATACAGACCATCTCACGCTTCATGGAGGTTAGTAAGTTCATGCAGAAGTCATCAACAGTTTCTCCTCTCAAACAAATTAGATTTCAGAAAAAACGTGAACCCTGTGAAGAGGAACATCTTTTCACATGACAAGTTCAGTCTGTGTACTTCTGATGTGCAAAATCATTATGTTGCGTAGCGATGCTAATTGTCAGAGAGTCTCGAAGTAAATGCATCTTTGTTTGCTTCTTAAATTTGTTACATATCACATATCTTCGAAATAAATAAGACAAGCTTGTCTGAAAATATGCTTGAACAAATAGGCAGCCATAATTCAAAATCTTCAAGGGTTGTTTTTTTTTTCTTGAACTGCTTTTATCTGCTGTTGTAAAATGAATTTGTGAAACTATATTATGGCCTTACACAACCGTCTAAGTTTGTCGTGCCTGTATTCGCCGTGACAACCCAGTCGTTTCATGAAGTCAGCAAATCAGCCAAACAACTCTGAGTTGTTTGGCTGATTTGCTGATAATTTGCTGATAAAATGTTCTAGAGTTTGTTGTTTTATTTAGGGGAAACAAGCCATCCTTCATCATGCGCAACCCCATAGCAACACAACTCCACTTGTTCTCTTTTCTTTCAGTGTGTGAACCTGGACAAGCTGGAACCAGTAGCTAATGAGGAGAGACTGGTCAACAAGTCCATGGGGCTCCTGAACAACCAGAAGTTCTGGGCTGGAATTGTATTTCCGGACATTGACCATAACAACAGCACTGACTTGCCTCCCAAAGTCAACTATAAGATCCGTATGGACATTGATAATGTGGAGAGGACAAACAAGATCAAAGATGGGTGAGAGTTGAATTTAATCTCAGCTCTTTGGTGCATCTTTAGCTTTTTAAGTGCACTGATTTTAACTTTTTCTTTCACTGCAGCTATTGGGACCCTGGTCCCAGGGCAGACCCCTTCGAAGACCTTCGATACATTTGGGGAGGATTTTCTTACCTGCAAGACGTCATTGAACATGGAATCATCAGAGCTCTCACTGGAACGAAGGAAAAGACGGGCATCTACATCCAGCAGATGCCCTATCCCTGCTATGTCGATGACATGTAAGTGAAAAGTACAGGAATATTCTATATCTCACTGCTGATACTGTAACATATATTTAATCAACTTTTCAAATATTTTTTTTTTTCCCAGTTTCCTGCGGGTGATGAGTCGTTCAATGCCTCTCTTTATGACCTTGGCTTGGATGTACTCAGTCGCCATCATCATCAAAGGTGTGGTGTACGAGAAGGAGGCAAGGCTCAAGGAGACCATGAGGATTATGGGACTTAACAACGGCACCCTGTGGCTCAGCTGGTTCATCAGCAGTTTAATCCCACTCCTGATCAGCGCTGGCTTGCTGGTGGTGTTACTGAAGGTTGGTGTTATCACAAATACACACATGCTCTCCTATGCTTTCTGTCATCGTGCAGCAATGTCATCGAATTGTGGAAAACAAGTGACATCATACTGCTCCAATCAGGACACCATTTAAGCTTGATTTATTTCTTTTTCTCCTCTGCCTCCCTTCTCAGATGGGCAACCTGCTGCCTTACAGCGACCCAGGAGTGGTATTTCTTTTCCTGGGATCCTTCGGCGTAGTAACCATTATGCAGTGCTTCCTCATCAGCACCCTGTTTTCTCGTGCCAATTTGGCAGCTGCCTGTGGTGGCATTATATACTTCACCCTCTACCTGCCGTATGTGCTGTGTGTTGCCTGGCAAGACTATGTAGGCTTTGGAGCCAAAGTTGTGGTGGTGAGTTGAAGAAATCAAATTCACACTGGGATATTCATTATTCCTGATTTGAGTTGTGTTATTCCACCTTTACATCCATGGCTAGAAATACTTCACTGTTAAATACGATGAAGGTCTGTCGTATATTTGGAATGATTGTATTTGGCTCTGCTAACCTCTGTGCTCTCCATCTTTCTCCCAGAGTCTGCTGTCCCCTGTGGCTTTTGGTTTTGGATGTGAGTACTTCGCCCTTTTTGAGGAGCAAGGAGTGGGCATCCAGTGGTCAAATCTGCTGGCCAGTCCACTTGAGGAAGACAGCTACAACCTTACCACTTCTATCTGCCTGATGCTGTTTGATGCATTCCTCTATGCAACAATGACCTGGTACATCGAAGCCGTGTTCCCTGGTGAGTCTCGGATTTACAATTGAGTCAAAATGCACAAGTGACGTACGGTTAAATGGTGCAGGGAGTTATGAGAAATAAAACAATCAATTGATAATTGGATCGCTCTATTCCAGGTCAGTATGGGATCCCCAGGCCTTGGTATTTTCCGTTCACTAGGACATACTGGTGTGGAGAAAGGCAAAATCGGAGTCTCTCCAGTCATCTGTCTAAGAAGGGCAATGCTGAAGGTAAAAAGCATAATGGGTGATGGTTATTATTATTTAACCTAAGTTTATGCCTTTCCTAAAACACTTTGTGCCCATATTTATTTAATCCATAGCTGTGTGTATTGAGGAGGAGCCAGGCCACATTGAACCAGGAGTTTACATCGAGAATCTGGTGAAGGTCTACAGCCATGGCAACAAGCTGGCTGTAGACGGGCTGTCTCTGAGGTTCTACAACGGACAGATAACCTCCTTTCTTGGCCACAATGGTGCTGGAAAGACCACAACCATGTAAGATAATACATGCATTATCTACAGTAGATCTATAAACCCTCCTAATTGTATGTTTGAATCAATGGAGTGGGAATTAATTGTGACTGTTATGTCCCTGTCT
This sequence comes from Brachionichthys hirsutus, assembly GCF_040956055.1. NCBI lineage: Eukaryota > Metazoa > Chordata > Actinopteri > Lophiiformes > Brachionichthyidae > Brachionichthys > Brachionichthys hirsutus. Next base: position 8,027,615 of record NC_090913.1, read on the forward strand.
GCTTTTTTATTTATTTATTTAAATAGGTCAATCCTGACGGGGTTGTTTCCACCCACGTCCGGTACAGCCTACATTCTCGGCAAGGACATTCGCACTGAGCTGAGCACCATCCGGCAAAATCTGGGCGTCTGCCCCCAGCATAATGTCCTTTTCAGCATGTATGTATAAAATCACGAGGCGCCAATCATCTCTGTACAGTTGTAGTCTTGTGTTTTTGAACTGGGTGATTTGTTGTATTCCAGGCTGACAGTGGAGGAACACATTTGGTTCTATGCCCGTCTGAAGGGCCTGCCAGAGGAGAAAGTGAAAGCTGAGATGGAGCAAATAGTGAATGATGTTGGACTGCCTCATCAACGTCAATCACGCACCAGCACGCTGTCTGGTCAGTTGGATTATTTCACAAATTGGATTGTATATTACACAAAAGTATATTTTTAGAGTACAATTTTTAGAGCAAGATTCTCTAAAACGGACTTGTTCTTCCTGTTGTCTTTGCAGGAGGGATGCAGAGGAAGCTGTCAGTGGCGCTGGCTTTTGTTGGTGGCTCAAAGGTTGTAATTCTGGATGAACCAACTGCTGGGGTCGACCCTTATGCACGCAGGGGCATCTGGGACCTGTTGCTTAAATACAGACAAGGTGAATACATTTGATATCTAGATAGTTGTAGCCGGTTCTTAGTCATACATTAATTTTTTTAAATACAATTTCACAACTGATGTAATAAATCCAATCACTTCTGTACTATGTTTGTTCGCTGTCAGGCCGTACCATCATCCTGTCCACTCACCACATGGATGAGGCTGACATCCTGGGAGACCGCATTGCCATAATTTCCCACGGCAAGTTGTGCTGTGTCGGGTCCTCACTCTTCCTGAAGACCCAGATGGGGACAGGCTACTACCTGACCCTGGTCAAGAAAGACTACGACCTGACACTTCAGTCCTGCAGGAATTCATCCAGCACCGTCTCCTACAGCAAGAAGACTGAGAAGGTAAAGGATATTACAGGCAGCTTAAGACAACACAAGACAGGTTTTATCAGTTTCAGTCAAAATAGCCACTTACTTTCTCAGTTAGCCCGAGATGAATATCAGGAAGGGAGACGTTTTGTTTTGTCTAAACTGATTTAGCTCTTTGTTTGCTTCAGGAGGACTGCGTATCAGAAAGCAGCTCCGATGCTGGTCTTGGCAGTGAACCCGAGAGTGAAACCACCACAATCGGTGAGAACTGGAGCACAAATGGCTCCTTAAAGGGAATATCAGATGGCAACGTCTTGCTTTGCTTTCTCTCGCCAACCCCTCTATTTCTACCAATGTCTTTCCTACAGATGTGTCCCTCATCTCCAACGTCATTTTTAAGCATGTCTCTGAAGCTCGCCTGGTTGAAGACCTTGGACACGAGCTCACCTATGTCTTGCCCTACCAGTCAGCTAAAGATGGAGCCTTTGTTGAGCTCTTCCACGAGCTGGATGACCGGCTAACCGACTTGGGAATATCCAGTTATGGAATATCTGATACCACCCTTGAAGAGGTGAGGAGCAGTAAAGCGCTTGCACAATGTTCTTGTTTGGTCGTTTTATTGTCTGGTTTATTTGTTTATATGCGTCTTTGCTCATGTTTTAATCACGTGTCTTGCAACACGCAGATTTTCCTGAAAGTAGCCGAGGACAGTGGCGTTGATTCTGCGGAGCTTTCAGGTGAGGTGCATGCCCTTCTTGGAGTCCTATATTCCGTCTCAGCCCATCTCAAGAAGACTTTAAACTCAGTTAGTTTCAACGAACATGTGTCTGCAGATGGAGTCGTGCCGACCAGAACTCGTCGCCGTCATGCATTTGGAGACCACCAGAACTGCTTGAAGCCATTTACTGAGGATGACTTCGAATTCAACGACTCTGAAGGTGACCCAGGTAGAACTGCACTACCCAGCATGCAGTGTAATGATACCGACAAGCTTGTTGCTATCATTGCTTTTAGTTTTTGTTTGTAACCAAATCTATATTTAACATAATAAACGTTGACATTGACATACAGCATATAACATTATCTTCTTGTTGTACGATGTATAAAATGAGTATATAGACTCAACATTGTAACTTTGCTCATTTGCCATTGATGTGACTGCGTCCAGAATCCCGTGAGACCGACTGGCTGAGCGGAACAGATGGCAAAGGTTCATTCCAGGTTAAAGGCTGGAGTCTGAAGAGACAGCAGTTTGTTGCACTACTCTGGAAACGATTCCTTTATGCTCGCCGCTCCAGGAAAGGCTTCTTTGCTCAGGTATGTTGACAATATTTCCATAAGGTCCTTGTGAATGCCAGCATGCAAGATTTATGTAAGAGTTGTAAGCCCGTTAGAACAAAGCAATAGTTCTGGGCTGTGCTACTTTTTAGTTCTGTCATTTATACTAAAAGGCATAATGATGTTTTTTCAGATTGTTCTTCCAGCCGTTTTCGTATGCATCGCTCTGGTGTTCAGTCTGATTGTTCCTCCATTTGGAAAGTACCCAAGTCTGGCTCTAGAACCCAGCATGTATGGAGAACAGTTTACATTCATCAGGTGATATATTGCATTTCCTTCCTTTCCAGTAATTTGTTCATAAGTCTGCTCATTCTATGCAGTCTTTGTACTACAGAAGCTAATTATCAAAGAATATCCCAATCTCAATTAATTAAACTTATCAGTTTAACAACTAAATGCATAAGCCAGGGACGGATAGTCCTGGCTTATGCATTGGTTTGACTGCTTCCACTCCAAAGCAGTTAATACAAATACAAGATGGTATGTATCGTAAGGCAACGTGTTCGCTCTCTGTCTTTATAGTAACGACTTACCTGAGGACCCTCACACCAACAAACTACTGAAAGCTCTGACAGACAAACCAGGATTTGGGACACGCTGCATGGAAGGAAAAGCTAAACTGTGAGTTTTCAGAGTAGAAATTAAAAAAGAATTCTAAAAAGCATATACAGATCACATATATGGTATAAATACATAGGAAAAAAATGTGATCTGTATTTGAAAATGTAAATAAATTGCTCTTTGTGTTTCAGGAACAGTGCCTGTACACCAGTTGAGGATGAATGGAAGGTCCCACAAGTCTCCGAAAGTGTGAAGCACATGTTCGACAAAGGCAACTGGTCAATGGAGAATCCCTCGCCTCTGTGTGCGTGCAGCTGTGAACGACGCAAGAGGATGCTTCCAGAGTGTCCTGCTGGTGCTGGAGGGCTGCCACCTCCACAGGTCGGTGTAGCCTCACCGCTAACCATCCATCCATCCATCCATCAATCCATCTATCCATCAATCCATCCAGTCATTCACAAAATGCAAATCTTTTTTTAAATGGACACTGAACCTTTATCACTTTTAAGCGCACACGTTGTTAATGATGTAAATGTTCTCTGTGAATCCAGATGAAGATCAGTGCCAACGACACTCTGCAAAATCTGACTGGCAGAAATGTCTCAGACTATCTGGTCAAAACCTACGCTCAAATCATTGGCAAGAGGTACCAGCTTCACACATTTGTGTGACGCAGTTGTTGTGCTTATGCGCTTTGTTGCTTCATTATATTATTCCTCATGAAGAGCTGCATTAACATTGAGTCGTTTCATTTTTGTTACTCCTACAGCCTGAAGAACAAGATTTGGGTCAACGAGTTCAGGTACATTAACAGAAATTCTCTACTTTGAGCTCATTTGTCATAAGTATTGATCGGATGGCGTCTCTGCTGTGTGATATTAAAGCGATTGTTCTTATCACAGATACGGTGGATTCTCTTTGGGTGCCAGGAGTTCTCAGCTTCTGCCTCACACAGATGAAATCGATGGTGCCATTGACGAGCTGAGGCGACGCTTCGATCTGGAGAGAGTATGAGATTCCATGACATTATCTTAAATATATACTTAAATACCGTAATACGTTTCTTTAACGTCAGAGATTTTACTACTACGGTTTCACAGCTGCTGTGTGCAGTGTTTTTATAGTTTCAGCTGTGTAGGAACTAGACTTTATAGCTTTGTTTTTTTCCACTGCAGATTTAAACAGTGTCAGTTTACGCATATTGTCCTTTTCTTCGCCCACCTCCAGGGAACTGCAGCAGATCGTTTCTTTCGTAGTCTCTCCAGTTTTATTCAAGGTCTGGACACCAAGAATAACGTCAAGGTTAGCACACAGGCACTCGAACACAGACACAGTCGTAGTTTTTCATTTGTTCGTATAATAATTGCATTTCTTGCTCTTTTTGTTACTGCACATGTCTTGTATCTAATATCTTCATATAAATATTACAAGTATCTTGCACGATTGGCAAAAATGTCTGACTCTTCCTCTCTCTTCAGATCTGGTTCAACAACAAGGGCTGGCACAGCATCGGTTCTTTCCTCAACGTAATGAACAACGGCATCCTGCGGGAAAGTCTGCAAGCTGGCAAAGACCCCACAAAGTTTGGCATCACTGTCCACAATCATCCCCTCAACCTCACCAAGGAGCAGCTGTCCCAAGTTGCTCTGTACGTTTTAGTGCTAATCTGGGAGTACATTAAAAACGACCGCTTTGAAGACACATCCATTCTCATTGCTTCCTCCGCTCTGCTCCGTCTCTCTCAGGATGACAACATCAGTCGATGTGTTGGTCTCCATCTGTGTGATCTTCGCCATGTCCTTCGTCCCTGCCAGCTTTGTGGTCTTCCTCATCCAGGAGCGAGTGAACAAGGCCAAACACCTGCAGTTCATCAGCGGAGTGCAGCCTTTCCTGTATTGGCTGGCCAACTTTGTTTGGGATATGGTAAGATTCAGATTAAGATCGGTCAAGGCTGGACATTTTGTCCCGTTTTTCCCTCTCGTCCAAATTACATGACAAAAGAATAGAAAAATCTGAACTCATCAGGAAACAATGCAGGTCCATAACCATCGTCTGTCAAATCTAACTGAATCCACTTTTTCAAAACCCCTCCTCTTCCTCTTTTGCAGTGTAACTACATTGTGCCAGCGACACTGGTCATCATCATCTTTGTGTGTTTCCAACAAGATGCTTACGTCTCCTCCACTAACTTGCCCGTGCTGGCCCTTCTGCTGCTGCTCTACGGGTACATTCTTACACATTCTTTTTTTTTTTTTTTTTTTGCTTCCTCCCTTTTATTTTCTCCATTGTTTGCATCCTAAATGATCTCTGCGTTTCTTCCCAGATGGTCCATCACCCCTCTGATGTACCCGGCCTCATTCTTCTTTAAGATCCCCAGCACTGCCTATGTGGTTCTGACCAGTGTTAACATACTGATAGGAATCAACGGGAGTGTCTCCACCTTTGTTCTGGAGCTGTTTGGAAGCAATGTAAATAATAATCAAATCATTTCCATTCCGATCCCAACAGTGTGTTGAGAGCAAGGCTTTTGATTCCTGTATTCTTTGAGTGAATACTGACATGTTTCCCCTTTAAGGAGATTGGTGGCATCAATGACATCCTGAAGAATGTGTTCCTCATCTTCCCGCACTTTTGTTTGGGGAGAGGACTGATTGACATGGTGAAGAATCAGGCAATGGCAGACGCTTTGGAGAGATTTGGTCAGTATTTCACCGACTGTCACAATTGAAATATTATATATTATGTAAATGTTTATAATATCTGATCTGTGGCTCTGGTTGTGGGTCCCTATAGGTGAAAATCGTTTCCGCTCCCCTCTGGCCTGGGACATGGTGGGAAAGAACCTGTTTGCGATGGCCATAGAGGGCGTGATCTTCTTCTTCATTACAGTCCTGATTCAGTACCGTTTCTGCATCAAGGCCAGGTGGGTGAATTTGGATTACTGCATTAAAATATTCACGCAAATGAAAAAGATCCCCCACAATGAAACTACGAGGATTTAATTTCCTCTTCCACTGGTGTCCTTGCAGGTCATCCACCAGTCATCTGAAACCTATTGGAGAAGAAGACGAGGACGTGGCCAGAGAGCGGCAAAGGATTCTGAGTGGAACAGGACAAACAGACATCCTGGAGCTTAGACAACTCACCAAGATTTACAAACGGAAACAGAAGCCAGCAGTGGACCGGCTGTGTGTTGGCATCCCCCCTGGCGAGGTACGATACACAACACAGACCAGGCTTTCTGATGTCTAGTTCGTGTAATTGGTTGAGAAGGTTCCCCTGATTCAATGAATATGCAAGACTAAGTAATGGACATCATTTTCAGTGTAAATCCACAACGTTCCTTGGTGCTGAAAGTCTCTCCTCCTCTCCTGCAGTGCTTTGGTTTACTTGGGGTGAATGGAGCAGGAAAAACCAGCACCTTTAAAATGCTGACAGGAGACTCTGTGGTCACCAGTGGTGAGGCCTACCTGGCTGGCAAGAGGTGAGATGCTTTTAATTATGCAATACATCCAGTCATTTGCAGAAAGTAAAGATAATGATTTATATAATGACCTTTTGTGAATGGGGAAATCATATTCTTGCTTAAATGCAAGAAATGTTTTTTTCTTTGACTTTTACTATCTCTTATTATATCTGATTATTTATTTTCTGCAGCGTAACCTCGGAGATAGATGAGGTCCATCAGAACATGGGTTACTGTCCTCAGTTTGACGCCATTAACGACCTGCTGACTGGCAGAGAGCACCTTGAGCTTTATGCCATCTTGAGAGGAATTCCTGAGAAGGAAGTCTGTGAGGTCAGCAGCAAACACATATACCAATCCCTACTCTTAATTTCTTTTAAAAATAGATCAGGCTTATATTTGCATTGTGCACTAGGTGGCAGAGTGGGGCATACGGAAGCTGGGCTTGGTCAAATACGTGGACAAGGCTGCTGGCAGCTACAGTGGAGGAAACATGAGGAAACTTTCTACCGCCATCGCTCTCATCGGAGGACCACCTGTAGTCTTTCTGGTCAGTTGAACATGTTCTTTTATTCTTCAATACATATGAATGGTCTTTCATAAAATGTGACCATAGCATTTATCATGACTGGAGCACCGAGTATTGGTTCTTTTCCGTTCACAGGATGAACCAACAACAGGCATGGACCCTAAAGCCCGTCGTGCTCTGTGGAACACAATCCTGAGCATCATCAAAGAGGGACGATCTGTAGTCCTGACCTCTCACAGGTTAGACCGGCAGGCTCTATGACATCTGCTCAGATAAAGGAACTGAATATTACCGTACATAGCCAGATTCCATGCATCATGCTATTCTGACTAAGCCATACGGGTGTGTCTGGTTTGTTTGTTTGTTTTTTTGCAGCATGGAGGAGTGCGAGGCACTTTGCACCAGAATGGCCATCATGGTCAACGGCAGGTTCCGCTGTTTGGGAAGCGTGCAGCACCTCAAAAATAGGTGTGAACACAAATCAGAATAGTTTTTAAAAGAGCCCCTTTTTTCCAGAATATCACTTCAATTCAAGAATGAAACATCCTTCATTATGTCCTCTCAGGTTCGGTGACGGATACACTATCATCCTCCGGGTGGCTGGCCCAGACCCAGACCTCCAGCCAGTAATGGAGTTCATAGAGAAGGAGCTACCTGGGAGCACACTGAAGGAGAAACATCGCAACATGCTGCAGTACCAGCTGCCTACCTCCCTCACCTCTCTTGCCCGCATCTTCTCCATGCTGTCAACGAACAAGGAGTTGCTCAGCATAGAGGACTACTCCGTCTCCCAGACAACATTAGACCAAGTAAGACAGTCTTAGCAAGAGCTCTAACTGCAACCGCTGTACCAGATTCCGTCTTATTCCTTCCCCATTTTTCTCTCCGTCAGGTGTTTGTAAATTTTGCCAAGGACCAAAGTGATGAGGACCATTTGAAAGATGTCCATCAGAACAAGCGGGATGCTGTGGTAGTGGACATGTCCCAGCTTAACTCGTTCCTCGTGGACAACAAGACCAAGGAGAGCTGTGTCTGATTCCACAACATGCCATCAGTGGGAGTTGCTTTTTTTCACACACACACATACCCCAATCCATTAAGAATGGACCACAAACCAGTCGGGGAGATTGACTGTGTTCATTTGTTTGTATTTGTATTTTTTTTAGTCTTTTTTTAATTGTTACCATTTCTCAGTGGACCTGCATTTCAGTGCACAGCCTGATGAAAAGGCAGAGACTGCAGGTATAGCGACAAACACTGAAACAATGAGAACTCAATGCAAATCAATGCAAGAAATAGAGATATTTAAAGTGAGGAGATATTCCTGTGAGGGTAGGAGACTGGTGCTTCTCCTTCACGAGATGGGAAGAGAGAGAGAACACTTGAAGCGACAGCAGGATTCAAATGCCATGTCAGACTGGACAGTTTTGCAGCCCTACGACTCCATGGGCCCTCTGTCTTCACGGAGAAGGAAGTATTTGCAGGATTTAAATCCTTGCTCCTAAAAGTAGTAAGCAGTTGTGTGTTTGTGCAAGGCTGTATCAAGAAAATGTGACAAAACAAAAAAAAAAGATAAGAAAAACGTTCAGATTATTCACTGCCAACTGCTTAAAGGTGGACTGACTACTTTATTAGGGTCAAATCTCTCGTCAGCTCATCTTTAAAGAGAATTTATAATGCAAGTGGTCTCAGTCACAAGCATGCTATCATGCAACATTTTCATTCTTACTAATTTGCTTAATGTCGTTCTAATAGACAAGAGTAACCTTTATAAGTCCGTTATTTTCTTTTTTTAAATGGATAATAATTTGATTGATAGCCAAGCTGTCCTTTTTATTCGCCGTTCTCGGTGTCCTTGACATTGGCCAGCACGGTGCCTATACTGTATTGTGGTTTGAGAGAGAAAACTGAGCACTCCATTTAAAAACAACAGCATATGCAGGCTGCCAAGGAATGTAGAAAAACAGACAGCAAAAGCAAAATACGGTTTTGTTACTTTTTCATATGTTTTGTTAAAATTATAATTAAAAACTACTTTTGATTGCTTGATGTCTGCGAATGACGCAGCCTGCTATGCCGGCTTGCTTTTACTTGTGCTGCCCTCTTCAAGTGAAACGGAAACGGCATGGACGCAGGGTAACACTGAAGCGTGTTGAAGGATTTGAACTGAAGGGATGGTGGATATATATTTACTGCATGCTTTCTGCTGGGCCGCACATCTGGACTCATCAGCATTTGAGCATGATTTCAGATCAGCTTGTAAAAGACTGGATATACGACAGAATCAAGCTGCAATGTTACCAGCACACATGATGTGGAGTTTAAATTCAGCTTCTGTTGTTAAAAAAGTAAAAAGTATCTGTATCAGCAGATGAAACTGTCACTCCTCCCATGCAGGGGAGGACGGCTACTCTGCTGGTGTGGAAGACGGTAACTTATATGCTTCTGTGTGGTTTTCTACGTGCCTCCGTGGGGGGGAGCATTACAGACCTGAGTCTTCATCATCGGTGTGGATATTATGTACAGTAGCAGCAGTATCTTGTGATGTGGAGTATAAAAACAAAAATGTTACCAGTGGAGTGAGCGAATATTTGTGCCAAATGGAGCTAAATATGTATCTTTGATTCACCAGCATAATCTTGAAGAGGCAATGCATTTTTTTTTTCAAGTTTTATTTGTCTTTTAAGTTTAGGTTTCTCCTCCTTTGTTCTCATTCAATCTCGCATATTTGATTTGATTTAATCTATCTTCTGGTGATATTCCAATATTTGTGCTTTTTCACATTAATGAGCCACATCACTGAAGTTAACTGTACTGCCAGGAACCCAGTTTCAAATGCTCGCCCAAAGGCTAGCGTACACAGGAGGGACCACGCCAATTAGAGCTGGACTTGTAATGCTTTACAGGCCAAAAAGTCGTCCATCGATGACGGACTGTCATTTCTGGTGCTCTGTGTCATATAAAACCAATTAAGGGGTTTCCTTTATCTCGGGGATCTAATCACTGCTTCAGATTTGCCCTTTTTAAAATGTGAGCACTTTATAGACTGTCGTGTCAGAGATGTAGAAGTGGGGGCATTTGGGTATGACAAATTAGACATTTCAAAACGATTGTCTTCACTGGATAGCACAGATATTGTTAAGACGGGACGAAGCCACGTCACTGCATGTGTTTGACACTTGAAATGAAGAACGAACGCCTTCTTTGATTTCGAATGAAACGGTAAAAAGCAAAGATGGTTGTGGATGGGGGAAGAAAATGCAGGACACGATGGTGATTTTTCCTCTTCTTGCGCTCTATTATTATATTATTATTATTTGTTTACATTTTTAAGTATTATACAGCTGTTCTGTTACTCATTGTGTATAGTTGCTCTTTGCATTCAGAAATAAAGAAGTACATTTGGAAAAAACGACAACTTTTTATTTATTCATGTAGCAGCCATAAAGCTAATGTAGGTCAAATGGAAGTTAATGACTGAAAAGGCTATGTTTGCTGTGTGTGTGTGTGTGTTGTTTTCACCTGTTGCAATCCCACCCACCCCCACTCCCACGCACACAGTTTGTCCTGCACTTTGCTAGAAAACATTTTATTCACCCTGTTATTCATCACCGACATCATGGCTGGACGGGCTGTTTTTCTGGGGCTTCTGCTCATCTGTGTGGCTTCAGGTAAAAAAACAAAACAAATGTTCACATGTTGGTTTGAGGGACGTGATGAATTAAGAATTAAGTGTGCAAAGAGCCATTTTAAGCGATTTGTCGTATACCAGAAAAAGATACAATTATGAAATACTTCTTTATAGGCAATATGCAGTATGTTCTTACATATTAGACAATCCTGCCTAAATGTACATTTTATTGATTATTATAGGTCTCTACAGTATCTAGTCTCAAAATGAATGGTTGCTTTTGTTTAGTTTATATATCCTACAAGCAGGAATGTATTATGTAAGTTTTTTTCAGAAGTTGTCTGCTCCTTTTGCAGATGCTGTGAACAACTCTAGTCAAATGAGAGAGGTGCTGTATTTCTACTCAGAGTGACAGTGTGTGTGTGTTTGTGTGTGTGAGTGTGTGTGAGTGTGGGGGGGAAGAGAAAAGGAGAATGATGAAAAAATCTTGTCAATAAGATTTGTCTTACCAGGTGCCACCTGTTTTTGTTGTTTTATGTTCTGACAGCCTTCCTGTCAAAACTTTGAGCTACCAGCATGCCCTTTGAACCTGGTTCCGGTCTGTAGCAGCGAAAATATGACCTATCCCAACGAGTGTGCCCTGTGTGCCCACATTCAGTGAGTACAAGCTGCCGCTCCACTCTCCCAGCGTTCACACGTTCACAGATGAGCGCTCTGAGCTGACTCAATGTGACCGAAATAATTAAATACTAATACTAAGACTAATAAATATATGTAATAAATATGAATAATATAATATTGACCTCTGGTGATGAATTAATAGAAAACTAACTGACCAGAGCAGCCAATTCAAATGTGTGAAAACTTTCCAGGTTAGTCCATGTTGACTTGGTCTTTACAGGTGTTCATTGCTGAAAAAGAAAAAAAAAAAACAGACTATGGAGAACATTACAAAGTAGAGGAAAGGATGTGTCCGATCAAAAAGGACCCTAAAGCAAAAGAGCAAAAGAGAGAAAAAAAAAAGGGGGGGGGGGGGGGGGGAATGAAACTTACTGATGACAAAGTCATGAAAAAATAAAAAAATGACACATTAGAGAAACTACAAATATAATAATTAGCATTTTTGTTGAAATAACCAAAAATGTACTTATTGTGTTTTGTTCAGTGGTTTATCTGCAATTAGAACTTGGTTCCACATTCAGACATAATTAATTTATATGAGGTGCTACTACTATACTAAATGTATCCTACATGAGCAAGAACACAATGAATGACAGTCATGCTGTGATCTCTCTCTCTGCAGAGACGTCCAGAGGGAAATTTTCATCATCAAAGACGGCAGCTGCTGAACTGCAGCAGGGATGATGTCACCGCTACGGTCACCAGTGGCAATCTGACTTTCAACACAACATGGATTAGTCCAAAATGTTTGTTTGAAATAAATACTAAATATCAGCAGCAGTAAACAACTGTCTAATATCTTCATTTGTTATTTGATCAAATCTCACCAAACCTGACAGTCATTGAGTCATCAGCGTCATTGGGAAAAGGAATCTTAAAGGTTTTTTTATTTTTTACATTTCAGATATTTAAAGGGAAATCAAAACAAATCTAGAATAGAATAGAATAGTACTTTATTGTCATTACACACGGTGTAAATTAAGCTGAAATTAAGCTAAATCTGAAACCGTTCTTTTGTAATGTGGAGGCAGGAGGAGGTGAATAATCGGCTGGGTATGTCTGCTTGGAGGCAAATACTTGCACTCTTTATAATGAGTAACATAGTGGTCAATAAAGTAAAGTGCACATGCGTCACCGTGTGTGTGTGTGTGTGTGGGTGTGTATGTAGGTGCGGGTGTGTGGGTGTGTGTGTGTGAAAGGGTAAGTGTCCAGTTTACAAAGTTTATTGCAGTTAGAGGGCATAAAAAAACCAACAGAGATAAAGTGTGGAATCCCGCGGTCAAACGTCAATGTGTGCTCTGCAGCGACATTGCTAAGTGTTGGACTGCAGCAGACGTCACATTGTGACCTAATAGGCTTCAGACTGAATTTACTATTATTTTCCCGATATTACAGCTAGCCTACAAATAACAGTAGAAGAGGGACTAATCTGATCAACAAAACAACTTTAATTAGAAAAGCACTCAGAGGGCGCCGACCTCCGCCAAGCAACTAATTTCCCTCCTAATTGGATTTAAACCATCCACATGGTGATCTGGATCATCATTAAAAGGTTATAAATTGTTCTTGGTATCTTTATACACCAACCATGAAAAGTCAAAGTGAATCGGAGTTCATGTGTATTTTTAACGGATCTTTTAAACCGTAAATGGGGTTTTCAATGTTAAAATGTAATATTTGTTCATAACGTCATTCTGGATCCGATCTGAATGACATTCGGTGGTGCGATAGAGGTCGCTACCCTACATGATTGTGTTAAATTCCATAAATATTGGCCAATAATTAACCGAGATATTGAGGAAGATTTTTTGAAGCTCCGTTGACTTCAATGTTAACAAACATTTCAAAGTGATCCATAATCCAGGATCTCTTCTGGATCGTCACCAAATCATTAATCATTAATCATCTGTTCCTGGTAACATTCCCAACATTTCCTGTAAATTTCAGGCCAGGTCATTTTGCGCTATCTTGCTAACGGACGGATTACATAACCTTTGCCTTGCCTCATTCGGGGGTAAATAAAATCCAGGTCAGATTACAGTCTGATTACAACACCGGCTAGCCTGGTTTTATTATTTACAAGTATTACCTAATAATTCATTTTCTTTATATTTCTATAAGCATTGATGTTGGATCATAAAACCAAATAAAACTCACTTTATAGAGTCTGTCGTGTCAGAGATGTAGAAGTGGGGGCATTTGGGTATGACAAATTAGACATTTCAAAACGATTGTCTTCACTGGATAGCACAGATATTGCTAAGACGGGACGAAGCCACGTCACTGCATGTGTTTGACACTTGAAATGGAGAATGAACGCCTTCTTTGATTTCGAATGAAACGGTAAAAAGCAAAGATGGTTGTGGATGGGGAAAGAAAATGCAGGACACAATGGTGATTTTTCCTCTTCTTGTGCTCTATTATTATTATTTGTTTACATTTTTAAGTATTATACAGCTGTTCTGTTACTCATTGTGTATAGTTGCTCTTTGCATTCAGAAATAAAGAAGTACATTTGGAAAAAACGACAACTTTTTATTTATTCATGTAGCAGCCATAAAGCTAATATAGGTCAAATGGAAGTTAATGACTGAAAAGGCTATGTTTGCTGTGTTTGTGTGTGTTGTTTTCACCTGTTGCAATCCCACCCACCCCCACTCCCACGCACACAGTTTGTCCTGCACTTTGCTAGAAAACATTTTATTCACCCTGTTATTCATCACCGACATCATGGCTGGACGGGCTGTTTTTCTGGGGCTTCTGCTCATCTGTGTGGCTTCAGGTAAAAAAACAAAACAAAGGTTCACATGTTGGGTTGAGGGACGTGATGAATTAAGGATTAAGTGTGCAAAGAGCCATTTTAAGCGATTTGTCGTATACCAGAAAAAGATACAATTATGAAATACTTCTTTATAGGCAATATGCAGTATGTTCTTACATATTAGACAACCCTGCCTAAATGTACATTGTATTGATTATTATAGGTCTCTACAGTATCTAGTCTCAAAATGAATGGTCGATTTTGTTTAGTTTATATATCCTACAAGCAGGAATGTATTATGTATGTTTTTTTCAGAAGTTGTCTGCTCCTTTTGCAGATGCTGTGAACAACGCTAGTCAAATGAGAGAGGTGCTGTATTTCTACTTAGAGTGACAGTGTGTGTGTGTTTGTGTGTGTGTGCGAGTGTGTGTGTGGGGGGGGGGAGAAAAGGAGAATGATGAAAAAAAAATTATTGTCAAAAAGCTTTGTCTTACCAGATGCCACCTGTTTTTGTTGTTTTATGTTCTGACAGCCTTCCTGTTCAGACTTTGGGGCGAATTGCCCTAAGATCCTGGATCCGGTCTGTAGCAATGAAAATATTACCTATGACAACGAGTGTGTGCTGTGTGTCCACATTCAGTGAGTACAAGCTGCCGCTCCACTCTCCCAGCGTTCACATGTTAACAGATGAGTGCTCTGAGCTGACTCAATGTGACTGAAATAATTAAATACTAATACTAAGACTATTAAATATATATAATAAAAATGAATAATATAATCTTGACCTCTGGTGATGAATTAATAGAAAACTAACTGACCAGAGCAGCCAATTCCAATGTGTGAAAACTTTCCAGGTTAGTCCATGTTGACTTGGTCTTTACAGGTGTTCATTGCTGAAAAAGAAAAAAAAAAAAACAGACTATGGAGAACATTACAAAGTAGAGGACAGGATGTGTCCGATCAAAAAGGACCCTAAAGCAAAAGAGAGAAAAAAAAAGGCGGGGGGAGAACTTTTTAAGCAGTTGAATCATTCTACAGAAATGGGAAGGCAAGAAAACCATGAAAAGCGTGCTGGGTTCAATAATAACTAGAGAAAGACAATCAGAGATGGCAGACCCTCGCCTCCAATAGTCTCGATCTTGTGAGACCTTAAACAGGGCTTCCGGATCAGAGGGCCCAAACCTGCGCTGCTCCGGAACGGGGAAAAATACAACTACAACTGTAACATATATGAAACTAGAATGAACTATGAGTGTGCACACCAAATTTGAAGTCTCTAGCTCCAAAATTGAGGTCAGGATCCGGATTGTGATCCGGATCTGGCCGAAATTAGTCATGGTCATATACCTTTAAGGAGTACTTATGTGTGATTTTTTTCAGATCCATACCGCCATGTGTTTTGAAGAAATTATGAAAAATGTCAAAAAGTGCCCTATCTCGCAATGTTAAAGAATCCTTTAAAAAATTCTAGAATCTGGATCCAGATCCGGATCAACGCCATTTTCAGGGAGGGCCGAGCCACGGACAGAACTTTGCTTGTGTAAAAATTTCAAGTCGATTGGGTTACTAGTTTTTGAGTTATGCGCGCGGACAGACAAACAGACGGACCCAATTGCAATACCCTCGCCTCCCCTTCGGCGAGGGTAATGACAGTCATGCTATGATCTCTCTCTCTGCAGAGACGTCCAGAGGGAAATTCTCATAACCAAAGACGGCAGATGCTGAACTGCAGCAGGGATGATGTCACCGCTACGGTCACCAGTGGCAATCTGACTTTCAACACAACATGGATTAGTCCAAAATGTTTGTTTGAAATAAATACTAAATATCAGCAGCAGTAAACAACTGTCTAATATCTTCATTTGTTATTTGATCAAATCTCACCAAACCTGACAGTCATTGAGTCATCAGCGTCATTGGGAAAAGGAATCTTAAAGGTTTTTTTTATTTTTTACATTTCAGATACTTAAAGGGAAATCAAAACAAATCTGTGATTTTGGTAACATAATCTGAAACCATTCTTTTGTAATGTGGAGGCAGGATGAGGTGAATGATCGGCTGGGTATGTCTGCTTGGAGGCAAATATTTGCACTCTTTATACTGAGTAACACAGTGGTCAATAAAGTCAAGTGTACATGTGTCACCGTGTGTGTGTGTATGTGTATGTGTATGTGAAAGGGTAAGTGTCCATTTTACAAAGTTTATTGCAGTTAGAAGGCATAAAAAACCAACAGAGATAAAATTCTGCATGAAATTCGGCGGTGCGATAGAGGGCGCCACCCTACATTATTGTGTCAAATTCCATAAATATTGGTCAATAATCAACCGAGATATCCATAATCCAGGATCTCTTCTGGATCGTCACCAAATCATAAATCATTAATCATCTGTTCCTGGTAACATTCCCAACATTTCCTGTAAATTTCAATCAGATCTGTCCAGAACATTTTGCTAACGGACGGACGGACGCCGGGGATTACATACGGTAACCTCCGCCTTGCCTCATCAGAGGTAAATAAAATCCAGGTCAGATTACAGTCT
The DNA here is from genome assembly GCF_040956055.1 of Brachionichthys hirsutus. Taxonomy (NCBI): domain Eukaryota; kingdom Metazoa; phylum Chordata; class Actinopteri; order Lophiiformes; family Brachionichthyidae; genus Brachionichthys; species Brachionichthys hirsutus. The sequence continues at coordinate 8,044,081 of NC_090913.1, forward strand.
GATTACAACACCGGCTAGCCTGGTTTTATTATTTACAGATATTACCTAATAATTCATTTTCTTTATATTTCTATAAGCATTGTTGTTGGATCATTAAACCAAATAAAACTGAACCAAATAAAACTCTTCCTTCTCAGTCTTTATTTACTGCACATTACACAATATTAATTTAAAAAGTGAAAGTCTAAGGTTACATATTAAAGCTCCAGAATACTTTGAATATGGTTGTGGACAATCAGTATCCCATTGTACCCTGCACAATATAAATATTTTTTCTTAATCATTAGTATTTTTGCCCAGTACCAGAATATATAGTAATTATTATTTGAATGTGGACTGCATTGCCTACTCAATAGCAGTACAGTACACCAGATGTACACATACAACATGGATGATCCATGATTCTTATGATTTTATATGTTTTAATATATTAACGCTTACGGTTTATTGTGTTGTTTTTTCTCTGTAATACTGGATTAAATCAAACATTTAATCAAAATTTAGCTCGTTTTTCTGGACATGCTAGTTTTTTTTTTTTTTTTTCCCATTTCGCCCAGAAATAAGTGTTTTATGGACACGTTTGTCATATATGCTGCTCTGTACGTGTCATCGCTCTCCAACACTTAGTAATGGCGGCGTGGCGAGCGCGTCTGTGGACGCGTTTAACAGATAAGTGTGGCCGTTCAACGATTCCAGAGTTCAATGAATGTTAGATTCACATGGTCGCAACCAGGAAGCAGCGCGTCATCCGCCGGTTCCCCGCTCCCCGGTCCCCGCTCCCCGCTCCAGACCCGAATGAACGATGACAGGAGACCCAGCCGAGCAGACGTGAGTATGGACCGTCTGGAAAGCCGCTAGATGGCTGTAAATGTAATAAACAGGAACCCGAGCGTACTGCGGCTTTACGCGGTGGTTTTTAGGGATTTCTTTTTTTTGTGTGTCTTGAATCCATTGCAGCCATGTCAGCTTACTTTCACTTTGTTCCCTTCTTGTTTTCTGTCTTTGTGGTTCAGGCCAAGTTGGTATCAAACATGCTTTTGAATGTTGCCATTTGTTTCTCTTCAGGGTTACCACAGTTCAGGACTGTCAGAATGGAATCTCAGTGGACCTCTTCCTGCACTTTTCGCTCATACCAGCGGTGAGTTGACTTCACTTTTTATAAGAACCGTGGAGCTCTAGAGCATCGAGGCAAAACAAGTTCTCGATTAGTGTGTTAATAAAGGAAAAAGGTTCACTGGAAATAGCTGTATTTATCATCCACTCACACCTGTGGCAATGAGAAAGTTTAAAGGTAAGACCGTGATAAAATCTTATCCAGCCAGTGCAGGGTTTTTATCAGGCATGGCTCACACTGCTGTGCAAGTATGGGGTCATTACCTCCACCAAAAAAGGTGAAGTGATCCATTTGTTGGTTTGTTTACCCCTTTCTTTACATTAGGCTTTGGTGGAAAGGGGGGCAAATTAGATTTTAGATAGGTTGAGCTTATACTTGTCAAATTGAAAGCATCTGCCTGAGGGGGGGGGGCTGGTGCTTACAGTGAAGGACATGGATGGGCGCTCAACTTTATACTATACATTGAATTTTAAAGAGTAAATTAATTAATTAATTAAATTAATCACTTGTTTTATTGCGAATAGTTTACTTTTTAAAAGATGGGCGAGGCCGGTGAGGATAAAATTTGAGAGACCCACCGTTTGTAAAGTGACTCCTTTACTTATTGCCTCTTTCATATCATTGCATTTATGTAAACAGGCATGGTTTAAATGTGTTTATATATTATATATATATGTTTGTTTCTCATCTTTACAGGTATTGATTACAGGGGTGCTCTCATTCCTCCAAAAAAGAACCAAGAGATTGGCGATCGATCACCGACTGCCTGTTCTGGGAGGACGTTTTGCCATTGTTGTGTAAGACAAACAGAAAGTATTCAAAACACAAACATCCGACAAAAATACCGGTACGGAAAGTCAGAAAGAGAAAAAAATATATATATATATAAATGTTGTATATAATGTGATGTGATGTGTCCCAGGCCTCTCGACACTATCGGCAGCCTCAGGAACCGCTGGTCCTACGGTTTTGCGTATGGTGCCGTGTCCTCGTCCGTCCTGCTGCTCTTCTCTGAAAGCTACGTCCCCTTTTATCTTCCACCCTGGGCAAGAGGTAATTCTAAATTCTAAACATGTTCACCCAGCAGATAGAAATAACCACGCTGACAGACGTGTTGTGACGTGCTGATTATTATCCTCAGCTACTGTGTACCTAGTCGGAGCTTTAGAGGTGGGCCTGGTGTACTTCCCGTTCTTTGCCTGTCTGTCCACACCTTTCAGAGCATATGGGGCAGTGCTGGGAATACTCTACTCTCTTTTTTGGTAAACATTTATTCATGTAATATATTCATGCATACAGTCAATGTGGATTATTGTGTATTTATAGTTATAGAAAAGACTTTGGTTTATCATGTCTCCCTGATTGTTGTAGGATCACTACTATGGTCTGGGATGCATTCACTTGTCCTGGTGGTAAGGTAAGGCGAGCGCGAAACTCATGATGACGGCGTAATCGCATGCTTTCGAAACCTCACACGTCACTCGGAAACACCAGAATAAACTTTTTATTTTTTTAAACACAGTAATTTGTGAGGTGTTTGATCGATGCCTGAATCATTCTGTGTGTATGATTTTAAAGATTATGGGTAAATACCAGAAGATAATTGTCCAGTGGCCCTGCATCCTTTCACTCATCTTCCTCTTGGGCCGATTTATCTACATGCTGGTTAAAGCTGTTCGAATACATTTGCAGCTGGACGTGGAGGTGAGCATGTTTAACGTTCTGCAGTAAAACCATTGATATGATATGATATACAGTATGTGGGATTTATCATATTAGATAAAGAATATGTGAGTTTATCTCACAAGAAAACAGTCGACAGTGATTTAGGTTTTTCTTTTTAATGTTATTATTATTTGGGTTTTTTTTTATTTTTTTTAACAAAATAATTGTTTGGATTTTCTGTTAGGAGCCGGGAGAGCTGATGCACCAGCACCAGGTGCAGCATGTTAGGAACCTACTGAAGAAAGCACCTGTAAACAGGTAGAACGCACTCATCTTTAGCCTAATAGCCTGTCTTAAGCAATGCCTATTGCTAATGGACAATTAAGCTACGAGGCTAATGAAATGTGAACTAAAGCCACTCTCACTGTGCTCCTTGTGCAACGCCCTCCTTTCTGTACTTCAGTAAGCCCCTCAGCTGGTTCCAGAGAAGAGTGTATGAATCGGACCCCTGCTTCAAGTTCCCCGACAGGATCATCGGCACAGCCATTATATCCCTGATAGGCCTTTACACGGTACCGCGAGACATTCTTTTTTTTTTTAGTCTCTCAACCATTCATTTCGGCGTGACACAAACCGGTGTTCTGTTCTTCTGCTGACGGAGCTTGTTTGCCCTCGATGCTTTCTCTAGGCGACACTGGCAGACTACAGTCTCAGTAATATGGCGTTTCACCAGGTAGAGGGCTGGAAGAACGCTCTGGAACAGCTAGTTATTTCTTGTAACCAGTCTGAAGCTCTGGGAGCCATGATACCGCATCTAGAAGAATTCATTGAAGTGGCAAGGAGTGAGTACCCCCCCCCCCCCCCCCCCCATTCATGAGCTTTTATTCATGTCCCCTTCATGTATTTGATGGGCATCCATGCTGCCCAGCTTGCTTGATGCTGAACATTTCTATTAAGGAAAACTCATACAACTCCATACTTAGATATTGATAAATGAAATATTGACATTAGACATTATATATTATTTAACAGAGGTCATCGCCATCTAAACTTTATAGCAAAGAAAGAACTTGAATGAGAATGTATTTCTGGATCCATCCTAAATCCAGACTGACACGATGTGGAAGTGACTGAAAATATGTTTGTATTTCAGAGTCTTGGCTCGCTACCACCATTTTTGCTAGTGTCAACTCTGTTGCCTACTCCTTCCACATATTGGCGTGTTACAGGTAAGAGTCCAAAAAGTACCTGAAATATGCAAAATGCATTGAAAGTGTTGATTGATGTGGTAATGGTCAAAAACAAATGTCTTAACATGGTCTACTTGTCGCCTTAGAAAACATCTGAAGAGACTGTGGAGAGGGCAGAAGGGCTTTATTCCTGAGAGGTTTCACAAGCACAGAGCAGCTGTCAGCGTAGTAAGCGGCAACACACGTTCTCCCACACACACATTCAGCAGATCGTTCCATCCCAGATCCGATTCCCCCCCCCCCCCCCCCCCACCACCAAAGACTCCTATTTGACTGTTTCTGGGTTACGTTGGGTTCCTCTTATTATGAGTTGCAAAATACATTCAAATATGTGAGCATGCGACTTTGATCATGTGTAAATGTGCAACCATGTTTTCTTGTGTCATTTCCACAGGCTTCCATTACGAGATACTCTGGTTGGCAAATAGCATTTACACTGTGGGGTAAGTCATTCATACACAGGAAAACATGAAACCCCAAAATTCTGCAAGTGCAAATAAATCTCGGTAATCTGGATTGTCGTCTGGACAATCCAGAATTGGTTTAGAGGATTTAATGCCTATTGCAGGATAGATATTTTTGTAGTTCTTTTGCTTTATGGATAATGCCCACAATGCTTGGGCAAAATAAGAGGTTTTTAGAATTTTAACATTTAACAGTGAGAAAGTCTCCAAACGTGTGTAAAGTTGGGGCGTGAATATAGAGAGATACATTATGCAATTAGCCAAAGATCTTTTTTTCCTTTTCCTTTTAGGCTACCTGATTGTCCATTTTGTCTACTTCCTGGTTGCCCTAACTTTTGCCTATGCGCTGGTCCTTCCTATAAAAAATGGCAAAGCACTTATAATGCTCAGCAACCTGGGAATTATACTGTAAGGCTGCCGCTTTGTGACTGTACATGTACGATGGTTCCTTAGATGGCCAGACAGACTAATGAGTTAGTTTTTCATGTCCCTCAGCCTCACCATCGGCCTGGTGATCGGCCTGATGATTTTCCAGGTAGGTCTGGTTCACATCTTCTTCCTTCAGGACAAGATTTCCCCTACTGATGAGCACAAACCTCTTGCTCTCAACAACAGGTGGGTATATTTCAATATTGATTCTGCACACGGGTCAAAGTGTTTCGGCGATAAGGGCCAAATGTGATATCAAAGCCATAAAACACAAAACTTTGTAAATACAGAATGTATTTGTGATATTTCACAGGTGAAAGTACATTTTCTCTCTTTCTCCTACTCAGGAAGGCATTCCACTGCTTCAACTACTTCTTCTTTTTCTACAACGTGGTGATGGGGATCAGCAACTGCATAATGAGGTTGTTGCTTAGCATCGTGACAGGAACGTGGCTGGTGTCGCGTATAGACCGGACCATTATGCAGAGAGGGTATGAAGCCATGGATGCCGGTAGGTCCGTCGTCAACTGGAATTTCTGTGAGAGAGAAAGAGATGTGTAGTTTAAAGTAATTAACACATTTATAACCTTAAATCTTCACAGCTAAATCTTGTTTGTTATAAACTATGATGGTAGAAGAGAGACAAAAATCTAAGTTTACAATGATTAGTATTTGATGGAGTTGTTCAAGCTGTTCAGGTAAGGGTGATTTTATATTATATATAAGTCTGTTAGATTCATAAATGTACACAACCACAATATTTGACAAGCTGCATTATGTCATAGTAAATTTACATTTAGTTTGCTTCGAGGCATGAGCTCTAAGTTTTTTTACTGGACCAGTTTTAGCCTGCTTTTACACACATGTTCCAGTAGATGGCAGTATTTTGCAACATATTAGAGACAAGAATCAGCATTCAAATACACTTGTAAAAAAAACACACACACACACACTAAAAGGCCCATCCAATGAGTTTTGTCTGGAAGATTTTCTTTTTTCCAGCCAAAACACTTCAAATAAATATATTCATATGATTAACTTTATATTTGTCTGGGTATCAGGAGGTCACCACCCTGTCGCACCCATTCTGATAGAATCATTTAATTACGTTTCTTAGTCAGCAGAAAATTCACAAGGCACACAGCACAAAATAAAACATTCACAATTCTCATAAACAGATGAAATTATTTAAAAGATCCATCAATGCAGTGGCATTGAGAAATGCCACTCAATTTCCTCATTTCCTCATATATTTCTCAAATATGCTGAGTGAAAATCATAGCATGCCTTCCGTGTTTCAGGCTACAGCACTTGGGTGGGGATGATCTTCACGGACCACCATCATAACAATCCAGTCATGGTGTGTTTCTGCCAGCTGCTGGTCTCGAACACACACGAGAGACACGCTGCATCTTTGTACGCTACTTTCAGCAATGCAGCATCTGGTCAGTATCTTGTGTGTTTTATCCTACCACTCTCTCCAATTGTCTGCTATCTAAAATGAAGAAAGAAAAAAATAAGGTATTTTCTTCTCAATTTAGAATCCATATAAACCGCATTAATAAAACCATATATAGTATAGATTTTTAATTGATTCTTAAAATGCCCATTTTCATTTATACTGTTTTATTGATCCTAAGAATTGTCATCTTTTTCTGTCTTGCACATTTCGCCAGATTACGGATTTGTTCCTTCATTATTGTTTTGAATACATTGAATTTATTTTCCAGAGTCCCGTGTGAGCAACCCAGCCAGGAGACGCTGGAAGTTGTTTTATACCTTATTAAGGAACCCTCATCTGATCCTGCTCAGAAAGCAGCACCTCTCATCCTCCTCGTCTTCATCCCCACAGACAGCGTTGCTTCCCCAGACAGTGTTCCAGGCTTGGGTCATGGCATCTCAAAAACAGAGTTGCCAAGAAGTGTCCCAGACACTGCCAGACATTGATGCCACACAAGAAGAACACTGTTAAAGAAACTTTAGCATTGATTTTTATATTGTAAAAGAAAACTGCCTTTGTTGTAGAATACTACAACAAACTACAACCTATAGAAGTGTGGATAAGGTTTCTTTTTATTTTCGTATAAATCACTCTACAATAACACATTCATAATCAGCATCTGATTGAGGGGGTAATGCGGGCTTAGTTAACGTGTTCAGTCAAATTATTAGGTCAACATTTTCTTTGCTTTGATGGAGCATTCAAGTGAGACTTATTTAAACAGAATAGATTTGGTTCAGCTAACAGGATTTCATTAATGAAATCAAAATGCTTAAAAAAAAAAGTCAATTTGTGTGATTTACTATTTATAAGATGAGGACTTTCAATGGATACAAGGCCGCAAGGGCTTTTTTGAAATGCTCCTCTTAGACAGGATATTTGACTGTACTTGTACTCTAACATTCTATCTAATAAAAATATATACATATTCATTCTTTCATTCATTCATTCACAAGATTCTTAAACTAGAAAAGCACTTGGAGAGCAAAAATCTCTGCCAAGCAGCTTCCCCCCCATAATTGTATTTACACCATCCACATGGTGATCTGGATTATCATCAAATTGTTCTTTGTATCTTTATACACCAACCATGAAAAGTAACAGCTAATCTGAGTTGATTTTTATTTTAACTAAGTTTTAAATTCCTTTAACTAGCTTTATTAGTAAAAGAGGATTGGAGAACTGAACTGAAAATTGCGTGTTTTCATCCAGTTGGGGGCGGTATTGCGACATTTTTTGATTAAAACCACATTTAAAGAAAACACGAAGTAAATGTTCAGGTTAATTTTTGCTACTTAGTTTCCGCATTTAAAGCGAAACATCATAAAACTGTTTTCTACGAGATTTACCAATTGACTAACTTTAAAACCGATATTAATTCGTTAATCGATTTTTTTTTAATGTAAATTAATTAGCAGTGACCTTTTGAACTCGTTGACGTTCAGGTGTGGGCTTTTTTAGGCGGCGAAAAGCAAAAGCTCCGTAGGTTTGTTAGTTGAATCCGATAAATTGCAGGTAAGTTCAACGCGAAAAATATCTTGATCCATCACTGGATTCAAGATAATACTGCAAAAACGTTTGGTGGTTTGAGAAAGCTCAGTTTATCGCTGAATTATTCTTTTAATTTCGGTTCGGCTGCTTGACGCTAGCGAACATTCACCGTTTGCTAGCATCCTGGATGAGCACGGAGACTTTTTTTTTTTTTTCCACCTCGCCTTTCTAATTAATTTTCTACTTGTGGAATCGAACTGTAAATATATCGTGACTTACTGCTTATTTTGTTAAACACTTGCCATTGGTAAACTAGCCCCGTAAATTCACGGTTAGAAACATAAAGAAAAGATGAAAATAAAATAAAAAAAGTTAGAATGACACAATTGGATTTAACATGCTAATTGGAGCTGCATTTCTGTGGTAAATAAAGTTAACTAGGAAAATCATGAAGACTCACCCTAAAGGAAATTCCAGCTGATGATCGAGACCTAAACCAGGTGGTGGGATATCTGTCTTAAATTTTTAATCTGTTGGGCCTGAAAGGTTGTAAAAGCTGTTGACATGTTACAATTGTTGGAGGACAAGTCTTCTCTCCATGTTGTGTAAAGTAAAGTAAAGCGATTTCATTCATCACACAGCATCTGTAATTATTCAGAGAATTAGCAACTCTCATTCAACCAGGCAGAATTTTCCTGATGTCGCGACTTCGAGCTGTCTTTCCCTACAGCTTCGTCTTTATTCGACACAGAGAATATACCGTGACTCGAGATTCTCCGCAGTCGTAAATAACGCACTGGTGTTTTAAACCAATGCTTCTCGGGCTGCCGCAATCAAAAGTGTTCTTTCTCTTTCAGTGTGTGTGTGTGTGTGACGCGATGTCGGAGAACGAGGCAGCGAAGAAAATATTGAGGTCTGTACTGCAGTCGGCCAAGGACGGCGTGCCGTTGAACAGGCTCCAGTCTGAGTGCAAGGCGCTGTGTGGAGAGGACATTCCACTGCAGAAGCTGGGCTACCCAAACCTGGGGAAGTATGTCCAAAGCATCCCATCTGTCGTCCGGCTGGAGAACTGCATGGGAGAGGTGAGTAGTGGCGGTTTTTCCTGATTCCAACTTAAACTAACTAAAACGGTTCTTGCTTCCTCTGATTCAGCTCTAAATCCCAAGAAGTGTTTTGTTGTTTTTTTTCGGGTTTTTTTTCCTACGTTTACATCGTAATGTCATGGATTTTGAAGTCAAACAATAAATCTGCTCTGTAGTTGCGATGTTTTGCCGCAGTGTGTGAAGAGACGGCCCACATCGCCGAGCTGGTGGCCAAGCAGAAGAGGCCAAAGAATGCTCGCCACGCCCCCCAGGTCACCGTCAGAGTCAAACGCTCCGACTCTTCCATGTTTGATGGTGGGAGTCGCGCTGCGTGCACGGAAATGCATTCATACCGAATGCAGCATATTCTAAATGTCCTTCTCTGTGTCCCACCAATTTGTTCTGTGACCCCCCCCCCCCCCCCCACACGCACACACACACACACACACACACAAATCCATTTTTTTTAGGGAAGCCAAGGTCCTCTCTCCGCCAACCGTCAAATTTTGGTGCCTTCAATTTGAAAGGAAGTCGTTCTCGGGCTCACGATGGCGTCAGATGTAACGGCGACTATAGGTGAATCGTATCCGTTATTGATGACCAGTAGCTGCGCTTGCTGTTTGTCTGGCGGAAATGGCCAGGAGAAAGTTCTATCCCGTAGTCTCGTGATTCAGATTTCAGGTCAAACCTTCTTTCATATATCATGCTGATGCTAGCTTTCTGTATTTAGCCTTTTCTGTCACTCGCGGGGAATAATCTAATGAACTTGTGTGTGTTTTTAAAATGAATAAATCCAACTTTGACTCATTATTCTCTGAAACATCAGGAAGTTGGATCAGAAGTTTGTCTCGGTCGCCCCCGTTCAACACAGGATACTGCCAGCTTTAAAAGAGTGCGTCCTTCCTGAAAGGTAACTATCATATGAAGCCGACACCAAATGTTTAGAAATGTAACAATGGTACTGCTAGACTGAGCTGCATTTTGTGTATTACTGCAGTAGAATATATGTGTTACACAACAGCTTGTTGGAGTGTTGGAAAAGCATGATGCTTAAATGCTGTGTTCAATAGGAGAGAGGGGAGTTTTGCAAACGTCAACAAGCAAAGAGGTATGTGTGAACTCGGTGCTGTTTATCCTCGTCGGATGGAATGTGAATATCGAATGTCTTTCCAGCCTGTTTTTTGTTTTTAGTTTTCTTGCGACTTGGCGGGGAGCTATCATTATTAATCTGGTGATAAAGAGTTCCAATTCGGTATTCTCGTTTCACAATACAGCTGCAGATTCCTGAACAAACCCTGAAATGACTCTGTGACCGTTGCTGGTGTTTTTGTTTTTGACTTGTGATCTCGCTTGATCACAAATGAACTAAACACGAGTGTAACTTCTTTATGTACCTGATAGTGATGCATTTAGAAACGTTTTTGTTTGCCTGTTTTAACACGCCGTCGTATTCTAGTTGTCGAACTGCACTGTAGCAAAAGATTACCGAAGCCCAGGGTAATGGGTCCAGAATCAAAATCAGTTTGTCTAAATTAGGATTAGTTAACGGCCTGGTGTTTACTGGTAGTCACATTTCTTTGTGCATTTTTTCCTCGCAGAGAATCCTCCTGCAGAAGCTTCCGTACTCCACCGGCCAGAGGTGCAGAAAACCTTCTCCTTCTGACCAGTGTTTCATTCATCGTTTTTCACTTAGAATATACTGTACCAGATATATTTACAGTTTCAGAAGTATGTAAAGTAACTCATTGATCTGTATTTTTTTTTTTTTTTTATCAGATTAAAAATATTAGATCTGGTTAACGATCTCCTTCTGCACTGCAAAAATAAATCTTAACTCTCCCTATCCTGCAAGTACTTGAATGTTCCGTTATCATTTGTATTTTATGTTCTTTATAGACACCAGACGGAGCTGCACTCCCAATCTCATTGTGTAGCTACTATGCCATGACAATAAAGGCTTTCTATTCTATTCTATACAGTCGAGGCCATATAATGTGGAGCTGGTTCAGAGCAGAATATCGAAAATTCTGCTGAAATATTGCAGTGGACTGTGGATTTCAAGGCTATCGGAGGTCTACAGCTTGCAGTTCGACCAGCAGCTCCACCCTCAGGTGCTCATAGATGTGGAAAAGTGGACAAGCATCTGTGTGGTGAGTCCACACACGTGCATATCCTTATACGCTCAATTTAACGAAAAATAAGGTGTAGGAAGCCTTATTTTCAGTATACCCATGATGCATCTGCATAAAGATTACCATCTACTGGAGCAAGCACCTTTGATTTCTGTGCTGAATGTCTTTATCAGAATGGCAGTGATTTTAATACGTGCTGTCGTTCAGTCCGTTTCCTGTTTCTCTGGCCTTCACAGGTGGAGAAAATGTCCAGCAAACTCAATTCTCGTCACGTCATCTACCCTGCCCTCCCTGCTTCAGCCACGCCCCGCAGCCCTGCCCGGAGCTCGGCTGTTGCTCCCCAGGCGCCTCTCTGCTCCAACGTTGCAGTCGACTCCGGTGGCGACGGTAACGCTGGTCAAACCTTGCCTTCAGCGAGGCTCAAACAAAAAGTTCAACCCCTGGCTCCGACCTGGACGTCCCCAGCGTCAACCAATGCGCCTTCGCCGCCTTCCTCTAATCCTGGCCCGGACAAGTCTTCCTCAAATTCTGCCCATGGCTCTCCCTCCCCTCCCCTTGTTATACCAGCGGAGGTGCGTAGGAGATTAAAGGAACTTCTAAATAAATGCACTAAAGGTCTGTGGGTCAGCGCTTTGCCCAAACTCTATATGGAGACGTACAAGACGACGTTTCCAGAATATATTTTGGACAACTTGTCTCTTCTACTGGACATATGCAATGTGGAGCATATAACGACACAGGGCAAGACAAAGGTCAGTAAACGTGTCGGCGCAGTATGTGTGGCCGTTAATACCTCACTAACCGTCCACCGAATCTTTTTTTTTGGGGACAACTGATGAGTTGGGATGATTGTTGATGTGATGAAAAAATTGATTTTTCTCAGTTTTAAAAATGTGTTCTTCACGACTTTGGTCTTTAGTCCTGCAGGGAGAGCGGGGCTTTCATTTATACTTGTTACATCACTTTCATATATTCAGGTCATACTGTACTGCGCTGGCCCAGAAGGCATGGAAGCCACACGTGGCCAAGGATACCAACGGTGCAGTCTCAGTTATGGGCCCTCTGGTGTGGAGATTGTGGGTCCCGTGGTGCCTCCCGCTCTGCGTTTGCCCACAGAGCAGTACCCCTCTGTGCTGGTTACTGAAGCCACAAGCGGCAATACTGTCACTGTGAGGTGAGGCTCGCATCGATGCAGAGGTTATTGGAGACTGTAATTCACAGGAAAATGCATGATGATGAATGATGAATATATTTATTAGATAGAGTGGTTGGGTACAAGCACAGTCAAACAGTAGCATGTATTACAGTACAAATAAGGTTAAAACATCCTGTCTAAGAGGAGCATTTCAAAAAAGCCCTTGCGGTCTTGTTTCTGTTGAAAGTCCTTGGTACGTAAATCATCGACATTTAACAATACCAATAAAACTAATATTAAATTACTCAATTGATGCAAAATAACAATAAAATAAAATAATAAAAATAAAAATAAAAAATTACACCACAGATGCAAAATGGCAATAAATTACAAAGGCAACGTAGGTGGACAAAAAAGGGAGGGGGGGGAGTTGATCCGGAGAGAGTCGTGATGACTGTTTCTGCCCCCCTGAAAGGTGTATTTTTAGGGCCTTTTTGAAGGAGGCCAAAGAGGTGCGTGTTTTGAGGGCAGGAGTCAAACAGTTCCACCCTTGGGTGGCAGTATTGTAAAAAAGGTGTCTTCCTGTTAAGGTATGTAGGTGAGAATTACTCCAACACCCAGGAGGCCATGGAGGCCGAAATGCTTTCCTTCTACAACCAAAACCCCGCCCTCCGTCCTATTTCTAAACATGTTATTGGTCAACTGGTAGCTGTCAGAGATGAGGATGCTGGCGACGTGACCAGAGCTCAGGTGATGGAGGTTATACCCCCTGATAAAGTCAAGGTAACGTATTTAGCTCTGTTATTATGGATGTAGTTGTTGTATAATTAATCCTTTGGAAAGTTCCAAGCGGTGTGATTCATAATTTTAGCATGATCTGTTCAGGCTTGCAGACTTTGGTGGTTTTTCAGTTTGCCGGAGGAAGCACAATGGGTCAGTGTTAAAACAGCAAACGGGCTGTTGTCTCTCTTGCCAGGTATACTATGTGGACCATGGTTTTTCTGCGACAACCGCTGGCACGAGTCTCCTGGAGCTGCACCAGGACTACTTGTCTTCACCTTTCCAGGCGATAGCTGTTAGACTCGCAGGTACTTGGAACATTAAGAAATGACTTTGGACCGTTTTATTTGAAGGATGTGGTTGAAAGTGTTTCAATCATTGGACAAAGCCGTCATTTCCAACTCAACACTTGTCTTCCCTCGACCTTTCTTGACGTTTTGTCCCGCAGGCCTCGAGGCCTTCGGCTCCCATCCACTGCTTCAGACCTCTCTGGATAATTTGGCAGTTGAAAAGGTCTTGCTGATGGAGATAATCCAACCAAGTCAAAAGAACGAGATGCCCGTGGTCGTGCTGTATGACACGTCGCAGGATGATGATGTCATCATTAACGCTGCCTGCCTGATGACTCTGCGGGACACGACCATGAACAATCCTCTGCCTGTAAGGGTTCTAACTGCATGTAACGTGATGCACTCTGCAAGACAATTAAAGGGGTCGTACTGTTTGTGTTATGGGAACTCAAGAATCATCCGGATTCTATTCAGATGGAATAAAAAAATCTGCACCCGTTTCAGTCATTAAATGTAAAGGTCTCACCTCTAAGTGATCCCCATTATGGTTATTATCAGTCTTCTCATTTCCTTCTAGGTAAATTCTGCCTACTCTGACGTATCTGTCACAAATGTGTCTCCCGACGGCATCATCTGTTGCCAGCTGCCCTCCAGAGGAGCTGCAAGACTCTGCAAGTTACTGGAGAAAACTGAGGCTGTCTTCATGTCTCAGGTAAAGAAGTCTTCAGAGTGCATCAATACATTGGATTTACCTTAGCAGTTCAGTAGCATAGTAGAAATATTTAAGCTTCAAAAATAAGTATAGAATACCCGTAATATGCATTTTAGCGTTCTGTTCAGAGGGCTGGTGCAGACATATTTTAATTCCAGTATAACACACTCGTTTAAACTGTTAATCTTTAACACAAAGCCAATTTTATTAAATAATTGGCTCCTGGGATTCTCTATCTGGGATATACGTGCCGTCTTTGACGTCTTATCTCTTTTTCTCTCCCTCTCTGGCACATATGCAGCATTCCCTCATTCATACACAACCCCAAAGTCTCTGCAAAAGTATAAGTTACAGTCCAGTCTTTCTAATGGTCTTTCTTGCTTCCAGACGACGTCTGAATCCTTGGTGTCCAGACCCTTCACTGGCAAGTTCTGTTTAGCCCGACACGAAGGAAAGTGGTCCAGAGTGGAAGTAAGAGCAGGATTATTCATTCATCTCTACACCGACACTGAATTTGTTTTTCAGGATATTACAGTTTTGACATGCCCATGCATGTGCTGCTGTTTTCAGATCACCAAAATGCACGGCAACAGAGTGATGGAGCTCCTCTTCATCGATTTTGGAGTTCCAGCAACTGTAGAGGTCACGGATCTCCGAGAGATCCCCCCTGGTTTGCTCAAAGACATCACAGTCATCCCTCCACAGGTCAGTTGTTGGTGTGTGGGCCTGATGTGGGAGTACTTTGACCTTAAACGTCAGCCAATCCAGTGGCTGGAGACGAGAGATTGAATAATATGAAAGGCTGTTTCTAAGAACGCTCTGTTAATTTCTTATTTTGTTAGGTTCGCAGCAAACGGTTCATAGTTTTGTTTTGTGGCTCTTTTCAGGTAACCAAATGTCGCCTGGCTGACCTCAGCCATTCAGCGAGGGACTGGAGCCCAGACGTCCTCCTGTGGGTAAAAGACGCCGTCTTGGGACGGGAGCGCTGTACAGTAAAGGTAACGGGATGTTAGAAATGTATTTGACTTGTATTTCCCAGAATGATTGTTGCTTATGGACATTAATAGAGATGGAAGCAGAATGGGTGGAGGGGGGGGGGGGGGGGGGGGGGAATAAGAACTAACGCTTGATGACCTTGATAGATGGATTAAAGAGCATTGTTTGATGAACTGTGTGGACGTGCAGCTGACAAATCTA